>NC_060147.1:54048540-54658183 GCF_021461385.2 Schistocerca piceifrons
CGTGCACGAAAAAGCGAACGCCACGAGAACTGGCCACTCCGCAACACACGGAATGGCCTGTTAACGCGCCGGACGTGAGGAGTGTTGTTAACGCAGGGTTCGCCGATACGTCACCTCTGCCTCAGCAGTTTCTCATGTTGCAGGGCAGGGTTAGGATTTAAGTCCCTGACGACGATGAAATCATCAGAGAAGGTAGGGAAAGGAAATAGATAGCGATCTCCCTACAAGGAACCATCCCGGCATTTGGCCGAAATGATTTACGTAAGCTGATTGCGAAAGAGGGATATGAACTGCTGACCACCGAATACGGGTCTAGCGTGCCAATCACAACGCAACCTCAGTTAATAGTGCTGAAAGTTTCGATATAGAGAGGCTGAAGGCGGAGAACCTTATATTTATAGGATTTGTAGACTTGGGAAAACTTTTTGGCGATGTTGACTGGAATACACGCTCTGGAATTCTAATATTATCAGGGGTCATGTTCTGGGAACCAAATATTATCGATGACTTGTACACAAACCAGATTGCAGATGTAAGGGTCGAAGGATGCCTAGCGACTGGAAAGAGCGTAGGTCATCCCTGTTTTCAAGAAGAGTCGCAGAACAGTTGCATGCAATTACAGTTCCCTTTCGCTGTCATCAGACTGTCGAAAAACCGCGGAACATGTTTCAAGCTCGAGAATTTCGTGATTTTGGGGAAAGATATTCTGCTCTACAAAAATTAACAAGCTTTTCGAAAATAGACATCGTGCGAAACTCAGCTTGCTATTTGACACCGTCCCGCAGTGCCATTTAGTGAAGAAGATACGCGTCCATCGAGTATCAAATCAGAATTACGATTTAAGGCAGACAGAACTCAACACGCTGTTCTTAACGGAATAATTCGACAGAAGTAAACTTAATTTCCGCAGTACGCCAAATAAATGTGATGGGACCGTTACCGTTTGGAATGTATGTAAATGATCAAGTAGAAAGCTTCGCTAGCTCTTTAAGACTGTTCGCAGATGAGGCTGTCCAAAACAAAGTTGCAGTGCCAGAAGACAGTATTTATTTGCAGAATGATCTTCAGAGGATTGATGAAGTGTACAGGCTCTGGCAGTTGGCCCTGAATGTAAATAAATGTGACGTATTGTGCATACACAGGTGAAGAAATCCACTACAGTAAAACTACACTATTGATGACCAACTGCTGGAAACAGTGTCTACCGTAATATGTCTGAGTGTAACTGTCCAGAGCAATCTTAACTGGAATGACCACATAAAACAAATAGTAGGAAATGCCGATGCCAGACTGGGATTCCCAGAAAGAATCTTAAGAAAATGTAACTCATCCACGAAAGAAGTGGCTTAAAAGGCGTTTATCCCGCCGATTCTTGAGTATTTTTCATCAATATGGTGTCCTTATCACGTAGGACTGACAGAAGAGATGGAAAATATCCAATGAAGAGCGGTGCGTCTCGTCACAGGATGTTTAGTCGGCGCGCTAGCGTTACAGAGATGATCAGCGAAATCCATTGGCAGACGTTACAAGAGAGACGTTGTTCATCATGGAGAGGTTTACTATTGGAATTTCAGGAGAGTAGTTGACAACGTATTACTTCCTCCCACATATGCCTCGCGAAATGACCACTTGAAGAAATTCGAGAAATTAGGGCCAATACAGAGGCTTACCGACAATAGTTCTTTGCATGCACGGAAAAGTACCCTTCGGCACACAACGTCTGGCGGGTTGCGGAGTGCGATGCATATGTAAATGGACGAAGAAGGGTGTCAGTATGAGATTTTCACTCTGCAACGGAGTGTGCTCTGATATGAATCCTCCTGGCAGATTAAAATTATATGCCGGACTGAGACTCGAACTCGGGACCTTTGCCTTCCGCGGGCAAGTGCTCTACCAGGAGAGCTTCTGTAAAGTTTGGAAGGTAGGAGACGAGGAACTGGCAGAAGTGAAGCTGTGAGGACGGGGCGTGAGTCGTGCTTGGGTAGCTCAGATGGTAGAGCACTTGCTCGCGGAAGGCAAAGGTCCCGAGTTCGTGTCTCGGTCCGGCACATAGTTTTAATCTGCCAGGAGGTTTCGGGTGTCAGTAGTTCAGAAGAGAATGAGACACTGCAGTGATCTACACGCTGCAATATTTGCTCTCTTCCTAGACCAACCAGTGAAAGAACCTAAGGAGAGGTTTGCAGACAGAATTATAGTTCAGGCACAAGATGATTTATAAATGAAATTATCATAATATATATATGGCTCACGGGCCACTTGACCTTCTTCTTCTGTGCGAATGCACAAACAGTGCCCTAACTCTTACGGGAATCGGCAACGCGCCGCGAGCAATGAGTATAATGGGCGGGGGCACTACGAATGTAGTGCGGGACGATACGTTGGGAATGTGGGTTTCACGGGAGTCGTGCCAGAGATAAATCCCTGCAGTCGCGCTATCCTCTGTGTCCTCGGTGGCTCAGATGGATAGAGCGTCTGCCATGTAAGCAGGAGATCCCGGGTTCGAGTCCCGATCGGGGCACACATTTTCATCTGTCCCCGTTGACGTAAGCAGCTAAGGGTGTTCATTTCATTGTAATTGTCATTCTGTGAGAGGCGCCAAAAGATTGGAAGATCAGTTGAATGGAATGAATAGGTCTTGATAAGAGGTAATAAGATTAACCGCAATAAAAGTAAAACATTGGTAGTGGAATGTTGTCCATGCTGAGTGGTGTTGGGAGCATTGGATAACGAAAAAAGGCACCAAAAGTAGACAGGTTTTGCTGCTTAAAGGAGGAGGAGGAGGAGGAGGAGGAGGAGGAGATTAGTGTTTAACGTCCCGTCGACAACTAGGTCATTAGGGACGGAGCACAAGCTGGGATTAGGGTAGGATGTGGAAGGAAATCGCCTTGACCTTCCAAAGGAACCATCCCGGCATTTGTCTGAAGCGATGTATTTGCTGTCTGGGCAGCAAAATAACTGACAATGTCAAAAGAGAAGAGGATATGAAAAGTGAGAAGCTTTTCTGAAAAAGGGAACATGCTTATGCACTGTGTTCTTGTATGAAAGTGAAAGTGAAACAAGGACAATGGGCATTATAGACAAGAAGAGAATGAAAGCTTCAAAAATGTGACGGCGGAGAAGATTGCTGAAGATGAGATGGACAGATCGAGTAATTGAAGAAGAGGCACTGATTCGGAAGAGGAAAAGTTTCGCGATACAAATTGACTAACAGAAAAGATAGACTGGTAGGGCATGTGCTGTGGTATGAAGAAATAGTTACTTAAGTAACAGAGGCAAGAGCTTGACTGCAGGGAAAAAACGTGCGTCGGTTGTAGTAATTACCCAGTGATTAACAGACTTCCGCTGTACGTACTAGTGTGGCAAGCTGCATCGAATGAGTCTTAGGACTGAACACAACAAGAACAACAGCAACAACAACGTATCTCAGCGGGGGGGTGGTGGGGGGGGGGGGTGGGGTGGGGGTGGTATTCTCTTGTAGGCTGTGTGGTGTTCCTGTCAAAATGTAAGGAGGGGAGGGAATTGTTGGCATCCAACATTAAACCTGTCTCATAGTAGAAGAAGAGGTTACTTGAGACCAACCATGAGCGCTGCAATTAAATGTGCGAACAAAGTTTCAACATCTGCACCTGGACATTTACCTCTGAAAAATTCCGATGAGTGAGCTGCCACATGAAATTTTTTCTTGAGCTGTTTGTGATAAACACTGACGAAGATTCTTCAACTGGTGTTATTAGTAGGTGGTTTCAGACTTAGGTCTCGCCCTGTTGCTTTTTCTTTCCTCTTTGTGATACATAAAAAAGTGATGACTTGTTATTAATATTGAAAACAATACGTTCGACGATAAATACTAGGGTGAAGTAATACTTTCTGTTTTTCGATGCTGCATCATTGATGAAATCCGCAATACATAAAGTGTGTAGTGTAGTGTAGTTTGATTAACGGGCACTTGATGTTTCTAGAAGTGGGAGAAAATTCGTGGACCAGAGTATTAAAGGAACCGACCTGGGTATACTCGAATATCCTTCTCAGAAATTCTTACATTACAGCAAGAGGAACACCCTGTAATTCTTTCCATAATTACAGTTACAAAAGTCCTACGCATGTAGTAATCACATCCTTACGCAGTGGCAATGACATCGATCATATTCTGTATGAGTGATCTCTTACTTATCTCAGTCTCAGGCTGATAGAACATCCTGTACTTTTCCCGTCATATCAGATTTAAAGAGTGAAAGATCTTGAACTTCATTTTAGATAGAATATTAAGGACAATGGAGAAATTTTGAAGCAGTAATATGTTACAACTGTTTGATTTCAGACTTAGGTTGTACCCTGCACCACTTTAGTAATTTCTAATACGCAATTTTTACACATCAGTAAACTTCTAGAAAAAGTGTTGTTGATAGAAGTAAAAAGCAATTAACGAAACTTTTTAAATTTTTTTCGTGGTAGTCATAAAGTCACCCCCCCTTCCTCCCCCCTTGATATTATACGTAACTGAATGTGCGTTCGTATTTCTAGGGTTAAAAAATACAAATATAGTAGTGGAAATCAGTATAGACGCGTGGATATTTGTAGGAAAATTAATATTAGTGGTTGGAATAGTTGTGCACAATGTATATGCCATAGTTTGGGATCCAGTGTACTGACAAACTCACTCAAATGGTATCTGATTTGATGTCAATAGCAGGACATCAACGAGTTAGGTGGTAGAGGATGGAACTTTATATAAAAGCAATTGGCTCTTTGTGGGGTTAGTGTGTGTCTACGTGCCTCTGCTGCAGATACGAAACAGACACCATTAGCGACATTGCGTGTTGTGTACATGAACCACGACTGTGACAATGCTACGCAGAAAACTCTTTTCATGTGACGAAAAAGCAGAAATCGGTGAGTACTAGGAAATGGGACACTCTTATTGTCAAATCACCAAGAAGATGAACCGTTCAAATACAGTGATTGATGATTTCCTTAGACAGAACGGAAAATATGGGCGAAGTAGAAAACGGTTACTTTTGCGCAAAGCAAGGGCCACAAACCATTATTCTTCTCAATTTGTTGCTGATTTACAGTTTCAGTAACTGCCAGACGTGTAGGGCACGTTTTATTTCAGATGACAGACATTAAAAAAAAAAAGTGCTGAAACAAATTCTGACACCAAAACATAAACAGGATTGACTGGAGTTTACTGAAAAACGTGTCACGGCCTTCCGATAGAAATAAGTGATCGTCAGAGATGAGAAGTAGTTTAATTTGTATGGGCAGATGGATTTCGATATTATCCATATGATCTGAGAACAAAATAGAAGTTTGGTGGAAGAAGTGTTTCATTCTGGCAGATTTTTTGCGCCACAGGTAAATCGCGCATTGCTTGGTCGAACACTAGAATGAGCTCAGACCTGTACACTGAGATGCTAGAGACACAACTGATTAGGATGTATGAGGACCTGGGACGAAAGTATAATTTTTCAACAAGATATCTGTGCACGTTACTGCTATAACCAAAAGTGATTTGTAGATAATGATATCGATGTCTTGCCCTGGTTGTACGTAGTCACAATTTGAACCTCGTGGAAGACCTTTGGAAAGTACTTGCAAATGCGTGTTCATTGCAATGGAAAGCAATTTGAGGCCTTATGTCAGCTGAAAAGTGCGATAGGAGATGAATGAGTGACAGTTTCACTACAAAGTCTAACAAAATCAGTGCCGACGAGAATTTTTGAGATACTAAGGAAAAACGTGGATTGGGCAAAGTACTAACAATGCAATATCACAACAGAACAGTGAGTGCCTTTACACCAGTTGCGTCCCAGAAGATGCAAACGGCTTATTTTGTTACTCGTGTTATGAAATAAACTATGTAATTCCGTCATGATTGTTTGTCTTTCTTTTCTCCTACCACTTTCATAATAAATTCGATACAGCGTGCTACAGTCACTGTATAGTACTTCCGTAGGAGCCCTGCCTTTATACTGATTTCTCTACTGTATTGCATTTCATAGTCTTTTTATTGCTCAATAATTCTGTCCATACAGGATTAAAGGCGACTACTTCGAACAAATTACTAAACATTGATCGTTTAATCAGCTGCTGTCCAGTCTCGCAGGGCACCCTGTAGATTCCTATTATAGCGATTAAGAGGGTTACGGTAGGACGCTCGGAATGTACTCCCGCTTCGCGTACCTGGCTCCCTGCGGGCTTCGCGTTTCGCCTCCCGTGACGGATGGCGCGTTGCCCGGGCAGCTCGGGGCTCGTCTCGCTTTCGCTAATGATCCGCGCCGCCCGGGAGTGAGGGGGCGGCGGCAGCCTCCTCACCGTCCCGCCGCCCCCGCGCGCCGTGTACTACAGGCCCGTAATGAGCCCAGGAATGCGGCGGCTCGCGTTCCACAACTTGTCGCCGCCGGGCTCCGACCCCGCCGCCCCCCTCCGCCCCCGCCAGCGGCGGTAAAACACGCGCGGCACGGGACGCTAATAAGCCACGGCATCCCGTCATTCCGGCCCCCACTCGCCGCGCAGGTTATCGGCAGCGCACGGCGCTCTCTGATTTCTGCCGTTTGCAAAGCGACGCGAGGTTTCTGCGGTACAGACCACACGCACCCAACTTGGAGCCCCAGAGAGTTGCCGAGTGCCGTGTACTAGATTGTCAAGATGATCAGGAGGAGAGACTCAAACCAACAACTTTGATCCATGATGAAATTTCGTGCCAGTGTATCTAATATTGACTGATGTGCTAAGCTTAAGGACGAAACTTCCACATGGCGTGTCAATATCAGCAATCATAACTATTTGAGAAACTTGGACCATACATAGAAAAACTGCTACAGTGTGGTACAGAAGTTAACTGAAAGAAATACTCAATGAAATGAACTCAGACCCGATAATTATATTTAAGTCGCCGCGATTTATGTTGGCTGGAAGTAGTTCTTAATAGCATGTGAGATCATCACGGACGGCTGTGCGTGCTCTCCAGCGTCACAACGTTGGAAAGGACGAAACTCTGGTCGGACCTTCCATTCATCCCAAAGCGCGGTTGACAACTCTGCGATGGTCGTTTGTGCTGCAATACGTCTCCATAACGCATCCCACACGCCACCAGTCACAGGTACCTTGACCAGTGGGTATACCGTGTTCAAAGATTTGGTAGTCAGTAAGTCTATGCAACGTTGTACCTCCCGACACCATTACACTTGAGCCAACAGAACGATCACGTTCGACAATCCTGGATTTACCGTCATCTGGCGAGAGATGAGAACATAAATTGTACCAATGAACATTGTTTCGATGGTCCAAGTCGAATGGCATCGGGTGCATAACGTTGCATGGACGTACTGACCTACAAGTCTTTCAGTATGGTACATTCACTTGTCAACATTATTATGGAAAGTACTCGAACCCCATCTGCATCTTTCCAGAAGTGTATTCGGGCCTGCTTCATTTTCATGGATGACAATACGTGACGAAAACAAACTGTGAAGGTGCAGGAGCTCTTGGTATGATACGATGTTTGCCGAATGGACTGGCCTGCCCGTTCCCTCAACCGAATGGACTGGCCTGCCCGTTCCCTCAACCAAATGGACTGGCCTGCCCGTTCCCTCAACCAAATGGACTGGCCTGCCCGTTCCCTCAACCGAATGGACTGGCCTGCCCGTTCCCTCAACTGAATGGACTGGCCTGCCCGTTCCCTCAACCGAATGGACTGGCCGTTCCCTCAACCGAATGGGCTGGCCTGCCCGTTCCCTCAACCTGTAAATCCTATTGACCATGTGTGGGATGCATTGAGGAGATTTACAGCAACACGTCCACATGCAGCGACGACCATCGAGCTGTTGTCAGCCGCACTGGTCGAGGAATGGAACCCCTTGCCACGAAAACTCCTTACCAACCTTCTCGCGAGCATGGGAGCATTCTGGAGAGCATGCACTGCCGCCATTGCTGATACACACCCTATTAACAAGCATGTACCACTTTCCTCAACCATCATAAAACTGCAGTGACGTTAGTGAATTGTTGTGAAGTGCCATTACCGAAGGCCTTATTGAGCATTTCTGTGACTTACTTTCTGTGCTATACTGTAGTAGTTCATTCTGTGCATGGTCCAAAATTTCATCGAGCTATGTTACTTGTCAGTGACACACTATGTGAACGTTATTTCTGTCCTTAAGTTTACCACTGGATAAACTGATAGCGTAGTGACTGTTTTCTATGCTTGTTTTCTAATCCAGTAATCTGATTTGAGACTTTTTAGAAGTACACTGTGCAGTATAATTAAACGATTACTTTTTTGAAACCTCATAATTGGCGTCTATGGAGAAGCAGAAGTTTGAATTCGGCTCAGTGTTGCCTACAACCTTCCCCTGTAGAGGTGCAAAAGAGTGGCGCCCTGCGACATCACCCTCAGACTAGGCGATGCTTCAAACAGCAAGGTGTGGACGCGTCAGGAAAAAAGGCCACAGCTCAGAAGCTGATTGTGATGAATATCGTGTTTTAATGATGTCACATTTGCACCAAATTTCACCGGAGTTCTGCCCAACGACGTCGTGGATGCGTCACCCGTGATACCAAGCGTTGCAGACACGCGGTTTTCTTACAGGTTGCTGAAGTAGACGTTTCAGACACACTGCCCGTCGTAATCGACATTATGATGATGTTTGGTTCGTGGGGAGCTCAACTGTGCAGTCATCAGCGTCCGTACAAAGTCCCAATTGTTACACAGTCCAATTTCTCCACAGTCCAGTGTAGCCACTGTCGATGATGATGATGATGATGATGATGATGATGATGATGATGATGATGATGATGATGCTGATGCTGATGATGAAATGAGGTCAACACAAACACCCAGTCCCTGGGCAGAGAAAATCCTCAACCCGGCCAGGAATCGAACCCAGGACCCCGTGAACCAGAGGCAGCAACGCTAGCCACTAGACCACAAGCTGCGGACACGGAATCGACATGAAAAGACCGTACTGGGCTGCATAAAGAGCGTCGATGAGAAATCCCCATCCCTTGGGGAGTTGGTTCCCAGACATTTCGTTGTCGGAAACTACAGTTCGCACTGCAGTGCGCCACAGGCGGACGTTCTGGATAATCTTGAGCACTGCTGACACCCCCGACGTTTCAGCCCCTCTTTAACGATATTGCATTCCTTGGGAGTGCAGTGTGACTGCAAATAATAATGCTCTTCTGTACAGCTCGGATCAACTAGGAACCGTCCAAATACAATGGACGAAATTTTAACGTGATCCGAAGCAGGAAAGACACTCTGTTCTTTCTCAACCCTCCCATTCCGCGTCCTTCCACAGCATGATTACGGGTCATGGGCGGGCATGTGGAGGTGGGTGGAGGGAGGGGTGGTTGCGGGGTGACATTGACACATGCGTGAATAAATCGGCAAAGGATCCTTCCAAGACTCTCCAGGTCAGCACCTCCCCACCTTCACTGAGAATTTAATAAATGTGCCTTCACAGAGACAACATGGGAAGAAATTCTAGGCGCCTGAGTGTAGGCATCCCTCAGGTTCCAGACGCCTGCCTGCAGGCTTCTAGGATCTAACGCGCAGGTTCTCTCTGTATATATACATTTTGAAAATTTTGGATAAAAGTGGGCAGAAAGTACCAAGAATGTTTCTGAATTGCGAGGTGTTGGATGGACTCATTGTTGTATTATTCACGCATGTGTCGATGTCACAACACTTCCACCCCCTCTGCGTGATCACACCAAAAGGGTGCACAAAACACCATGGCTGGAAAAGCATTCGGATCACTTTCAAATTTCGTCGAGTGATCCCGAACGGGCTCAAGTGTCTCCAACCTGTACACGTGGCTCTGAACAGTCGCTAGTGCTTGCTAGCTGCAAAAACTGTGGTCGCTCAGCGTTCCAAAGGGGTGCTATCACGTTCCATCGAGATTCAGAACCATGATATCTTTAGAAACTGGTTGATAAGTCTGGAGATATTGACAGAGTCCAAAGTTGTCAAGAACGGAGTCAGTTTCCACTGATACCTTTTGTTTATTTAGATCCATCTGAATGCTTTGCAGCTACATGTAGTGATATTAGTTTGCCAGCTAGACTAACTAACAACGCTTTTGATATGGTCTTTATACAAAGACGTCTGATACTCTATTTTAGTTACCTGTGAAGCTATAATTAGCCGAGCGAGTCGGCGCAATAGTTATCACAGTAGACTCGCATTCGGGAGGACGACGGTTCAAATCCGCATCCGGCCATCCTGATTTAGGTTTAATGTGCTGTGCTTTCCCTAAATCGCTTCAGGCAAATGCCGGGATGGTTCCTTTGAACGGACACGACCGACTTGCTTCCCCTTCCTTCGCTTTTCCGAAGGGACTGATACGTCTCTGTTTGCCCCCACCCCCGCAAATCAACCAACCAACCACCCAAACAGCTATAATTGCCTACCACCATATTCAGAATTCGCCGTCGTGTAGAATAATTACAGCATGTTGTGTGATCAAAGACTGTTTATTAGTTATGTAGTAGGGCCATAATTAACTTTAACGTCACCACTTCACCTGTAATGATACGACGCTACATTTGACACTTGATTGCCAAAATACTGATTCAGATAATAATTAAAAATAGTTTCATATGAACTTAGTGCCCAGTTTGATCCACCTCCGCACGGCTGCGTGACATTTGGAGTCACCACGAAAATGTCTCCTGCACAAAATACGTGATTGGAATAAGTGGTACTGTGGGACGTAAATTCTTGTGTGCACTTGACAGTGATTTCCAAAAAAAGATTTTGACAGGTAGTCACACTTTGCCCTGCTAATGCTTTCGATATTCAGTTGAAGGAGTCTGATAGTTGGTCCAATGTTTCTTGTTAATGAGCTCTGAAAAGAACTGTTTCTGCTATGTAGTTGATATGTCATTGCCAGGAGATCCTATGGATAGTCTGGCTGCCTGTAATCACTGCTGCTCAATTAGCACCACCCAGGAGGCACGTGTAGGGTATTTTAAGGTTAAACCTCCGGACGTGAGCAACGCTACATCCTGGATCGTACACTATGCTTTAAACAACACCTTCTTAACTTAGCTCAAAAGCTGAGGACTCGAAACAACATCCACCATAAGCTACGCGGAACTACCTGGGGATCTTCAGCAACCACCCTGCGAACTTCTGCTCTGGGCATGGTATACTCAAGTGCTGTGTATTGTGCACCTGTTTGGATGAATAGTCATCATACAAGGCTTGTTGAAACCCAGCTGAATACGACAATGCGCATAATATCTGGCACAATCAGATCTACTCCAGTTTATTGGCTTCCACTGTTAACCGGTATAATGCCTCCTGATCTACGCAGATGTACTGCCCTTATGAGAGAACTCCACAATATCTCCAGGAATTCTAACTTACCCGTGCATAGCGATCTGCCGCATTTAAATCGTAAGAGACTGAAATCATGCCATCCAGCTCTGTGCAATGCTGCTGACATGGTTGCTGAGGGTTTCAAACCTCTTGAAGAATGGAAAGGTCGGTGGGAAGCAGTGACAGATATGCATCTGCATAACATCTTCTCAGGTGCTAAACTTCCAAGTGGATTCGACTTACCACGCAAGACGTGGTCTACTCTCAACAGAATCCGTACCAGCCATGGGCGATGCAGGGATGCTCTCTTTAAGTGGAAGAAGCTGCCTGATCCGGCTTGTGACTGCGGGGCTCCATACCAGACTGTTCACCACATTGTCAGTGAATGCAGGATTCGAGCCTATCACGACACCAAAGAGGACTTCCTGCTAGCAACTCCAGATGCACTGCGCTGGATTGAAGGACTGGATATTCAGTTGTAAAGAGAAACTTAAGTTTCTTGTGTGTCAATATGTACATATGTATATGTAATTTCATGATATGTCTGTATTAGCCATACGCTAAATACACTCCTGGAAATGGAAAAAAGAACACATTGACACCGGTGTGTCAGACCCACCATACTTGCTCCGGACACTGCGAGAGGGCTGTACAAGCAATGATCACACGCACGGCACAGCGGACACACCAGGAACCGCGGTGTTGGCCGTCGAATGGCGCTAGCTGCGCAGCATTTGTGCACCGCCGCCGTCAGTGTCAGCCAGTTTGCCGTGGCATACGGAGCTCCATCGCAGTCTTTAACACTGGTAGCATGCCGCGACAGCGTGGACGTGAACCGTATGTGCAGTTGACGGACTTTGAGCGAGGGCGTATAGTGGGCATGCAGGAGGCCGGGTGGACGTACCGCCGAATTGCTCAACACGTGGGGCGTGAGGTCTCCACAGTACATCGATGTTGTCGCCAGTGGTCGGCGGAAGGTGCACGTGCCCGTCGACCTGGGACCGGACCGCAGCGACGCACGGATGCACGCCAAGACCGTAGGATCCTACGCAGTGCCGTAGGGGACCGCACCGCCACTTCCCAGCAAATTAGGGACACTGTTGCTCCTGGGGTATCGGCGAGGACCATTCGCAACCGTCTCCATGAAGCTGGGCTACGGTCCCGCACACCGTTAGGCCGTCTTCCGCTCACGCCCCAACATCGTGCAGCCCGCCTCCAGTGGCGTCGCGACAGGCGTGAATGGAGGGACGAATGGAGACGTGTCGTCTTCAGCGATGAGAGTCGCTTCTGCATTGGTGCCAATGATGGTCGTATGCGTGTTTGGCGCCGTGCAGGTGAGCGCCACAATCAGGACTGCATACGACCGAGGCACACAGGGCCAACACCCGGCATCATGGTGTGGGGAGCGATCTCCTACACTGGCCGTACACCACTGGTGACCGTCGAGGGGACACTGAATAGTGCACGGTACATCCAAACCGTCATCGAACCCATCGTTCTACCATTCCTAGACTGGCAAGGGAACTTGCTGTTCCAACAGGACAATGCACGTCCGCATGTATCCCGTGCCACCCAACGTGCTCTAGAAGGTGTAAGTCAACTACCCTGGCCAGCAAGATCTCCGGATCTGTCCCCCATTGAGCATGTTTGGGACTGGATGAAGCGTCGTCTCACGCGGTCTGCACGTCCAGCACGAACGCTGGTCCAACTGAGGCGCCAGGTGGAAATGGCATGGCAAGCCGTTCCACAGGACTACATCCAGCATCTCTACGATCGTCTCCATGGGAGAATAGCAGCCTGCATTGCTGCGAAAGGTGGATATACACTGTACTAGTGCCGACATTGTGCATGCTCTGTTGCCTGTGTCTATGTGCCTGTGGTTCTGTCAGTGTGATCATGTGATGTATCTGACCCCAGGAATGTGTCAATAAAGTTTCCCCTTCCTGGGACAATGAATTCACGGTGTTCTTATTTCAATTTCCAGGAGTGTAAAATAGTGATTTGCAGAATATTGATGTAGAGGCACACGACATTCTTGAACAGCACTGATCAAAATACCATTCACCATAAATTGCATTGGAAACCGCGGCCACGTCGCGCGAAAATATCAAACCGACCGACCGCCTCCGCTTCGCACGGTGCCCCCACGTGGGACAATCCAGCTGCTGGAGACTGACATCTTCTTGCAGTCGCCGCGCGGCGTTATCAACAGTTCGCTCACGTAAGGCAGAGGCACGGATTCTGGCCGCCATGACGCGTCCGCCGTCGCCAGGCGCTGCGGAAGCTCCGGGATGACAGAAGGGAAGGACCGTTCAGAATTGTATCTGAGCTTTTTGGAATGTCGAACAGCACCTCACGGAGCTCAGCCTGCCATCAGAAGCCCGCGGGGTCTCCACGCGTCAGCTGCAGACGCCGGTCCGCCCGCCGCTACTGTGCTGGCCCTCACCCAGTTTCGGCGACCTCATCTGCCTCCGGCACGACCCCGAAATTGCGCTCGCGCGTGCGAGAGCTCATTTGAAAAAAGAAAGTGAGTGAGTGAGCGTAATTAAGGGAGCAGAATGTAATTAGGTGCGAGCAGGCTGGCTGCCGTTCCATTAGCCGGCGGCGGCAGACGCGGCTGATCAAAGCGGCGCGCCGAGCGGCCGGATTAGCGGGCCGGGGTCCTGCGATCGATGCCCGGCGCGGGAGGCTCCGCGCTTAAACTGGCGGCCAGGGTGGTTGCGGGGGCGTGGCGGCCCGCTGTCAGGACTGAAGCAGTGGGAGGGGTTAAGTATAGGAGGAAAACTTGTACACTAACCCGGCTGCAGTAGGAAGAGATGAACTACAGCAAAGGAAGGCACTAGATGAGAATGAAGCTGTAAACTATCCACGTTGTCAGTCAATCTGCACATTCAGCGTTTCTGAAAAAATCCACGACATTTTAATCCAGTAGCCATTAACGACGGAATTGAATCACAGACGTTAGATGCGAGGGGACATTGATTGAAATCAATGGGGAAAGGTGATCCATTGATAGTGACCGGGACAAATATCCCACAAAATAACCATCAAACGAAAAAAACTAAAAAGAACGAAACTCGTCTAGCTTGAAGGGGGAAACCAAATGGCGCTATGGTTGGCCCGCTAGATGGCGCTTCCATAGGTCAAACGGATATCAACTGCGTTTTTTTAAATAGGAACCCCCATTTTATTACATATTCGTGTAGAATGTTGGACCACATCTATCGCTTTGTAATAGACGGCGCTGTAATAGTCACAAACGTATAAGTACGTGATATCACGTAACATTCCGCCAGTGCGGACAGTATTTGCTTCGTGATACATTACCCGTGTTAAAATGGACCGTTTACCAATTGCGGAAAATGTCATATCGTGTTGATATGTGGCTATTGTGATTATATAATTAAGGCGAGACGGCCAAAGATTTTTTTCTGTGTGGATGCACACCAAGCTCGAACTCTTACGGGAACCGGCGAAATGCCGCGAGTAATGAGGTAAATGCACAATGGGCCCTACGTTAGTAGTTCGTGGATACGTTGAGAATTTGGGTCTGACGGGGGACGTGCTACGTAGTCCGTGCAGTTACAATGATCACTGTGTCCGAGTGGCTTAATGGTCGGAGCATCTGCCTAGTACGCAGGTGACCCAGGTTCGAACCTAGGCCCTGCGCAAATTTTCGACTTCGCCCATAGATTTTAAGCAATGCCAGCTCGCAGCCAATGTCTGTAGTTCCTTGGAGTCTTAAAAATTCTGAATTTGGCCAATGACGTTTTAATTATGTCAGAGTAGGCAAACGAAGTGGAATTAATGGTATCTTGGGAACAGGTTGCAAGGTGAACATCAACACATGTCAGATAGTGGTAATGGAATATTCACCTTGAGGCTGAAGCTCTTGGGTCCATGTTTGCTTAGAAATAAATTTGTGCTTGGGTGTGTGTCACCTTGAGCAAATCGCAGTCTTACATTCTTCCACCCGTGTTCCGTTGGAGTTACAGCATCATCAGTGGGATTTTATTTTCGTTCTTGTTGCCACATACTGTTTCTTCAGCCTTAGAGACGTTTTCCCTTCACAGTTGGTCATTTTTTATGGTTTCGCCATTATCTTTACCTTGAAAACTGTACTTCTTAAAGTTCACTGTTACTGTTTACGTAACTACGAAAAACACTAGCCGGGGTAAACAGTGAAAGTTCAAAATATACACTTCATCCTCGTGGCGAATATAATGGGAAAACCAAAAAATAATGACAAACAGTGAAAGGAAAGCAACTATTATGCAAATCATGTGGCTACAATAAAGAAGCAAAATGAAAACCCCACTGATAATTCCGTAACTTTAGCGAAAAACATCGCGGTAAAAGAGGATAAAATTGTGTTTTGCTCAAGGCGAGTATCGTACGAAAGCTAATTTAACGGTAATGGAACGCAACCGATTCGAATCAGGCGATTCGAGGGAATCAGACTAGGAAATGAAACACTGAACGTAGCGGACGAGTTTGGTTATTTGGGCAGCAAATTAACTGAAGATTGCCCTGCGGCAGAGGATGTAAAATTGAGACTAGCAACAGCAAGAATAACTTTCCTGAAAGGAAAAAAGTGAATTTAAATGTTGGGAAGTCTTTTCTAAAGGTGTATTTCCTGAGTATAGCTTTGTACGAAAATGAAACGTGGAGGATAAGTAGGTCGGAATGCAGAGATACTATTTTAGATTAAGAAAATATGAAATATATGGCACATTTTGATTGAAAGAAGTAATGGGTTTAGAAGAGAGATCCTGAGGTATCAAGGAATTTTCAGCTTTGGTATCGGTTGGTAGTGTACATTTGGAGACATGAAGGAAACGTGAAATTAACGTTCTAGGGGAGGGAGGGGAAGGGTAAAAATTGCAGATTACAGCAAGCATGTTTAAATGGATGAGGGGTGCAGTAGTTGTAGGGAGATGAATAGGCTTGCACGGGATAGAGTGCCGTGAAGAGCTGCATCGAACACTCTGTTAGTTATTATTAAATTCTTAAATTGTCCGATACTCGTGGTTTCCAATAAAGTAGTGATTTCAGAATACAGATTCCGCGTCATATCCCTGCTATTGTCCCTCTCATCCTCAGTATGTTACAAACTCCTACTTTCTTAAAATATAAGTGGATAAATGTCCCACGTCAATTTCGCAAATTTTCTTTACTGATTACCGGTTTCGGTTCATTACCCAGCCATCTTCAGAGTAGTCTGAAATGTTGTTCAGTGTGTGTGTGTGTGTGTGTGTGTGTGTGTGTATGTATGTGTGTGTGTTTTGCTCACTACACATCGTCGTATTACTAGAGCCCTACTAAAATAAAAAAAATTACAGCGATTTGTAATAAGACTTTGACATTGAACATCATTTTAGATTCATGTTAAGTGGCTAGGTAATGAGCCGAAACTGGTAATCAGAAAAGAAAATTTGCTATCTTGGTATAGGGGTTTTATCGAGACATGTTTTAAGTCAACAGATCACATATCTCCACATAATGAAAATGTCAAAGAATAACATTATTATTTCTTGCACTAAAGTTAAAAATTTCTGCTTATCCATGTTATGCGTGTGGGAACGTGGTACGAGTCTACCAAAGAAAACTGTTCTGAATTCCGCATCTCCGAAGTCTGTACGTTCACATGTTGACTTCGTCTGCCTAAAAAAAAAAGTCTCGATCTCTTGAACTGCCAGTAGAATATTAGATGCCGTCCTCGGTGGAAAAAATTGCACAGCACACATCTCAGAAACATGCTTCAAATAATATTCGCAGACAAGACCTTCCAGTAACACAGTAATAGTAGATATTGAGCGTCCTGTGCGTTGCATTCAGGGTTGCCAACCATCCGGTATTACAGGGGATTTCCCATGTAAGAGTACTAAAAAATTTTTCCCGTATGGGTATTGTACGTCGCGCTAAAATACAGTGATTAATATTTCACCGTTAATTTACCTTACTCCTTTCGCCAAAATTACATGAATATTACGCATATGTAACACCGATTAACATATTTAAGTGTGCACTTGTCTTATAACACGTTTGTTGGAATCGTAATACAGTACATCGCAATACTTATTATTAGAACAGTGTATTTAAGTTTGAATTTGCCTTAGTTAAACTGTATGTAGTCCAAGTCAACTATGATTGTAGACTAATGGTCATTTTGAAACTTTGCGATATTTCGACGTAAGATTTGCTCATTCATCTTTCACAAACACCATCATCTGAAGAGACACGTATGTGTTCCGCCTAAGCATCGTAATCTGTTAGCGACAGCATCGTACAAAGCGCGTAACCGGTTATGCAAGAAAATTTTGCAGCTGTTTACACTTACTAGTTTTACGACTGATCACACCCTGTGATTCGAAAGGAGCATTGAGCTTGTAGGTGGTGTAACACCGTGAGACAAATATCTCCGCTGTCTTACAAATATATTTTCTAAATTTCAACGAAAAATTTAAACATATTACAGGAACATGAATTTTCGATAATTACGCTCTCGAAATATTTAGTTAAAATAAAGAAGCGAGCATAATTTGTTTGCCCAAGCAGCTAGACGGGGTTGCGTGACTGAAATAATTTCCAGTCGTTAAATGACCGCAGAACAATTTGAATTGTAGTGCGATCGTTCTTCATATTCTGAGTACATGTGCCAAGCTAAGATTAACATACGTAAACACTGAAATACTTAGAATACATTACTCACACACACTGTTTCTGCAACTTCATATACATTTCAGCTACACTACACAGAATGCACAAGGAGATACAACGAAACAATGAACTCATCTCTATTATGACTGTTTAGTCTGGTGGACTAGGGATGTTCCCAAGGTGCGACATCATTTGATGTGCGTGTGGTTGCTGTCAAAATAAATACTGAAGAAACGACTTGTTTCATGGAGTTCCACATTCGAATAGGGACATATTTTGTTTTAAGGAAAAAGTATATAAATGATGAAGACAAGTGTGAAAGTCCTCCTGGAATTCCACAAGTGAGACCGATTGTGAACATACGGATCCTTGCCTTCCCTCCATGGGAAGACATTTAATGTCATGGCGAAAGCGACGCACGGCCGAAAATTGTGCGGACGGTGAAAGGAGTTTTTGAAAAAAATCGAAAATTCTGTTGACAGGAGTAGCATAGTTCGAAGAACCTATATGCATTGGTTTGTTTGTTTGTTTCAGATTGGGGGAATGAGGTTTTAGAACATGTCAACAGGAAAGTTACTGCTGTAAACCTTTAATGAATTACTGTTTACTCATAACCAATGACAACCATCAATGTATGACTGTGTAATCAGAACACACACAGAGAACTGGTTTCTTGGCGGCGTCCAGTGGACAGCTTTTAGGAAACAAGAACTTCTCTTCAAGATGGGAAGGATCTTCGAAATGAATTTATAATGAAGAAACAGAGGAGCATCGCTGTATGAATACTCTGAATGGACACTTTAAATACGATTTTCTGCAAGCAAAACAGTGAAATGGAAATTTTATTGCAGTATGAAATGACCTTCAGAAACATGTCTCTCATTACTCAAAATGAAATGCGTCTTGATAATAGTAACAAATGTATTTATTGTTAAGAATAGTATAATAAAGCGAGAATCAGAAAAAAGAAGAGGATGTCAACTCACCTCCGCGGTTCTCACTATCCGCAGGCTTCACTTGAATAGGACGGTTCATCTGAAACACACAGAGACGAACTGTCACACACTGAAATTCATTCACATCGTCTTCCAGAAATGATATACACAATTTTTCTAAATACTCACGAAAGGTGCCATGCGAGCAAAACGTATTCGCAAATCTATTCTCTGCAATTTGTGAGCAATATCTGATGCTACGTACAGTACACAAGAACATTTTTTTCCTATATTTCACAACTTTTCATTTTACACGGCCTAGGATAAGAGTTGAAAGCTCATATTGTAGTGGAACCTGAAACCTAGTAGCTATAAAATAGCAAATGTGAAACATTAACAAAAAGGATGTGTTCTTGTTTCATAAATAAAATGAGTAATCGAGAACCCATAATTAAGTTAGGTAAAATGTATATATTATTCATCTTTTATAAAAACAAGTCCATATATTTACTCAGATCTCTCTCTCTCTCTCTCTCTCTTTCTTTCTCTCTCTCTCTCTCTCTCTCTCTCTCTCTCTCTCTCTCGCACGCATGCATGCAACTATACATGTAGTAACTGTTTTATTCAGTCTTCCTACTTTCGGTATCTTTATAAAATATGCAAATCTGACGTGTTCTATATCACGCTTCAGTTCCAATGTCGCTTCTATCAATTTTTGAGAGGTAATAACCATAGAGGAGGAGGTTCCCAGTTGTTAGAATCAACATTATTTTGATGATGGAAAATCAAGCTGAAGTACGAATCTCATACTAAAAATATGTTTAGGAAGAGACATTGTCCAGAGCTGACACCATTAAAACGCCTCGCGAACTCCCAAATGGATGACATACAAAGAACTATCTCGACTGTAGAAAAGGAGCTGAGCCAATCATCCCCAAACATTAAAAGTGCATTTAATAATAAGTGAAAGTAGTGAACCATGATCTGTCATTCCTATCAACATATAAAAGGTGTTCATAATTAACCTTTGGCTACTCCAGAGGGGGACCATGAATACGGAGCAATCGTAGGACAATGGAACTTTGTGGCAACATTTGTAACGTCATGCGGAAGAGAACTAACGAAAAAAAAAAGAACCGTTTTAATTTCCACCTGAAGGGTAACACTTGTTAATTGCGTAACATATCTATGTTCAAGGTTACAAACATCGCTCTGTTTGACGATCATCTTCATCCACGACAGCCTGGATCGGCACTAGAGACTTCACTGGCTGTCTCCCTGTCATTCAAGTAAATCTGCAGCCAGAAATCATAAGGGTTCAAATCTAGTGTTTTTGGTGGCGACGCAGTTTGGAATGATCGACCAATGGTTCGATTATCTGCAAATGTGTTACGCATGAACCGACTGCCTTCTCGAGTAGTGTGTTTGTACTCACGAAGAGCAGCAGCATTGCCGGCCTGAGTGGCCGAGCGGTTCTAGGCACTACAGTCTGGAACCGCGCGATAGCTACGGTCGCAGTTTCGAATCCTGCCTCGGGCACGGATGTGTGTGATGTCCTTAGGTTAGTTCGGCTTAAGTAGTTCTAAGTTCTAGGGGACTGATGACCTCAGTCCCATAGTGCTCAGAGCCATTTGGACACTGGCGATCATAAGTACTCAGACGCCAGTTAGTGGAGATTGACACGGCGCGTGTCCACCCATCGCCTTGGCGTCAGCCTCATCTCAGCTGGAAACACTTTCAGTGAGGTGTCTGAATGCCAGAGGAGAAATGGCTGCCCAGTCTCCTTCAAAAACCGAAACCAGAGAAGGGTTCTGATTCATGCCAGAGGTGTTTGACTGCGTTCAGGTCGGGACCCTGGCAGGCCAGTTCATTACAGGAATGTTACTGCCCACAAAGCACTGTCTCGCAGACAGTGCATACGACACTGTACTGGCGACACAATCAGTCATCGTCTCCGAACTGTTCCTCTCCAGTACACTGTGCACATTGTTGTAAAATGTGTTCATATTCTTCAACACTGAGCGTATTCTCGACGGCAATATGGGAACCACACACTAACTACGAAAAACAACCCCGTTACCGTAACATCAACCGTATTTCATTGTTGGCACTGCACAAGATGACAGGTAAATTTTTCGAGTCATAAGTGACAGATAGCGTGGTTCAAATTGCAAATCACTCGTTTTCAGTCACCCAGTCACTCTTGACACCACCTCAAACATCATTTAGCACTGACTACAGAAATGTATCGTTTGTGAACAGCTGCTCGACCACTGCGCTCCATTCCTTTTAACTCCCTGCTGAAAGTCATTGTGCTAGCTGGATAGTTCACATTACTGTGGAATTGAAGGGTGGTTACTTCCGTTAATTTGAAACGGTTTTTTACAACCGTGCTCCACAATGCTCGACACTCCCTGTCCATCAGTACATGAGGTCTGCACGGTCTTGCTTTAGCTGTGGTGTTCCTTTGCGTTCCCACTCCACAATCATGTCACCAATAGTCGACCTGACCAGTCTTAGAAGGGTTGAAATGTTCCTGACAGGTATGTCATTTAGGAGACATCCAACGGCGCGCGAGATTAGCCGAGCGGTCTCAGGCGCTGCGCTCATGGACTGTGCGGCTGGTCCCGGTGGAGGTTCGAGTCCTCCCTCGGGCATGGGTGTGTGTGTTTGTCCTTAGCATAATTTAGGTTAAGTAGTGTGTAAGCTTAGGGACTGATGACCTTAGCAGTTACGTCCCATAAGATTTCACACACATTTGAACATTGTTTGAGATATCCAATGAGTAGCCCACTTTCGAAGTCACTGAGCGGTCCGCATCGACGCATTCTGCTGTTACTGCTTCTCTACTGAAAACACAAGACTCCCTGTCTCCTTTTATACTGACGACTGCGTCTCCTGCAACATCTAGTGATCAACTGCGCATTACAAGAGGTGACAGTAACTTTGGATCAGATAGTATATAACCGAAACCTCTCTCAGAGCCTTACTTATTTCTGCCGGTTTCTGTAAGTGACGGCTTCCAACATGAAGATCCACTCTGCAGTAGACAGTGCGCTGTTTGTTTCTAAACACTTGGAAAATCCTTAGTGGTCCTCGCGTCTGACTATAAACTTTATGACCCGGGTTCAATTCTGGGCACAACTGAGGAGTTTTCCCTGGTTGGAGAACTGGAAGGAGATCCATTCAACGGATTGACGAGCTACTGGAGTGAGAAGTAGCGGGTTTAGGTTCTGGGTAGGTGACACAGCTCAGGAGAGCTATGTTCTGGGCCCTCTTGCCACTTCATATTGGATCTTTATGTCGCCATGTGGCGTATGACGATACCCGAAGCGGTACCCATTGCGTGGCACTCTGGCCCCGAAAGAGGATAAAGTTTTCATTTTTTTGGGAGGTAATAATAATAATGTCGTGTGACTAGGGCCTCCCGTCGGGTAGACCGTTCGCCTGGTGCAAGTCTTTCGAGTTGACGCCACTTCGGCCCAACTTCCGCGTCGATGAAATGATGATGATTAGGACAGCACAACACCCAGTCCCTGAGCGGATAAAATCTCCGACCCAGCCGGGAATCGAACCCGGGCCCTTAGGATTGACATTCTGTAGTGCTGACCACTCAGCTACCGGGGGCGGACTTTTGGGAGGTAGGAGAGAGGTACTGGAAAAAGCCCTCCTGGGAGGGCACGTCGTGGAACCTGCCTGGTTAGCGCAGTCGGTAGGAGCATTGCACCTAAATGGCAAAGTTCCAGCTTCGAGTCCTGTCTACTGTTTTAACGTGCCAGAGCATGTAGTGTTGCTGAGGAAAGATTTATTCTGAGAAAAAAAAGTACTTGTTCAGTCTTCAGAAAACATTAAGAATTTATTTCGTTCTGCCAAAATATGAACTCTGCTTGATGTACAAGCAGTAGTAGTTGACCCAAAATTAAAATCGGTGACACTCCATTTGTGATATATTTGTTCTCTGTCAATACAATTCTCTCCAGTTCCAGCACTACCCAAGACCATGTTATACGTCCTCCTTTGTTTACTATAGCTTCAGTCCGGAACCGCGCGACTGCTACGGTCGCAGGTTCGAATCCTTTCTAGGGCATGGATATGTGTGATGTTCTTGGGTTAGTTACATTTAAGTAGTTCTAAGTTCTAGGGGACTGATGACTTCCGATGTTAAAGTCCCATAGCGCTCAGAGCTATTTGAACCAAGTCGTAAATTACTTTTTGTTTTGAATGATGTCGGTTCAGTAAGTCGTTTACAGATATAGTTAGTAGTACTAGACCCAAAATTGAGCACTGTAGCACTCGATTGCGGATTTTTATTTTTTTTATTTTTTTTTATTTTATTTATTTATTTATTTTTTTGTCTTCGTCCAACACAATTCTCTTCACTTCCAGAATTACTCGTTGCCATGTTACACATTCCTGTTTCTTTACCGTGATGCATAATAAATGGTAAGTTATTTACAAGTATAAGTAGTAGTAATGGACTCAGCATTGAACCATGTAGGACACGATTCGAGATTTTTTTTTCCTCCTTTTTTCTTCATCACTCAATACAATTTTGTCCGCTCCCAGAATTATTCAGCACCACATTATAAATTCCTTTTTTAAAAATATGATTGGAACTTCGCCCCTCCCGCCCGTGGATAATAATATTCTTCGCCGCCGGCGCGGCATCGCCAGCGCCGGGGCGACTGTTTACGCGTCCCCCGGAACACAGCGGCGGCGGCGCCCGCCTGTTATCTTTCCATCAAGCGGCCACCCCGCGGCCTCGGTAAAGTCCGCTCTCGCGGGAACACGCCGCTATTTCGGGCGAGGCTCTCCGTATCTGGCCAGCCGCTTGCATCAGAGCGGCCGCGCTCCAGGATTCCGGCGGCAAACATCCGCGAGGCGGCGCGACGCAAATACTTTTGCCGGCGGCCGGTGGGCCGCTCTGAGAGCCACCAACCAGACACTCCGGCCGGCCCGGCCTGTTTACGCCACGGCCTCCGGCCAGAGCGCTGCTTTCAGCTGCCCTCGAGATTGCCGGACTGATTTCCACAACACCAGCAGCGGCGTCTGGGAATGTACCCTGCCGATGGAACTCGACTGCGAATATTTAGGAGAGGGTATCAGATACAGCATTTGCTTACAATCTCGGGGTGTCTCCCAATAAGGGCCTTCGTCGAAATCAGTAGAAGGTGTTAAGGTAAGAGGGCGGACGAGGTTGGCGGAAGGGTTCGTTTGATACAGTCGTCACGTACAGAGCCACATACCACCGCTAGAGGTAATGCTGGTTGTTGGGACGAAAATGACAAATGAGTCGGACTTGTGTACAAATGGTACATAGCACAAGTGGGTCAATGTGAACATACTCAACCGCATTTACGAACTGTTCCCAGACATTCCACAACAAAAGAAATTACACTGGTCTGCAAACTTAACCTAACCTAACCTAACCTAACCTAAAGGACGAAAATAAATTTCGCAGCATGTGTGACTGCCAAGTAATACAGCTCCATGAAACCATTGGCATAGATGGAAAGTACTGCTGTAGTATAGTGGGGATGATGTTCTCCACATTCTCCTTTATTTTAAATTGAATTAATGACCTCTTGATGGTTAAACAGTTTTACCACAATTGTACAAAGAAGTGGGCTCATCGACACACACAAGAAAAGCTTTCCATCACCTCGGTTCCGAGTGTCCCGGAACCTGTACAGAAAAGTGGAATAGAGATCAACATAAGATCATTTCCGCCCTTTTTTATGGTCATGAAGCTACACATTGGATGTTGTACCACCATACAGCGAATCCTTAAGAGGTGGTGGTCCAGATTGCTGTACACACCGTACCTCTAATATCCAGTAACACATCCTCTTGCATTGATGCATGCCTGTATTCGTCGTGGCATACTATCCACAAGTTGATCAAGGCACTGTTGGTCCAGATTGTCCGCCACGTCAACGGCGATTCGGCGTGGATCCCTCAGAGTGGTTGGTGGGTAACGACGTCCATAAACAGCCTTTTTCAATCTATCCCATGCATGTTCTGTACGATTCACGTCTGGAGAATATGCTGGCCACTATAGTCGAGCGATGTCATCATCCTGAACGAAATGATTCACAAGATGTCTACGATGGGGGGCGCGAATTGTAGTCCATGAAGGCGAATGCCTCGACAATATGCTGCCGATATGGTTACACTATCGGTCGGAGATGGCAATCGCGTATCGTACAGCCGTTACGGCGTCTTCCATTATCATTATCGGCGGCGTACGTCGGCCCCACATAATGCCATCACAAAGCAGCAGGGAACCTCCACCTTGCTGCACTCGCTGGACAGTGTGTCAAAGGCGTTCAGCCTGACCGGGTTGCCTCCAAACACGTCTCCGACGATTGTCAGGCTGAAGGTATATGCGACACTCATCGGTGAAGAGAACGTGATGCCAATCCTGAGCGGCCCATCTGTACCGCGCTGTTTGGTGTCGTGGTTGCAAAGATGGACCTCGCCATGGACGTCGGGCGGAAAATTGCGCATCATGCAGCCTGTTGCGCACAGTTTGAGTCGTAACACGACGTCCTCAGACGCAATTGAACTGCGGTATTGACCGTCCAGGCATGGTTGATTACAGACAACACGAGCTGTGTACCTCTTTCTTGGTGGAATGACTGGAACTGATTGGCTGCCGGACCCCTTCCGTCTAATAGGCGCTGCTCATGCATGGTTGTTTACATTTTTGGGCGGGTTTAGTGACATCTCTGAACTGTCAAAGGGACTGTGTCTGTGATACCATATCCACAGTCAACGTCTATCTTCAGGAGTTCTAGGAACAGGGGTAACACAGAACTTTTTTTGATGTATGTATGAATTATAAACATATATCACTGAAGATGCGGCTCTAATGCTGCGAAACTAGTTGTATCAGAAATAAAGATTTAGCATACAGTTGAAGTAGTGTCATTCATCATGGTCTAATATGCCAAATTATCTTTTGGGCTGTGTTTCACGCAAAAAAAAAGAAACTGGGCACAAACAAAAAGTATATATTGCATTATTTTTCCCACTCTACGAACCAGCCAGGTTTCATCGTGATCGTTGTCGACAATTGGGAATGTTGTAAAATGTAAACGTCCCAATCTCGGAGGAAATTTTCAAGAGGGATCGTAGCTTCTTTGAATGTCCGACTCAGGCTGTGAATGGGACATTCAAAGAAGCTACGGTCTCTCTTGAAAACGGCATCCGCATAGGGGGACGAAACGTTGGGTTTTAAGGTGAAACCCATTCGACCACAACATAATAGCCCGGAACATTTTATTAATTGTAACTGGGAATGTTCTGTTGGAAGTCAGACGAAACCATTGGGTCTTATTTAGAAAATCAGAATCCCAAATAGGACATGTAATGTGCTCTGACAAGAGTTCACTAAGGCTGTCACATACCTGGTGGTTGATGTAAGTTAAAATCAAAATTAATTATACAGCTCGTGAAGGCTGGTGGTTTGTGTGCGCAGATGTTGCATCTGATATCGTCTTCAGTGGGGCGCATATCGCGTCAATTTGGTGGTCGAAACATGAATGTGAGTTCATTGTTATGGTCGTGGAATCACTGCCGTACGATTCTGGCTTTGTGACGAACAGTTATCTGCACCTTTGGGGAAGAGATCTAGCTACATGGGATGCAGGTAGCCCTTAGTACCATTGGTTATTAATACAGGTCCAATGGAAGCCCAAATGTCTGTGCTCAGTAGCATAGTATTAGCCCCACAAGCCAGAGTTCTCGGCTCTGTGTTTGATTCGAAGAGCCATTTGTCTGTGTGATGGCGTATCTGAACATGACCACCGACGTGGTGCAATATAAAACGCTATTCAAGCGACCAGGTAACAGGCTGCCATTGATCCACGGCTCAGTCTCTGTGGTCCTGTACTCGCTAATTTACAGCGTCCACAGGTCAACATGAAGAAACTTACGCACGGCCTGCTGCTGAGTCGCATATTCAATAATGTACGCTGAAAGACTTACGTCTGCTCCAGCGTTGTTTTCTGTCGTCAGACATAAAACAGATCGTCCCCTACCGTGATGTACAGGGGAGGCAAGCCGGCCGGTGTGGTCGAGCGGTTCTAGGTGCTTCAGACTGCAACCGCGCGACCGCTACGGTCGCAGGTTCAAATACTGCTTCGGGCATGGATGTGTGTGATGTCCTTAGCGTAGCTAGGTTTAAGTAGCTCTATGTTCTAGAGGACTGATGACGTCAGCTGTTAAGTCCCATAGTGGTCAGAGCCAGGGGAGGCAAGCCTTCCTCCACCACGTTCTGTGAAGAGGCGTGCACGACCAACACCTGGTCGTGTGCTCGTTTTTTCACTGGCATTCAACTGGTTTTCATGGATACTAATGAGAGCAGCATGCGAACAGACGGCCAGTTTCGCCGTTCCTGAGATGCTAGTCCCAGGTGTTGAGCCATATCAATCGCCATATAATCAAAGTCTGTTAGGTTGGTGGCTCTCCCCATTTACGATCCTACACCGTTTCTAGAACGACCCATTTTGTCTCTTCTCCGCCGATACACGTTCCTTACCTTGCGACGTGGCTGCAAGGTTTTGCGCAACTTCGAGGTGGGCAGTCATAATTATGTTTTCGCTCATCAGTAAAAACATATACTATACCTGGAAGAATAATTGGACGATTTTATCTGAATTTGTTGGAATACAGTATCGTATCCAAATGCGAAGATGACACGTGGGGCACATCTTTTAACGGGTATGACTGTACAGTAAGTTGTAACGATACATTATCTGTAACACACTCTATGTAATGCGGTATGGACCACTAAATGTCGCCAGAGGCGCACCCACCTGGATAAAAGAAGGCGGGGAGTATTGTGTTACCAGTAGAGGAGCAGTAATAGCAGATTGGGTCGGTCAGGAGATCTCAGTTACTTGGAACGTGTAGTAGCCACTGGATGTCACCTGAGTAACACGGACATTTCAGCCGTCCTAAAGCTGCCCAAGTTTACTATTTCTGATAGAATTATGGAGCGTAAAAGCGAAGGAAGAAGCACAGCCAAGTTTGTAGTGACAGACAGCGACTATCAACCATGGCGGAGGATAGTTGTAGAACATTGCATGAAATCATTGGAAGGTATCACTCGTGAGTTACAAGGTGCTGCCAGGAGTCCCAGTAGCGCAATTATCGTACGTAGCGAGATAAAGGGAGTTGGATGGATACGGTCCTTGATCAGCTCCTCACAAGCCACACAGTTCTGTTGCCACTGCTGAGTGACGCTTGAGCTGGTGTAAAGAGCGACGTCTCTGGGAACTGTATGGTCGGAAACGACTCATTTTGGGGTGATAAATCACGCTAAGTGGTCAACCGATCGAAGTTTTTTTTTTTTTGGGGGGGGGGGGGGGGGGGGGAGTGGGGGGGACTTAACTGCTAAGGTCATCAGTCTCTAAGCTTACACACTAAACCTAAATTATCCTAAGTACAAACACACACACACACCCACACACACACACACACACACACACACACACACACACCCATGCCCGAGGGAGGACTCGAACCTCCGCCGGGACCAGCCGCACAGGTCCATGACTGCAGCGCCTAAGACTGCTCGGCTAATCCCGCACGGCTCGAAGGGTTTGGATTTGGGGAATAAGTGGAGGGCGTTACCCGCCGTCATGTACATTGCCAACAGTAGGTCTCGGGTGAGGTGGAGGTACTGTATGGGTTTATTTCCATGGTTTCCACTGAATTCAGTGTTCCGAAACTGTTTCACTGCGGAAAATCGTAACACGGTCCCTGACTTCAGCCGTCGCACGGACGCCAAAATGGAAAATATTGAAATAAACGATATCGGAATTGAAAAACAACTGCTATCACTTCGTAGCGGAAAAGCATCCGGACCAGACGAGATACCCTTAAGATTCTACAGTGATTATGCTAAAGAACTTGCCCCCTTTCTATCAGCAATTTATCGTAGATCGCTGGAAGAACGTAAAGTACCTAGCGACTGGAAGAAAGCGCAGGTCGTTCCCATTTTCAAGAAGGGTCATAAATCAGATGCGAATAATTATAGGCCTATTTCGCTTACGTCAATCTGTTGTAGAATAATGGAACATGTTTTGTGTTCTCGTATTATGACGTTCTTAGATAATACAAATCTCCTTCATCATAACCAACATGGATTCCGCAAACAGAGATCATGTGAAACTCAGCTCGCCCTATTTGCCCAAGAAATTCACAGTGCCGTAGACACTGGCGAGCAGATTGATGCCGTATTCCTGGACTTCAGGAAGGCATTTGATACGGTTCCGCACTTACGTTTAGTGAAAAAAATACGAGCTTACGGAATATCGGACCAGGTTTGTGATTGGATTCAGGATTTCCTAGAAGAAAGAACACAACATGTCATTCTTAACGGTTCAAAATCTGCAGATGTAGAGGTAATTTCGGGAGTACCGCAGGGAAGCGTGATAGGACCTTTATTGTTTACAATATACATAAATGACTTAGTTGACAACATCGGTAGCTCCGTGAGGCTATTTGCAGATGACACGGTTGTCTACAAGAAAGTAGCAACATCAGAAGACTCGTACGTACTCCAGGAGGACCTGCAGAGGATGGTGCGACAGCTGGCAGCTTTCCCTAAACGTAGATAAATGTAATATAATGCGCATACATAGGGGCAGAAATCCATTTCAGTACGATTATGCCATAGGTGGTAAATCATTGGAAGCGGTAACGACCGTAAAATACTTAGGAGTTACTATCCGGAGCGATCTGAAGTGGAATTATCACATAAAACAAATAGTGGGAAAAGCAGGCGCCAGGTTGAGATTCATAGGAAGAATTCTAAGAAAATGTGACTCATCGACGAAAGAAGTAGCTTACAAAACGCTTGTTCGTCCGATTCTTGAGTATTGCTCATCAGTATGGGACCCTTACCAGGTTGGATTAATAGAAGAGATAGACATGATCCAGCGAAAAGCAGCGCGATTCGTCATGGGGACATTTAGTCAGCGCGAGAGCGTTACGGAGATGCTGAACAAGCTCCAGTGGCGGACACTTCAAGAAAGGCGTTACGCAATACGGAGAGGTTTATTATCGAAATTACGAGAGAGCATATTCCGGGAAGAGATGGGCAACATATTACTACCGCCCACATATATCTCGCGTAATGATCACAACGAAAAGATCCGAGAAATTAGAGCAAATACGGAGACTTACAAGCAGTCGTTCTTCCCACGCACAATTCGTGAATGGAACAGGGAAGGGGGGATCAGATAGTGGTACAATAAGTACCCTCCGCCACACACCGTAAGGTGGCTCGCGGAGTATAGATGTAGATGTAGATGGTCCCTTTATTGCGCTAAGAATACGCGAAATGCGCAGGGATATGAACTCATTTTATAGCATTATGTACAGTGTAGTGTAGAACAACAATCTGGAGGAGGTGATTGTATCAGCAAGATCAAGCACCATGTCATCAAGCAGCATCCGTGAGGCAGTAGTTTGTGGACAACATTCCTGAAATGGACTGGCCTACCTAATTCCCGACCTGAACACAATGCAACACCTTTTATGATGGGATAGACTTCTCTCCTACACCACCTCCAACATCACTACCTTCTCTGGTTTCGGCTCTTTAAGAAGAATGGGCTGGCACTCCTCCACACAGAATCGGAAATGTCATATTAAGCGTCCGAAGCATAGTTCAAGCATCGGTAACAGCGTACTGTCGACACGCACCGTATTAATGTTCAAAACTAGATGTCCAGATACTTCTGATCAGATCATGTTCAAATGGTTCAAATGGCTCTAAGCACCATGGGACTTAACATTTGAGGTCATCAGTCCCCTAGACTTAGAACTACTAAAACCTAACTAACCTAAGGACATCACACACATCCATGCCCGAGACAGGATTCGAACCTGCGATCGTAGCAGCAGCGCGGTTCCGGACTGAAGCGCCTAGAACCGCTCGGTCACAAATCATATTATGTATAACAGCTGTTGACATAGTATGTAATTATTATCACATGAGATGGTGGCATTATCAAAAAGTTTACATTTCAAATGCACTGGCGGAAAAGAAAACTCCGAACACCAAAAAATAATTACGTATATATTTAAGTGATTAACATTTCAAAATTGCAGGTTGTGGTAAGCGCGAGATAAGTCATTTCAAATGTGAAATGATGGTATGTTAGTAACCGGCAAGCATGCAAACGTGCTTGCGCTGTGTTTTATAGTCGCCGGATGGCAGTTTGTAGTATGGTGTTCTATGCCTGTGGCACTTGTTCGGCCAATAGAGGAATTGTCATTGCTGTTTGTGGATGATACTGGAGTTATCGTCCGATGGTGTCCCATGTGTTATGGATTGGATGCAGATTTGTGGGATCGAGCAGACAAAGGCAACATCTCGACACTCTGTAGAGCATGTTGGTTTAGGCCTGAATTTAGGATTGGATTGGATTGTTTGGGGGAAGAGACCAAACTGCGAGGTCATCGGATTAGGGAAGGACGGGGAAGGAAGCCGGCCGTGCCCTTTCAAAGGAACCATCCCGGCAATTGCCTGGAGCGATTTAAGGAAATCACGGAAAACATACATGTTGGTTTAGAACAGCGGTTTATGGGCTAGTGTTATCCTATTGGAAAACACCACCTGCAATGCTGTTCATGAATGGCAGCACAGCAGGTCGAGTCGCCAGATTGAGGTACAGATTTGCAGTCGTGGTGCGTGGGATAACCACGAGAGTTCTCCTGTCATATGAAATAGCAAAATAGCACTCCAGACCATAACTCCAGGTGCAGATCCGGAGTGCCTATCATGCAGATAGATTGTTTGCAGACCCTCAGCTGGGCTCTTTCTGACCACCTTCCGGCCATCACTGGCACCGAGGCAGAACCAACTTTCATGACAATACACACAGACCTCCATCCTCCAGAATGAGATATTCACTCTGCAGCGGAGTGTGCACTGATATGAAACTTCCTGGCAGATTAAAACTCAGTGCCCGACCGAGACTCGAACTCGGGACCTTTGCCTTTCGCGGGCAAGTGCTCTACCAACTGAGCTACCGAAGCACGACTCACGCCCGGTACTCACAGCTTTACTTCTGCCAGGATAGCTTCTGTAAAGTTTGGAAGGTAGGAGACGAGGTACTGGCAGAAGTAAAGCTGTGAGTACCGGGCGTGAGTCGTGCTTCGGTAGCTCAGTTGGTAGAGCACTTGCCCGAGTTCGAGTCTCGGTCGGGCACTCAGTTTTAATCTGCCAGGAAGTTTCAGACCTCCATCCTGTTGTCCAGTGGCCTCTCGACTGACATCACTGAAGTTGCGAATGGCGCTGGTTTGGGGGTCTGTGGAATGCACACTAGCGGGAATCTGGCTCGGAGCTGTCCTTGAAGTACACGATTTGCAATAGTTCGTTGCGTCAATCTGATGCCCAATACTGCTCAAATTGCTGCTGCAGATGCAATACGATGCGCCAGATTCATACGCAGAAAATGATCGTCATCTCTCTCGTTAGAGTCACGTGGCCTTTCAGAGTCCAGTCTTTTTGCGCCCGTACATTCTCGTGACCACCGTCGCCAGCGTTCACATATAGTGGCTACATTCCTGCCAAGTCCTCCTGCAACATCGCAGATGAAATGTCCAGCTTCTCGCTGCCCTATTACATGACTTCGATCTAATTCAGTGAGGTGTTGATAATGGCGTCATTTTCTTCTTAAAGACATTCTTGACTAACATCAACTCACCACTTCCGATCTCAAAGGTAAGCTACGCTCACGACCGCTACAGCGTGTATTTAAAGCAAACCTCATTTGCATCCTCACAATGGGGGCTGCTAGCGCCACTCTTACGCGACTGCAGCGAAATCTGAATGGATAAAAACTTTGAGGTTCGCCGATGACACTGCAATTCTGTCAGAGGCAGTAAAAACCTGGAAGAGCAGCTGAACGGAATGGACAGTGTCTTTAAAGGGAGGCTATAAGATGAATACCAACAAAAGCAAAACAAGGATAATGGAAGGTAGTCGAATTAAGTCGGGTGATGCGGAAGGAATTATATTAGGAAATGAGACGCTTAAAGTAGTAAAGGAGTTTTGCTATTTCGGGAGCAAAATAACTGATGACGGTCGAAGTAGAGGGGATATAAAATGTAGACCGACAATGGCAAGGGCAAGGAAAGCGTTTCTGTAGAAGAGAAATTTGTTAACATCGAGTATAGATTTAAGTGTCAGGAAGTCGTTTCTGGAAGTATTTTTACGGAGTGTAGCCATGTATGGAAGTGAAACATGGACGATAAATGGTTTAGACAAGAAGAGAATAGGAGCTTTCGAAATGTGGTGCTACGTAAGAATGCTGAAGATTAGATGGGTAGATCACATAACTAATGAATAATGAGGTATTGAATAGAATTGGAGACAAGAGAAATTTATGGCGCATCTTGACCAGAAGAAGGGATCGGTTGTTTGGGCATATTCTGAGGCATCAAGGGATCACCAATTTAGTATTGGAGGGCAGCGTGGAGGGTAAAAATCGTAGAGGGAGACCAAGAGACGAATACACTAAACAGATTCAGAAGGATGTAGGTTGCAGTAGGTACTGGGAGATGAAGAAGCTTGCACAGAATAGAGTAGCATGGAGAGCTGCATCAAACCAGTCTCTGGACTGAAGATCACAACAACATCCTTTTTAGAGGAAGAAACACGTCTAGCAACTTTCGTTCATGTGGTACACCTCCTTGGTGTTGCGGTTTTTTTCCCGTCGGAGTACATTTCCATTAACTAGGACAACGTTCTATATTGATGTCCATGGTGACCCGTGACCAAAATCGAAATTATCTGAGTTTGTACGCACATCAGTGATTAACGGAATGTCTCAGCTGTTGCTGTCGTCTACTTACACCCAAGTCAGTTTCCGCTATTAATTTTTATGCACTTTGTACAGAAAGCATTTGGGAGTTAGCGCGGCGGCTAAGCGGTGGAGGCCAGCATTAAGCGCACTACCAGCATAGCAGATTCTGGGGTGAAAGCCCTGTGGCCACGCTATACCGCACGCTGGTCAGACACGGGCAGTGCGGCATTAGTAAGCAGATGGCGCTGGGCCGCTAAACTGTTTGGTCTGCGAGCGGGCGTCGGCCGCTAGCCGGCCGGTTTTATGCCCCGGCGCCGCGCTGCACTGCAGTCCACGCCAGAAGCCGGCGGAGGGACATGTGGTGTGTGTCGGGCGGCCGGTATTTTTAACGACACTCCACCACCCGACCACCACTGCGGGCACCCGCGCTCATACGCAGCCGAATACATGCACTGTGTGATCTTCTGCGTGTAGCACTCCATCTGTCGTTCATGTACTACTGGCCATTAAAATTGCTACACCACGAAGATGACGTGCTACAGATGCGAAGAAGATGCCGTGATATGCAAATGATTAGCTTTTCAGAGCATTCACACAAGGCTGGCGCCGGTGGCGACACCTACAACGTGCTCACATGAGGAAAGTTTCCAACCGATTTCTCATGCACAAACAGCAGTTGACCGGCGTTGCCTGGTGAAACGTTGTTGTGATGCCTCGTATAAGGAGGAGAAATCCGTACCATCACGTTTCCGACTTACAAGGGGAGGCCGCCAATTGTGAAATTCAGATTCAATTCATACTGCGCATAATAAAAGCTCATGGCCAGAGGTGTAATGTGGCAAAGCACCAAGATGCACTTCTCAGCCGTTGTCGAGAAAATCGACAGTTAAAATGAACCGTTGCTGTGAAACACTCTCTACGATTAATAATTTTCTACAATGTTGTGGCGTAGCGGTAAGCGCTCGGGTTCGTAATGCGAAGATCGCCGGATCGAATCCCGCGCCATGCAACTTTTTTTTTTCTCTAGTATTTGTTTTTTGTAATTCAAATGTGTGTGATATATATATAATTCCTGGCAATCAGTTGCAACAATTATGCATATAATAAGTTGTTGAAAGTCGTTTGTCGTGGAAAAACTGGCGACTTCGAACATCATTATGTTTTCCGCAAACAAAGCTGTATTTCACAAATGTTATTAACTGTCTTCGTAATGTTAACCACGTATAGTTAACGGAAGACGTAGAAACGGTATTCCGAAACGAATACGTATAGCGTAAGTCAAACGTTCGAATTAGAATAGAAACCCCATGAACACAAATTTGCTGTGGCAGGTATGAAATATAAACTCCGTTACTCGCTCGTTACACTTGAAGGACAGATGTTGAATGGGCCGAAACGGGCCGCCGCATAACAGCGTAGTTGCCTGCTAACTTCGAATGAAGGTAGATGCGGACGTGAGAGCTTTGGTACACCCTGTTAAACAAACGGAAAAATGGAGGCGGTACAATTGGAGAGCGATCCGCCTTCACCAACATGCATAAGCAATTCATTAATAGTTCATATATATATATATATATATATATATATATATATATATATATATATATGTATATATACTGATTTGAATTACAATAAACTAATAATAAAAAAATGTTGTATGGCGCGAGATTCGATTCGGCGACCTTCGGATTACGAACCATAGCGCTTACCGCTGCGCCACGACGCTGTAGAAAATTATTAATCGTAGAGTATATCATGGCAACGGTTTCTTTTAACTGTCGATTTTCTCGACAACGGCTGAGAAGTGCATCTTGGTACTTTGTCACATTACACCTATGGCCATGAGCTTTTATTATGCGCAGTGTGAATCGAATCTGAATTTCACAATTGGCGGCCTCCCCTTGTTAGATAAAGGTCGGATTGCAGCCTATCGCGATTGCGGTTAATCGTATCGTGACATTGCTGCTCGCGTTGTTCGAGATCCAATGACTGTTAGCAGAATATGGAATCGGTGGGTTCAGGAGGGTAATACGGAACGCCGTGCTGGATCCCAACTGCCTCGTATAACTAGCAGTCGACATGACAGGCATCTTATCCGCATGGCTGTAACGGATCGTGCAGCCTCGTCTCGATCCCTGAGTCAACAGATGGGGACGTTTTCAAGACAACAACCATCTGCACGAACAGTTCGACGACGTTTGCAGCAGTACGGACTATCAGCTCGGAGACAGTGGCTTCGGTGACCCTTGACACTGCATCACAGACAGGAGCGCCTGCGGTGGTGTACTCAACGACGAACCTGGGTGCACGAATGGCAAAACGTCATTTTTTCGGATGAACCCAGGTTCTGTTTACAGCATCATGATGGTCGCATCCGCGTTTGGCGATATCGCGGTGGACGCACGTTGGAAGCGCGTATTCGTCATCACCATACTGGCGTATCAACTGGCGTGATGGTATGGGGTGCCATTGGTTACACGTCTCGGTCACCTCTTGTTCGCATTGACGGCACTTTGAACAGTGGACTTTACATTTCAGATGTGTTACGACCCGTGGCTCTAAACCTTCATTCGATCCCTGCGAAACCCTACATTTCAGCAGGATAACGCACGATCGCATGTTGCAGGTCTTGTACGGGCCTTTCTGGATACAGAAAATCTTCTACTCCAGATCTCTCACCAATTGAAAACGTCTGGTCAATGGTGGCCGAGCAACTGGCTCATCACAATACGCCAGTCACTATCCTTGATGAACTGTGGTATCGTGTTGAAGCTGCACGGGCAGCTGTATCTGTACACACCGTCCAAGCTCTGTTTTACTCAGTGCCCAGACGTATCAAGGCCGCTATTACAGCCAGAGGTGGTTGTTCTTGGTACTGATTTCTCAGGATCTATGCACCCAAATTGCGTGAAATTGCAATCACATGTCAGTTCTAGTATAATATATTTGTCCCATGAATACCCGTTTATCATCTGCATTTCTTCTTGGTGTAGCAATTTCAATGGCCAGTAGTGTATTATACGAGGGCATGCTGGAAAGTAATGACTCCGAATTTATTTATTCTGTTGTTAGTATCAGTTGAGGTAAATTCTAAGACAAAAAAAGGTCATAAATTATCGGAATGAGATGGCAATCGATAGATCTGATGTATATGTACAAACACGTATCGTTTCCTACCGTTATCCAGTACCCTCAGCTCATAATAACACAGGTCTGTCTAAAACTTTTTAGTCTCAAACTTTTATAGTGTTTTCAAAACTGATTTCCGGAAAAGTAGTGAAAAAATTGCTTGTCTAGTTTTAGCTTTTTTCGATATTTCAGCACTCTAGTGAGTTTGAGCTTTGATTTCTATCATCTCCATAAACTGTTATTTAGCCGTTTTTATACTAGATATACGTAAAATAAAGAGTAATTAGGAGATACCAGCAGTACTTTGATGTCAGTGCCTGTCTGTCGCGCTGCCCCTTCCCCCGCCAACACCAAGCAGTGAGCTTCTGCTGTTGTCCTTCAGTTCACTCTGTGTTGTTCTCGTGTTGTTGTTACTGGTGCTTTAAAGTAGTGACTGTTTTCCTGTGTTGTGAAGTTGTTTTATGGACAATGGCTACCACAGGATGTACACTCCTGGAAATTGAAATAAGAACACCGTGAATTCATTGTCCCAGGAAGGGGAAACTTTATTGACACATTCCTGGGGTCAGATACATCACATGATCACACTGACAGAACCACAGGCACATAGACACAGGCAACAGAGCATGCACAATGTCGGCACTAGTACAGTGTATATCCACCTTTCGCAGCAATGCAGGCTGCTATTCTCCCATGGAGACGATCGTAGAGATGCTGGATGTAGTCCTTTGGAACGGCTTGCCATGCCATTTCCACCTGGCGCCTCAGTTGGACCAGCGTTCGTGCTGGACGTGCAGACCGCGTGAGACGACGCTTCATCCAGTCCCAAACATGCTCAATGGGGGACAGATCCGGAGATCTTGCTGGCCAGGGTAGTTGACTTACACCTTCTAGAGCACGTTGGGTGGCACGGGATACATGCGGACGTGCATTGTCCTGTTGGAACAGCAAGTTCCCTTGCCGGTCTAGGAATGGTAGAACGATGGGTTCGATGACGGTTTGGATGTACCGTGCACTATTCAGTGTCCCCTCGACGATCACCAGTGGTGTACGGCCAGTGTAGGAGATCGCTCCCCACTCCATGATGCCGGGTGTTGGCCCTGTGTGCCTCGGTCGTATGCAGTCCTGATTGTGGCGCTCACCTGCACGGCGCCAAACACGCATACGACCATCATTGGCACCAAGGCAGAAGCGACTCTCATCGCTGAAGACGACACGTCTCCATTCGTCCCTCCATTCACGCCTGTCGCGACACCACTGGAGGCGGGCTGCACGACGTTGGGGCGTGAGCGGAAGACGGCCTAACGGTGTGCGGGACCGTAGCCCAGCTTCTTGGAGACGGTTGCGAATGGTCCTCGCCGATACCCCAGGAGCAACAGTGTCCCTAATTTGCTGGGAAGTGGCGGTGCGGTCCCCTACGGCACTGCGTAGGATCCTACGGTCTTGGCGTGCATCCGTGCGTCGCTGCGGTCCGGTCCCAGGTCGACGGGCACGTGCACCTTCCGCCGACCACTGGCGACAACATCGATGTACTGTGGAGACCTCACGCCCCACGTGTTGAGCAATTCGGCGGTACGTCCACCCGGCCTCCCGCATGCCCACTATACGCCCTCGCTCAAAGTCCGTCAACTGCACATACGGTTCACGTCCACGCTGTCGCGGCATGCTACCAGTGTTAAAGACTGCGATGGAGCTCCGTATGCCACGGCAAACTGGCTGACACTGACGGCGGCGGTGCACAAATGCTGCGCAGCTAGCGCCTTTCGACGGCCAACACCGCGGTTCCTCGTGTGTCCGCTGTGCCGTGCGTGTGATCATTGCTTGTACAGCCCTCTCGCAGTGTCCGGAGCAAGTATGGTGGGTCTGACACACCGGTGTCAATGTGTTCTTTTTTCCATTTCCAGGAGTGTATGAACTCGCCAGACTGCTTCTGGTACTTTTGTGGTAACTGTACCGTTAGAAAGCAATAAAGAAACACATCCGATTTTCAATTATTCAAAAACAGTCTCAATTGCATTCATTATTGTTATACCGCCAACCGGTTTCAAACTGACGTAGGGGTCATCTTCTGGGCGTTTACACTGTGAAATTATAGACATCCGTCAGAATGACTCCATTATACAACAGCTAAAATTACGTAAATTCAAAATATGTTACCCATTGGTCGACTGCTGGTAGTGTCACGCTTGTGATGCTGAATGAACTAATAATCACGAAATTTTTTTTTTTAACTATTCGAAAATATTATTTGTACACAATGATGCTACTTTTCCTTTTATTATTTTAATACTTTAATTCCTTTAATGGGTACTACAAACAAACTTTAGATTTTTTAGGTTATCCTTGATTGTCGATATTTCCATAACCTCAAATACGTGACATCTCTGTGGATGAAGAGCCATGGCGTACCGCTACCACGGCAACGGACGCCGTGGCCCGGGCAAAGATAACACAATCCGAACACAGCAGCTGCTACCATGACGACGGCGTCGTCGCTACACAGACTAGAGGGCCCCTGATATACGCTTTATAATCCATGGCAACATCGTCCTAACCACAAGGAGTAGAGGGCTCTATAATCCTTCCGTATTAGCCGTTTTAGTAAATTGATTCAAATATTTTCTACGTAAATGAACGAATAGATATAGTACAAGATGACACAAGTTTTTGTGTGTCACAAATTGTTTTACTTTATATTATGGCACATAATGTAATATACTTTTACGAATTTTACGAGTCGACTGCAGAACATTTGTTATTATTTTATAGTTACACGATATTTCTAACTCTTTTTAAATGAAATGGTTCCGTTTTCTGTTATTTACTGTATTTTAAATTTGTGTTAAACCAAGCTGCCTAGTAATTACACATAATAAACTGTATTAAATGTCGTTGATCGCCGCTGGGGGTGTTGCCGTCTATTCTCGTGATCTCAGCACGCTATTTACGCCCATACGAAGGGTTAGTCTCGCATAGTTTCCTGCCGTTATGTAGACAGGAGTGACACCACCAGCAGTCGAACAATGGGTAACATATTTTAAATTTACGTAATTTTAGCTGTTGTATAATGGAGTCTTTCTGACGGATATCTATAATTTCACAGTGTAAACGCCCAGAAGATGACCACTAAGTCGGGTTGAAACCGGTTGGTGGTATAACAGTAATGAATGCGATTAAGACTGTTAGTATGATTGATCAATCATACTAATCGCTGCTTCATCTCCACAACCATGTTGTCCAAAAAAGTATATCCGATTTTGTTGAAAAAGTATATTTTGCCTATTTTGGTATAAAGTTAGGCTATCAAGATAAGCCTTGGGCCCCAAACAAAGTTTGTTCAGTGTGTGTTGAACTGAGGCAATGGTTTCAACGTGAAAAGCAGTCCTTACTTTTTGGAATACCAATGGTTTGGAGGGAGCCCAAAAATCACTTTTGTTCTTGCAACGTACGAGGTTTCAATTTGAAAAACAGAAAGGATATTTCTTACCCTAACATTCAATCAGCCATTCACCCTGTTCCTCATGGACCTGAAGTACCAATCCCTCTCCTCCAGATTCTTTGGATGATATAGATGATCACGAGCCATTGGCTCAGCAAGGTGATAGTGAAGAAGACAGAGATTGCTACGATCCTGGCACAACCGATCCCATTCCATTCTCACAGTCTGAACTGAACGATGTAGTTAGAGACCTAGGCCTTTCTAAAGAATCGGCAGAGGTTTTAGAATCTAGATTGAAACAAAACATATGTTGGCTCTGGGTACATCCTTTTCTTGGTATCTATAGAGGGAAAAGGTGTTTGTATCTTTCTTCTCTCAAAAAGGTGACCTGGTATTTTGCAGTGATGTTCCTGGATGTGTGGCACGTTTCAAAACAGAATATGCTTCTGATGAGTGGAGACTTTTTATTGATTCTTCAAAAAGAAGTCTCAAAGCAGTATTTCTACACAATGGCAATCAGTATGCGTCTATACAAGTTGGACACTCGGTTCACTTAAAAGACTGTTACGAAAACCTTGAACTGGTTTTAAGCAAACTCTGCTATTCAGACTACAAATCGACGCTATATGGTGATTTAAAAGTGATTTCAATGCTGCTTGGTCAACAAAGTGGCTATACAAAATTCCCTTGCTTTCTCAGTGAATTGGACAGTAGAGACAGAAAGCAACACTACATTAAAAAAAACTTGGTCCTTGAGAAAAACCTTAGAGGTAGTAGTTAAAAATGTTGAGGGGGAAAGCCTTATGGATCCCAAAAAGATGTTACTTCCACCACTTCACATTAAGTGGGGGCTCATGAAACAATTTGTTAAGGCATTTCCAAAAGAACGTGAGTGTTTCAGATATCTTTGTGGGCAGTTACCTGGTTTATCCGAGACAAAGCTAAAGGATGTAATCTTTGTCGGACCAGACATTAGAAAACTAATGACAGACCCCAACTTCGTGGGCAAAATGGAAACAAAAGAAAAGGCAGCATGGACATCTTTTACATTAGTTGTTACTGGTTTCCTAGGAAACAAAAGAGATCCAAACTACAAGACAATCGTCGCAGACATGCTCGACAACTTAAAGAAGCTGGGCTGTAACATGAGCATTAAGGTAAATTTTCTGCAATCACATCTTGACTACTTCCCTCCTGCAAACCTTGGTGATGTAAGTGAAGAGCAGGGAGAAAGATACAAACCAAAACATGAAAGAAATGGAAAGAAGATATCAAGGAAGATGGAACGTCAACATGATAGCGGACTACTGCTGGATGATCAAAAGAGATGATCCTCAACGAGTCCACAGCCGGAAAAGCAATAAAAGAAGCTTCGACAGAAAACGAAAGCGTTGTTATAAGGACTTACGAGCTTCAAGAGAAATGAAAGTGTACTGCAAATGTAGTTTAGAACATGTGATAAATTGCTTAAATTTTGTTATTGTACCCATTTTTGTGAGAAAACCTGACGTGATAGAAAAAATGGATTTCATTTTTGAAATCAGCGCTGAAAAGTACATCAGTCAGTTATCAAATTTCAAACAACTTTCAAAAAATATTTTTGTTCAAGACCTGTATAATTTACTATACACTAAAGAGCCAAATAAACTTGTACACACGCCTAATATAGTGTAGGGCCCCCGCAAGCACGCAGAAGTGCCGCAACACGACGTGACATGGACTCGACTAATGTCTGAAGTAGTGCTGGAATGAACTGACACCATGAATCCTGCAGCGCTGTCTATAAATCCGTGAGAGTACCAGAGGTGGAGAGCTCTTCTGAAAAGCACGTTGCAAGACATCCCAGATATGCTAAATAATGTTCATGTCTGCGGAGTTTTGTGGCAAGCGGAAGTGTTTAAACTCGGAACAGTGTTTCTGGAGTCACTCTGTAGCAATTTTGGACGTGTGGTGTGTTGCATTGTCCTGCTAGAATTGCCCGTCGGAATGCACAATGGACATGAACGGATGCAGGTGATCAGAGAGGATGCTTACGTAGGTGTCACCTGTCAGAGTCGTATGGAGACGTATAAGGGGTCCCATATCACTCCAACTTGCACACACCCCACTCCATTACAGAGCCTCCACCAGCTTGAACAATCCCCTGTTGGCATGCAGGGTCTATAGATTCATGAGATTCTATCCATGCCCGTACACGTCCATCCGCTCGATACAATCTGAAACGAGACTCGTCCGACCAGGCAACATGTTTCCAGTCATCAACAGTCGAATATCGGTGTTGACGGTCATAGACGAAGCTAAAGCTTTTTTTCGTGCAGTCATCAAAGGTACTTGAGTGGACCTTTGGCTGCGAAAGTCCATATCGCTGAGGTTTTTGAATGGTTCGCACGCTGGCACTTGTTGATGGCCGGGCATTAAAATCTACAGCAATTTGCGGAGGGGCTGCACTTCTGTCACGTTGTCACGTTGAATGATTCTTTTTAGTCGTCGATTGTCCCCTTCTTACAGGATTTTTTCTGGCCGCAGCCATGTCGAGATTTATATGTCAGATACCTGATATTCACAGTACACTCGTGAAATGACCGTACGGGAAAATCCCCACTTCATCGCTACCTCGGAAATACTGTGCCCCATCTCTCGTGCACCGACTATAACGCCATCTTCAAACTCACTTAAATTTTGATCACGTGTCATTGTACCAGGAGTGACCGATCTAACAACAGCCCCAAACACTTGTGGTCTTATATAGGCGTTGCCGGCTGCAGCACCGTGTTCTGCCTGTTTACATATCTCTGTATTTGGATACGCCCAGTGCAATTAAAATGTTCAGGATGAAAAGGGTGCTGAAATGAAATACTGCTCTCTGCTCTTTGCACACATAGTTTATTAATAAACCAGTACGTTAATTACCAGAGTTAGGATACAGATCGAATAAGAAATAAACAAACACGAAACAAACCAGACGGTGACAGATGATATTGGTATTTGGCCCAGTTATTAAAGAGGAAGGTGATCAAGCTAACATAGTGCCTCCAGCAGAGTAATTGCAACAACGCTTTCTGATTATATTTCAGGTACTGACCGAGATTGTGAATACGACGTAGGCTGATTCAAATACAGGCCAGCAAATCGGCTGGTCTCATTTCAGTGAAGTCCTCAGACAAAAATTGCTAATAGGCCAGTACTGCCGGTATGCTCACATGTGAACTAGCCAACGGGCGATGTGGAGATTGGCCGTAGGTGCGCAACTTCTGAGCCCGCGGCCGGCATGCCGTCACCCCACAGGTGCAGAGAATCACGGCTGGCTCCCCGAAAAACCCAACAGTCCTCTGTGGCGACTCTCCGCCTATTTGCAGAGCATATGGCGTACCTCGGCCGACTGCTCAGACCGTCCTCTACAGTGGACAACCTCCGAAAGCCACGAAAATGTCTCCTGTTTTCCCCCTGAACTCCAAACCCACGTGGAGTCGCCAAAAATTGTCCCTGAGAATGGCCACACTGCCCGCGTGAATTTCGTGAATGGTGTACTTACAGGGTGGCAATTATTGAACTATATTAAAAAATCTTGTACATGGCTGCACGTTCACAGACCGTGAATAGCTACAATTGAAAGAGAATCAGCCCTCGGTCACTGTTTTTAACAAATTAACCTGGTTTCAACACTGCTGGGAGTGTCTTCCTCAGAATTTAAGACAAAGAATGGACCATATTTTATAACATGGTCACAGAATTATGACTAAAAACGTATGATAGAGTATAAGTACGGAATCGTCGTGAAAGACTGGCAGTACTTATATGTCATTTATAAAATAATAAATATGCCAAAAGGACAGTCCGTTTTGCAACCTGCACCACGCAAGTAACGAGCAGCCCTTATTGGCTCGCCATCACAGTTTTTCTTTATCTTAAATATCTTTGTAACTAATGCCCTTTTGGCATATTTATTATTTTATAAATGACACATAAGTACTGCCAGTCTTTCACGACGATTCCGTACTTATACTCTATCATATGTTTTCAGTCATAAATCTGTGACCACGTTATAGAATATAGACCATTCTTTGTTTTAAATTCTGAGGGAGACACTCCTAGCAGTGTGGTAACCAGGTTAATTTGTTAAAAATAGCGACCGAGAGCTCATTCTCTTTCAATTGTATATGAAAAAAGAACGTAAATTAGTTATAAACTACGGCGCGAGCACACTTGATTCAACTTGTAAACGTCACTACAGATATTAGGATTTAGATCACACGTTCAGGGTGAAGAGACTTACCGATTGCGCAATGCGGATTCCCAGTCCCCCAAATACGCCAATTTGGCTTCTTTACGAAATCTTCCATATTAAATTGGGCTTTGTCGCTTAACCAAACCATGCATGTTGTTGTTGTTGTTGTTGTTGTTGTTGTTGTGGTCTTCAGTCCTGAGACTGGTTTGATGCAGCTCTCCATGCTACTCTATCCTGTGCAAGCTTCTTCATCTCCCAGTACCTACTGCAACCTACATCCTTCTGAATCTGCTTAGTGTATTCATCTCTTGTTCTCCCTCTACGATTTTTACCCTCCACGCTGCCCTCCAATGCTAAATTTGTGATTCCTTGATGCCTTAGAACATGTCCTTCCAGCCGGTCCCTTCTTCTTTTCATGTTGTGCCACAAACTTCTCTTCTCCCCAATTCTATTCAGTACCTCCTCATTAGTTATGTGATCTTCCCGACTAATCTTCAGCATTCTTCTGTAGCACCACATTTCGAAAGCTTCTATTCTCTTCTTGTCCAAACTATTTATCGTCCATGTTTCACTTCCATACATGGCTACACTCCATACAAACACTGTCAGAAACGACTTCCTGACACTTAAATCTATACTCGATGTAAACAAATTTCTCTTCTTCAGAAACGCTTTCCTTGCCATTGCCAGTCTACATTTTATATCCTCTCTACTTCGACCATCATCAGTTATTTTGCTCCCCAAATAGCAAAACTCCTTTACTACTTTAAGCGTCTCATTTCCTAATCTAATTCCCGCAGCATCACTCGATTTAATTCGACTACATTCCATTATCCTGGTTTTGCTTTTGTTGATATTCATCTTATATCCTCATTTCAAGACACTGTCCATTCCATTCAACTGCTCTTCCAAGTCCTTTGCTGTCTCTGACAGAATTACAATGTCATCGGCGAACCTCAAAGTTTTTATTTCTTCTCCATGGATTTTAAAACCTACTCCGAATTTTTCTTTGGTTTCCTTTACTGCTTGCTCAATATACAGATTGAATAACATCGGGGAGAGGCTACAACCCTGTCTCACTCCCTTCCCAACCACTGCTCCCCTTTGAGAGGCTACAACCCTGTCTCACTCCCTTCCCAACCACTGCTCCCCTTTGATGTCCCTCGACTCTTATAACTGCCATCTGCTTTCTGTACAAATTGTAAATAGCCTTTCGCTCCCTGTATTTTACGCCCGCCACCTTCAGGATTTGAAAGGCAGTATTCCAGTCAACATTGTCAAAAGCTATCTCTAAGTCTACAAATGCTTGAAATGTAGGTTTGCCTTTCCTTAACCTATTTTCTAAGATACGTCGTAGGGTCAGTATTGTCTCACTTGTTCCAACATTTCTACGGAATCCAAACTGATCTTCCCCGAGATCGGCTTCTACCAGTTTCTCCATTCCTCTGTAAAGAATTTGCGTTAGTACTATGCAGCCGTGGATTATTGAACTGATAGTTCGTAATTTTCACACCTGTCAACACCTGCTTTCTTTGGGATTGGAATTATTATATTCTTCTTGAAGTCTGAGGGTATTTCACCTGTCTCATACATCTTACTCACCAGATGGTAGAGTTTTGTCAGGACTGGCTCGCGCATACTAATTCACACCATATTCCGCTGCAAACCGTGCAGTTTTAACGTCCTAAGACAAACCGTTCAGAATTTATGACGATTTTATTTGATATAGTTCAATAATTGTCACCTTGTATAAGACTGCGCCAGAACACCCGCCTAGGCAGACCATAGCAGTATTTCTATGAGTAGGTTTCCCGCCAAAATCTGTGCTGTCCCCCGCTAAACGCCACTGAAACGCGCGTGCATTCCACACCTGCAACGTACTTCCCATACCAAATCGTAAAGATCGGCGCCCACCTCTCAGTCGCATACCTGAGATTGACAATACGCCTCCGGAAGGCAGGCCGCTGGCCATTGTCCTGCCGAAGACCGGGCATCCTCGTGGGCCGACTTCATGACGAGATACCACCGTATGCTCTCACAAGCAAAGCAGTCACGCTTTTGAAGTAGTCCGGATGGTTTCCTGGAAGGGCCTGCAGCTGTTTCTTTGCCTTCTGACGCCATGGCCATGTGTCAGTGCCGATCTCGCCAACACAGAAAAAATCTAGCCCCACAACTATTACCATAAGCGCCAAACAAACTCTGTCATTACTTCATACACTACTGGCCATTAAAATTGCTACACCACGAAGATGACGTGCTACAGACGCGAAATTTAACCGACGGGAAGAAGATGCCGTGATATGCAAATGATTAGCTTTTCAGAGCATTCACACAAGATTGGCGCCGGTGGCGACACATACAACGTGCTGACATGAGGAAACTTTCCAAATTATTTCTCATACACAAACAGCAGTTGACCGGTGTTGCTTGGTGAAAAGTTGTTGTGATGCCTCGTGTAAGGAGGAGAAATACGTACCATCACGTATCCGACTTTGATAAAGGTCGGATTGTAGCCTATAGCGATTCAGGTTTATCGTACCGCGGCATGCTGCTCGCGTCGGTCGAGATCCAATGACTGTTAGCAGAATATGGAATCGGTGGGTTCAGGAGGGTAATACGGAACGCCGTGCTGGATCCCAACGGCCTCGTATCACTAGCAGTCGAGATGACAGGCATCTTATTCGCATGGCTGTAACGGATCGTGCAGCCACGTCTCGATCCCTGAGTCAACAGATGGGGACGTTTGCAAGACAACAACCATCTGCAACAACAGTTCGATGACGTTTACAGCAGTATGGACTATCAGCTCGGAGGCCATGTCTGGGGTTACCCCTGACGCTGCATCACAGACAGGAGCGCCTGCGATGGTGTACTCAGCGACGAACCTGGGTGCACGAATGGCAAAACTTCATTTTTTTCGGATGAATCCAGGTTCTGTTTACAGCATCACGATGGTCGCATCCGTGTTTGGTGACATCGCGGTGAACGCACATTGGAGGCGTGTATTTGTGATCTCCATACTGGCGTATCACCCGGCGTGAGATATGGAGTGCCATTGGTTATACGTCTCGGTTACCCCTTGTTCGCATTGACGGCACTTTGAACAGTGGACGTTACATTTCAGATGTGTTACCACCCGTGGTTCTACCCTTCGTTCGATCCCTGCGAAACCCTACATTTCAGCAGGATAATGCACGATCGCATGTTGCAGGTCCTGTACAGACCTTTCTGGATGCAGAAAATGTTCGACTGACGCTCTGGTCATCACGTTCTCCAGATCTCTCACCAATTGAAAACGTCTGGTCAATGGTGGCCGAGCAACTGGCTCGTCACAATACGCCAGTCACTACTCTTGATGAACTGTGGTATCGTGTTGAAGCTGCATTGGCAGCTGTACCTGTACACGCCATGCAAGCTCTGTTTGACTCAATGCCCAGGCGTATCAAGGCCGTTATTACGGCCAGAGGTGGTTGTTCTGGGTACTGATTTCTCAGGATCTATGCACCCAAATTGCGTGAAAATGTAATCACATGTCAGTTCTAGGATAATATACGTATTTGTCCAATGAATACCCGTTTATCATCTGCATTTCTTCTTGGTGCAGCAGTTTTAATGGCCAGTAGTGTATCAACAAATATTCATCCTGATGTTTTACTATGTCGCTGAGATGGCTGCAATGTTTCTGCAAGGAGTACTTAATTAACAAATAGTGAAAGATGGTGTGCTCAAACGGCCGCCACCTTGCAAGCATATGATTACAATTTCAGAAAAAATGGATGATTTATTCGAGAGAGAGCGCTTCTCAAAAAATGAACGAGTCAGTAACGCATCGATCCACCTCTGGCACTTACGCAAGTAATTATTTAGCTTGCACCTGAGTGACATTATTACATTCCTCCTCGCCGATATCATGCCAAATTCTGTCTAACTGGCGAAGTAGGTCGTCAAAATCGTGAGCTGGATGGAGGACCCTGCCTATAATCTTCCAAACGTTCTCAGTTGGAGAAGAGATCCATCGACCTTGCTGGTTAACGTAAGGTTTGTCAAGTACGAAGACAAACAGTAGAAGCTGTAATTTACACGTGGTTTTACGAGAATCCCAAAATTTCTGTTTTGCAACTTTAAAAAATACATTTAGCCTTACTTTATTCGTTTGATTTTGGCAAAGGTGGAAGAGATAAGTTCACATAAAATTGTTTATAATAAAAACATCCAATATTATATCAATGTGAAATTTGATGCACTGAAGATCTCCCGAACAGCATTGGTATAACAACTGTGTGTTGCCCTGCAAGCTTACTTTGTGTACATCGAGATACACGACAATGCGCTCACTTCAGTTCAAACTCTTCGTTTTAGCTCTCAATGTGAGTCGGCCAGTCTTCTTATGAGGGTGAGTTAAATACAAACCCACCGTTATCCAGTAAGTTGGTAAGCGTGCTACAAACAGCGTGCAGAATGGCCTGTAGGTGGCAGCATAGTGCAGATGTACACATATTGCCACAGTATCAGTATAAAGATGGCCGCCCCACTTGCAACTTGCACCAGGGAAGATCTGCGTTCTGTTATTCGGTTTTCGCGTAGTGAAGGTGTGAAACCTATTGAAATTCGTCGACGAATGAAGGTTCAGTACGGTGATGCATGGTTTGTCACAGCAGCAAGTCTACGAATGGAGTAGGAAGCTCGCGAATGGTATGACTTCAGTGGAAGATGCTCCTCGTCCAGGTCAGGCACAACGAGTTGTGACTCAACAGAACATTGCAGCAATTGAAGCCATGGTGAATGAAAACCAACTGAATGACATTGCAGCATGTTTACAGATTAGTCATGGGCCAGCACACCACATTGTGCATGATGTGCTCCAGTTCGACAAAGTGTCTGCAAGATGGGTGCCACGGCAGCTCACTCCTGAAATGAGAGAACGACATGTTGATGCTTGTGAAGAATTACTTCGGCGCTTTGAACGAGAAGGTGATGGCTTCCTGGCAAGAATCGTTACTGGGGACGGAACCTGGGTTCACTTCCACCAACCGGAAACGAAGAGAGCGAGCAAGGAATGGCGCCATTCCTCATCACCAAGTCCATATGTTTGGACCACTCAAGGACGCAAAGGGAGGAAAGAAGTTCCGTTCTGATGAGGTACGCCACGTGGTGCATGAGTGGTTGCACGGACTACGAAAAGAATTTTTTTCTAAAGGAATTTATGCACTTTGTAAGCGCTGGAGGACTTGAATTGAGCGTGGGGGAGATTATGTTGAAAAGTGATACAGCTTTGTGCCACTTTTGCACAATAAATAATATTTAAAAAAACATTTAAAGTTTTCATTTGACACACTCTCGTACATACTGCGCATACAACTATCTTCTGTTACTATGAAATATTGGAAGGGCATGTGTTTCTTTTTTGTGCTAAGACTGTGTGTGTTTTGTCATGTGAACCACGCTGCTTGTTAACAATCATGTAACGATCAGACGTGGAAATCAAAAATGTTAAAGTCAGCTAAGTGCTTCAGTCTTGTATAACTAAAAACTCAGGTGAAATCTATTATAATCAAAAATTTGATTGGGCGCTATCATCTACACGGTGATGCTAAAATCGAGATAAGTACTTGCAAAACACCTTCTCTTCATACATTAAAAAGACAGAGAACTATTGGTGACAGTGACTAGAAATGCAGGAATGCAGTATTAGTAGTCTAAGCCAAGCGAAATGTTATAAGCAGCATATTTTGTCGTTAATGGATGACTGAGAATGTGAGTTTTGTTGCGTCAAATCTGCCCGAGAAGCAGCCTCAGCAAACTGTATTCTTAGTACATGCACCGCTAACGTGAGACACGGATATACTCCCTTAGCGCCGGCCCCTTGCTCACTGATTCTCAGACCCACATCTTTTCAACAGAGAAAATCTTTACGGACAGCCTAAGTAGTAGGAACAAACGTAAACACGAACAGCGCCGGGCCTGCCGCTGTGGCGGTCATTGGTTATTTAGGGCGTATCCCTTCCATGTCAGATGGACGGGGGAAACGTCCCAGAGACGGACGCTTAATAATTTGCCTTGTTTTCGGTCTGGGATCGATACAGAAAGACACTGCAGCCACTGGAGGGTACAGAGTTAGCCAGCCCTGCAGCTATCACGCGAGCTGCGAACCACGCCAGTGCGATGCATATTTCAGCTGCGCCACCCCCGCCTCCCCCGTCCTCTCACGTGTTTCCACGATCCCCCATAGGCCTCCGTCCGGACCGTGCAAGGCCACCCCAAAAAGACTCCCACAAAGTCGACTGTATCTATTTTGAGCTTTTCTCCTACGTACAATGGCTGTCAGTTACTACAGAACAACGGAATATCGTTCTCCCTAAGCACAGCTGGTACTTTATTCACACGAGGTAATGATTGCTATCGACAGGGATAGGCCAGTGGACCTGATGGGCAAGTTCTTTCGTGTATACGTAGACTCGTACTGGTGTACCCTCTTTTAGCAGCAGAGTACCGTACGTCTCCGTAAGAATGAGGTATTTCTCACGATTGGAGAAGAAATGTCATTGCCGTTTTCAAGAAGGGTCGTCGAACAAGGGCATAATACTGTAGATCGGTCAGCTTTAGAATTTTGGACCATGTTGTATCTTCGTGGATGGCGACATTTCTCGAGACCGAAAAATCTCCTCTGTAGGAATCAATACGGATTTCGAAAACAACGAGCATGTGAAACCCAACACTCTCCGCTCGTCCGCGAGGTACTGAAAGCGGTAGATACTGGCGCCCAGACAGATGCTGCGTTAAAACTTCCTGGCAGATTAAAACTGTGTGCCGGACCGAGACTCGAACTTGGGACTTTTGCCTTTCGCGGGCAAGTGCTCTACCATCTGAGCCACCCAAGCACGACTCACGCCCCATCCTCACAGCTTTACTTCTGCCAGTACTTCGTCTCCTACTTTCCAAGCTTTACAGAAGCTCTCCTGCGAACCTTGCTGAACTTGCACTCCTGAAAGAAAGGATATTGCGGAGACATGTCTTAGCCACAGCCTGGGGGATGTTTCCAGAATGAGATTTTCACTCTGCAGCGGAGTGTGCGCTGATATGAAACTTCCTGGCAGATTAAAACTGTGTGCCGGACCGAGAATCGAACTTGGGACCTTTGCTTTTCGCGGGCAAGTACTCTACCGTCTGAGCTACCCAAGCACGACTCACGGCGCGTCCTCACAGCATTATTTCTGCCAGTACCTAGGTTCGCAGGAGAGTTTCTGTGAAGTCTGGATAGTAGGAGACGAGGTACTGGCAGAAGTAAGCTGTGAGGGCGGACCGTGAGTCGTGCTTGGGTAGCTCAGTTAGTAGAGCACTTGCCCGCGAAAAGCAAAGGTCCCAAGTTCGATTCTCAGTCCGGCACACAGTTTTAATCCGCCAGGAAGTTTCATATCAGCGCACACTCCGCTGCAGTGTGAAAATCTCATTCCAAATGCTGTGTTCCTTGACTTCCGAAGGGCATTCGATACAGTTCCGCATCTCCTGCTAATGATCAAAGTACGATTAATATCAGACTGTGTGACTAGACTGAGGGGCTTCTAGCAAGCGTGACACGGCATGTCAGTCTCATTGGACAGATGTCTTCAGACTGACTTCGGTCATACCCCAAGACAGTCTTATAGGCTCTTTACTTTTCACAATACATACTAGACACCATCGCGAATTCCATGAGGCTTGTTGCGGATGATGCTGTTGTATACAGAGATGCTGCTATACTAGAAAATTGTAGCGAAACGCAGGACGACCTGTAGAGGGTCGACGCTAGATATAGCGAGCGGCAATTGACCATCAACATAAAGAAATGTGACGTATTGCGAATACATAGACAGGAATACCCTTCATCGTATGATTATTTGATTGCAGAAAATTCACTTGAACCACTTATATCCATAAATTATCGTACGGAGCGATTTAAACTCGGACGACCACATAAAACTAATGGGAGGTGACGCAGATGCCAGACTGCGATTCATTGGAAGAACCCTCAGCGAGTGTGGTCCTTCAACATACGACGTAGCTTACAAAGACCTCGTTCGATCAATACCCGAACATCGCTCGTCAGTGTAAGATTCCTCCACGTGTGATTGATAGAGGAAACAGGAAAGATCCAGAGAATGGCAGCACCCTGTGTTACAGGCCCATTTAGTAAGCGAGGATGCGTCACGGAAATTCTGCACCTACTGTCGATGTTTGGAGAGCATACGTTCCTAGAAGAGTCAGCTAATATACCGGGTGATCAAAAAGTCAGTATAAATTTGAAAACTTAATAAACCACGGAATAATGTAGATAGAGAGGTAAAAATTGACACACATGTTTAGAATGACATGGATTTTAATTAGAACAAAAAACAAAGTTCACAAAATGTCCGACAGATGGCGCTGGACAGCAAAACGTCAGTGACTGCGCATGACAATCGTGTATAAAAGGAGCTGCAATGAGAGAGAGAGAATCAGATGCGCCAGCAGTCGCAGCATGTTGACGTTACCCGAAAAGGCGCTTTTAGTGAAGCTGTATTATCAGGATGGGGAATGTGCTAGTTCAGTGTTACGTCCCTATCGCCATAGGAAGGGGATTCGAACGGGTAAAGGTCAGATTGGACGATTGCATTTGGGTCGTTTGCCTTTTAAGCGCTGGTGAATCGGCATTTCTGCTCTGCTTGTTTTGCTGATTTGTCTCGGGATCACAGTGGAGCACCGGGTACTCGCCCACTGTGATCAGATGGCTAGAGAAGTCATCCGACTTTGGCTGACGCGGCTACAACACTTCCATTGCTGTCCTGCTTCGGCGGACAGATTTGTGGGGTCGAATGATGGACTACATAGTGACGTGAGGGGACGCATGTTTGTCGTTAGCGTTCCGGTCGACGGCGTTTGACGGCAGCAGTGGAGGATAAACAAAGCCGTCAAGTGATGATCGAAGGGTTCGCTGTGTCAGAAATGTACGGATACCAGTCACTGAACTCTGGCGTGTATATTGACCGGACCAGAGGTGTGAAAAGTCGGCTGGGGAACCTGAGGATGGCGTAACGTAGCGCCGAAATTGGTTGCTCAAATAAGATAACAGTAGAAAGATGTTTCGATTCGACATTGTAGACTGGACAGCCGAGGTTCGGCAAACGTCTGCATAGAGGCAATGGAGGATTGCCGTATTGGGCACCAGCCACATCGTAACTGCTTCGTCTCTGCGCTTGCCATCCGAGAGCAAATAATGGACTCCCTGAAACATGTGCTGTCATCCTGAACCACTGTTCTGAAACTAGTACCATCTGGACTAGGGGATTACCGTCCCATGCCTAGGCTGAGTCAACGCCACCACACAAACGGCTGCATCTAGTCTGGGAACCATAGATTGCTGCTCAGTTGCGTCGCATTGTGCTTATCGATGAGCTGTGCTTTAGCCCTATTGTTGGCCAGTATGGCGGCGACCTTGGGGGAAGTCCCATTATTCCAACGTTTTGGACAGGCACAATGGTGTTACTCTTGACGTCATAGTGTGGGGAGTCATCAGGTATGACTTTATGTCACGGCGGGTAATGATTCTGGGTATACTAACAACACGAAGGTAAATCGTGGACATCCTGCATCTTCAAGTGTTACCTCTCATGGCGCCATTCTTCAACATCACAATGCTATTCCATACATCCAACGTGTGTATATGAACTCTGTGCGCGATGCTGAGGTGCGCTTGTGGCCAGCAAGCTCCCCAGATCTGTCCCCGATAGAACGTGCATTCGACTAGCTGGGTCGTCAACTCCGTTCCAATTCCATCAACGGAGATATGAAGGTCGCATTTCAACATTTACAGGCAAATTTGACTCAGGAGATGACACAACAGATTTATAAAACCCTTCCCAAACCAGTCAGTACCAGAAGGGGTCCTCATACTGATAAGTGGGCTCATACTGCCAATTTGTAAATTTGACTCGGTTCTGTAATCACTGCAATAACACCACACACCCTCTCGAAGAGTGAAGTTTAATTTCGTTTACTTCTCCCGTTCTGGATGTTTCACCCTTTTTGTCCAGGCTGCCTTTGCACCTGCTAACGTATTCCTTTGCCGATCACATGACCACACAGTGGACTAAGCCAGACTGGCGTGACACGAGCCGACTGGCGTGAGACGTCAGCGCTGACGTAGCGACCTGCCGCCTGCCGGCAGGCGTGAGTCCGTCCAGTGAGCGGCTATCAGATGGACGCCGCCTCCCTGGAGACTAAATGTGCGCGCCGCGGCAGCAGACGCGTCGCATGCCTCCAGCGCATCAGCCCCGAGGACAGCCACACGCCCCTACTTGCCACGTCTTGTTTCGTCCCCTTATATCTGTCAGACAAGTCGTCGTCTGGCATTGTTACCAAAAATCTAGAAAACTACCTGACCGAATTACTTCAAATTTTCACACGACACTCAAATAAAAATTCGGACGGACAATACCTACATGTCTTTTTGAAGATAAATGTACGGATATCCTGTTAAAACCGAGTGCTGGAAAGTAAATGCAGTGCTGTGATGATGAGAGTTCTCGTTTTCTTCTTCGCCGTAAGTTTTAAGTACTGAAGCACGCCACTGAAACCATTAGACAAATTGTTTCTGCCATATACACTATGTTATCAAATATATCCGTACACCCCCAAAAATATACGTTTTTAATATTAAGTGCATTGTGCTGCCACGTACTGCCAGGTACTCCATATCAGCGACCTCAGTAGTCATTAGACATCATGAGAAAGCAGTATGGGTCGGGCGGTGTGGCCGAGCGGTTCTAGGCGCTTCAGTCTGGAACCGCGCGATCGCGACGGTCGGAGGTTCGAATCCTGCCTCGGGCATGGATGTGTGTGATGTCCTTAGGTTGGTTAGGTTTAAGTAGTTATAAATTCTAGGGGACTGATGACCTCAGATGTGAAGTCCCATAGAGCCATTTGAACGAAAGAGCAGAATGGGGTGCTCCGCGGAGCTCACGGACTTCGAACGTGCTCAGGTGATAGGGTGTCATTTGTGTCATACGTCTGTACGCGAGACTTCCACACTCCTAAACATCCCTAGGTCCACTGTTTCCGATGTGATAGAGAAGTGGAAACGTGAAGAGACACGTACAACACAAAAGCGTACAGGCCGACCTCGTCTGGTGACTGAGAGAGACCGCCAACAGTTGAAGAGGGTCGTAATGTGTAATAGGCAGACATCTATCCAGACCTTCGCACAGGAATTCCAAACTGCATTAAGATACACTGCAAATACTACGACAGTTAGGCGGGAAATGAGAAAACTTGGATTTCATGATCGAGCGGCTGCTAATAGCCACACATCACCCCGGTAAATGCCAAACGACGCCTGGCTTGGTGTAAGGAGCATAAACATTGGACAATTGAACTGGGGGAAAACGGTGTGTGGAGTGACGAATCACGGTACACAATGTGGCGATTTGCCACACTTGCCCCTTCGCCAGGTAGCAATCCCTCAGGTAAGGGACGCCCTTCCTCGTACTACTTCTGTCCGCTTTCAAACCGCCGTCTCCACATCTTACTCCATACAACCAGTACGTAAGGGACCTTCTTCTTCGACATCTTGGCGTAATACAGAGCTTCCTTTCCGAAATCGAAATATTTATATCTTTTGGAAACGAAAGCAATTCCGACGATTATGTCAGTATGTAATTAGTTCTGCCAAGTATAAATATAGACCCCTCTGTCTCTCTGTCTGTACGGTAGCTTCCTTTCACGCTTACTGATTGCGATAGAAATAGTCCATCGCCATGGGAGCAACAAGAAACGAACGATGTAAAGAGAATGCGAATGTACGCTCATCATTTCTTTTTGATCGCTGCATTTGTGCCTACTTTAATTACTATAACTGCATGCCCAAAAGACAATAAGGAAAGAAGAAATCGGTATGTGAATGTTTGAAAAGAAGAACGACATACTCCATATTAATTTACTCAAAATCCGATATCCCTTGCGGCGAAACATTAGTTAGTAAAGTGTAGCTGGACAATGTTCAAAACGTGACTGAAAGTACGTTCATGAACAGAGATAAGAACAACTATGATTGGCATGTCATCTAAAGTCGACGCACAATTTTAAAATGTTAGAAATAAGGAAATTAAGTAGTACAGAATGCTATGTTTGTAACGTACGTTGTTGTTCTACATTGTTTAGCTCTGGTATTTACAGGGTCACAGAGAAAGCATCCTAATTTTTGGAGGGAAAAGCCGTAATTGTAATGATCTCCACTACAACAGAAACGAGAAGCACAACTAAGGAAAAATAGTGTAATGTGTGTTCCAGCTCACAAGCGACATTGAAGCAGGTAGTTCTTGTGACTTAGTATGGACAGAGGTTATATTCGACAACCGGAATAAATTAATAACTGGCTCCTTTTACCAACCCCCGGTCTCAGATGAAACAGTTGCAAAACATTTCAAAGAAAACTCGAGTCTCATCGCAAATAGGTACCCTATTCATACAATTACAGTTGGCATTGACTTCAATCTATCTTCCTTATGTTGACAAAAATACATTTTCAGATCCTACTGTAGATACAAATCAACTTCCATAATTGTTCTAAATGCTTTTTATAAAATTATTTTGAACAATTAGTTCACGAGGCCATTCAAATTGTAAATGGTTACGAAAACACACTTGACCTCTTAACCACAAATAATCTTGATCATCACGACGGGTACAGGAATTGGTGAATACACAGTCGTAGCGAGGCTCAATTCCGTAACAAAGAAATTCACCAAAACTAAACGCAAAATATATATATATTAAAAGCAACAAAAATTTCGGTTGACGTCTTTCTAAGAGACAGTCGCCAATCCTTCCAAACTATGTAAGTGAAGACCATATGTGGCTTAAGTTCAGAGAAATAGTATCAATAGCACTCGAGAGATTCATACTAAATAAATTAATAAGAGACGGAACTGATCCCCCATGGTACACAAAACACGACAGAAAGCTGCTGCAGGAGCACCGAAAAAGGCACGTATAATTTAGACGAGCGGAAAATCTCCAATATTGGCGACGTTTTACTGTGGCTCGAAATTGGTGCGGATTTCAATGCGAGATGCATTTAATAGTTTCCACAACGAAACTCTCTCTAGAAATGTGGCGAAAAATCCATAGAGATTCTGGTCCTATGTTAAGAAAACCAGCGGAAAGGCTCAGTAAGTACCTTTACTGCGGGTCGGGTGGCGAGTGTCGTGGAGGTGGAGGGGGAGGAGGGGGAGACAAGGGACCCAACCCTTCGGAGCATGTAAAATCGAGGCAAATGTCTGCCGTGGCGAATGTCCGCACACCGATCCGATGACAGGGCGTGGGTATGGCGAATACCTGGTCAACGTCATCTGCCAGCGCTTGTAGTGCCAACGGTAAAATTCGCAGGCCATTGTGTTATGGTGTGGTCGTGTTTTTCATGGATGGGGCTTGCACCCCTTGTTGTCTTGCGTGGCACTATCACAGCACAGTCCTAAACTGACGTTTTAAGCGCCTACTTGCTTCCCACTGTTGAAGAACAATTCGGTGATGGCGACTGCATCTTTCAACATGGTCGAGCACCTGTTCATAATGCGCGGCCTGTGAATCCTATAGAACACCTTTGGGATGTTTTGGAACGCTGACTTCGTGCCAGGTCTCACCGACCGACATCTATACCTCTCCTCAGTGCAGCACTCCGTGAAGAATTGGCTGCCATTCACCAAGAAACCTTCCAGCACGTGATTGAACGTGTGCCTGCAAGTGTGGAAGCTGTCGTTAAGGCTAAGGGTTGATAGAGGAACCAAGGGTTAAGAAAAATTAACATTCGTTGGATTTCTCGACGTAGAGAAAGCTTCGCACGATGCAAAATGTTGCAAGATGTTCGTAATTCCGAAATGATGATGAAATGAGGACAACATAAACACCTAGTACTCGGGCAGAGAAAATCCTCAGCCTGGTCGGGAATCGTACCCGGAATCCTGTGACCCAGAGGAAGCAACGCTGGCAACTAGACCACGAGCTGCGGATGAAATTCCGAGAGAAATAGAAGTAAGCTATAGGGGTAATGAACAATATGTGCAAGAACCAAGAAGCCGAAGACAAATAGAAGACCAAGAACGACGTGCTCTGATTACACAGGGTATAAGACTGATGTACTCTTTCGCTTCTACTGTTCAATCTACATATAGAAGCAATGACGGAAGTGAAACTGAGATAGAACTACAATATCTTTTAAATGAAAGGAACGGTTTAATGAGCACCGTATAGAAATTTAAAGAAAAGCCAATGCAAGACGAGAGCAGTGGGGAACAGCATGAATCAGATTATCGATAAACTTTGCATCGAAATTGCGAATCACGTAGTAGATGCGAAGGAATTTTCTTAGTTCGGAAGGAAAACAACAGATGCCGGAAGGAAAAAATATAAAGCAGATTAGTGCAGGCAAAGAAGACAACAGAAGTTTAATGGTATCAAACATAGGCCTTATTTGCTGGGTGTTGGCGGGGGATTGAGGGGGGAGGATGGAAGAATTTCTGCGAACATGCGTTTGGAATCGCCGAGAAGAGGGATACGGGAGAATATTGACGTTAAAAAGCGACGCGCGTGGAAACCTGTAGAGCGTAAAAAATGTAGAGGAAGAAAGAGATTAAAACATATCCTCCAAATAATTGAGGACGCTGAGTGAAAGATCTGCCCTTGGTAGGCTGGTACAGAGGAGTGAACTGTTGATCCCAAAAGCAATGACTCGAACCGACAATGAAAATGTGTAGAGTATTAGGGATTGCATTCAGGAATTCTGTCTGATGAGGTGCGTCTTCCAGATATCATTGCCAGTTCCTAATAGGGCTCGAACGTGCTCTGGAAGCAACTCACACGTCCTTACTGATTTCATGCGATAAGGTTTCTTGACAACAAAAAATCTTTTACTAAAGCTGGACATCATGATTCTTAGAATATTTAAGAATTGTTTTTGTCGAAGTACAGATGCCGACGCGTTATGGTTTAAGACGAGGGCACGGTTACAAGGTCTGCTCTTGGAACGATGCTTCCGTTCCCTTTACTTGAAAGCTAGTTACAAGTTTGTTGAGGGTGGGGAGTTTGGCGCACAACACAAACTTCTGGCTGGCTGCAGTTCGCAAAAAACTGTGAAATGCAGCGAGTCCGTCAATATGGCCAGAGTCTGGACTGCTGCTACACTGCTTGACAAGAAACGAGGAGCAGACACAAGACGCGGTCGGATGACAGTGTAACTTGGTACACGTACACGCCACTGAGGTTATGTAAATGGGAACAGCTGTGACAGGCAGAACGTGCACTAGTGTTGAGTGTTATCAGCAGGCCTCGTGGGGCATATAAGGCGTTAGAAAAGCGTCAGACGTTCACTGATCACCATGAAGGACACGGATATGAGTCGCAGTCGTGTGAGACAGTGTTATCAGCACTTTGAAAGGGGTCCCTTTGTGGGGGACCCACTTTGTCTGGCAGGTCGTTTTTTGGGTATTCATATGTGACAGATGCCTAATGTTGGACTGCATGAGAACGTGAAGGCATAAATACTAGCCAAGGTTTCGGTAGACCATGTCTTGTGACCTCAATGGTGGATCACCGTATTGTGCAATATGCACGTCGTAACCCTTCACATCTGTGCTTGCTATTGGAGAACAGATAATGGAATCCGTGCCACGTTCTGTGTCATCCGAGACTAGTCGGAGCCTAGAAGCAGTCAGGTTATCACTGATGCCGCAACACAAACGGTTTCGTCTGGAATGGTGCTATGACTGAAGGGAATGGACTCCTGGTTAATGGTGTCGCATTGTATTCAGCAATGAATCGCAGACTGTACTGCCCTGGGTGAACATCAAAGACCAGTATGGTGGCGACCTGGGCAGAGGTCCTCTTCTTCCAAAGTTATGGAGAAGCACTGCGGTGTTCCTCGTAGCGACATGGCGTAGGGAACCATCAGAAATGACTTGAAATGACCGCCGGTGATGATTGAAACAATTCTGACGGCACAGTGGTAAGTTAATAGCATTCTGGATCCTCATGTGTCACCTCTCACGCAACAGTATAGTGTTGTCATTTTTCAAGAGGACAATGCCCGTCCACACACAGCACCTGTCGCTGTGAACTGTGCGTGGCATTGAAATATCCCTGTGGCTAGCAAGATCCGCAGACCTGTCGCTGATAGAACATGTGTGGGACCAGCTCGGATGTCAATTTCATGGCAGTTCCATTATCCGAAATAACAAGGACCCATTACAATAATTGTGATGCATTTTGCTCAACCGAAGCAGTGCGTGTATCCAAGCCAGATGGGGTGCAACGTCATACTGTTAAATGGGCTCACGCTGCCAAGTGCTTTGTAAATCTGATTCGGTTTTGTACACCACGAAGATGACGTGCTACAGACGCGAAATTTGACCGACAGGAAGAAGATGCTGTGATACGCAAATTATTAGCTTTTCAGAGCATTCACACAAGGCTGGCGCCGGTGGCGACACCTACAACGTGCTGACATGAGGAAAGTTTCCAACCGATTTCTCATACACAAAAAGCAGTTGACCGGCGTTGCCTGGTGGAACGTTGTTGTGATGCCTCGTGTAAGGTGGAGAAATGCGAACGATCACGTTTCCGACTTTGATAAAGGTCTGATTGTAGCCTATCGCAATTGCGGTTTATCGTATCGCGACATTGCTGCTTGCGTTGGTCGAGATCCAATGACTGTTAGCAGAATGTGGAATCGGTGGATTCAGAAGGGTAATACGGAACGCCGAGCTGCATGCCAACGGCCTCGTATCACTAGCAGTCGAGATGACAGGCATCTTATTCGCATGGCTGTAACGGATCGTGCAGCCACGTCTCAATCCCTGAGTCAACAGATGGGGACGTTTGCAAGACAACAACTGTTGTGGACTGGCAAGACAGCCAATTCACAGTGACGGGTAACCGAAAGGCACGCGTTTAACTCACGCAGGCTGGCGTGAGGTCTGAAACAGGATACGTAATGAATGCTATAAAGAAAGGTACGTAGCTGCTGGAATACTTAACTTTAATCCACAATTGGTGAACATTGGTCTGGTTGATACAGTATATGCGTCAGTAGATACATAGCAAAGGATAATTGGCGCCTTGCTAGGTCGTAGCAATTGACTTAGCTGAAGGCTATGCTAACTATCGTCTCGGCAATTGAGAGCGTAATTCTCAGTGAACCTTTCCTAGCAACGTCGGCTGTACAACTGGGGCGAGTGCCAGGATGTCTCTCTAGACCTGCCGTGTGGTGGCGCTCGGTCTGCAATTACTGACAGTGGCGACACGCAGGTCCGTCGTATACTAGCGGACTGCGGCCGATTTAAAGGCTACCACCTAGCAAGTGTGGTGTCTGGCGGTGACACAACAACAACAACCATCTGGACGAACAGTTCGACGACGTTTGCAGCAGCACGGACTATCAGCTCGGGGACCGTGGCTGATCACGATGGTCGCATCCGTGTTGGGCGACATCGTGGTTAAAGCACACTGGAAGTGTGTATTCGTCATCGCCATACTGACGTATCACCCGGCGTGATGGTATGGGGTGCCATTGGTTACACGTCTCGACCACCTCTTGTTCGCATTGACGGCGCGTTGAACAGTGGACGTTACATTTCAGATGTGTTACGACCCGTGGTTCTACCCTTCATCCGATCCCTGCGAAACGCTACATTTCAGCAGGATAATGCACGACCGCATGTTGCCAGCACATTCTCCAGATCTCTCACCAACTGAAAACGTCTGGCGAATGGTGGCTGAGCAACTGGCTGGTCACAATACGTCACTCACTACTCTTGATGAACTGTGGTATCGTGTTGAAGCTGCATTGGCAGCTGTACCTGTACACGCCATCCAAGCTCTGTTTGCCCAGGCGAAACGAGGCCGTTATTACGCCAGAGGTGGTTGTTCTGGGTACTGATTTCTTAGGATCTGTGCACCTAAATTGCGTGAAAATGTAATCACATGTCAGGCTGTTTGACACTGATTTTTTGGATGGGAAGAATTAATTAGAATTTAATCAAATTTTGACATTATTTCATTCATATTTCGAACAGACCTGTCGCTGATAGAACATGTGTGGGACCAGCTCGGATGTCAATTTCATGGCAGTTCCATTATCCGAAATAACAAGGACCCACTACAATAATTGGGATCCATTTTGCCACAGCGGCGTTACGAACCGTTCTCAACCGAACCAGTGCGTCTATCCAAGCTAGAGGGGGTGCAACGTCATACCGGTAAGTGGGCTGACGCTGCCAAGTGCTTTGTAAATTTGATTCGGTTTTGTAATTACTGCAATAACGTGAAATACTCTCTCGACCCGTGAAGTTTCATTGCGTTTCCCCTTCCCGTTCTGAGTTCTTCATTCTTAGTGGCTCTAATGTTACTGGGGACAAACGAGTTAGATAGTAATCGCGAATCACTTTGCTTTTCGATGCAAAGTGGGGGGAGCAAAAAGCAGGCGCAGCCCAGCAACGGCTGTGTAGAGACGCTGTTGTGGCGAGCTGGCGGTGCGGCCGGCTAGATAAGCAGCGGGCAGCTAATCCGCGCTAATCCTAGACAGCGGGACGCAGGGGCGGTTGAAATATGCCCAGCTGTAGTAGCAGCAGCAGCAGCAGCAGCAGCTGGTGTGGGGTTGGCGGCCGGCCGGCCAGATAAGCGCCAGGAAATTAAGCTGTCGCCTCGCGCGCGCCTCGCCGGGTCACGTGACCAGCCGGCGACCGCGGCAGCCGGCCCACGCCGTCACTGCTCCGTCTCCACTCACAGCTGCGGCTCAGCTCGTAACCATGCAAACTTGTTGTACAGCACCCAGGGGTCTCTGCTTTTCTGACATAAATTTGAGAGGTTCCAAGCCTTCTTTTGCATGTCGCCTCCCATTTTCATCAATTTTACTAATTTATTTAACTACGAGCCCTGAGAGACAATAAGGAGATAGTCGTTCTTCCTGCCGACAAAGTAAATGCCACAGTCATCCTTGAGAGATGCGACTACGAGCAGAAGATGCTGCAGTTGCTAGACGATCCAGCATATCGGAAAATCAACACGGACCCGACCAGGAAGATACAACAATGCACCGCCACCTTGCTGAAAAATGGCGCGCTCGAGGATAAGGACATTATAAGACTTCGCCAACGTTCGGCGGTAGCTCCGAGGATATATGGTCTCCCAAAAACGCACAAAGAAGCGATGCGACCCACAGTCAGCAACATAGGGGCACCGACGTATCTTTTGACGCAGTATTTAGCGGGCATGCTAAGACCTTATGTGGGGAAATGTGCGCACCATATCCTGAACTCCACGGACTTCATTGGCCGCCTGAAGGAGAGTACAAGAATCCGACATCATGGTCACCTTCGATGTCGTCTCATTATTCACACATGTCCCGCTGGAAGATTCTCTCCACTTAATCAGCGAGAAATTCGGGCCTGAAATGACACAACTGTTCAGGCACGTGTTAACATCTACGTACTTTGTCTTCAATGGTCAATACTAGGAGCAGACCGACGGAGTACCCATGGGGAGCCCGATCTCCCCAGTGGTGGCCAACCTGTTAATGGAGAGTTTCGAAGAGGAAGCACTGGAAGCCGTCGAACTGAAACCTATATGCTTCTTTCGCTACGTGGACGACACGTTCGTCATCTGGCCACATGGACAGCAACAGCTACAGATTTTTCTACAACATCTAAATTCGATCCACAATAACATTCGGTTCACCATGGAGACTGAGAAAGATGGAAAACTACCCTTTCTTGATATCCTAGTGGAACGTAGGTCTGATGGCTCAGTGGGTCACAGTCTGTACCGCAAGCCTACACACACGGACCTGTACTTACATGCCTCCAGCTGCCACCGTCCAGCGCAGCTTAATTGAATGCTCAACACCTTGGTACATAGAGCACACTCGATCTCTGATGAACAGAACTTGCCAACGGAACACCTGGAGACCGTGTTCGGCAAGAATGGGTATGGCAACCGCCAAATCCAAAGGGCCTTCCGACAACAGAAATACAGCAAGAACCGAGATGAAGAACAACCCGAAGAAGAGAAGCAAGCTCTGGCCTTTCTGGCGTTTGCTGGCAACGTGTCGTCAAAAATAGGGAGACTGTTAAGGCGACACAAGATTGACACAGTCTTCCGACCACCAGCAAAGATTCGTGACCTACTAGAAACGGCTAAAGATGACGTAGCCCTTAAGAAAGCGGGCGTATACAAAATCCCGTGCGGCTGTGGCAAATCCTACATCGGCCAAACAGTTCGCACGGTCGAGGACCGATGCAAGGAACACGAACGTCACACCCGCTTACGCCAATCCAGCCATTCGGCCCTAGGAGAACATTGCATTGAAACCGGACACACAGCGAAATTCAAAGAGATAAAAATCCTGACGGCCACAAGTGCCTGCTGGGACAGTGTCTACAAGGAGGCCATAGAAATTCGCGTAACAGATAACAGGGACCCCGGATTTCAACTTAGCAAGGCCTGGAAACCATTATTAAACACCATCAAAGAGCGACGGCGCGAGCGGACGCGAGATCCTTCCGCAACGGCGGACGGAGATGAACTGCGCCTACCACTGGGCGTGGCTGCAGCTACCCCCACCCCTCCCACCACGCCGGCCGTCCGTGCCGGGGTACGACTCGGGATCCCGCGGACGCAAATACCACGGACACAGCGCAGACAGATCATTCCATCAGCACCACCTGATGATGGCGGAACGGTTATTCGCCGAAATAGCGTGGAACTTCGATGATCGGATCCGGCTAGACACCAGAGAACCTTGGATACAGCACATTCGCCGGGAAAGCCTCAGATCACATACATTTTATTAATGCTCTATGTCACTGCACGGTAGTAAGAGACCAAATAAGGTTGTAATGAGAGTATTTGTACTGAGAATTCAAAAATACTTTTCACTTGATTACTAAACGTGTTGGGTTACCTCCCTGGGTGGTCTGTGCGAGGCGAGCATCGGAGGACGCAGCACACTGCATTTCCGGAGCTGCACTTCCCTGAATTCTGAGGGCTTCGTACAATAGGCTTAAGCACCTGGCGGAACGACTGACGTCGGTCGAGTTTCGCCTATTGTGTGCAGGGCGAAACGACCTGCGAGACGCCCGAGTGTCGCCGCAGTTTATGTGTTTACCATTCCGGCGCGTCCGGAATGAAGATTCCCGGCACCGACTGACTGCATTGTCCTCATGATTCTGAGAATACTTGTGGACTGTGCCCTGATGGATGCGACTGTCTGGCACCAGATGGCCGGTGGTCTAGGCAGGTTGTTTTCGTAGCCGGTCAAACGGCAAATTCAGTGCCCTCAACTGCAGAGGCATGATTGGTCAACATAAACTGAGGCTAGTTGACGTCACACAGCCCTGTTCGATATTGGAGGGAACGGTCGCTATTGGCGCGAATGATGTTCTGAGACAATGTGGGGGAGTTTTGGAATCAGAACTGAATGCTGATTCGCAGCTTTCGAGGAGAAGGGAGTAGAGCAATGTTGGCTTCGCTCTTGCGTTGCGCGGGCGGGAGATTCGGGATCTGATCTTCCTCGGACGGTCTTGCGACTTGGTCGCTCGTTTTCGAAAGAACTTAGAATTCTCGGACGACCTTCGCGGCCAGGGGTTGACACAGAGTTGCTGCACAAGTCGGTGCCTACATCATCAGGACGGTGCCTACCGACGACGTGCTGGAGATTTCAGTACTGGATCAGTATTTTGCAGCTCCGGCATTGTAGGACCTATCAAATTTATACTGAATCCCTCAGCAGCACGCGCGCTCACTTTACTACAAGTCCACCTTGCTTGTTTCTCCATGTGATCTCATTTGAGCTCTCACAACTAACTGCGATACTGCTATATTGTCGGGAGATTAATATTTGACTCATTAGGACCTCCAGTCATTATCGTCAATCTATTGTATCACAGAGAGTAGGAGCCCCTTGTTCTCGAGCCAACTCTTATTCTCATAATATTTCAGTATACCCTTCAACCTACTGTATGTGTCGACAATTATGTGCACTTATGTTCTGATACATAATAAATCTCATTGTAATATTTCCCCCGCGTATCATTTCGTAGATACATGCAGAATCCCATTTCCTGTTGTTTATTATGATAAAGTTCTCTCTCTTTTCTGAGTAGGCTTCAAATGGCTCTGAGCACTATGGGACTTAACATCTGTGGTCATCACTCCCCTAGAACTTAGAACTACTTAAACCTAACTAACCTAAGGACATCACACACATCCATGCCCGAGGCAGGATTCGAACCTGCGACCGTAGCTTTCTGAGTGGGTTACGGTTTTTATTACATTATTGTAAGTGCGCACTTCTTATTTTACCAACAACCAGGGTCCACCATCATTTTCTTCCGTTACCGTTGTGCGCATAATTAATTAGGTGGTAGATAGGAAGGGGTCGAGTGTATGTCATCTCATGCAAAATTCGTCTGAATTAAAGAGGTACAAACTCTTCTCTATCCCGGCACCTCGCAAGTTTTTACATCTACGTCTACATCCATTCCACGCATGGCGGACAGTACTTTTAGCTCTACTGGCGATATCCGTTCCTGCTTCAATCCCAATAGGAGCGAGGGAGAAGTGGCCGTCTCATGCCCCCGTACCAGCCCTGATATCTCTTACCTTACCTTCGTGGTCCTTACGCGAAATGAACGCTGGCGGCAGTAGAGCCATTCCACAGTCAGCTTCAAATGCCGATTCTGTGAATTTTATTGATCTGGCTCCTGAGAAGAACGTCGTCATCCGTCCAGGGATTCTCATTTGAGTCCACGAAGCATCTCTGTAATACTCGCGTCTTGCTAGAACCTACCGGCAACAAATGTAGCAGTCCGCCTCTGAATTACTCCGATGTCTTCCTTTAACCGACCTGGTATGGGTCCCAAACAATCGAGCAGAACTCAAGAATAGGTCGCATTAGTGCTGTGTACGCGATCTCCCTTATAGATGAACCACACTTTCCAAAAAGTCTTCCAATAAACCGATGTCAACTATTCGCCGTCTCTACTGCAATCTTTACATGCTCGTTTCACTTTATATCACTTTGCAACATTTTTAATAGACGTGACTATATCAAGCAGTATACTACTAATGCTGTATTCTAGTACCACTGGATTATTTTTACTTCTCATCTGCATTAATATACATTTTTCTACATTTAGAGCTAGCAGACATCATCACACCAACTAGCAATTTCGTCCTAGTCATCTTGTATCCTCTTACACTAACTCAGTGTCATCAGCAATCAACGGCAACTCACTGCTCATGCTGTCTCTTGTCTCTGATGAACACTCGCCTGCAAGGAAAACGAACTGAGTTCTGTTGCTTAACAGGTGTTCGAACCACTCACATAGGCTCGTGCTTTTCTTAAAAAACCACAGCGAGGCACCGTGTCAAACGCTTTCCGGAAATGTAGAAATATGGAATCTGTCTGTTGCACTTCATACGAGATTCGCAGTATATCACACGAGAAAAGCGCAAGCTGAGTTTCGGAAGAGCGATGCTTTCTAAATCCGCACCGATTTGTGGACAGGAGCTCTTCAGCCTCAAGGAAAAATATTACATTCGAACTCAGAATAGGTTCAAGAAGAAGGCCGGCCGCGGTGGTCTAGCGGTTCTAGGCGCGCAGTCCGGAACCGCGCGACTGCTACGGTCGCATGGATGTGTGTGATGTCCTTAGGTTAGTTAGGTTTAAGTAGTTCTAGGGGACTGATGACCACAGTAGTTAAGTTCCATAGTGCTCGGAGCCAGAGCCAGGTTCAAGAAGTCTTCAGGAAACTGATGTTCAGGATATTGGTATGTAATGTTGCGGCTCCGTTCTTTTATCCGAGAGTGCAACAATCTCCTCTTCCTCAGCAATTTATGTTTTAGTTCTGAGCGCACATTGTGCGCATGTTAAAGCAGCTTAAAGTAAGCGGTTTCTGAAAGAACCGATTTTCGGTTTCTAATTATTATTATTTCTTCTAATAAACGTAGAAATAGAACAAAGACTGATAAATGACGACTCTTTTAGTTTCAAGGCACACAGATCAAAATAAAATAAAACTTAGTCCGTCCACCGTTTGTCGCTTTTCTCGAAAAGTGATAAATGGTTGAATACTATAAAAAATTATCATTACTCTCCGACTGAGTCTAATTTTTGAAATTCTGCTCAAAAATCATGTTGTGATTGGAGGCCATAGCACTATTTGGAGGTTAGGAAATTGGCAGCGCTAAAAGGTGAAAACTGGTTCTGCATGTTAATTTCTCCGTTCTCAAAAGCTACAAGCAAATAAAGGAATATTACGTAGACACAGGCAACAGGTAAGCTACCTTCTGTTTTTATTGTAAACTATGAATGGATTGTTAAACTACAATGGTATTGGTGGCACTGTGCCCGTAATTTCTGTCCAGATTTCAGTTCATGCCATCCTTCTACACATGTTCAGGAAAAAAAACTCTTGGACGACTAGAGAGAGAACGTGTACATTACTATGTTCAACAGAAATGATTAGCATTTCAGTCACATCAGTTCAGAATGCGTTCTGTTGTCTATCAGATAATTGGTCCTGAAACTTCTTCCATGCGTGATGACATCGACGCGTTTAAGGCGCAAATGGCGTCCTGTGGTTTAGCCATCGTTGCTGCGTTCACCTGGTTCCAAAGTTCATCTGTGGTGATCGCCATTGGGTCACAACGCTGCACCCGCCGTTACACCGTATCCCGCACATTTTCGATTGGCGACAAGTCTGGTGGTGATGTGCCGGGTCAGGGCAAAAGGCTGACATCCTGCGACACCAGGAAGGCACGTGTTCGTGTAGCTTTAAGTGTTCGTGCATTGTCTTGCTGAAAAATACTGTCCTTGGTGTTGTGCAGAAAGGGTATGACTACGAGTCGCAGGATGTCATTCACAGTGGCCACAGTGCGCTGGACACGCATCGCAACTGGGATTTGTGGTTGTACCCAATACCGCCTTGAATTGGCGACGTATATCTTGTGTGAATGCAGTCACTGTGTTGCATCTCCCCCTGTCTGCGACGAAACAAAATGCAGCCATTAATTTCAAAGAAACACAACCTGCATTCATCTGGAAACACTATCTGATGCCATACCTGTCTCCATTGGCATTGTTCCATACACCATTGTCATTTAGCTTCCTGCACATTCGTCAAAGGTAGGTGGAGAAGGGGACGACGCGCACGTAACCCGTGATGTAATAAAGGCGACAGACTGTCACCACTCATAGTGTAGGATGTATTAAACCGTTCCACTGTTGGGCCAGAGCCAAGGAGGACGCAGGTCTGTCCTGCAATACTATTTGGATGAGGCGTCGGGCCGGCCGCGGTGGCCGAGCGGTTCTAGGCGCTTCAGTCCGCTACGGTCGCAGGTTCGAATGATATCTCGAGCATGGATGAATGTGATGTCCTTAGATTAATTAGGTTTAAGTGGTTCTAAGTTCTAGGGCACTGATGACCTCAGATGTTAAGTCCCATAGTGCTCAGGGCCATTTGAGCCATTTGAACCATTTTGGGCGTCGATATTCTTTTTTGGGGGGGAGCGGAGGGGGAGGGGAGGTCTGACCCATCTCGTCGTGCTCTAAGGCCTTATGTGAACCATTCTGCACATACCCATTGCACTGCCAAAACCATTCGTCCCACACAAGCATCAGTTTCTCCAATGGATGTACCATATTCTCTCATGCCATTAATACGCCCTCTTTAAAACTCACTGATTTGGCGATACGGTTAGTGTATAAGTTTGCGAGGCATCCAGAACGTCTACTCAAGTCACTCTAATCCATTACCCTCGGGTTTACCGACAACACTAGCCGCAAGCCCATTTGACCGGTAGGCTGTGTTGCGCCGAGATAACGGTGCTGACCTTGAACCAGCGGGCCGACGTGGTTCAAATGTTGACCATTTCTGCAGAACATACTAATGTACATGTCCTGTGAATATGAATGTTCCATCTCTAGTCCTTCAAGATGTTCCAGTTTTTTCTGAACATGAGTGTATTTATCAGTCAGCCAGAAAACTCTTCTGCCTTGTGATGCAGTCCTATTAGGTTACGTGCGTACTCCTCTTGGCACACTGTTGTCCTGAGTTCGTATCGCCACCATTCACTCTACAGCCAGCTGTCTTTGGGATCTGTCGGTATGAGGTTTCATGTCAGTGGCTCGACCTTCCTCTCAGTCCTGTAGTGAACCTGGTTCGCCGAGGACGCTAAAGGTCAGGGAGCTGAGCGTTAGTCCAGAAGTGGCCAGTTGCTGTAACCGGAGGCGGAAGTAGCAACGCAATGATACCTGTCAGGATGGATACACAGAGTAATGTAGCTGCTTCGTAGAGTCGTTGAGCGTCGGGGAGAACCGCTGATGCACCTCGTGTTGGTGCTACAGGTCAGTGTGCAGCGGTTGCCGCGATGGAGTGTGGGCTGCAAAGGGACAGATGAGTAGGTGTGGTCCGTTAACTGTGGGTTCTGCAGCACAAGGCGGCTTTACGCATCAGGGCTGTTTTCGATGACCAGCCGTGCGCTTAGGTGAGTGTAGCTGACTGTGCTGTTTAGGACGACGGCTCTCGTGAAGTACTGGGACTGGGCTTCCACCGTGGTACGACCAAGATTGCAGCAGATGCTCAGGGAATGACCAGCAGGACGGGTGGAGGCACCGCGCCTGGACAGTTTGAGGTTCACAGTTTGCAGATCATCCAGAAACGACCCTCAGTAGCTGGAGGACTGGCGGCACACCAGTCTTCTCGTCATCTGCGATGTTAAAGAAGGCTACATGGCAGATCATTGGTGGTGGTTGCATCAGAATCGCTGCATCTCAGCGTCAAAGTCAGCGAGCGGGCAGCAAGAAAACGATCAGCTACCAGCTTTTCGTAGTATCACTGAAACTCAACAGACCGTCATTGCGTCTGGTGCTGGTGACACGGACAGAATAGGAGCATGACAGCGTGCTCAGGAACCTTGAAATCTCCGTTATTGAACAGCAGAACTCACTCTTCGACCCGATGGCTCTAGGTACTCGTACATGGCTGCGCGGGGTAACCGCGTGGTCTCAGGTGCCTTGCCACGGTTCGTGCCGATCACCCCGTCGGAGGTTTCAGTTCTCCCTCGGGCGTAGGTATGTGTGTTGTCCTTAGCGTAAGCTAAATTAGATTTAGTAGTGTGATAGGCCTAGGGACCCATGACCTCAGCAGTCTGGTCCCATAGGAACGTACCCACAAATTTTGTAGGTACATGAACGAATTTTCCCCGGTCTATTGGACTCGTCAGCACTCCTTGCCTCTATTGTTAGCTGTTGAGCTCGGGTATTTCTGCAACGTTTGACAATTACAGTAGTGCACTGGTGTTTCGAGTTCCGGGCCTTACTTCACACTGTGCTGTTATGACGTAATGTGGTGTTTACTCTTTTGTTCCCCTCCCTCAAGGGCAGTTTGGCAACGTTCGACTAACGCCTTGCTTTCTGCTACGTCGGCTGTACACTGTGTTGGCATACCGATTGACACACTGTTTCTGAGCTGGCCACTGGGCTCCCCAACTAAAAGCTTCAAAACATTTAGGTGTGCACACTAAATTCGGGGGTACAACAGTCTGAAAGTTTATAAAAATATACGATTCGACTTATCACTATGCCCTTGCACTCCCTCTGGTCCTAATGCGCATTCCGATTCCGTTGGAAAGGGTGTCAGAAAGCCTTTGTATTCTCTAATGAGGGAACCTGGTTCACAGCTTCTGTATTGGTCATTGACATCCTGGATACTGGCACTGCGACGGAATTGACATCTGCGGTGGTCCCATACATTTTCGATTGGAGACACTTACGGGGATCTTTGTGACCTCGCCTAATGCACACACGGTTCATAGACGTATATGCCACTTGTCCGTTGTGCTGTTGACAGACGGCACCTCTATACTGTCGCTACGGAGGTAATTAAGGCAGAGGGTGTTCGTAACCGACCACTGTGGCGTCACGTTTCCCTCAGTCACTACGAGCCGTGGCCACAAGTCATACCTGACTGTCCACGCACACCATGACGCCACAACTAACCGCTGCGCCTGTGCAAAGAAACTCCAAAACATTGGAAGGATGGGACCTGATCCCAGGTTGCCGCCATGCTGGGCGACGGTGGACATCTGGAGCCGTGCATAGTCGCGATTTATCGTTGAGCACAATGCGACTCCACTCACCAGGAGTCCGCGCGTCCCGGTAAGGGCACGACTCCGAATGCAAGCGTTTCCGTTGTGTTGTTGACGGCAGCCCGCACAGGGCTAAGTGTCCGCCTGCTTAGCTGAGTGGTAACGTGTTTGCCTACAATGCAACGGGCCTAGGTTCGATTCCCGGCCGGGTTCTAGTTTTTCTCCGCTCGTGGGCTATGTGCTGTGTTGTCCTCATCACCCTTTCATCACCACCGACGCGCAAAACGCTCAACGGAGCGTCGACTGAAGTAAGGCTTGTAATTCGGCGGCGAACTTCCCCAGAGGGGGTCTCCTGGCCAACAATGCCACACTTAACACACTGGGCTTGCATTTGGGAGGACGACGGTTCAATCCCGCGTCCGGCAATCCTAATTTAGGTTTTCCGTGATTTCCCTAAATCGCTTCTGGTAAATTCTGAGATGGTTCCTCTGAAAGGGCACGGCCGACTCCCTTCACCATCATTCCCTAATCCAATGAGACCGATGACCTCGCTGTTTGGTCTCTTGCACCAAATCAACCCCAACAATGCTACACGATCATTTCATTTTATTTTGCAGGGTGAAGTAAATATCTAGTCCGTCTGCTGCTGGTGTACAACCAATGGTGCACGACAGCAAAAAATGTTCATGGATCGTTCCTTGCGTTTGTCAGACGTGGTGCATTGGAACCTTCACGACAAGTGCGTCAAGCAATCCCAATGCCCCACAAATATGTGGATGGTTCTCAATTCGACAGTGAGCTAAATGGAGGGCCTTCCAAACTCTGTCAAGTGCTGAAAACGCTGTCTTCCACGAGTACATAAGATATCCGTGTCCTTCAAAATTTTCAGTCAATATCCAAGGCAGTTCATGCGTCGTATGACAACATTACCGAATGCGGGTATCGTGAGGAATGCACCAGGGAAGTGTGACGGTGCTCCAATTATTTTCGACCTACATAAATGATCTGGCGGGCAGGGTGGGCAGCAATCTGTGATTGTTTCCTGATGATGCTGTGGTCTTGGGATGGTGGCGCGGTTGAGAGATTATAGGATGATGACTCGGACGAAATTTCTAGCTGGTGTGATGAATGGTAGCACTAAATGTAGAAAAATGTAAGGTAATGCCGATGAATAGGGAGAACAATCCTTTAATGTCCTGGTACAAGGTAGCAGTCTCCTGCCTGTCACAGTCGAGTCGTTCACATATCTGCGCGTATCGTCGCAAACCGATGTGGAGACGCGCGTGAAGATTGCGGTAGGGAGGACGAATGGCCGACTTCGACTTATTGGGAGAATTTTAGAAAATTGTAGTTCATCTGTAAAGGAGACCGCATATAGGACGCTAGTACGGCCTATTCTTCAGTACCGCTCGCGTGTTTTGGATCCACACCAGATCTGATTAAAGGAAGACATCGAAGCAATTCAGAGGCGGGCTGCTAGGTTTGCTATCGATAGGTTCGAACGCAGGAAGTGTTACTGAGATGGTTCAGGAACTCAAATAGGAATTACGGTATATTGATAATGTTTACTTATGAACCGTCTGACAGCAACTGAATAAAACACAATTTTAGTGCCATACGCGTTTCTCCTTTATTTTCTGTAAGGCATCATCAGTGGCCTGGAATATGTACATATGCTTGCTATTTAATTTACATTTTTGTCACTACCTATAGATTATAAACAGTTCTGGTGGTTGGTATTTCCCATTAAGTAGTAATGTTTTGAACTGTACTTACAGGTTGCGTAAACAGTTTCTTACATATTACGCTCCTGTTGTATTTTTGGTGTTGTTCTTCTTCTTATGAATACTAATTTGCTGTTTTTCTCGCACATTCCACAACACTATGAACTGAACACTTGTTTCAATGTAATGTTTTGGTTCCTGTTGCCGACAGTCAAATGTTTTTGCCAAAGATCGAATGTTATTGCCAAACTTTGGAGTGTAATTATTGAAGTATCTGTGATCTGTTCGTATATGCATTTGTTTGTGTGTGTGTGTGTGTGTGTGTGTGTGTGTGTGTGTGTGTGTGTGTGTGTGTGTGTGTGTGTGTGTTGGTGTAATATATATATTTGTGGGCTCAGCTTCTGTGTGTGTGTGTGTGTGTGTGTGTGTGTGTGTGTGTGAGTGTCCAGAAAGGTGAAGGGGGAAGAGCTTTTTGTTTTATTTCCTTTATTAAGTGCATTAGGGAACTGTGCTGATGTGTGTTTGTTCATATATCACATGTTTGGTTTCTGCTATGGCTTTCTGGGTGTGGAAGTTTTCTTGTGTTTGTATAAGATGTTTGTCATGGTTTCTTATTCTCATTATTTTCGTTTCTTGTTCCATGTTTGTAGGGTGATGGTTATGGTGCCTTAAATGTTCTGCAAATGTGGAATAGTTTGTTTCACACTTCCAACGTCTGATATGTTCTTTGTATCGTGTTTCAAAATTCCTGCGTGTCATGCCTATGTTGAAGATGTCAAATAGGAATCCCTGGAGGGAGGGCGACGTACTTTTCGAGAAACGCTATTGAGAAAATTCAGAGAACTGACTGCGGAAAGATTCTGCGGCCACCAACATACATTTCGCGTAAAGGCGACGAAGATACGAAAAATTATAGGCTCGTATGGAGGCATATAGACAGTTGTTTTTTTCGGCACTCAGCGAGTGGAACAGAAATGAAAATGACTAGTAGTGGTACAGGGTACTCTCCGCTACGCACTATACGGTCGCTTGCGGAGTAATGTGTATCCGACCAGGCCAGGTAACAACACAAAGCATGAAGTATAGTAATGGACTCAGGTGGCTGTTCTACCTGTCACAGAAAATTGTAATTCTAATCATTTACGTACCCGCTGATCGTACGTAGTGTAAGAAGTTACACTGCAGCCGACCACGTCTACTGGGTGCTTCACTTTCTTTGTCAGGCAGCGTATAGTAAGTATTACAAGATTTGGCCAATTTCCATTACCTCGGCGTCATATCTGTAATACAGGGAGCCGCCCGGGATTACCCGAGCGGTCTAAAGCGCTGCGGTAATGCACTGTGCGGCTGGTCCTGGCGGAGGTTCGAGTCCTCCCTCTGGCATGGGTGTGTGTGTTTGTCCTTAGGATAATTTAGGTTAAGTAGTGTGTAAGCTTAGGGACTGATGACCTTAGCACTTACGTCCGATAAGATTTCACACACATTTGACTTTTTTTTTTTCAATAACGCACTTAGACTATCTGTATGTCTACATAGCTTTAGCTGTACTAGTGTATTACTGATACTGATGACGATATACGCATGTGAGACCTGGAAAATGTCAGAAAATCGGCACACAAGCTCAATATTTGTCACCAGCTACGCTTGAGGTGAATTTTCTACATGAGTTACTGCGACCACCTTTCAAACGATCAAGTGCGGAGAAGTCCTCCTCTACGCAGTCTGCACAAAATTGTTGCTGAAAGTAAACCGAAGGTTGCGGCTTGTGATCTACGCATGAGAGCGGGGTTTGGGGAAATCAGCACTTTCGTGGATTCCAACGGATGGATGCCGAGGTAGAAAATGATGGCCATGGACTTGGAGGAATTTGAAAACCTGGCTGCTGCTAGAAATTGGTGGAGATAGCTTGTTGCCAGATACGTTATGTAGCACTGCAGAAAATAGACTTAAGTAAAAGTTTTACATTATACCATAATGACACTGTGTCCGAGTTTCAGTTCATTTCTATATGAAGAGAAGCCAAACCGTCGGGATAGCCCAGGAATATTAACGAAAAATTTCAGGCGTGCCATACAAGAGCCACTAGGCCGGTCATCCATGCACCGACTCCCAGAATTACCCAAATCCGTAGTTCTTAGCATTGCTGAATTAGTGTGGAACCACGAAGTGTGATAGTGAAGTTAGCTGCTGCGCGGTTGGCACTTCTGGCAACAGCGACGGTGGAAATTCTCCGCAAGCACCGCTTTAACGCGCCCGAGAGAGAGAGAGAGAGAGAGAGAGAGAGAGAGAGAGAGAGAGAGAGAGAGAGAGAGAGAGAGAGAGAGAGAATAAAAAATAAAGGGGGAAAAAACCAACCTCCAGCAAGTTCGCGTAAAATCTGGGGAGCTGGCTTCTGCGGGGTAAATTACGAGTTTAGTTTGGGAACGCCGAACAAACACGGCGGGTTTTAATGCGCGATGCAGCGGCAGATTAAATCGGAGAAGGAACGGCTGCACTGGAATCCAGCAAGGTGTACAACTGGAAACTACCCGCCACGTGGAAGCAAGTTGGGGCGATAGGGAAAGTGACGCATTGTGCCTTTCTCTAATACTTCACAACTCGTCTCATGGTGTGTGTGGTGGAGGATACTTCATGTACTCCTTATCCTATCACCAAACGTTTCACACGTAGAAAGAATATCGGTACCACATGCCCGCCCCTCTAGCCGGGCGGTCTAACGCGCTGCTTCGCAAGCGGGAAGGCGTGCCGGTCCCGGGCACGAATCTGCCCGGCAGATTAGTTTCGAGGTCTGGTGTGCCGGGCAGCCTGTGAATGGTTTTTAAGGCGGTTTCCCATCTGCCTCGGCGAATGCGGACTGGTTCCCCTTATTCCGCCTCAGTTACACTATGTCAGCGATTGCTGCTCAGACAGTGTCCACGTATGCGTGCAGAATAAGTGCTCTACCACGCTAACATCTGCTCCATCGTATCTACTTCCCCTATTTAATATATACACACACACTCACATACATACACTCCTGGAAATTGAAATAAGAACACCGTGAATTCATTGTCCCAGGAAGGGGAAACTTTATTGACACATTCCTGGGGTCAGATACATCACATGATCACACTGACAGAACCACAGGCACATAGACACAGGCAACAGAGCATGCACAATGTCGGCACTAGTACAGTGTATATCCACCTTTCGCAGCAATGCAGGCTGCTATTCTCCCATGGAGACGATCGTAGAGATGCTGGATGTAGTCCTGTGGAACGGCTTGCCATGCCATATCCACCTGGCGCCTCAGTTGGACCAGCGTTCGTGCTGGACGTGCAGACCGCGTGAGACGACGCTTCATCCAGTCCCAAACATGCTCAATGGGGCACAGATCCGGAGATCTTGCTAGCCAGGGTAGTTGACTTACACCTTCTAGAGCACGTTGGGTGGCACGGGATACATGCGGACGTGCAGTGTCCTGTTGGAACAGCAAGTTCCCTTGCCGGTCTAGGAATGGTAGAACGATGGGTTCGATGACGGTTTGGATGTACCGTGCACTATTCAGTGTCCCCTCGACGATCACCAGTGGTGTACGGCCAGTGCAGGAGATCGCTCCCCACACCATGATGCCGGGTGTTGGCCCTGTGTGCCTCGGTCGTATGCAGTCCTGATTGTGGCGCTCACCTGCACGGCGCCAAACACGCGTACGACCATCATTGGCACCAAGGCAGAAGCGACTCTCATCGCTGAAGACGACACGTCTCCATTCGTCCCTCCATTCACGCCTGTCGCGACACCACTGGAGATGGGCTGCACGATGTTGGGGCGTGAGCGGAAGACGGCCTAACGGTGTGCGGGACCGTAGCCCAGCTTCATGGAGACGGTTGCGAATGGTCCTCGCCGATACCCCAGGAGCAACAGTGTCCCTAATTTGCTGGGAAGTGGCGGTGCGGTCCCCTACGGCACTGCGTAGGATCCTACGGTCTTGGCGTGCATCCGTGCGTCGCTGCGGTCCGGTCCCAGGTCGACGGGCACGTGCACCTTCCGCCGACCACTGGCGACAACATCGATGTACTGTGGAGACCTCACGCCCCACGTGTTGAGCAATTCGGCGGTACGTCCACCCGGCCTCTCGCATGCCCACTATACACCCTCGCTCAAAGTCCGTCAACTGCACATACGGTTCACGTCCACGCTGTCGCGGCATGCTACCAGTGTTAAAGACTGCGATGGAGCTCCGTATGCCACGGCAAACTGGCTGACACTGACGGCGGCGGTGCACAAATGTTGCGCAGCTAGCGCCATTCGACGGCCAACACCGCGGTTCCTGGTGTGTCCGCTGTGCCGTGCGTGTGATCATTGCTTGTACAGCCCTCTCGCAGTGTCCGGAGCAAGTATGGTGGGTCTGACACACCGGTGTCAATGTGTTCTTTTTTCCATTTCCAGGAGTGTACATGCATACATACCGGGTCATCAAAAAGTCAGTATAAATTTGAAAACTGAATAAACCACGGAATAATGTAGATAGAGAGGTAAAAATTGACACTCATGCTTGGAATAACATGGGGTTTTATTAGAACAGAAAAAAAAACAAAGTACTGCTAGACGCGTGAAAGACCTCTTGCGCGCGTCGTTTCGTGATGATCGTGTGCTCAGCCACCACTTTCTTCATGCTTGGCCTCCCAGGTCCCCAGACCTCAGTCCGTGCGATTATTGGCTTTGGGGTTACCTGAAGTCGCAAGTGTATCGTGATCGACCGACATCTCTAGAGTTGCTGAAAGACAACATCCGACGCCAATGCCTCACCGTAACTCCGGACATGCTTTACAGTGCTGTTCACAACATTATTCCTCGACTACAGCTATTGTTGGGGAATGATGGTGGACATATTGAGCATTTCCTGTAAAGAACATCATCATTGCTTTGTCTTACTTTGTTATCCTAATTATTGCTATTCTGATCGGATGAAGCGCCATCTATCGGACATGTTTTGAACTTTTGTATTTTTTTGGTTCTAATAAAACCACATTTCATTCCAAGCATGTGTGTCAATTTGTACTTCTCTATCTACATTATTTCGTGATTTATACAGTTTTCAAATTTATACAGACTTTTTGATCACCCAGTACGTAAATCTAACATAGAATATGAGCATTGATCGGTTTACCCAGCGTTTGGAAAAGTTTTATTTACAAACTCAGAAACTAAGGAAGTGGTATGAAGCGTAATCCTATCAAAGCAAACTTTTTCACTTAAAACTGATGAGCTTTGACACTCGTAAAGAAACAGACGTGGTTTTGTTTTGGACAACACAGTCAGGTTTCGTACGAAGAGTGTTCTCGCTGTTAATCACGCCTTACCCATATCCGATCGCCGCGAAGAAAACTCTTTGAATTAAGAAGCAGCAAAATATCACCAGAAGGACATTACGTAACACTAGAACCAATCTACGAACGAACCAACCACTATAGAGTCAGACGTTTCCTCCTCTTGCGTCTCAGAGTACTTGACCTCAAATTTCTGTTTAACTACCTGTTCTGTGTTCGATGCATGGTTGCAAGCTTCTAGACCGCCTTGTGCAACTGCTGCGAGCGGATGCATGTGAGCAGATATTCATTCTACGCTCCATACGTGAATGGAATGGGCTGAAATCTTAATGTGTGTTATAGTGCAAACTGTGCTCAGCTATGCAATTCATAATGGTTTTGACTGTGTCCTATGGATGTATGTATAGAAAGTAGTTAGTTACTTTCCTAATTTAGTTAGTGAGTACATGTTCTACAGATCGTTTGAACGATTCTTTTATCGCAGTGATGTGGAACGAGTCAGGGTACGGGATATGTATACATGATTACATTAACGGACTTACTACTGTTAATGCTACTCATGGAACTACATTTAATAAACGAGCTTGTCTTTACTGGTTGTCAGTGACGCCCGATGGGAATGTGGGTCCGCTAGAAGGCGTCCAGAAAGAGTCCGCGCAGTCACGATTAACAGTGCCCTGATGGCACAGTGGTCAACGCAATTGCCTATTAAGCAGAAGGGTCCGGGTTCAAATCCTGGTCTGGTACACATTTTCACTCCTCGCCGCTGACGCATGAAGTCCCGAGGAAGCTGAAATAAATATTCCTATTCTTTGTACATTTACGTCTCCGTGATTACTGTACTATTCACAATAAAGCGCTAGGCAGAGGGTTCAATGAACCACATTCAAGCTGTCTCTCTACCGTTCCACTCTTGAACGGCGCGCGGAAAAAACGAGCACTTAAATTTTTCTGTGCGAGCCCTCATCTCTCTTGTTTTATCGCGATAATCATTTCTCCATATGTAGGTGCGTGGCAACAGAATGTTTTCGCAATCGGAGGAGAAAAGTGCTGATTGAAATTTCATGAGAAGATCCCACCGCAACGAAACACGCATTTGTTTTAATGATTGCCACTCCAATTCAGGTATCATGTCTGTGGCACTATCTCTCCTATTTCGCGATAAAACAAAACGAGCTGCCCTTCTTTGTACTTTTTCGATGTCATCCGTCAGTCCCACCTGATGCAGATCCCACACCGCACAGCAATACTCCAGAATAGGGCGGACAAGCGTGGGGTAATCAGTCTCTTTAGTAGAAGTGTTCTGCCAATGAATCACATTCTTTGGTTTGCTCTTCGCACAACATTATCTATGTGATCGTACCAATTTAGGTTATTTGTAATTGTAATCTCTAAGCATTTGGTTGAATTTACAGCCTTCAGATTTGTATGACTTATTGCGTAATCGAAATTTAGCTTATTTCTTTTAGAACTCATGTGAATAACTTCACTCTTTTCTTTATTACGGGTCAATTGCCACTTTTCGCACAATGCAGATATCTTATCTAAATCATTTTGTGATTCGTTTTGGTCATCTGATGACTTTACACGACTTTAAACGACAGAATCATCTGCAAACAATCTAAGACGGCTGCTCAGATTGTCTCCTACGTCGTTATTATAGATCAGGAACAATAGAGGGCCTGTAACACTTCACTGGGGAAAGCCGGATATTACTTCTGTTTTACTCGATCACTTTCGGGCTTTCACTACGAACTGTGACATTTTTGAAAGGAAATCACGAACCCATTCGCTGAACTGAGGTGATATTCCATAGGCACGCAGTTTAGTTAGAAGACGGTTGTGAGAAACGGTGTCGAAAGCCTTCTGGAAATCTAAAAATAAGGAATCAATTTGACGTCCCCTGCCGATAGCACTTATTATTTTATGTGTATAAAGAACTAGTTGTGTTTCACAATAACTATATTTTCTGAATCCGTGCTGAGTGTGTGTCCATATATCGATTTCTTCGAGGTAATTCATAATGTTCTAACACAGTATACGTTCCAAAACCCTACTTCAAATCGTCGTTAGTGATATGGGCCTGTAATTCAGCTTATTACTCCTATTTCCCTTTTTGGTTATTGGTGTAGCTTGACCAATTTTCCAGTCTTTAGGTACACATATTTCTGTGAGAGAGCGATTGTATATAATTGCTAAATATGTAGCTATTGTACCAGCATACTCTGAGGGGAACCTGACTAGTAAATGATCTGGACCGGAGGCCTTGCCTTTATTAAGTGATTTAAGCTGCTTCGTTACACCGAGGATATCTACTTCTATGTGTCACATCTTGGCACTTGTTTTTCACTGGAATTCAGGAATATTTACTTCGTTTTCTTTGTTGAAGGAGTTTCGGAAAACCGTGTTTAATAACTCTGCTTTAGTGGCAGTGTCATCAGTAATTTCACCATTGTTATCGCGCAGTGAAGGTATTGATTACATCATGCCACTGGTGTGCTTTTTGTATCACCAGAATCTCTTTGGGTTTTCTGCAGCGTTCGGAGACAGAGTTTCGTTCTAGAAATTATTAAAAGCCTCTCGGATTGAAGTACGCGCTATATTTCGAACTTCTGCGAAACTTTGCTAGTCTTTGGGATTTCGCATTCTTTTAAATTTGGCATGCTTGTTTCGTTGCTTCTGCAACGGCGATCTGACCCATTTTGTGTACCATAGGGGATCAGTACCATCACTTATTAATTAATATGGTACGTATCTCTCAATTGCCGTCGATACTACCTCTTTGAAATCATTCCACATCTTTTCAATGCTGACATTATCAGATCGGAAGGAGTGGAGCCTATCTCTTAAAAAGGCATTTTTATCATCCTTTTTAAATAGATGTACTTTGGTGTTTCTTTCTGACGGTTGTGGGTGTTACGATATTCAGCCTAGCAGCAACCGCCTTGTGGTCGCTAATCCCTGTATCCATGATGTTACTCCCTCTTTGTCCAGAATTATTTGTTGCTAAGAGATCAAGCATGCTTTCGCAACCACTTACGCTTCGAGTAGGCCCATGAACTAATTGTTCAAAATAATTTTCTGAGAAATCATTCAGTATAATTTTGGGTGACGTTTTATGCCTTCCGGCGGCTTTAAACGTATAATTTTTCCAGCGTATCGAGGGTAGATTGAAGTCACCACCGACTACAATTGTATTAGTGGGGCACCTATTCGAAATGAGACTCAAGTTTTCTTTGAACTGTTCAGCAACTGTACCTTCTGAGTCGGGGGTCGGTAAAACGATCCAATTAATAGTTTAGTCAGCTTCTCAAGTATAACGTCTACAAGAGGCGGTGGAAAGAGGTCGGGGGAGGGAGGGAGGAAATTGTTCTTGGGGGATATAGCCCCCCCCCCCCAATGGAGTATCATATTACACTGGATAAAATGACTTCAGTAATGAGTGAATATATTACTCCATCAGATTCAACCCTTTTTTTTATAATTATGTAGCAATATAGGTTGCAATGTATTTAGAACACATTTTAAGAAAAGAATAAGAGCGACAAACAGCTTACTATCTAAAACAATAAAGATTATGTAACTTAAAATGGGCGTCTTATTATTTGTTAATGCACATTTTTTACCACGAACTCGAAAACAGTTATCATAAATTGTTTTAAGCAACGCCAAATTTTACGAATTTGTCGGTGGGGGACTCCAACCTTTTTTTAAAGCGATATTCCATTCCTCAAATCCTCTCCCCCCACCCCCTCCCCGCCCTTTGATCGACTTCTAGAATCGCCCCTGACCCATAGTATTTCGCAGGAACTATCTACTTCACTTTCACTATAAGGTAACTACTTCTGACAGCTATAAATACTACACTATCAACTGTATTTAATCTCACCTTTCTGAACACTGTTTGTACGTTATTTCCGATTTTAGCCAGCTTTCCGTACCGATAAGTGTTTGAGCTTCAGTGCTTTCTATTAGGGCTTAGAGCTATGGTTCTTTCCCAACACAGCTACGACAATTTACAACTACAGCACCGATTGTTCCTATGACTACCTTATTGTGTTTTGCCTGCCCCCCTTTTCTCTATAGACTGAACTTTCTCAGCATAACTGTCGACCGCCAGAAAAACTTTACTTACACCAGTACCTATGTTTGAATTGCTCAGTCGGTAGAGTGCCTGGCCGCCAAAGGCAAAGGTCCTAGGTTGGAGACCCGGTCCATTGCGCAGTTTTAGTCTGCCAGAATGTTTACAATCAGTGCACACTCTCCCTAAATGAAAAAATTCATTTTGAATCCTATTTTTAATTTTTTCCTGCGGAAAGTCTCGATCATCGCTTGAACTAGATTGTTGCGATACGAGGATAGAACACAGAGTAGTCTGGAACTTTTCGACACAGTGTTTGAGCAGAGAAAAGGCGGAAGCTATAAACCCTCTGGCCTCCAGCTGCAGACGCTAGCCACTCGCCTAGACGAGACGGGCAGCAAACTGCCGCCTTATAGATTGCCAGCCCGGATAACAGATGGGTCCCGCAACACCACGGCGCGGATAGCTTTATCGCTTGCTGGAAGGAGCGCAGATCCCGCACGCTTGTTATCCGACCGTAAGTCTCAGGATTAGATGATCATTTTCGTTTGGTTTTTCAGTTTATTTTGTATGTTAGGTGCGTGCTGAAATTTTATTCTCAGTAGATTTCTATTGACTTGGAATTAATTTTCACAGTCTTTAGTACACCAACACAGCAAATTCGGAACTACACATCTGCCTCTCTTAATACATTCCATTTACAAGAGTGTAATAAAAGCAGACACTGTCAAGTTGGAGTATGCGATCCATTATGAAATGTAGTTTTTTTGTTTATTCATAGTTGGCTTTATAACATTTTTTTTGACTACCAATTCGGCTCATATGGGTATCATCACAACTAGCATTTTGTTACGAAAGTATCGTGTCAAATAGTCATGTAGCGCTGTTCATCGTGGCTACTTAAATTTTTGAGCTATCATCCCGGGCGCTAGATGAGGTGCGAACGTCCGAAACTTTGTCACCCACTCGAGAATTCGCCATCCTTCAACCATTTCCATAAATGCTCACGACAAAAGCACGGAAACAGCCAACTAGCTTCGACATGTCAGGGTTGTTCGTTCCCAGACGCCACGCTATAACATCTACATACATTTTCGCAAGTCAGTAAACGATGCCTGACGGAAAATATCTTCTACTACTTCTGCGAATTCGTTTTCCTCTTGCATTCATAAATGCAGCGACGAATAAAAAAAACAAGTGTCTGTATCTCTATTAGTAGCAAAATTTTCTAACAGGCCACCGGTTCCACGGGAATGACGGTTTATAAAACGGGGAAGCAACTTTAAAAGGTTTATAATGCAACGAAAGCATACAGGATGCTCGGAAATTTCCTTTACCAACTCCCAGGACTTTTAGTGGGGAGTGAGTGCATAATATTTTGGATAGGAACCCATGTTCGGAAATTCAGCGTTTCCGTTCTATGACGGTTTCAGTGCATATGTGTAACGCGCTCACATCTGCGGAGGGAAAGAGAAAGTCTCAGACTTACTTGTCTTGGTACGCAACAACTTAGATAGGATGACGTGACTATGTCAAACGGTCACCTGAAGTCACTTAACGTCTGCCTTGCTGCGAGACCTATTCAATGCCCGTGCGTCTCCGACACGGTAAACGTGGTTCGGTACACGCTTTCGGAACGGGCCTATGCAGCCATGCTCGTTGAGTATGGCGGAGCTCGGTGTACGGAACAGCTGTTAGTCTCCTGTATCACGAACGTTTTCGGCAACGTGGCACGCCATCGCACAAACGTTTTGCCCGAATTTCGCGTTCGCTCCGAGAAACGGGTACCTTCATTGTGAGGATGACAAGCACATTGTAGATGAATGCCCCTTGCATTCGTACCAGAGGAGTTGGAACGACCTCATGGAAGCTGATGATATGACTCTTATATGGATTAGGAACCTAGACATTTACATTTAGTTAGTTTCACATGTAGTTTTGTATTTTCATGTTACTGTTATATATAGTATTAATAATGTTATATACAGGGCTATTACAAATGGTTGAAGCGATTTCATAAATTCACTGTAGCTCCATTCATTGACATATGGTCACGACACACTACAGATACGTAGAAAAACTCAAAAAGTTTTGTTCGGCTGAAGCCGCACTTTAGGTTTGTGCCGCCAGAGCGCTTGAGAGCGCAGTGAGACAAAATGGCGACAGGAGCCGAGAAAGCGTATGTCGTGCTTGAAATGCACTCACATCAGTCAGTCATAACAGTGCAACGACACTTCAGGACGAAGTGCAACAAAGGTCCACCAACTGCTAACTCCATTCGACGATGGTATGCGCAGTTTAAAGCTTCTGGATGCCTCTGTAAGGGGAAATCAACGGGTCGGCCTGCAGTGAGCGAAGAAACGGTTGAACGCGTGCGGGCAAGTTTCACGCGTAGCCCGCGGAAGTCGACGAATGAAGCAAGCAGGGAGCTAAACGTACCACAGCCGACGGTTTGGAACATCTTACGGAAGAGGCTAAAGCAGAAGCCCTACCGTTTACAATTGCTACAAGCCCTGACACCCGATGACAAAGTCAAACACTTTGAATTTTCGGCACGGTTGCAACAGCTCATGCAAGAGGATGAGTTCAGTGCGAAACTTGTTTTCAGTGATGAAGCGACATTTTTTCTTAATGGTGAAGTGAACAGACACAATGTGCGAATCTGGGCGGCAGAGAATCCTCACGCATTCGTGCAACAAATTCGCAATTCACCAAAAGTTAACGTGTTTTGTGCAATCTCACGGTTTAAAATTTACGGCCCCTTTTTCTTCTGCGAAAAAAACGTTACAGGATACGTGTATCTGGACATGCTGGAAAATTGGCTCATGCCACAACTGGAGACCGACAGCGCCGACTTCATCTTTCAACAAGATGGTGCTCCACCGCACTTCCATCATGATGTTCGGCATTTCTTAAACAGGAGATTGGAAAACCGATGGATCGGTCGTGGTGGAGATCATGATCAGCAATTCATGTCATGGCCTCCACGCTCTCCCGACTTAACCCCGTGCGATTTCTTTCTGTGGGGTTATGTGAAAGATTCAATGTTCAAACCTCCTCTACCAAGAAACGTGCCAGAACTGCGAGCTCGCATCAACGATGCTTTCGAACTCATTGATGGGGACATGCTGCGCCGAGTGTGGGAGGAACTTGATTATCGGCTTCATGTCTGCCGAATAACTAAAGGGGCACATATCGAACATTTGTGAATGCCTAAAAAAACTTTTTGAGTTTTTGTACGTGTGTGCAAAGCATTGTGAAAATATCTCAAATGATAAAGTTATTGTAAAGCTGTGAAATCGTTTCAATCATTTGTAATAACCCTGTACCTGTAGTTTTAAATAGCATATGAGCCATACGAATAAATAATAAAAATCTGGAGGATGCAGGACTGTGGTGCTCCACGAATTTGAAGAATTTGCACTACATCACGTTGAGTCGAAGCCGTTAACAAATAATAGAAGAATTGCGCACGCAATGGGTGTTAATGACACCATGGTCTGGGACGTTCTGCGTGCGCGGTAATTACATCCGTACCACTTACAAACAGGTCCAGCTAATTTTCCACAACGCCTTGCCTACTGCACATGGTTCTCGCACCGCTGCATTGACACTGTTCATCTGCATCTACATCCACATCTACGTGATTACTCTGCTATTCACAATAAATTGCCTGGCAGAGGATTCAATGAACCACCTTCAAGCTGTCTCTCTACCGTTCCACTCTCGAACGGCGCGCACCACTTCAATTTTTCTGTGCGAGCGTTGATTTATCTGACTTTATCGTGATCATCATTTCTCCCTATGTAGGTCGGTGTCGACAGAATATTTTCCCATTCGGAGGAGAAAACTGGTGATTCAGATTTCATGAGAAGATCATGTTACATCGAAAAAAGCCTTTGTTTTAATGATTGCTACTCCAATTCACATATCATGTCTGTGGCACTGTCACCCCTATTTCGCGATAAAACAAAATAAGCTGACCTTCTTTGAATTTTTTTCGATGTCATCCGTCATTCCCACCTGATGCGGATCCCACACCGCACAGCAATACTCCAAAATACACTCCTGCAAATTGAAATAAGAACACCGTGAATTCATTGTCCCAGGAAGGGGAAACTTTATTGACACATTCCTGGGGTCAGATACATCACATGATCACACTGACAGAACCACAGGCACATAGACACAGGCAACAGAGCATGCACAATGTCGGCACTAGTACAGTGTATATCCACCTTTCGCAGCAATGCACGCTGCTATTCTCCCATGGAGACGATCGTAGAGATGCTGGATGTAGTCCTGTGGAACGGCTTGCCATGCCATTTCCACCTGGCGCCTCAGTTGGACCAGCGTTCGTGCTGGACGTGCAGACCGCGTGAGACGACGCTTCATCCAGTCCCAAACATGCTCAAAGGGAGACAGATCCGGAGATCTTGCTGGCCAGGGTAGTTGACTTACACCTTCTAGAGCACGTTGGGTGGCACGGGATACATGCGGACGTGCATTGTCCTGTTGGAACAGCAAGTTCCCTTGCCGGTCTAGGAATGGTAGAACGATGGGTTCGATGACGGTTTGGATGTACCGTGCACTATTCAGTGTCCCCTCGACGATCACCAGTGGTGTACGGCCAGTGTAGGAGATCGCTCCCCACACCATGATGCCGGGTGTTGGCCCTGTGTGCCTCGGTCGTATGCAGTCCTGATTGTGGCGCTCACCTGCACGGCGCCAAACACGCATACGACCATCATTGGCACCAAGGCAGAAGCGACTCTCATCCCTGAAGACGACACGTCTCCATTCTTCCCTCCATTCACGCCTGTCGCGACACCACTGGAGGCGGGCTGCACGATGTTGGGGCGTGAGCGGAAGACGGCCTAACGGTGTGCGGGACCGTAGCCCAGCTTCATGGAGACGGTTGCGAATGGTCCTCGCCGATACCCCAGGAGCAACAGTCTCCCTAATTTGCTGGGAAGTGGCGGTGCGGTCCCCTCCGGCACTGCGTAGGATCCTACGGTCTTGACGTGCATCCGTGCGTCGCTGCGGTCCGGTCCCAGGTCGACGGGCACGTGCACCTTCCGCCGACCACTGGCGACAACATCGATGTACTGTGGAGACCTCACGCCCCACGTGTTGAGCAATTCGGCGGTACGTCCACCCGGCCTCCCGCATGCCCACTATACACCCTCCCTCAAAGTCAGTCAACTGCACATACGGTTCACGTCCACGCTGTCGCGGCATGCTACCAGTGTTAGAGACTGCGATGGAGCTCCGTATGCCACGGCAAACTGGCTGACACTGACGGCGGCGGTGCACAAATGCTGCGCAGCTAGCGCCATTCGACGGCCAACACCGCGGTTCCTGGTGTGTCCGCTGTGCCGTGCGTGTGATCATTGCTTGTACAGCCCTCTCGCAGTGTCCGGAGCAAGTATGGTGGGTCTGACACAGATGTCAATGTGTTCTTTTTTCCATTTCCAGGAGTGTAGATTCACAGATGAATGTAAGATCGATAGCGACTCTTCTGAATTGCCGAAACGGCGTTGTCTGGGTTACGAAAACGCTGGTGCCACGCATGTCCAGGAATTTCAGCACCGGTCTGGTATTAGCATGAGGGAAAGTATTCTCAACGTTCAGGTGACTGGGGCATACCTCTCTCCACTCAAGGTAACAGGTCCTGCATACTTGATCTTCCTACAATATGTATCGGACCCATTCTTGGAAGCTGTGCCACTGAATGTTTGTCAGGAAATGTGGTTCCAGCATGATGGTGCGCCACTCCACTTGTCACATGCTGTTCCGAGACATCTCAGGAGACGATATGATGAAAGACGGATAGGCTGACGTGGTGCAGACGTGTAAAAGCTACCATCTCCAGATTTAACTCCTATGGACTACATCTTGTGGGGTCGTATGCAAAGTTTAATCTACGAGACTCCAGTAGTGACAGAGGAATATCTGCTGGCACGAGTTCTGACCGCTGCACTAGAAACTGAAGAGACACCAGGTGGGATGGAGAGTGTGTTCCAGAACATGCTTGGTAGGTATAACGTTTGTAATAAGGTTGGTGGTTGGTACATCGAGCCGCTGTTACAATGCTTCATTACTGTCCTGCACGTACAGCATTCTGGGTTCTTTTTTCTTTTGGAATAACGTAAACACATAATGTTTAAGTGTCAATACAAACTAAAAAAAATGGTTCAAATGATTCTGAGCACTATGGGACTTAACTTCTGTGGTCATCAGTCCCCTAGAACTTAGAACTACATAAACCTAACTAACCTAAGGACATCACACACATCCATGCCCGAGGCAGGATTCGAACCTGCGACCGTAGCAGTCCCGCGGTTCCAGACTGCGCGCCTAGAACCACTAGACCACCGCGGCCGGCAATACAAACTAAAGTTCTGAGCTAAAGTTCTGTGTTTCCTTTCGATTTGTTACCCAATAATTGTATTGCGTCACACCTAATTCAGTTCCTCAGCCATAAGTGGATGAGGTAAACATCTGAACTGAAATCTTTATGGAATATAAACGGCCATCCCTATGATCGACATTCCGTGCTCGTTCCCTTTTACGTCGATGTACAACTTAACGCCCGGATATTTTATCGACGTGACTGTGACAAGCAGCACACTTTACACTTGGATTTCTACTCATTTAGAGCCTGCTGTATTTCATCACACCAAAGAGAAGTTGTGTAAAAGTGATGAATTATCATGCCAGGAAGTTTTGTATCAGCGCACACTCCGGTGTAGAGTGAAAATTTCATTTTGAGTGTGATAACCATTTCAGAAAAATTGAATGATTTATTCAAGGAAAAGAGCTTCACAAATTGAGCGTGTCAATAAGGCGTTGATCCATATCTGGCTGTTCCGCAAGGAGTTATTCGGCTTAGCACTGATCGACAGAATTGTTGGTTCTGCTTCTGAGGGATGTCGTTCCAAATTTTGTCCAATTGGCACGTTAGATCGTCAAAATCCCGCGCTCGTAAGAGGGCTCTGCCCATTGTTCTACAAACCTTCTCAGTTTGGGTACACATCCGGCGACCTTGCTGACCAAGGTAAGGTTTGGCAATCACGAACAGCTGCAGTAGAATCATTCACCGTGTGCTCCAGTCAACGAGATTCCAGGCCGAATGTGCCAGACGCCATCGCAAACGGGTTTGTCGGTGTATAGAGGTCAATGGTAGTCGGCGCAGTGGGCGCCATGAACTGTCTGTGAGCGCCTATTAATAGTCGCTGTTTTCGCTGAAGCATCCGTTGTGCACGTTGGATAGATGCTAATGATGAATCCGGGGCTCTGACTGCCTCTCTGGCGATTGCTCGGTCCTTGCGTTCTGTCGTCTCCCTAGGCTGACCGCTTCCTTCTTGACGCTGTGTGCGGTTATTTCACCCGTTCCTCTTAACATCGTCGAATAGTGGCACAGCTCCTGTGCAATCGTCGAGCGATTCGCCGCTGGCTACAACCGGCTTCTGTTAGCTCAATTACATGTCTTCTCTCAAATGATGGGATCTGCGTATAGTGTTCACGCGCCTGTCTGAAAGGCATATTGTTCAACTAAACCACACGGAATGAAATTCACTCAGACTTTTTGTCTTTGTAAGGCATGTCCCCTGTTTGCTACCCTTGCCAACTGTGCCGTGAAAGTACTCTGCAGCGTCACACATTCAGCCATCGGCCGCCCCATTTCACAATTTTTCATTGTCCGTCGATACCTGTACGAAAGTAAATTTGTGACCAATTTGCGTAACTCATTCGAGCAGCGTCGTTTCTTTTCGTCTTAAAGTGTGTATGCATTCGTCAAAACTAACAAGGGGAGGCCGCCAATTGTGAAATTCAGATTCGATTCATACTGTGCATAATAAAAGCTCATGGCCAGAGGTGTAATGTGGCAAAGCACCAAGATGCACTCCTCAGCCGTTGTCGAGAAAATCGACAGTTAAAATAAACCGTTGTGGTGAAATACTCTCTACGATTAGTAATTTTCCACAGCGTCGTGGCGCAGCGGTAAGCGCTCGGGTTCGTAATCCGGAGGTCGCCGGATCGAATCTCGCGCCATGCAACCTTTTTTTTTTTTTTAGTATTTGTTTTTTGTAATTCAAATGTATATGCATCAAACCTGACGAACGATAGAACAATTTTTCAGAATGTCAATCAGGTGTGTTTCCCAACAGATAATTTAAAAACCAATTGTTCTTGTAAAAACGCATCGTTTATCAGATGTGCTCAATGTCGTGCTGTTTCCTGCTTTCCATGTTTCTATGATAACTATCACTCTGGTTCGTGCGATACTCCAGCTACTTCTGGTCACTAATTGTTAATTATGTGCGAGTGTATACCGAACTTATCAGTAAGTTGTATCCACTTGAATATTATTTGTGATATTGTGTTTTATTTCAAGTATTATTTTTCCACGACAAACGACTTTCAACAACTTATTATATGCATAATTGTTGCAACTGATTGCCGGGAATTATATATATATATATATATATATATATTTGAATTACAAAAAAACAAATAATAAAAAAAAGTTGCATGGCGCGAGATTCGATCCGCCGACCTTTAGATTACGAACCCGAGCGCTTACCGCTGCACCACGACGCTATAAAAAATTAATAATCGTACAGAGTATTTCACCGCAACGGTTTCTTTTAACTCGATTTTCTCGACAACGGCTGAGAAGTGCATCTTGGTGCTTTGGCACATTACACCTCTGGCCATGAGCTTCTATTATGCGCAGTATGAATCCAATCTGAATTTCACAATTGGCGGCCTCCCCTTGTAAGACAAAGAAAGAGGTTGTGGCGACACTCTGTGACACTCTACAGCACGCTTACTGTTCCGAAATTTAGTGTAAATGGCAGTAAGATAGGATGAAGGGGACCCTGGATATTTCTGATTATAAGCAGTCACTGGGGAGTGAAGTTACTGAAACTATTGCTTATGTGTACACACTTCTGTCTGACGACAGTTGGATGGAGAGATACCTTGGGGCCTATACGCAGAACAAGAGTAAATCATTGAGTTCATTAACGTGGACCTACCACACACATTTTTTCTAGTGTAAAAGGCGTCCATATTGTTTACAGTACGGCGTGTGTCATTTCTGTCGACGGATTTAAGGGTGTCCTGCATAAGACGAAAGTCATGGGCTTCGTCATCGCCACCACGGCATTCTCATTCTCCACGAAAAGCGACGAGAAACGCCTCGAGCGTTCGGAGGCGCGCCCGTTGCAGAGCAGCGACGAGGCTAGAGTTGCGGCAGAGGGAGTCGCGCTTTAGAGAATGGGAACATTGAAGAAGAGTGTGGTATCGATAGCTACGATGCCACGGCGTAGGTGAATGTTCTTAAGTTGGCACTAAGACAGACACCGACGACAGCGCCCTCTAGCCGGCGCTGTGGAGCTCTACGAACTCCGCTGCATTTCATCAAGAGCAGACGGCCTGGAAACATCGCTTCGACTTCAGAGGGTGTTGGCTTGCTATTGAGACTTTGTACTACTTACGACGGGAATACGGTTTCGCACCTATGGGCTCTTCAGTTGCAAAGTTACGTACGTCATTGACTAATATTATCTATTAAATGTACCTTCACATAAAAATCTGTACCGATAATCTTACCACACCCGCTCCTAATCACTTCATACATTCGGCCTACCCTTCAGTTTACAGGAGCAGACCCACGCGCCGCTTCCAGGCGGGATACAAATAAGAGGACGATCAACTCTGTGACCCAGAAATAGCAGATTAATGGCTAGCTGAAAAATTTTGAAGTTAGATACACAAATATCGAACTCAAACTTTAAACGGTTATTTCCCAGTTGACATGAACAAGAAAAAAAAGCTGCTTCGTAAAATTGGATGCCATTTTGGATTTAATAAAATAGGCACTTGTGATTTAGGCGTGAACCTAAGGAGCAGTACATTTTTCATAATATTCGTTATTTACTTACATTTAAGCCGCGCGGTTGAGGCGTCATATCAGGGACTGCGCGGCCCCTCCCGGTGGAGGTTCGAGTCCTCCCTCGGGCATGGATAAGTGTGTTGTTCTTAGCGTAAGTTAGTTTAAGTAGTGTGTTAGTCTAGGGACCACCTCCTCCTTCATATGTAAACAATGAATTATGTGGCAGTCAGCATGCACAACGTTTAACCGTGATATTAATGCCTCATCACCAATAGTAAATTCATTAGACACAAATATAACCAGCCCTCTGTGTTTTATAACCATTCCCGGCTTATTTTTAACATTGACAGTTACTGGACGTCCTTCGACCATAAATTATCTGGGAGTACGCATTAGGAGTGATTTAAAATGGAATGATCATATAATGCTGATCGTCGGTAAAGCAGATGCCAGACTGAGATTCATTGGAAGAATCCTAAGGAAATGCAATCCGAAAACAAAGGAAGTAGGTTACAGTACGCTTGTTCGCCCACTGCTTGAATACTGCTCAGCAGTGTGGGATCCGTACCAGATAGGGTTGATAGAAGATATAGAGAAGATCCAACGGAGAGCAGCGCGCTTCGTTACAGGATCATTTAGTAATCGCGAAAGCGTTACGGAGATGATAGATAAACTCCAGTGGAAGACTCTGCAGGAGAGACGCTCAGTAGCTCGGTACGGGCTTTTGTCAAAGTTTCGAGAACATACCTTCACCGAAGAGTCAAGCAGTATATTGCTCCCTCCTACGTATATCTCGCGAAGAGACCATGAGGATAAAATCAGAGAGATTAGAACCCACACAGAGGCATACCGACAATCCTTCTTTCCACGAACAATACGAGACTGGAATAGAAGGGAGAACCGATAGAGGTACTCAAGGTACCCTCCGCCACACACCGTCAGGTGGCTTGCGGAGTGTGGATGTAGATGTAGATGTAGACCTTAGCAGTTTGGTCCCTTAGGAATTCACACACATTAGAACATTTCATGTTACATTTAAAGGCAACAATACAGGTCGATTTTCGGTATATTCGTCGGCAAGTGACCGCCATTTTGAAATGTACCTCAAGAAACTTTACTTTCGGCTTGACCCAATAGTCAATTTATGTTTGATGTTGTATGTATGTTTCATTTTCATTGCAGACCTATACTGCACCGTCAATCATGCTAGCCGTTTGAGTGGTTATGGTAAGTTCCTATGGGACCAAACTGCAAAGGTCAATGATCCCTAGGCTTACATACTACTTCATCTAAATCAGACTAACTTACGCTAAGAACAACACATGCACCCATGCTCGAGGGACAACTCGAACCTTCGATGGGGGGAGCTGCGCGAATCGTTGCAAGTCGCCCTATACCGTGCGGCTACCCCGTGCGCTAGCCGTTTGCTTGCGCATTTTGACCGCCATTTCGTGCTGTTTAGGCTCATAATTATTTACATAGTATTTAATGTACGTAATTTGGTTTGTTAGTGTAAAATTATATGAAAAATTAATTTTGCAAAATAGTGTTGATGAGGAGCATAAAATGAGGCTCCGGGACTGGAAAGCCACATAAGTAAGTTCCCAGAATGCCACCAGCATCGCAGCGGACAGTGGTCGAAATGCTTCGCCCCCAGTGCACAGTCAGCTAGTAACACAATGAGATAACTGAACAACTGAGTTTTACTACCTCACAAAAAAAATAAATAAAAGAAAAAAATGCTTGCTTCGATTTATAATTTTGACATTAGGGAAGAGTTTAATCTCTAACCAGTCCTGTAATAGAAGTTTAATAAATTTTCTTATCCCACTCTTAAATGATCGCAATCAATTTTCATGTGTCATACTCTTCTCCTGAAACTGCAAAAATTACTTCATAAAAGTAGCGTTTTTCTGTATGTCAAAACATATTACAATGTAAAACTTAGTCTTCTACCTAAGAACAAATAGCCCTTTGAATTTTACACACTGCTGTCGAGAAAATCTTATTAATATTGTATTTAATCGTCTATAGCTATCGGCCACTAACACAAATTTCCTTTTTCGAGACAGTTGAAATTATTAAAACATTAAAGAAACGCAGTTCATGTGTAAGTACCACACATGCCACGGTAAAAGTTGTCCCTCTGTTTGAAGGCACGACCTACGAAGTACAGTTTAGCCGTCCATAAATAGTTATAAAAATATACTGCATTTTACTCACTCTAAGAGTCTGTAACTGAAGACTTTACGATATATTCCAAACAGCTTTAACAATCATACAAGACTTAAACGTGTAGAATGCGAAATATTTGCAAATTCTGCTCAAACTCGTATCTAAGAGCAACAAAAACACTAGAAAATGGCGAAAACTGCTTGTGGAGGTTTTATTCTAAAATCGGCCAATAGACGGAAACACAGACCAGTGAACTTTATCAGTTCGTAGCTACACTGTCCTCTACGTAATACACTCTCCCGTAACAAAGGGTTACTTATTTTGTGAAACATGAAATATGTAAAACGCTTGCAGAATTTATGCAACTGGATAAAAAAAGTGGGCAAGTTTTATGACATTTCCCGCGTTGCTGGATTTCTGTCCTAAATCCTGTTCCCAACTGCCTCGATATGTTTGTTCCAAAGGTTAAATGCAGATCAAATACAACATACGTAATGGTCAGTAAGTCAGTTCACCAACAAGACGCTAGGAAAACAGTTACTGGTACCATTGCACTCTTTCAGCAGCGATCGTTATTTCTTGATGACCTCCATGTTTGAACACACATACGAGCCCGCTATCTGGCGGCCATCGCACGTGGTGTTTTGAGCCGGTGAGACATAATTAACGTACCTAAAAAGGTGCTGCGATTAATACAGCATAGCAGCTTTTTCTTCTCTCCAGCTAATTGATTAATTAATTAATTTGCTAAAGAGACCGGGAGTGCTTCATTATACATAACGTTTGGGTTTCGATGATTCTATTTTTTCCTCTACTGTTTGATTTAGCGCCCTATACCAACCTAGCTGAGTGGTGTCTTTCGTTACTGCAGCAGTGCGTCGAAGTACACCGTTTAGTTTCTGAGTTGACGCAGCTTCTCATAGAAAGAGACTTATTTTGAACCTCCTCTGTGCTCTTCAGTTTAAAGTCCTAAACATCGTGTGCGCGTGCGTGCGTTCGTTTGTGTTCGTGTGCGTGTGCGTATATTTTTATCAGACACACATTTTTGAATCACGCATAATGTACTTATCGCTAAGAATAATCACAGGGCAAAAAATGTTTACACATTTATGTGATTTAGAATTGATTAAAGTTTGATTCTTTACTGTAAAAAAGCAAGATAGAATTATATGAATGAGCCCTAAGATAAGAGACCAACGGATGTCGGATTGGCCAGTTATAAGAATGAGACTCTTCAGTTTCAAATATAGCACACGCAGCAATATTAGGAATGGGGTAAACCAAACGAGAGCATAGCGTAATGTTTTTGGAGTTTCGAAACTAAAATATTTCATTTATCGACACTATAGGAATTCTTTGGATTTTTTATTTTTTTATTTTTTAATTTTTTTTCCAGTTTGTGTGACAGATGCTAACTATTTGTGCTTCGTTGATACTTGCTTTTGTTGCCACATTCGGCTCATGGGCTATTGGTCTAGAGTATATTTCCACCGTCTTTAGTGTGGACAGGAACTGTTTTTGCTATCAGAATGAGATTTTCACTCTGCAGCGGAGTGTGTGTTGATATGAAACTTCCTGGCCGATTCGAACTGTGTGCTGGACCGAAGCTCGAACTCGGGACCTTTGCCTTTCGCGAGCTACTCAAGCACAACTCTCGACCCGTCCTCACAGCTTTAATTCCGCCAGTACCTCGTCTTCTACCTTCCAAGCTTCACAGAAGCTCTTCTGCATACCTTGCAGAACAAGCGCTCCTGGAAGTTCTGCAAGGTATGTAGGAGAGCTTCTGTGGAGTTTGGAAGGTAGGAGACGAGGTACTGGCAGAATTAAAGCTGTGAGGACGGGTCGAGAGTTGTGCTTGAGTAGCTCAGTTGGTAGAGCACTTTCCTGCGAAAGGCAAAGGTCCTGAGTACGAGTCCGTGTGTTTGCTATGCTCAGATATGAGCTGATTTGTTGACAGTACACTCACGGCTCCAGGCGGTGCTGGCTTTGTTCGTGCAGCTTCAGGTTGTAGCCAGTGGGCATCATTGTATGTGTGTGTGGGGGGGGGGAAGGCTGAGTGTGAAGATCGAAGGGACGACCAGTACATCCCATGTATCCCCTGATCAGTTCATTATTCCACCCAGTGTGACTACTGCCCGTTCGGAGATTGACGCCCCACTGATGGTCGAGTGGGAGGTCGTTCCAAGATGTGGCAGGAAGAGAAACAGTTTCCGGAGGGAGGGGGGGGGGGGAGCGGCGGCGATTGGAGGGTCTCTGTGTGCTGCATCTCACAAAAAGAGATCAAGTTGGAAATTTGTGGTAAGGTCTTACAGGACAAAACTGCTATAGTCATCAGTCCCTAAGCTTACACACTACTTAAGCTAACTTAAACTAACTTACTCTAAGGAACACGCACACACGCACACACACACACACACACACACACACACACACACACACACGCACACACGCACACACACGCACACACCCATGCCCGAGGGAGGACTCGAACCTCCGACGGGGGAAGCCGCCCGGACCATGACAAGCCGCCTGAGACCGCGCGGCTACCCTGCGCGGCTTGTCTGTCTCTGATAAAGGTCCTGAGCCTGATGCATTTGCTTGCCGTTTTTCAAAGGAAGCCTCTCGGCCTACAAGAGCTGGACAGCCACAGAGGGTGTGATTACTGGTAATTGGACACTCCAACAACTTACGGTGTGTAATGGGGCTCCCCTTAAGGGTATGGCTAGCAAGCAGGGGAAGGAATCCAGTGTGTGTCAATACCAGGAGCAGTCATCCCAGATGTGCAAAGGGCGCTTCCAGATGCCATGAAGAACACAGGGCACAGCCAACTGCAGGTGGTGGCTCATATCACTACTAATGATGTGTGTTGGTTTGGATCGGAAGAGATTTTCTATGGTTTCGAGCTGCTAGCTGATAAAAGCTGCCAGTCGTGCTTGTGAGAAGAAGATGGAGCTCACCGTCTGTAGCAATGTCTACAGATGAGATGAAGATGGAGCTCACCGTCTGTAGCAATGTCTACAGAACTGACTGTGGTTCTTTGGTACAGAGCCGAGCGGTGGGTCTGAATTACATGCTCAGACCTTTCTGCCACTGTGTAGGCTGCAGATTTCTGGACATGCTCCAAAAGGAGGTGGATCTTTTGTTCCACTTACTAGATCAGGGGTCTACTGCACACAAGGAACTGGGCGGTACGAAGCTCCAAGCGCTAATAGGAAGCACCGATGCTCACACGCTTTTCTCAAATTCCTTCACCCAATAAGACAAGATAAATATTTCACAACTCGAATCAAGAGAACCTGGCGACATGAGTAGCTTAGAAGTAAATGTCCTCGTTGCAGCGAAGCAGGTTAAAACACTTAATAAAAGCGAGGCTTCCGGTCCAGATGGTATACCAGTCAGGTTCCTTTCAGATTCTGCTGATACAACAGCTCCATACGTAGCTGGGTGCTGGCTAACCTGGAGATCAGTTGCCGAAATTTTTACAAATGACCTCACCGATTTCAGAAAGGATAGATTAAAGACAACTCGTGGTAGAGTGTTTATTGCTGTTAGGACTGGTTCACCTTGTAGTGAAACTGAAGTAAGTGGTTCCTCTGAGTTAGTATGGATGGAGATTATATTTGGCAACCGGAATCAATTAGTAACTGCTTCCTTCTACCGATCCCCGACTCAGATGATAGAGTTGGTAAACAGTTCAAAGAAAACTTATTTCAAGTGGCTACCCCACTCACGCAGTTACAGTTGATAGTGACTTAGATGTACCCTTTAAATTTAGGCAAAAATACATTTGTAGTGCTGGTGGTATACGTAAACGACGTCCGAAATCGTACTGAACACTTTCTAATAAAATTATTTTGAACAATAATTTCAGCAGCCAGACCGGAGTGTAAATAGTTGCGATAACACACTAGATGACTTAGCATTAAATAATCCTCAGCAAATAGAGAGCAGGGATTACAGAACAAAAGGTCATTGCATCATGACTGAGAACCATAACACACAAATCCACGAAAAATAAGTCTAAAATGCATATATCTAAAAAAAAGTAGATAAAAATGTACATGACGCCTTCCAATCTGACTACGTAGGCGTAGACTAGATCAGAAAACAGGTGACACCACTGTTGCAGAATCAAGGAGAAAAGCGTGTCAAATTTAGAAGAATGCAAAATCTCCAAATTGCAGAAGTTGTAGAAAAGCTCAATTAGCGCGAACTTCAATGTGTGATGCTTTTAATAGTTTCCATAACGCAACTCTGTTCAGAAATCTGGCAGAAAACCCAAAGATTCTAGTCGTATTTAAAGTACACCAGCGACAAGACGTAATCCATACCTTCAATGCCCGATAGGAATGGCAATTTTACTGATGTCAGTGCCACTAAAGAAGAATTACTAGACACGCTTTTCCCAAATTCCTTCACCCAATAAGACAAGATAAATATTTCACAACTCGAATCAAGAGAACCTGGCGACTTGAGTAGCTTAGAAGTAAATGTCCTCGGTGCAGCGAAGCAGGTTAAATCACTTAATAAAAGCGAGGCTTCCGGTCCAGATGGTATACCAGTCAGGTTTCTTTCAGATTCTGCTGATACAATAGCTCCATACGTAGCAATCACTGTCTCATTTGTGCGAATAGATTCATGATATTCTGTGAAAAAGAACATAGTTCCTAGTAACTTTACTGAAACATAATATTTGGCGATTCCCAAAGAAGTGTTATATATCCTCTGCTGTTCCTGATGTATATAAATGACTCAGGAGACAATGATTATTTTCAGATGATGCTGTCATTTACGGCCTTGTACAGTCATCAGATGATCAAAAACAATTGGAAAATAATTCAGACAAGATATCTGTATGGTTCGAAAAGTAGACACTGAGTCTAAACAATGATAAGTGTGAGATCATCTACATGAGTACTAAATGGAATCAGTTAACTTTCCGTTATATGATCAGTCACACGAATCTAAAGGCTGTGAATTCAACTAAATTCATAGAAATCATTATTAGGAAAAAATTAAAATGGAACGATAATATAGATAATGTTGTAGGGAAGGCAAACCAAAAACTGCGTTGGCAGAACACTTGGAATATGACACACACACTGGCTAGACTACGTTTGTCCTCCCTCTTCTAGAGTACTGCAGCGCGGAGTGGGAACGTTAGCAAGAAGGATTGACGGAGGGCACCGAAAAAGTTCAAAGAAGAGTATCCCAATCTGTACTACCACGAAATGGGGGGGGGGGGGGGGAGTGCGACGGACATGATACACTAATTTGGGTAACAATCATTAAAACAATGTCGTTTTTCGTTGCGGTACATGCTTCTCGCAAAATTTCAATACTAACTTTCTTCTGCGAACGCTAAAACATTTTGTTGGCACCAACAGTACGTACGGAAAAATAAAATACGAGAAATAAGATCTCGCACGGGAAGACGTAAGTGTTCGTTTTCACGCGCGCTGTTTGACAGTGAAACGGTAGAGAATTATCTTGAATGTGCACTCTGCCACTCAATTAATTGTGAATTGAAGAGACGTAGATGTTTTAAGAATCTGGTGCATGTATCTTACGGACTTGTTCCTCCGTCCCTTAAAGTTTTCGATTAGATTTCAATTCACTTTTTAACTTTTCACTTAGTTTTTAATATTTTTCTGTACTTCGTTTCAAAAAACAATAACCCAGTTAATAATTCATGTTAGCAGCAACAAAAGTGTTGTGTTTTCGCTTTTTGCTGCCAGAAAGTCACACTTTAAGTATCTTATATCAAAAAAGGAAAAAAAGGTCACTTATTCAGGAAACGTGGCTGTACTGTTATCAGAATTACAGCTTTAAAATAGAGCAATCAGCTGCAGAGCATTACGGCTGATGTTTCTCGGTTTTAATCTTATAACAGTCACAGGCTATCCACAACATTAGATTAAATAAAAGAAGACTTCTACGATTCATTAGTAAGAGTTGAATCTGTCCAGTAATGGAGATTCATTTAGTGAAAAGATATTTGAAGTATAGGATACACCTGGCTAGTGACTCTGGGTGCGTATTGTTCGTATTCACTAATATTTTTTGTTGGCGACGTTTAGCCTGCTTGCGTAGCTAACATTTTCGCATGACTCCCTCGAAACGATTGATCGAACCTTAATATTTACATAACAGCACCACCATGTTTTGGATTTCCTGCTTGCAAACTTTCGTTATGAGTGATTAGGTATAATTACACGAATGCGATAACATCCATAAAATAGCTGGAAGTATCTGTAAGGAACGGCTTAACGTCTGAAGACAACATCTAAATTAATCGTAGGCAAGGCAGATGCCAGACTATTCGTGGGAAGTGTAGTCTGCTAACAAAGGAGTTAGTTTACAAAACACTCGTTCGACTGATGCTTGAATACCGCTCGTCGGTGTGGCATCCGTACCAGACAGGACTGATAGAGGAGGTAGGGAAGATCCAAAGAAGAGTAGCGCATTTCGTTACAGGTTCATGTAGAAAACGCAACAGAGATACTCTGCCAACTCCAGTGAGAGACGCTACAAGACAGACGTTGCCCATCACGTTGTGATTTTCTGTTAAAATTCCCAGAGCTTACGTTTCTAGAAGAGTCAATCAAAACACGAGTATTGCTACCGCCTACGTATACGGGTTGTTCCAAACCTTTTATGTCAGACTGGAACAGGTGATAGTGGGTCCACAACCGATTGTATAGGGATAGGGAGCCAGTGGTCGGAAATACACATTCGTTGTGTTATGGACATACACAGCTTATGACAAAAACGTAGCTCATAATTGTCCAGAGTGACTACCGACAGCCAGTGCATATACGGCAACAGGGAAAGAGGTTTTGCCGCACTCTCTCAAATATCTCTGGTGTACCAGGAAACAGGCGGTTTGGACCGTAGCAAGCAGGTTTTCATCCATTTCTACGGGTATTTCATACACCAACGTTTAGACGTACCACCAAACGCAAAAAATTCCAGTGGTGTAAGATCCCACTGGCCATGAGACAGGAATTCCCCTTACAGTCCAACGCTGAGGAATACATGTTATTTAGGTGCTCGCATATTAACATCGAAGTGGTTGGTGCACCGTCGTATTGAAACCACATTCTTCAGCCGACAACAAGGGATACAGTCTTTGAGAACTGTGTCGACACATCTCGCTGGAACACCAGATAACGGACCAGTCAAGCGGACAGGCAGAAAATTAGGTCTTATTAGGTGATGTTGCGCAATGCCTGCCCACCGATGCGGGTTACGTGAAGATTTTCCTCACTCCAGAGGTGGCTGATGCAGCTTTTGAAAACAGAATCACGAGTGAATGAGGCCTCACCCATGAACATTACAAACTGTGCGAAGTTCGGCACTATAGCACTGCGGCGGATAATCCACAGACAGAATCGAACACATGGCTCACAATCCATTGGTCCCTGTGTTTGCACGCGTTATTTATGGTAGGGGTGTAATACCTGTTCTACCAGTCCTCTACAGAGTGTATTTTTCGAAGTGCGCATGTCACGGGCAAGTTGACAGGTGCTTACTGCTGGTCCATCACCATCTGCTCGAAGTCTGGTGTCTGGATATGTGTTTCGAGGGAAATTTGGCCGGGTCTGTGCCGTGAACGACCCCGTCTCTCGTAAGTTGGTATCCACTAAGGCAAGCTTGTTCTAATTAGGATGATGCCTGCTGGCAAAGTGTTCTATGTACATTCCTGTTACTTTACGGGCACAACACGCAGTTGCACCGTACATTAAATGCATGTATGCCACCTCTCGTGACGAGTAATGTCTTTCGTCAAAGACACATCACGTACTGTGCACATTGCACTCACCACGGACACATCAGAAGCTGTCTGATGGATTGTAAAACAGAGACCAGTGATAGTGGCGTCCGGCGGCACAGATTAAAGCGCCGGTGCGAAGCACGCTGTCGTCATAATTAGACGCGTGGTATGAGCGAAGTTGTGTGCAATGAGTCTCTCTGGTCGTCAGAGGTGTACAATGTTTATCACGCGCTGCCTGTTCCAATGTACGACAGACACCCGGGATCTTTGCTAGACTGCGGCAGAACTGCATGTGCCCTTGCAATAAATGGGTTGGGGACTGGCGGTCGTCGTTTTTGAACAGTTACTATGAACTACCTTGTTGTTACGCAGTGTGGGTTGTGTATGTCCATAACACAATATACAGGGTGATTCAAAAAGAATACCACAACTTTAAAAATGTGTGTTTAATGAAAGAAACATAATATAACCTTCTGTTATACATCATTACAAAGAGTATTTAAAAAGATTTTTTTCACTCAAAAACAAGTTCAGAGATGTTCAATATGGCCCCCTCCAGACACACGAGCAATATCAACCCGATACTCCAACTCGTTCCACACTCTCTGTAGCATATCAGGCGTAACAGTTTGGATAGCTGCTGTTATTTCTCGTTTCAAATCATCAATGTTGGCTGGGAGAGGTGGCCGAAACACCAATATCCTTAACATACCCCCATAAGAAAAAATCGCAGGGGGTAAGATCAGGGCTTCTTGGAGGCCAGTGATGAAGTGCTCTGTCATGGGCTGCCTGGCGGCCGATCCATCGCCTCGGGTAGTTGATGTTCAGGTAGTTACGGACAGATAAGTGCCAATGTGGTGGCGCTCCATCCTGCTGAAATATGAATTGTTGTGCTTCTTGTTCGAGCTGAGGGAACAGCCAATTCTCTAACATCTCCAGATACTGTAGTCCAGTTACAGTAGTACCTTCGAAGAAAAAGGGACCAAAAACTTTATTGGCTGAAATGGCGAACAAATTGTACAACTAAATGAAACTTTATAGCTCCCTTAATTCGCCGACAGATAGTGCTTAGCTCTGCCTTTTGTCGTTGCAGAGTTTTAAATTCCTAAAGTTGTGGTATTCTTTTTGAATCACCCTGCATATACATTTCCGACCATAGGTGCCCTGTCTGAATGTAATCGGTTGTGAACCCACTATCACCTGTTTCAATTTGACCTAAAAGGCTTGAGACACTCTGTAACTGACGAAAAAGCATGAAAGTAAAAATAGAGATATTCGAGTCCGTACGGACGACGACCGGCTACCATTCTTGCCGCGGACCGTTCCCGACTGGGACAGGAAAGAAGGGGAAATAGCGGTGGTACACAAAGTACACTCCGCAACACACCGTAAAGTGGCTTGAAGAGTGTAGCTGTGGATATAGATGCGGTGGCAACGTTATTCACGAGTGCCATAGTGAATGTTTTATTGGAGGACTCACTTCTTGTGAACACTCTGCTACATACGCAAATTGGCGAATGAGATTATCCGCTAATCTATGTGTTTATTTCATCTGCATCTATCTGATAATTATATAATTCACAATTAAGCGCTTGCGGACGGTTCATAGAAGCACTATCAAACTATTTCTCATCCTTACACATTCGATTAGCGCGTGGGGAAAATGAGTACCTGAATCGTTCCGTACGGGCTCTGAATTCTCTTACATTATCACGATGGAATTTTCCATTCGGTGAAGAAAGGAGATGTGCCGCGCAAAGTGGCTGCGCTGTTTGAGGCCCTACGTCAGGGTTGCACGGCACCTCCCGCCAGAGGTTGGAGCTCTCCCTCAGGCATGGGTGTGGGTGTTGTTCTTAGCATAAGCTAGTTTTAGTAGTGTGTAAGTCTAGGGACCGATGACCTCAGCAGTTTTGTCCCCTTAGGAATTCACACACAACAACAAAAGAGATGTTTGTAATTTCTTAAAATAGTCCTTCGTTTCAATGACAGCCACATTAACGCTGGCAGCTGTGGCCGAGCGATTATAGGCGCTTCAGTCCGGAACCGTGCTGCTGCTGCTGCGGTCGCAGGTTCGAATCCTGCCTCGGGCATGGATGTGTGTGATGTCCTTCGATTAGTTAGGTTTCCGTAGGTCTAAGTCTAGGGGGAGTGATGACCTCAGATGTTAAGTACCATAGTGCTTAGAGATATTTGAACCAGTTGTGAGCCATATCAACTTGCTTATCATATCCGTGACAATCTCTCGACTGTTACATGATAACACAGAACCAGATGCCCTTCTTTCAACTTTTCGATGTCCTCTGTGAGTCCTTTCCGATAAGAATCCCATATCGCGCAGCAGTACCCCAGAAGCGGAACGGACAAGCGTAGTGTTGGCAGTTTGGCAGATATGCTGCGTAACTATGCTGCAGATAAAACGCAGTCCTTGGTTCGCCTTCCCGACAACATTTGCCGTGTGATGGTTTCTGTTTAAGTTCTTAGTTGTAATCACTAGGTATTTAGTTGAATCTAACGAGTGGTTCTAATGAAAGTCCAGCTACTCACAGAGTTCAGAGTGGTCTACAATTATCGTAATGGCAGTGAAACTTGGTAGATATCCTAAAGAGTTAATGCGGAAGCGATTTGCACTGGAAAAAATTAGTTCAAATTCTGACCACCGGGTACAAATGTGGCTTTTCGAATGTAAGAAAGACGTATAGAAATGTTTCCATATGTAATGGGTTAGGAGTGAGTCGGGAGCAGCAAAGGTCAAGCAAGTGAGAAAGGCATAATTTTGATTTTATTGATAATCACCGCTTACACAATTTGTTCACTATGAGCACTGGAGACGTCAACGAAATACTGCATCCGTGGAACAACGTGATCAACAGTTGCTCGCAGGAGTTCCGGTGGAATCTGATCAAACTTGTCTGTGTATACGGGCCTTCAGATCAGGTGGAGACCGAACGTGTCCTTGCTAAACGCGTCCTCTTACATATCCCCAGAGCCGAAGGTCACATGGATGCAGATCAGATCATCTTGCTGGCCGTGCATCTGGAGAACCTCTCGAGATAACGCGCAGACGTCACGGTACGCCTGACAGGCCCTCTGGCTGTATATTCCTCAAAGAAGAACGGACCGAGAATCCACACCACACCACACTACACCGTCACGTACGGAAAGTGCATTGGTCTTCGTGCACGAGACGTGGTTTAGCAGTACCCCATACTCGAAAATGCGTATTCACTACATCTTCTAGTGTAAAATGTGCCTCGTCATTCCACAGAATATTCTGCAGGCACATGTCATCGACTTCAGTCCATGCCAGAAACCGAGGAGCAAATTTAATACGGTGCTGCGGATCATGAGGTTTCAGTTGCTGCACCATCTGGATCTTGTATGGGGTACCAGTGTAAAGCCCGCGTGGTTAGCCGTGCGGTCTAACACACGGCTTTCCGGAGTGGGAAGGAGCGCCTGGTCCCCGGCATGAATCCGCCGGGCGGACTTGTGTCGAGGTCCCGTGAGCCGGCCAGTCTGTGGATGGTATTTAGGTGGTTTTCCATCTGCCTTGGCGAATGCGGGCTGGTTCCCCTTATTCTGCCTCAGCTACACTATGTCGGCGATTGCTGCGCAAACAAGTTCTCCACGTACGCGTACACCACCATTACTCTACCACGCAAACGTAGGGGTTACACTCGTCTGGTGTGAGACGTTCCCTGGGGGAGGGGGAAGGGGGAGAGGTGGGGGATGTCCACCAGGGGCCGGGGGTTGGGAAGGGGGGAAGGTGGGGAGGTGGGGGTGCCCACTGGGGGCTGAACCCTACAAAAACTCTGGGTTCGGTGTAGGTCGGCGGAGGGGTGAAGTGGACTGCGGTAGTCTTCGTGGGGTTGTGGACCACTGCGGCTGCGGCGGGGACGGAGCCTCTCCGTTGTTTCTAGGCCCCCAGTTAACATACAAAACAATAAAATACCAGTATAAAACAGACCGAAAAACTTTCCGCACTGTGGACCATGGCATGGAAAATTCTCGTGACGCTATCACTTACCCGAGGCACATGCTGCGTGGTTAGATACAGCAATAGCAACCTCGTCAGTAACATCCACTGGGATAGGACGCCTTCGTCTTCCGAGTGCAACACCAGGCTCGTCTATTTTTCCGAATTTCGTTTTCATCATCTACAAACCATTTAATGACTTCGGGCCTCTCATCAGACCTTTAAGCCTGCGATAATCTCTCAGTACAGCACTCTAATTGCAACATAAAACAGTTTGATAAACAGCACACGGTCTCCCTTCTCGATAACCACATTGTTCATTCTCGTTTGTCATATCACAGCGGGGGTATCAAAGTCTCATACAAACAGTGTACAGTGCCAGATTTACACCTGGTGGCCAAATTTTGAACCACTTGGTCCCACCATAAATCGGTTCCGCCACAACGCTATAGTACCTCCACCAATTTTTACAGCCATACGATAACCACAGGCCACACCGGTTCTCCGTGAGTAGCTGCACTTCAGTTATAGCCACCCGGTACAATCCGTAAATTTGTGTTGTTTACTGTGTAAACGAAATTTAACGGAATTCTTTTAGCAGTCATCTTCAAAACGTCACACTTCTGATGTTGAGGGCCAACTGTCACTTTTCGCGCTATGCAGATATCGTGTCATTTTGTGATTTGTTTTGACCGTCATGTTAGTTTATTACGCAGTTTGCAAACTATGGAAGATGGCTGCTGAGAAACTTACCCTGTGCATCGGGTCAAAAATATTTGGTACGTTTTAGTTTTTGTCAGGGTAGTTTAATCGTCTTAACTTGTTGGTGCATCAGGTGGATGTATACTAACACGTGTTAGGTATTGATCGTATATTATTATAAGTATTTGCTAATATGTGATTGTTTAAAATATGTTGTAGAGAACCAAAGCAGAATCGTTGGTCTACAGCGAAAGCGAATCCAGTGGCCAAGATTATACAGCGCAGGTTGAGAATAGGATGGCAGCCGAAATAATGAATTAATTGTCAAAAGTGACAGTAGCGCTTTGCATTTGTTTACTTAAGTGGTTCCCAAATGGTTTTACTTGGTTCTTACGGCCAGTCGCAGTGGAGATGTGCTGACAGTCACGGCTTTAGCACAGTGAAGCAGTGGAGTTTGCAGCAGTAATGTTCAGTATGGGTGACTACTAATCTGATACAGTCGGAAATATTTTCGGGTTTGGTAACTCGACCAGAATGAGTGACTGCCATTCGATTTGTTTAGCTCCATGAGTTTTCTGCCGTCGAATTACGGTCTAGTGGGTTCTCATTGTCAGTAATTGAATCGCTAGAACGGGAGATCTCGCTAAATAATGGTGTAAACAGACAGTGTATATAATTAGTTGGGGGATTGCAACTTTTCGTTGAGAGAACTGCACTTGGAGCTAGCATTTATTGTTGGTACGTGATGGAGTTGCGGTCAGGTAGTGGTCTGAATTTCTCCATGTATTTTGCGTAGTGTTTCTGTTTAGCATACACTGAGGTAGTCCACTGCTCGTGGCTTTTTTGTGTAGGTAATCAGCACACTGAGGTAATTGAGTGTTTGCTGTGTTTATATGGAAGATTGGCACACTCTAAGGTCATTGTGTGGTTTCTCTTTTGGTACAATATTTGATTGAACAGGCACTAGAGTATTTTTGAACGACACTCCACTTAGGTCATACAGAGTGGGTTGCCAGTAAATTGTCATGATCTGCCCCGAAACAGTAGAACAGTACCCCACAGGAAACATTTATTCAAGCACGTTTTGTATTGTTATTCCTTTTAGCTTCCAATTTGCAAGTGACGACTAAATTAGAGAACGACAGTGAGATGTGATTTGCCAACACCTGAAGTGGCTTAATTTTGTTTGGATTGTTTAACTTCTTGGCCCAAGTAGTGATGGCGCCCAGGTTTCTTGTTTATACAAGGGATGGAAATTAAATGATGTCAATTATTTATTCACAGCCGACACAAAAAAGTTACATGTTTGCACCTGTTACTGTCCTTCAAATTAGTCACCAGCGTTGTGTAGAAACCGTCGCCAGCGATGTGGAAGGCGTAGTATACCGTTAGACGAGCCTGTTCTTTTGACGGTGCGAATGGAGCGGTCTACTGCCTGTCGAATCTCTGGATCAGTTCTGAAGCGAATGCCACTAAGTGGTTCCTTCATCTTTGGAATCAAATCAAGCATCACGATGGGTTCTGCATGACTTGACGGAAATATAGAAATGGATTCGTTACGACGCTGCTCAGACGCACTTGGAGCGCTATGAGCGCGAAGGAGAGGCTTTCTTACGTCGTATCGTAGCACTGGATGAGACATGGGCCACATCGTACGAGCCAAAGCTGAAACGCCAATCCAACGAATGGCGTCGTTATGGGTCGCCGCAAAAGTCGAAAGTGCGTCAGAGCCCCAGTATGGTGAAAGTTACGGTGATTTTCGTGTACGACTGCGATGGTGTTTTCCTAACGCATTACGTTCCTCCACTGCAGGCTGTCAATGCACAGTATTACTGTTCGTTTTTGGATCATCACCTACGACCAGCTTTGCGAAAGAAGCGGCGACACTTTCTGCGCAACCCACCCATCATTTTGCACGACAATGCGCGGACGCATACAGCGCAAGCTGCGGCTGCTCTGTTCGGTCGATGGGGCTGGGAAGAACTGCACCATCCACCATACTCCCCGGACTTTAGTCCTCGTGACTTTGATTTGACTCCGAAGATGAAGGAACTACTTCGTGGCATTCGCATCAGAACTGTTCCAGAGATTCGACAGGCAGTAGACCGCTCCATTCGCACCATCAACAGAACAGGCTCTGCTAACGGTATACTACGCCTTCCACATGGCTGGCAACGAGTTCTACACAATGCTGGTGACTACTTTGAAGGACAGTTACAGGTGCAAACATGTAACTCTTTTGTATCCGTTGTGAATAAATAGTTGCCACTATTTAAGTTCCAACCCTCGTATATATTTTTTTGGATCTTCAATCGTTTTACTCGGAGACAAGGCGTTGTTGGCACTTGCCCACTGCCTTCGGCATGTTGCTGTACACGTGAAAACAAAATAAATCTTCGGTATGTGAAAGGACAACTGCTTCCCAATTTTCAACTGAAGTAGATAGAATTTCTCGTAAAATAAACTGAGACACGGAAAGGAAAGAAATAACAAATACAAGAAAGGAAAAAATTAAAGAAAGGAAAAAAATTAAAGATATGATACTTTAAAGTACGGAAGAGAGAGGATAGGGATTCGACGATTACTGACTATTGCTTGCCATTAGTAGTACCAGTGGGAATCTCTCAAAGATGCAATTTATTATTAATATGTCTAATTCGACAGTACTCTCGTATTTCGGTAGATTTTTGTGCATGAATATAAACCATGAAGTATTGGTAAAGAAAAGTGAAGAAAGAAAGTCATATATTTTGTATTGAAAAGGAAACAGAGATAATACGCTGTCTACTAAGATTATATCGCTATATCGGCGTGAAATTAGCTCTTTGCTTTAAATGAGCGACATTAATTGACAAACTTAGGAGAATCTATGACTAGTACATATTGTAAAAGTCTCCAAGTGCAATAAAATCATTATGCTGTACGCTTGTCTCGAATTAACTAACTTTTTTGTCGATTTAAGAACTGTAGTTAATTTATAAAGCATACAGAGGTGGTGGTGGTGGTTACTGTTTAACGTCCCGTCGACAACGAGGTCATTAGAGACGGAGGGCAAGCTCGGGTTAGGGAAGGATGGGAAAGGAAATCGGCCGTGCCCTTTCAAAGGAACCATCCCGGCATTTGCCTGAAACGATTTAGGGAAATCACGGAAAACCTAAATCAGGATAGCTGGAGACGGGATTGAACCGTCGTCCTCCCGAATGCGAGTCCAGTAAGCATACAGAGAGTCACCATTACTTGACTGTATCGTTCATATAGCTGCACTCTACCAAAACTAAGGTTCGGTAGTTTTGGTACAATACATAAATGAAGTACTAAATTGTAAGATTATCGGTAATACTGGTAGCATTGGTAGGGAAACAAACATCATTGAATGTGTAGAGAGCAACGCTGTTTATGTTTGTTCGGTTGTTTGCTTGTCAAATAATTAATATCGCGCATCATTCAGTGTTAGTCCATTGTGTATTTTCTACACTTACAGGATATAAATTGCATTTTATAAATAATAAAAATTAGTTGATCGTGCAACTTCTGCGCTTTTTTTGTAACCAAAACAATGTTTTGATGGAAGTACAGTTTACATGCACAAAAGTCTATATAATTATTGTTGATATTTTGTACTCAAAAGAATATTCATAATCAAAAGCAAGGGTTTCCTGTTGTTATTAATAAATGTGAAAGTTGTTTATGAGAAACAGACACATATTTAAATATCTAACAAGTTTGTTTGCGTGGTCATCCTTCACAGCAAGCACAGAAATACTTGTTTTGTAAATAAAACCGCCTTTTCTTGCTGCATCTCGGAAAAATAAGTTGCAGCAAGAAAAGGCGGTTTTATTTACAAGTATGTTTATATATGTTTTTATATAAGCTCGACGAAGTATTGGCGTTATGTTTGATGTTTTTGTTTGATGTTGTTTTCTAGCGCTATATGATAAATCTGTATCGTTTTCTTTTATTTTTATAAGAACATCCCTTCATTTCATGATACAAATCAACAGATTTCGAATAAAATCTGAATTAAACATAGAAAATTTCAATTTTGCTATCTATACTGTTTAAGCAACAGACAGAAGGATAAATTTGGTGTGTACAACACAAGTGTTGTGTAGATTATGCGGCCTTTTATATTACATCCACACTCAGTTTATAGACAGTTCATCGCCTCCCGTTTTTTGGGGAATCTAGTAAGACACTTATCGTATACGTAAATAAAGGTCTACGCTTACTTACAATCTACGGTATTCCACAACTCTAGTCGTTCATAACTGTCAGTGAAGTAATCGTGGTCGAGCTGCACCTCATGATGCGCTATATCGTTGCTATCTGGTCGTAAATATCATTTGAGACATAGTTTGCAATTGATTGTCACGAAATGTAAATTAAGTATGGGCACATTTATGGAAAATCAGAAAAATCACTTACACACAATCATCTGACGGCAATTCTGGTTCTTAATACGACGCAGACACATCGTTAAGTCTGTACCTTTATATACGTACATCTTCATTACCGAAACGTAGTGCTCAACGGCAAACGAAAGTAAAAGTCTAGTCCTATATGTAGCACTCAACATAAGGGATTAATGGATAAACAAGAAAGTCTTAATTTTAATTACTCATAGCTGTATTTAACGCCTCTTATCAATGTTATTTAAAATTCCAGCAACATACTCGCAACTACTTAACGACACCTGGTAGGAATTGTGTATATAGGGTTCACATGCGGTCTTGTGCACAGCTGTTAGTACATATTAATATAGGTAAAATTTAACCTTGTGCTGGAATGGAGTATTGTCGCTTCTATGAGCAGGGCTTACACTTCTCATATATGGACGCACATGTTAAATTAGTTGGTTATTTATTTTCGTGTGCCACAGATCATTTTGTATGATAAATAGCAATGATGGGGGAATGGATCAGATTATATTCACGTGGCTGATTGATTTGTAAATACAGTCCCGGGTTCTATTCCCAGCGGGGTCAGGGATTTTCTCTGCCTTGTGATGACTGGGTGTTGTGTGATGTTCTTAGGTTAGTTAGGTTTAAGTAGTTCTAAGTTCTAGGGGACTGATGTTAAGTCCCATAGTGCTCAGAGCCATTTGAACCATTTTCTTTTGTAAATACAGGTACATGCTGAACATTTGTAAGTACTTTCTTTGTTTTGTTTAAAAATGCAGATACGAGTTAGTAATACCTTCACACCACATTTTACACATTATAATAATTGTTCTTCTACATAATATAATGCTTTTTCAAGGAGAAATTTGTTCAGTTTGTTTTCAAGTTCTCCTTTACTGTCTGTCAGACATTTTATGTCACTGAGTAAGTGATCAAAAGTTTTAGTTGCAAGATTGTGCGCTCCTCTTTATGCTAAAGACAGTCTTAATGAGGAGTAATGAATGTCATTTTCCTTTCTGGTACTGTAATTATGTTCATGATTGTTCCTTTTGAACTATATTCAGTTATTTACAACAAAATTCATGAAGGGTGTAAATATACTGTGAAGCAGTGGTCAGAATGCCCAGATATTTAATAGACGTCTACAAGATGATCAAGGGTGAGCAGAACGTATTATGTATTCTTACAGCACGTTTTTGAGCAATGAAAACTTTCTTTCTTACATATGAGTTACTCTAGATCATTATTCCATATGATATTAATGAATTAAAATATGCAAAATATGTCAACTTACTGGTTTGTTTCTTTTCAAGACTTGCGATGATTCTAAGTGCAAATGTGGCTGAAATAAGTTACTTTAGGAGTTACAATTCCTACTCAGGTTATGAAGCGATGGTGGCTGCCAGGATTAGCTTGCTACCAGTGTATGAAGTAACTGATGACCGCTGTCAGGATGTGTCAACGTAAAAGCCGTTGTCCTCAGCCGGGAAAATGTTTTAAACATAACTACGGGGTATTGTAACGATACAGTAAACCAGACTATATTCATCCAGTGTAACGTAACGAGGCCACTTACCGACGTGCATCAAACTTGAAGCGTAATTTCAAACTTTTGGTAAATTTTTCTCTTCTACTTGCTTAACATGAAATATAGCACGTTAATACACTTGAATAGTAGTACGAACGTTTCAAACTGTTTTATACATGGTTTTTCGATTATGAAAGAATTAGGGAGTGTAAGGATAATAATGATAATTAATTTTAATTTTAATAATTAACAGCCTCAGTTGCACTGTTTGCCTAGAATTCACCTAGGTTTCAGTCGGGATAACCCAGCCTTCTTCAGAATAACAGTAACTACCGTCTTTCCATAGTGGACATCGTCAAGCTAAAACTACAAATCCATAAATTATCGTCAGTCAATAAAACTTATCTAGAACTGCCTCGGCCCAACTTCGCGACCGCGATGCGGCAGCTACGAATACTGTACTGTATTTGAGTTCCAGTACAGCACTCGTGGCTGACGATAATTTATGGATTTGTAGTTTTAGCTTGACGATGTCCACTATGGAAATACGGCAGTTACTGTTATTCTGAAGAAGGTTGTGTTATCCCGAATGAAACCTAGGTGAATTCTAGGCAAACAGTGCAACTGAGGCTGTTAGTAATTAAAATTAATATTCACACAGCTGATGACAGGGCCGCGAAATGTTGAAGATATTTAAATAATGATAATATGTAAGGGTAAGATCCAATCAATTGGACGCCTCACATATCGCTGGATCTGTGAAATATTCGGACCTGAATGCGTATTTTCCGGCAGGAGGCACTGTGTTGGTCTATGGAGGCGAGTTGCAACAAAAATGAACAGTTTTTATATGTTGATAAAATATGACTTCCGAAGTTTTCCTTCGAATGATAGAATAGCTGCGAGGGATTAATCTACATACTCGCGGAGGATGCGCGCAATTACACGCGAAATCAATGGACAAATCAGTATCGTCATTTTTAGCTAGTGGGCTGTGTTGTTATTTGAACAACTATTAAGTCTACTGTCAACTCTTACAGCGTGACGGTTTTATTTGTAGAACCAATACGGCAATGGAAAACATGAGTGTGAAATTGGAATTCAATTTAACTGCAGATATGAGCATGGTTTGGTCTAGCCATTGACAGGAAGTGGGTTAGTCAAGAACTCGATAAATAAAGTCAATGGTACCAACTGTTTCAGTTCAACGCGATTTGTAAAGAAAATGGAAACATTTTAGTTTTAGACACCGTCATCGTCTCAGAGAAAACTGCTTCAACTTATAGTCGGCAAAATATAGTGGAAGGGGGTAACAGACACAGAAATAACAATGTAATAGGCTAAATATCTCGACAAAAAGCCGCTTGTGAGCAAATACTTCTACAGATTTTAGTGCTTGTTTTCCCTAGAACACAGACGTTTCCGCAGTTACTATCTTTTCCCCGCCAGGTCGCAGACCGTACTGCGCCACTGTTACGCAGACCGCGGATGGCGGCAGCAGCAGCAGCGGCAGCATCAAAACCCTTTTGTGCACTCCCGAGAAGGGCGTAAAGTGCTATCTGACCAGCGGAGTTATGCAACCTGCGTAATTGGTGCAATAATTGGAGCCGAACGTACGACGCATCCGGCGGGGGTTCTGTGGGAGGGGGCGGCGAAAGAGGGGAGGGATGGTGAGGGGGTGGGGGTAGAGAGCGCCAGTGGTGGGGGAGGAGGAGAGGGAGGAGCGGGGGTAGCGCGAGCGGGCGAGGTGGGGGTAGGGGTGGCGCGGGAGGGGCGCGCACCCCTCGCCTACAGATTCACATTATTGATTTATGGGGGTTGAAACCACCCCCAGAGCCTGCCTCTGCTCCCTAGTTACTGCTTATTACGGCGATCGCAGCCGCCTACGGGCAAAGGGGAGAAGAAAAACTTTTGCGACGCGGACAAAGAATTTGCGCCCTCGATTCTTCCCCCTCCCCACCCCTCTCTCTACTCCCCCCTACCCCGCCAGCCCCCTCTGAGCGAGGCAATCAGCTGGCCTCTCGCCAGGGAGACGATGCGCGGTTTTCGCGTCGCGGGCAGAACAAAGGGCGGAATTTCGCGACTTGTTGCTTTGCCAGCGCTGCTCTTTACATAATTACTCAGCCGTTCCGGCGTAGTGCAACCGGCGGCATGAAAGAAACCTCCCGGCTGCTTGCGACCCACTATTACGTGACACACAAACAGCGGATCTGTGCCATATGTACAAAGAAAATGCTATGTGCACACGAATTTCCGATCTGTAGTGATGATGACATACAGCTTGTAATTCAGCAAGTTTCAAAATCTGTTACATCATACACATTTACTTTTCCCTAAAACATAAAGACAATGTTCCCCCATGTAATGGTTACTACCATTTCGTTCCCCAATCATCCCCATCTGAGCATATTCTCCCTTCCTTAATGATAGCGACACCAAAGACACATTGCACTTTAATATTTCTTTGTCCATTTACTTATGATGTGTGGATAACGTAGACTGCAAGAAAGTCAAGGAGATATTTCGAAAGCGAATTAATGTTCAAGAAAAAGATCGTCGAAGATGAAACAAGGTCAATAGTAGGACTGAATGAGGTGATGGTGAGGGAATTTGACTAGAAAATGATTCACGAAGACCAGTTGGTGAGTTCTGGTGTCTTGGGCAGCAAAATAACTAATGCCGACCGAAGTAGAGAGGATATAAAATCAGAGTCGAGATATTTGTTAGCATCGGACATAAATTTAAGTATCAGGACATCTTTCTGAAGACTGGAGAGCAGCCGTGTACAGACGTGAAACATGCGCCATAAGCAGTTGAGACTAGAACAGAGTAGAAACTTCTGAAACGCGGTGGTACAGAATAATTGTGAAAATCAGATGAATGGATACCGACTACAACAGCGGAAAAAAAATTGTAGCATAATTAGACTAAAAGAAGTGATAGGTTGTAAGGACACATCCTTAGGCATCAAGGAATCGTAAATTTCGTAGGGACGGTGGTAAAAAATTTATAGAGAGAGATCGAGGTTTTGAATACTTTAATCAGGTTCAATTGGATGAAAGTTACACTGGTTATACAAAGGTGAAGAAGCTTCCGCAGTATAGACTAGCATGGAGAGCTGCATTAAACCAGTCGTCTGACTGACGACGACGACGAAGACGACAAGATCAACAACAACGACAACAGAGGAGAACAACAGTGGACTATACAAATCTACAGGTTGTTGAGGGTGGCAACGGACATATGTTAATACTCCTACGTGATACTATGGACAGTTCTGACGGAATTACAGCAGGCTGACAAACACACTCTTGCTATCGGTTTTTGAGATACAGCTCTTTAAAACGATGGCGATTTGCTCGTAGACCGCGTGATTGTCAGTTTTAGGCATCGAGCCTGGAGGAAATTCCTTTCTGTACAGTGACTGTTCCGCTCCTTAACAACAATGGCTCACGCTTAATGAAACAATAACTAAATGGACAATCTTCTGTGTGTCGAATATGTTTTGGCTGTTTTGTTGCATGGCACATACTGCTTTAGAAAATTCCGTACTATTTTGTACACAGGACAGCAACGGCTAAAAAAAAGTACACTGTTAATGTTTAAGAATCCTCAGACCGTTTTTCTTCAGAAGTAGTCTTATGAATTGAATGGATTCACAGTGAATGAAGACTTAAGTCAGTACCAAACTCGGGATGAATGTTTGCCAGTATGAGCTTCTTGTACACCACCACCACCACCACCACCACCACCAGTTAAAAGTCCGCAGCATTTTCACTCGCCTTTTTCACATTTGCTTAACAGCCATAACACCCCGTGTGTCCACTTTTGCACCTACTGGTGCATAATGCCAATTTTACTACTGACAACATCTTATAATGGATTAACATTTTCAATTTACAACTGAGTTGTGGGTCATCATAGCTTCCCGATTGCTTGAAGGTTAATCATTGCACCAGCTGAGGATGCTCCTGTAACGGAGTTCCCAGTAATGGGCTACAAAACTGCTAACGCGGCTTGAAGAGTCATCATTCACTGTGAATCTCATCAATTCATAAGACCATTTAGTAAAAAAACGGTTTAACGATTCTTAAATACCAACAATTTGGAACATTGCTTGTGTTTGTAGCTTAGGAATGACGCCATCGAGCATAAAGAACCGTGAAAGGGTGGGGTATTGCAAGATCTAGTTCTGCCTGATTGTGCAAACATCAAAGAAAATGTCTGCGCTATTTCCTATGACCAACTATTTGCACGAAATGTAAAGTTCTTCGAAGATGGGGGTGGTAATTCTGGACCTGAGATGCAAAGAGTGTCTTCTAATGAAAATGTCCTGGTTCACTGGTACACCAGCAACATTTCTGTTCGCGACACTCCGTTCTACAATCACTTTCGATCATAGTGTCACACAAAATGCCGTGTATACATAGCAGTTTTATACGTTCTGCTTCTGCTTTCCAACTCTCGGGCTGTCTTTCCTAAATATGTCTTTAAAGTCCCTAGGTGATTTTCGTTAATAAGGGAGTGTTTGTCCAGTCGAGGAGGTAATCACAAGTGGGCAAGTGCTCAGTATAAAAAAGCTGTGCTGTGGATAAAAGGAAATAAGAAGGGAAAAAGCGTGTGGAACTTTGGACTTCACGGGGGACGAATAGACTGCAGAAATTGTCATTACATGCCGTCATAATTGTTCAGCAAGGCAGTGTGAAATTGGTGATGCACTTAGGGCAGTGTTTTTAAGGTGGAAGTTATTCTGCGACCACACTCCAGGGGAAGGGGAGAAAGCGAGAAAGAGAGGGCAGGGGGGGAGGGGAAGAATTTAAAGAGGAGTTCGACAGCTGAGTTTCTTTCCTCATTAAAGATAATTACTATTCTGAGTCCCTTATCCGCAACACACACAGTCATTACAGAGCTTTAAGCGCAATACACCAAGAGTTCTGAGTCACTTTACTCGGTACCAGAGCCTAAGTTAACCTTCAGTACAAACAGCAGTCACTACAGACATCCATTGCATGGGTTTTTTTTCACAGTTGCCACTTCACGATACCTGTGTTGTAGATTCCACCCTTTTGATTCTTTTACCGTTCGTTTTTGTTGCACGCAGATGAACATGGTATAGATAGCTTAGTAAAATTAAGTACTTATGAAATACCGAATCTAACGTAAAACAGCCATGGGTTCTAAACAGCATTATAATTGTATAAGCGACTATAATTACCATCTCTATATCTACTGGAAAGCAATATACGATTTTTGGATCCCCATTTTGTCTGTTATCCCGCGAGCAATTTTCGTTGACAACAGGTGTTCGTGTTGTAGAGGACATGGTGTTTAGGAAAACCCAATGCTTTAGCAAAGTAGTAACGCGTAAAGAACTTTAAAAGTAATCGATACGTTCATAAAACGAAGTACACAGCTGAAACTCTCTGGCAGAATGAACAGAAACTTATGCCTTTGGCAATTAAGTACCTTACCATCTATCCAAGTACGACGCACAACCCATGGTCACAGATTTACCTCCAAACTTGGGAGAAGATTTCCAGTATACCTTGTGGACTAGCCCCGTGCAAGAAAGCGTACTGCGGGAAAATTGATTAGTTACAGGGTAAGGGATGGTTTTCGGGATTAGTTTTCACCCTGCAGTGAAGTGTGCGCTTTTTTTAAAGTACATGAGAAATTATGAATGTGTGCCGGTCGTAGACTCGAACTCAGAACCTCCGCCTTTCAGAGGCCGATGCCCTTATCGAATCTGCTCTCTAGAAACGACGCACAACCCGCCCTCGCAGTTCTACTTTCGCTAGTACCTCTTGTCCCACTTTCCACATTTCGAGATAGCTTAGAGCTAATGGAAACAAAATTTAAACTGACAGTTTCCATTGCGTAATTATCTACTTTCCACGTGTTTTAAAACAGAACCAGCTGATAAATGCGACACAACGATGAAACTTACTTGGAAATAATAACTGGAGTGATGGTATGAAGATAGATCCATAAATCCCATATTTTTACGAGCTATGGTTAATGTGCAGTATTAGGTTCTACGCATATAATTATTATTTTTTGCGAGAAAACAGCATTAGATATTTTCGTATTATACATTTCGATCTCAGCTGGCACAAGTGGTACCACAACGTTTTTGACTTACCAAACCACCTGATGATGATTATTTGGTAATAAGTATCAATCTATTATGATACCGTTTGTGTGATCTGAGATATAAATATATAGGATGATTCGATGATGATGTTACAAACTATCAGGGATGATGGAGAAAGATAAATGTATCAGTAGTAGGCAAGGGACACTGGTCCAGAAATGACAGAGACGAAAATTTAAAGCGACGAAAATGTCCTGATACCTCTGAGCACTTTGCCAAGATTGTAGGATAGGCAACTATCAGAGGTGGTATTATGCACTAACATAAGAAATAAATGTCCAGTAAAGACGAACTTTAAAATGATTACGTTAACAGCTATGGACACTTATTCATCTTCGCTACCGCGCAACACATGTCATCTACTAAACAAGTGCTCATAGTCGTTAAGGTATACAATTTGGAACCCACATTTACAAGACTACTACTTTCTTGTTTCGGTCCGTACTACCAACTCTGAAAGTTGCTTACGTACAATTTCAGCAAGAATAATACCAGTACATGTCTTCCGCTGTCAAAGGTATCAGGACGATTTTCGGTTATAACTTTCGAATCGATTGTTTCCAGACGAGGGTCCATTACATGAGATTGAGACAGGCCTGAAAGTTTGTAGCATCATCACAGAATCACCATATATAATACGAAAACTTTACCAGACAGTCCCTGTGTTTCCCTAAGGGACATGCTTAGCTTTTCTAAGCTAAGAGATATTTGAGAGTCATTGTACTTACATCAGCCTCAGAAGGCGGTGATTCAGTGACTTCATTTATATAAACCATTGTTGCTTCTAATGCTGGCAGTAAGTTCACAAACAAAAAAAATCGCTGTAGAATATTCACCCACTGCAGTTAGGTATGCTGCGACAGACCAGTTGGACAGACTGAAAGGGAGGAGTAGAGTGTCATCTGTTTTTACTGGCTAGGGGATCACTAACGTATATGGAAAGAGAGGTACGGTAGTGACAAAGGACTCATCACGCTGCTCAGAGTGTTACCACACGGGAGGAAGAACAAAACGCCTGCGTTTTTCGGCCTATAGTGCCGCGGTACGTTAACAGTGTCAGTCCGCACGCGCCTCTGCTGACAACAACACACACTGCGCGAGCGACGCCTGCTCGTCCGAAATCTCCCGCACGCCTCGTGTGTCACGGACGACGCGACGCCGTGCGCTGGTGGGGCGCGCACTGAATGCCGGGAGGCGCCGCGGCGCTCGCCGCCGGGCGTCGGCCGCGGCTCGGGCGGCGGGCCAATCAGAGCGCGCGTCCCGGCCATGTGGAGGGGGCGGCGCGCCCGTGTCCCCACCTGGCGGACGGCGCCCGGAAACACTGCCGTCGCGCCTGACGCGTAGGCTGCCGTGCGCTACAAACGTCACCCCTACTTCCCAACTCAACCGTAAAGTCACACTGACCCAAATACAGCCCCTGCGAACGGAACTTAGCAGCCGGCTCAATCGAGGATCAGTTCAAGTCTCTCTTGTTTTCGTGTAGTATGTCGCCAGGATGCCACAATGAACCATAGGATCACAGTGACTGAAATACTGAGAGGAAATCTCAGATTGATCCCATACTTCCGGATTTCCTGAAGGCTTTCGACACAGTTACTCACAAGTGGCGTCCAACCAGAATCCACGCCTACAATGTGTATCGCCTCAGTTGTTCGAATGAATTCGTGATTTCCAGTGAGAAAGGCCACTTTCCTGTGTAGGCGATGGAAATACAAGTGGCGAAACTGAAGTGATAGCTGCAGTTTCTAAAAACGTAATTGGAGGCCCTTTGCTGTTCTGAATTCATGTAAAAGGTTTTCGAAAAAATCTGTGCAGTCCTCTTACACTTTTTGCAGATGATGCTCTCTTTACTGTTAAAGAAATGTTCAAATGTGTGTGAAATCTTATGGGACTTAACTGCTAAGGTCATAAGTCCCTAAGCTTACACACTACTTAACCTAAAGTATCCTAAGGAAAAACACACACACCCATGCCCGAGGGAGGACTCGAACCTCCGCCGGGACCAGCCGCACAGTACATGACTGCTGCGCTTTAGACCACTCGGCTAATCCCACACGGCTCTTTACTGTCTAGTAAAATCAACAGAAGATCGAAACGAATTAGCAAATAATTTAGACAATCCTGCGAGAAGTGGCAACTGACCCTGAACAACACGAGTACTAAAAACATTTAGTTCAACTTAGATTTCACGCAAATGAGACTAATTTAAAGGTTGCAGCCACAAACAACTTAGACTGCAACAATAACATACAAAATGATATGAACAAGGGGACGCTAGGACTGCCTTTTATTGAAAACACACTAAAAAGATACAGCAGGTCCGCTATAGAATCTGGATACTATACACCTGTCCGTCCTTCACTGGAGAACTGCGTTGAGGTATGGAATCCTTATCAGAAAGGATTAGCGGAGGAATCGGAAAATTCAATAATGGCAGGTCGTTTTGTACTGTCGCGAAATACGGGAGAGTGTGTCACGGGTATGATACGTTAGTTGCGGTGGCAATCATTAAAATACACTTTCTCGTTGCAGCGAGAGCTTTTCATGAAATCTCAGTCACTTACTTCCTTCCGCGAATGTCAGAATAGACTGGTGTGCGAAACTTGAGGAGGAAGGAACTTTCGCATCATAGGACACTGCCAAGCATTACATCCCAACGTAACTTGTACATACGTGGAAAGAACTGCCTCAGTATAGTACAGAAGGTAACTGAAAGAAATAAGCAATGAGACTAACAGGAAACTTACCTATATTCATAGACAATAATTACACTGATGACACTTTCGTGTTGTTGTATGGGCGTACTGAGCTGCACGCTACACTCGTTGGTCAACGTTATTTTGACACTGTAATCCTTCCCCATATTCGTCTCTTAAAGGGCCATTCGGTCTTGACTTAATTTTCACAGATGATAACGCACGACCGCTTCGACCAGCGCTGGTGGAGAAGCTATTCGGCGAATAGACTGGTGTGCCCGTTCCCCCGACTTAAATTCCATGGAGAGCACGTGGGAGGCAGTAGAGAGACGTACTGCACCACGTCCACATGGCACCAACAACCATCCAACGGTTGTCCACCTCCCCTAGCACAAAATCGTGTGTACATTTCTTTGTGCCCAGCATCGAAGCACATTGCAGAGCATGAACTGCTGTCCATGATGATCACACGTCCTATTATGTACTATGCTCCACCTTTTGTAATCTCCAGGGGACCACAATAAATTGCGGCTACTTCAGTAACAATTGCCTTCGAATAAAAATGTGATTTCTCTTCGTCTCATTGCGTATTTTTTTCAGTTACCTCCTGTACTACACTGTTGCATTTCCTTCTATGTATGGTCCAAGTTTCGTCGAATGATGTTTCTTCGCAGTGACATATCATGCGAAAGCTACTTTCGCTTCTTCTTAAGTTTTGTGCACCAATTTAGTAGTCAACGCTATCAACAAATGCAGATGATATTACCTTTCAGCACCTCAATTCGTCCGCTTATAATGAAAACCTAGTGTATCAGAAAAGTTACGCATGGTTTTCTCACTTAATATACTAGCCTTGCAATACGTGGTTTCCTTTTTTTCCTCATTAGTGCGCAGCACATAAGTCATTACCTCTCGTGGGCTTACTAATAGTTAAGATGTGGGGTTTTCCACCTAATAATGTAATAAAAATAATTTAATTTCATTTTTAGACATACTAGGTTTTCATTCTAAACCGACGTTGATGAATTCGGAACACAAAAAATGGAAATTTCAGATTAATCTTCACAAAATGGAAAAAAGCAATGTTTTCCGTAGATTCTGTGAATTATGACCCAACAATTTTTGTTTTTCACTTTACAAAAATGGCTCTGAGCACTATGGCACTCAACTGCTGAGGTCATTAGTCCCCTAGAACTTAGGTTAGTTAGGTTTAACCTAAGGACATCACAAACATCCAGGCCGGAGGCAGGATTCGAACCTGCGACCGTAGCGGTCTTGCGGTTCCAGACTGCAGCGCCTTTAACCGCACGGCCACTTCGGCCGGCCTTTCACTTTACAGAATTTCTTAATAACGCCACGATAGGGAGCGAAGTGTGAAACTTTGACTCGTAATGTAATGGATGACATTTATCCGCCTGAATTTTGTATTGTATTGTATATTAACCGTGGACCTAGAAACGACGGAGAGGGTCCGTCCCAGCCGCAGCCGCAGTGGTCCACAACCCGACGACGACTACCGCAGTCCACTTCACCCCTCCACCCCACACCGAACCCAGGGTTACTGTTCGGTTCGACCCCCGATGGAAACCCCCCCCACCCCCCCCCCCCCACCCCCCAGGGAACGTCTCACACCAGACGAGTGTAACCCCTATGTTTGCGTGGTAGAGTAATGGTGGTGTACGCGTACGTGGAGAACTTGATTGCGCAGCAATCGCGCGACATAGTGTAACTGAGGCAGAATAAGGGGAACCAGCCCGCATTTGCCGAGGCAGATGGAAAACCGCCTAAAAACCATCCACAGACTGGCCGGTTCACCGGACCTCGACACAAATCCGACGGGCGGATTCGTGCCTGGGACCAAGGCGCTCCTTCCCGCCCGGGAAATGGTGCGTTAGACCGCACGGCCAACTGGGCGGGCCTACTGAATTTTACATGAACTCCGGTGTTGTACTTTTTGTTTTTGTCTTTATTCCGAAGACTGGCTTGACGCAGCTACCGACGTACGCCTGTCTTGAGTAAATTTTTTCGTATCAACTTACCTCTTGCATCTTATATCTGTTTACTGTAGTCTCCCCCCTTCCCCCCTCCAAGTATTTCCCTTTATTACAAAGCTGAATATAAAACTAAAAGCTAGCTCCGTACGAACAGGCCTCTGAAATCCCAATGGTACCGACCGACCGCCGTGTCAGCCTCCACCGATAGGCGTCACCAGATGCGGATATGGAGGGGTCAGCACACCGCTCTCCTGGCCGTTGTCTGTTTTCGTAACCAGAGCTGCCACTCCTGAATCAAGCAGATCCTGAATTGTCCTCGCCAGGTCTGAGTGCGGCCTACTTGCCAACAGCACTCGGCCGACGCGGACGGTCATCCAGCCAAGTGCTGACAGCGCTTAACTTCGGTGACCTGGTACGACAAGACTGAATATGCTTTTCCCCAATTCGATGCAGTACCTCCTTGTTAATTATTCGATTTCCCCGTCTGCTGTTCAGTGCTGTCCTGTAACAGCACATCCCAGAAAGCTTCTATTCTCGTCTCGTCTGACCTGTTTATCGCCCACGTACCACTGCCGATCAAAGATACACCCCAGACAAACAGATACAGAAAAGATTTCTTGTCATTTAAATTCATATTCGATGTTAACAATTTTTCCTGTACTAAAAATGCATCGGCCGCTGTGGCCGAGCGGTTCTAGGCGCTTCAGTCCGGAACCGCGCTGATGCTACAGTCGCGGGTTCGAATTCTGTCCCAGGCATGGATGTGTGTGATGTTCTTTGGTTAGTTAAGTTTAAGTAGTTATAAGTCTAGAGGACTGATGACCTCAGGTGTTAAGTCACATAGTGCTTAGAACCACTTGAACTAGAAATGCATCTCTCGCTGTTGACAGTCTGCGTTTTACACCCGCTGTGCTCCACCATAATCAGTTATTTTTTTGCCAAGATAACAAAAGCCAGCTTTTACTTTTGTTTGAAAATAGCGTAGTTGTGCCATCAGGTGTACAGTTGTAGCCGGCCGGTGTGGCCGAGCGGTTCTAGGCGCTTCAGTCTGGAACCGCGCGACCGCTACGGTCGGAGGTTCGAATCCTGCCTCGGGCATGGATGTCTGTGATGTCCTTAGGTTAGCTAGGTTTAAGTTGTTCTAAGTTCTAGGGGACTGATGACCTCAGATGTTAAGTCCCAAAGTGCTCAGAGCCATTTGGTGTACAGTCGTATGTTTATTATCTACCGGTTTCGATTGTTACAATCATCATCCTCACAGGAGGAAAACAGCGTACGTCAATGGATCAAACATACATTTTCGTCAAATATGACCCCAATTAAATTGAGACATGTATAATCGTCACAATAACCAAGGCACTGTACGTATATACGAAGAGTGTTAGTGAAGACTATTACGACAATTGCCTATGTTCTGCATCTGGCTGGGTCATATTTTGACGGAAATGCATGTTTAGGAATATTTGGTCCATTGATGTACACAACTTTTCTCCTGTGACGATGACTGTAATACTCGAAACCGATAGAAAATAAACATACAATTGTATAGCTGATGGCACAAATATGCTCTCTTTTTTTCAAATTGTCTATAACCTGTAGATAGTCACCTACGAACAGCTCCTTTACTTTTGTAACCAAACTGAAGTATATGGTTTCAGAGACCCTCGCAAATCTCAAACACCTATGATCTACACGTGTACACCGAAGCGGCGAATGAAAATTTCTTCCAAGCCGAGAATCGAACCTGGGTCATCTGCTCAATTGGCAGATGCGCTAACCACTACACTACCCTGACACACGCGGCTTTGCACAACTACATAAATTACCATAGTCTGCATATGTACAACATAGACGTCTGATACCTGGTGGGGGGTCTCTGGAACCATATAGCTCCAATTGATTACAGCACCTATGCCTGGGTTTTTGGCAGGATCCCCTATTTCGTTCGATGCTGAGGTCCTATTCTAACACAGCTGCAGAGCCTCTGCAATGCCGTCAGAGTTTGGCCGGAAGACCAGATGGTTTGAGGTGTGAATGGGAAACTGGACAGAACAGGGTGGCGTGCTAGGGTGGTCCTTTTTGTCATCAGCCTACTGACTGGTTTGATGCGACCCGCCACGAATTCCTTTCCTGTGCTAACCTCTTCATCTCAGAGAGTAGCACTTGCAACCTACGTCCTCAATTATTTGCTTGACGTATTCCAATCTCTGTCTTCCTCTACAGCTCCCTCTAGTACCATGGAAGTCATTCCCTCATGTCTTAGCAGATGTCATATCATCCTGTCCCTTCTCCTTATCAGTGTTTTCCACATATTCCTTTCCTCTCCGATTCTGCGTAGAACCTCCTCATTCCATACCTTATCAGTCCACCTAATTTTCAACATTCGTCTATAGCACCACATCTCAAATGCTTCGATTCTCTTCTGTTCCGGTTTTCCCACAGTCCATGTTTCACTACCATACAATGCTGTACTCCAGACGTACATCCTCAGAAATTTCTTCCTCAAATTAAGGCCGGTATTTGACATTAGTAGAAATTTCTGAGGATGTCCTTGTAGTTGTGCAAAACCACTGTGCCGTAGTGGTTACCGCATCTACCTAGTGACTAGGTGACACAGGTTCGATTCTCGGCCTTGGTTCAAAATTACATTCGCTGCTTCAGTCTGCATATACACCTCTATTAGCGTTATTGCTTGAATTCTTAATGTAACTGCTGCTCCATTGCCTGCGTGGGTTAATCCAACTACATTCCATTAACGTTGTCCTATTTATATTCTTCACTTGTCATCTGCAATCAACTCTTCCAAAATTGTGGGTCATAGTCATTTGTAGTGATAATTATAAACAAAGTGGGCGTGATTTCGCTACTCTACCAGTTCTTATCAACGAGAATATCACATTGCACGTAAAATGGGCAGAAGGCATTTCGCCTCACAGTCGAGAATCTGAAACTTGCGCTGTGGCGTCACAGAAGGTACAGCAATCCGTCGTTTCTTTGCTAATGACGCCAGAGATACACTCAAGGGGGAGATCCCGCTGCAGTGAGGTCCGTAATTAAAAACTTTCATTCCCGGTCTCGGGAATCGAGTTACATGCTCTGCCGAGGTCTAATTATTTCTCTTATAATGAGGAGGATCTCCGCCGTCAGGAGTACATACTCTCTGCGGAAAGGTGTCACCTAGTTCGCACTTAGTATACACATCACTCTAACGGTCCAAACCTGTCGTTTGCACACGAATTAAAATTCGTCTTCAAACTCGGCGAAAATAGAAATAATGTATCCAACTGACATGACAGGAAGGATGAACATGTAATTTTCTCGCTGTTGAGGCACTGCATTTCTTTGATACGGAAAGGTGTTTTCGAAACATTGGACTGTTTACACAACCCTTATCCTCTTTATTTTTTTACATCTGTTCCCATTACGGACGACAATATTTTACACCATATTATTAATTTAGGACTATGATTATCATCTTCAAGACATAAACTAGCAAATTTTTCAGTCACACCGAGCCACCTTAATTAAGCAGGGGACAGTCAACTGAAAACGAGACAGAAAAAAGTTAGTTAGTTGTTTGTTATTTCATAAGTAATCACCATAGCTGTTGATGGAAAAATGTTTGCTGTTGCCTACGGAATCATAGTGTGCCCATGCGTGCACTTCTTCGTCCGAAACAAATCGATGGCCGCGAATGTCTTTCTTCAAGGCTTCAAAAATATGTCAGTCGCTGAAGTGCATTATGATGTCCAAACGCCCAGGATGCTGACTGAGGGCAACATTCTGTTGCAGGGTAGTGTCCATCCCAACATTTTGCCAAGGTTGTTTCGACTAGGTTGCAGACGTTTCGCTGGGAGGCCCTTACACATCCACCATGCAGTACACATCTCACCCCATAATATTTCCATATTTTTGGAGCCCTGAAGAAAGACATACGTGGCCGTAAGACATGTATGCCTTACTACAATCATAGACCTTAGGCAATCGCGAACAATTTTCCATAAAGGCATTGACCGTCTCGTCACACCGTGGAATACATTCAGTAACAATTGTTGCGAGTACTTTTGAAGTAATAACCAGTTTACTTACCTCTTTCCATCTGTCTCGTTTTCATTCGACTACCTCTTACAATACGCTAAAAGAGTTTACACTTTTTTGTGGGTTTTTGCTGCGACTATGTCGGATCTGTTGATTCCTGATTTAGTTTACATTGAGTTACTTATTTATACAGTTCTTCTTATAATTGACATTCTTTCAACCTGAATTTTAATTCGTCTTCTGAATCATTATTTTATCTCCGTCATTGCTTCTTAAGCGTATATATTGAACACCCTTTTTAATTCGAAGACTTCGTTCTTGGTCTCCGGTCTTATTGTTCCATCTTGGTTCTTGCACATTTTTATATTACTCGTGTTTCCCTGTAGCTTATCCTTATTTTTTTCAGAATTTCTATCACCTTGCACCGTATAACATCGTCGAACGCTTTTTCCAAGTCGCCAAATTGTATGAACACGTTCTCATAGAGGAGAACACAGCGCACGAGACTGTTCACCCTTTGGCTCTTATTCAATCCTTTTTACTCTCCCCTGTTCAATTTCTGTATAGCTCTCTCGTTTTGATGTAGGAAACCAAACGAAGAACAAGTTAGCCATATCGTCTGTGGAGGGCCGCCTGTGTTTGCGCGCGATTGCCTTATAAGCACCTTCAGTGCTAATTAACGGAACATGAATTTTTATTTCTCAGCTCAATCCACACAGGAACACTTACTAGCTTTTAAGAGTGTGTTGTGACGCTCCTGTATAAGGAAAGATTATGCTGCGAATTTTCACTTCAGAAGTCGCTTTCGAATGTTGTTTGTTTGTGAGAAGTGCGTCGAGGAAGGAGGAGAGGCGTTTTCCGGCACGAGGCCGAATTCCTCCACGTGAGGATCGCAGCGTAGCTAGTTGCTGCTCACGTTGGTCGGTTAAAAGAGAGAGAGGAGAAAAGCTATATAAGATATCACGTTGTTAAAGAGAAAGGGAATGTTATAAAGGTCAGTTCATATGTAACAGATATTTTCAATAGTTCCGTTTTAAAAATAGATTTAAAATTGGTGTAGATAGTTCCTGAGAGAAAGCAAAACAGTGCGCCGAAGAAAGAATACCGATGGTATTTAGTGAATAAAAATTAATTTTAATCCCCATCTGAAATGAGATGATAATCAGGACTCCAGAAAGCAAACACCCGTCCGCATAGCCGTTCGCGTTACAGCGCCGCCTGCGGGACGGGGAGCTGCAACGGCCCCGGATCGAATCATCCTGGCGGATTAATGACGAGCGCTGGTGTGCTAGCCATCCTGGTTGAGGTTTTAGGTGGTTTCTCACATACCACTAAGTGAATATCAGGCCGGTATACAAGTCCAGCCTCAGTTACAAGGTTTGCAAACATTTTAGAAAACATTCGCTCACTTCTACATGAGTAACACTACACACTGACTGTCGTAGTACACATATTATGTCGCGGTAGGTTATGGGGTGGCGACACGAAGGGTATAAGGTGTTACTACTGCTGAAAGTTTAAACTGAAACACTTAGCTTCAGCTACTTTTGCCATAAGGATACTGTCAACTCTGGCAGGAAGTTTACGTATTTTGCATATTGTCATCCACACATGTCTTATGGGACAACTTCTGACCTAGACAAAAAACATTCATTTCACAAAATAAAGTAATTAGAATTATTACACATTACACATTGTTACACATTACACATTATTACACATTACACATTATTACACACGTATATCTTGCAGGCACCCCTTTAAGAATCTGGAGTTACAAAATACTGCCTCACAGTACACATAGTCACTTATTAAATTTATCAAAATCCACCTCAGTTTGAACTAACAGATATTCAAAACTGTAACTCTAGAAGGAAAAATGATCTACGTCATACATTAATAAATCTAACTTTGGCACAGGAATGGGTGAAATACGCTGCTATGAAAGTCTTTGACAATCTATCCATGTAAATAAAAATTTGTGACACATAGCAAAAGTGTTTTCAAAAGTAAATTAAACGTGTTTCTCCTCAACAACTCCTTTTATACTACAGAGAAATTTTCGAATGGAAATAATTTATTTTTACATAAAAGGACCGGTAAATGAGCTGAATCTAACCGCAGAAAAATTGTTTCTCCTGTGTTAGTGTGGTTGTGTGTGTGTGTGTGTGTGTGTGTGTGTGTGTGACACGTTCCACATCATAAAGTTTATCGTGAATATGATAATTGGAACAAGTAACTAACAAATTAAATAACTAACTCTATCCATTTAATGTAATATGTAGCATTCATCTGTAGCATTACCTTTCAGAATCTTTTTTGACTTCTGTACAAACCTACACTTAAGGTTACATCCGGTATTAAAAAATGTCTCCTGTATGCGTTTTATATCATCTCTGTTCGGACAAAATCAGTTATTTTTGTGTCCCAATGCTAAAACTCAGCGAATACTTTTAGCGCTCCATTTCCTAATCTAATTTCCTCAACACTGCGTGATTTAATTCGATGGCATTCCATTATCCATGGTTTAACTTCGTTGATATCTTATAACCTTATTCTGAAACACGGTCCGGTTTGTTAAGCTGCTCTTTCAAGTTCTTTGCCCATTCTGGCGTAGCTTCAAGGTTTTCGGTAAACCTCAAAGTTTTTATTTCTTCTCGCTTGACTGCAGTTCCTTCTGCATTCTTTCCTTTGGTTTTCTTTACTGCTTTGCTCAGTACACAGACTGAATAACATTGGGGACAGGCTACAAAGTCTGCCTGACTCCCTTCTCAACTACTGCTTCCCCTTCACGTCATTCGACTCTTATGACTGCTGTTTGTTTGCTACACAAGTTGTGCAAAATCTTTCGCTCTCTGTTATTCTGTGCATGCTACCTTTGTACTTTCAAAGAGTATATTCGAGTCAATATTTTCAAAAGATTTCTCTAAATCTACAAACGCTATGAACGTATGTTTGTCTTTTTTCAATCTATCGTCTGAGATAAATCGTAGGGCTAGTATTGTCTCGCATGTATCTACATTTTTCCAGAATCCTATTTGATTTTCCCCGTGGTCGGCTTTTAGCAGTCAGAAGATGTATAATTTCATTTATATGTGTTTCTGGGGTCTTTATTGTCGTTGTTTCTGTTACCAGCATTAACGTTACTGTATTTACGAAGACTACATTAAACCCACTGCACGAAAGGTAAAATCTCGCTGTAATACGCCTGTCTTGTGAAGCACGAGTACGGGGTGGTGGAGGGTTAGCAAGAGGGCGCTGCAGTGGTGGGGGTGGGATTTGCAGGGGTGCAAGGAAGGCGGCGTGGGGGTGTGCCGGCGTTCTTGTGGACTACGAACCAGAACTCCCCACCCTCTGGGGTCTCAAAACGAACTATAGGTCAGAAAAAAATGTGCGATATCCTTCAGGCTCAGGTTCTTTTCCTTTTCTTTCTCTTCGAATGCAAGCCGGAAATCGTACTAAAATTACGCCATTTCTCTTCGAATGCGAGCCGGAACTCTCGCTTAAATTACGCATTTCTCTCTGGGTTACGATGAGCTCAGAGAAAGAACACAGCTACCTGTTTTCTACTGCGCGTGCTCTAAGAGCTGAGGGTGCTGTGTTGCTCACGCCGCCAGGTCAGTGTCTTCCTTTGAGCACTGCATGTGAAGCATTGTGCAAGTGCAGAGTATGAGCGATTTTAGAGCAACACTTGCCACAGCAGAGTACGAGGGTTGCCCAGAAAGTAATGCAAGGCATTTTTTTCTTCAACAGTTCTTTACTGAACATAATGAGAATTACACGAAAGAACGGTGTTTTATCTACACACCCTATTTTTCCACGTAATTTCCATTCCGTTCTTTGGCCTTCCTCCAGCACGAAACAAGGTCGTGTATGTCCGGTCGGTACCAATCCTTGAATTTCCGAGAGTGCGGATAATTGCACCCACACTTCCTTTTATGATTGACAGATTCAGCACCAACTGCCGAGTCGTAACGCGTCTGTCCTCGCCAATGACATCAGCTCCCTGCAACATGTCAGGTGTGACAGCCGTGGATGGTCTCCCCGACCGCTGCAAATCGTGGAGCTCCGCCGAACCCTCCGTGCCCAGCGACTAACTGTACTTCCGTCGACAGCAGATGCTCCACAGACTTTGCACAAGCGTTTGTGAATATTACCCTCAGTTTCTAACCCTGTGATGAGAAATTCAATGATGGCACGTTGCTTGTAACGTGCATCAGGTACATACGCCGTTCTGAAACTGTCCTGCAGCTACGCTATCTATCCGAACTGGTGGAAACATTGCGCACTCACTGAGGAAACACTGCATAATACATAGGTAACGTTCCGCATTCGTAGCATTGTTTTCGGCTGGGAAAAAAATTGCTGTGCATTACTTTGTGGGCAACCCTCGTAGTTTGATGCACATACTGCGAGTAGATCAAGTTGGGTTCGAAGCCTGCTGCTACGAACACCTTTTTATTTTACTGCTGGCTGTGTAAAACTGTGTATTATAAAATTTAACCCTTTGACTGCTACAGATTGTGCTGTCTACATTCCGTGCTGGGAGCGGCTTTGTTGTTGCTGTGCTTCTCGCCTAATGCTGGTACAAGTGCTGAGAGAGAGTCTTCCGATAGCTATGGAATACTTATCATCGTATTTTAAGAAAACCATTAGGTGAAAAAAAATTTTTTTCTACATCTTACACGACACCTTTTCTTGATAGAGGACGGAATTTTATTTCGTTATCCGTACACTTACAACGCTGCAGAAAATTAAATAAAGCACAGCATTAAATTTTGAATAGTTTACAGACGTAAAACCGCATATGTACACACATACAAGCTGCCCACACTGACAAGAACTGCAGCTGTTTGCTGGTGCTAATTTAGAGTAGCACACTGGCCTCGCATTCGGGAGGACGACGGTTCAGTCCCGCGTCCGGCCATCCTGATTTAGGTTTTCCGTGATTTCTCTAAATGGCTCCAGGCAAGTGTTGGGATGGTTCCTGTGAAAGGGCACGGCCGATTTCCTTCCCCATCCTTCCCTAATCCGAGCTTGTGCTCTGTCTCTAATGACCTCGTCGTCGACGTGACGTTAAACACTAATCACCTCCTACTACAATTTAGAGAACCTGCATTTGAAGCTGACTGCAGAACGATTCTGCTGGCGCCAACATAAATTTTGCGTAATGGCGACGACGATAAGCCACGAGAAATTAGAGCTGAGGCATAAAGAGAGTCGTTTTTTCCTCGCTCTATTTACGAATGGAAGAGAAACTAGTAGTGGTACAAGGCACCCTCCGCCATGCACCGTACGGTGGCTTGCGGATTATGGATGTAGAAGTAGAGGTCAGTGTGGCCTTGGTTTCTGTGTGGCTGTTCTTTTATGTTTTCACTTCACAATCACATCGCCAACAGTCGACTTGGACGGTTTTAGTAGGGTTCTAGTGTCCCTTATGCATTTGTTACTCAGGTGACACCCAACGATTTGTCCACTTTCGAAATCACTGCGCTCTTCAGACCGTTCCGTACGGCTGGTTCAAATGGCTCTGAGCACTACGGGACTTAACAACTGCGGTCATCAGTCGCCTAGAACTTAGAACTACTTAAACCTAACTAACCTAAGGACATCACACACAACCATGCCCGAGGCAGGATTCGAACCTGCGGCCGTAGCAGCCGCGCGGTTCCGGACTGCGCGCCTAGAACCGCTAGACCACCGCGGCCGGCGCCGTACGGCTGGCACTGCTTCTCTACTGACAACACACTGGTCCTCGCCTCCTTCTATACTGTCACGTGCGAGTCTCTGGGCATAATAATTAATGGTAAATGAGTCACGTTCGTTAGCTGCTCTGGGGAAGCAATTATTACAGTCCTCCTCAGCTTAAGATAGAGGCGGGTAGTGTTATACAGTGGCGTGAGGTCACAGAGCCCACTCGGAAGCCTGCTAGATCCCACTAGCCGTTACTTGCACGTGCGAAGCTGCGTTGCTTCGCTCCTGAAGATGGCAGACGTTTTTGCTGGATGCTTGAGCCCCAGTAGCGGCTTCCGTGCGTGCGGCGCGGAGCACCGCGTTGCGTCAATCGCCACTCGACAGGCAGGATGTTAGCGTTCTGCCAGGGCTATTTGAGGAATTCCGCCCGCACATCCCGTGTGCACTAGCACGTTTGCGTACGCGCGGCCTCGAAAGGAATCATTATTACGCATTGATGTCTGCTGATTGTCTTCAGTCCGACAACATCTGATGTTGCTCTCCAAGCTGTCCTGTGCAAGCCTCTTAATCAGTAACCTACATCCATTTGAATGTGCTTACTGAATTCGATCCATCGTTTCCCTCTACTATTTTGACCACGCCTACTACAACTGCCACCCACATAAAACTAACTACTCACCTTAATGTTCAAGATACTTCTATCAATGGAGCCCTTCATTTAATCATGATGTGCCATTAATTACACTACTGGCCATTAAAATAGCTACACCACGAAGATGACGTGCTACAGGCGCAAAATTTAACCGACAGGAAGAAGATGCTGTGACATGCAAATGATTAGCTTTTCAGAGCATTCACACAAGGTTGGCACCTACAACGTTGAGGAAAGTTTCCAACCGATTTCTCATATACAAACGGCAGTTGACCGGCATTGCCTGGTGAAACGTTGTTGTGATGCCTCGTGTAAGGAGGAGAAATGCGTACCATCACGTTTCCGGCTTTGATAAAGGTCGGATTGTAGCCTATCGCGATTGCGGTTTATCATTTCGCGACATTGCTGCTCGCGATGGTCGAGATCCAATGACTGTTAGCAAAATATGGAATCGGTGGGTTCAGGAGGGTAATGCGGAACGCCGTGCTGGATCCCAACGGCCTCGTATCCCTAGCAGTCGAGATGACAGGCATCTTATCCGCATGGCTGTAACGGATCGTGCAGCCTCGTCTCGATCCCCGACTCGACAGATGGGGACGTTTGCAAGACAACAACCATCTGCACAAATAGTTCGACGACGTTTGCAGCAGCGTGGACTATCAGCTCGGAGACCGTGGCTGCGGTTACCCTTGACGCTGCATCACAGACAGGAGTGCCAGCGATGGTGTGCTCAACGACGAACCTTGGTGCACGAATGGCAAAACGTCATTTTTTCGGATGAATCCAGGTTCTGTTTACAGCATCATGATGGTCGCATCCGTGTTTGGCGACATCGCGGTGAACACACATTGGAAGCGTGTATTCGTCATTGCCATACTGGCGTATCACCCGGCGTGATGGTATGGGCTGCCATTGGTTACACGTCTCGATCACCTCTTGTTCGCATTGACGGCACTTTGAACAGTGGACGTTACATTTGAGATGTGTTACGACCCGTGGTTCTACCCTTCATTCTATCCCTGCGAAACCCTACATTTCAGCAGGATAATGCACGACCACATGTTGCAGGTCCTGTTCGGGCCTTTCTGGATACAGAAAATGTTCGACTGCTGTCCTGGCCAGCACATTCTCCACATCTCTCACCAACTGAAAACGTCTGGTCATTGGTAACCGAGCAACTGGCTCGTCACAATACGCCAGTTACTACTCTTGATGAACTGTGGTGTCGTGTTGAAGTTGCCTGGGCAGCTGTACTTGTACTCGCCATCGAAGCCCAGGCGTATCAAGGCCGTTATTACGGCCAGAGTTGGTTGTTCTGGGTACTAATTTCTCAGGATCTATGCACCCAAATAGCGTCAAAATGTAATCACATGTCAGTTCTAGTGTAATATATTTGTCCAATGAATACCCGTTTATCATCTGCATTTCTTCTTGGTGTAGCAATTTTAATGGCCCGTAGTGTATTTTGTCATCGGTTCGGTCGAATACCTCGTCATTAGTTATCCCGTCTACCCACCCCTGTTTCAACATTCTTCTGCAGCAGCAGTTTAAAAAAAATGCACTAGTGTAAAAAAAACTACCCTATGATGTGTCACTGCTAAGTAACGTAGCTCAATGAAACTTGAACTGCACATGGAAGGAACTGGTACATTATAGTATAGTACAAGAAGTAAAGTGTAGAAGGTAAGTGAAAGAAATAGTAATGACAGAATCAGGACTGACACTTTTATTCGAAAACGACAATTACAGTGAAGTCACCGCGAGTCACTATGGTTCCCCAGACATTACAAAAGGTGGCACTTCGTTCTTAACAGGATATGGTCCCAGGTTGGCTAGGAGTTTTTCTGGCAGAGCGCTCCATTCCTCCGCCAGTGCGGTTGAAAACTGCTGGTTTGTCATTGGTTCATGTGGACATGTTACAGTACGTCTCTGCAACGCATCCCATATGTGCTTGGTATGATTTAAATCGAGTACACAGGCAGGACTTTTTATCACCGAGTTTTAACCCTGCTACCTCGAGAATTCCAAAGAATGCATTTAATTATACATGTTCTAGATAATTTTTCAGGTCCTCAGCGCGCATTAAGACTTACTTATTCATTCTAGGATGTGACGGCGAAAAAATACATAGTTCAGATGTATAATTTGTTCGTGATATAATTGATCGCGACCTACAGGTGAGATGGACAAAAATAAGAAAACATGAAAAGCACAACACATTATCGTGTGCAACGGGATGTAGGAAACTCGCTAATTTTATAAACAATTTCCAGTCGTCTCGGAATGGATAAATACAGGTACTGTATGGTTTTCAGTTCAGTCTTATACCATTCTTCCTGCAAAATTGTGGAAAATTTAGGTAACGATGATGTACTTCTATCGAAAGTAGACCACAAACGTTCCGTAATATCGAGAGCTACCGACTGTAGCGGACAGGAATGATGCAGCAATCATCCATGCGTTCACAGAACCACTCCTGGGCGATGCGAGATGTATTGTTTTGGAACACACCACCACCATTGTACCATGGGATGGACTTGATCAGCCACAGTCGTCACATAAGCCTTGGTGGCAGAGTAACCGGGGGGGGGGGGGGGGGGTCCATTGAATACGAGGAAATAATCATCACCTCACCCCCTCCCACCCCATATTTTAGTCATAGTACGTAAAATCGGTTATAAGCTGAAAAAAATGTGGAAAAATACAAAAATTTTAAGGCTTTCGTGGCCACTTGTTGAAAAATTGCCTATTGGTGTCTGTGTAGGGTTCTCCGGCCGACGTTCGTCTGATGATTTTTCTGACGTTCGTCTGATGATTTTGCTGACGTTTGGCCAGCACGAGTGGCTGGCATTGTCAAAGCTTCACCATCCACTGCTGGTGGTGAACTGGCCAGAACGTCGGCTGAAGAACCCTAGGCAGAAGCCAATAGGCAGTTCGTCAATGTGAAAGAAGTCGCATCTGACCAAAAGACTTCTTTCCATTGCTCTGTAGTCGAGGTTTAATATCTTCGGCACCAAAGTTTTCTGTTACAGGCATTTTCATCACAGACATTTTGTATTCGAATTCCAGTTCGCCCTCTAATTCCCAGCTTCTGACGCTCCCTTCGTGTTGTCTTGGTGCTGAGAGGATTCGCGAGTGCGACATTCCGTCCTGCGGTGAATTTTGCAGCTGACGTCCTCTTATTTCTCGTAACAATCTCCTTGAATGACCGCCCGTCACGATTCCATTGCGACTTAGCGGATGGCGTTTCTCGCTTCTCCTCTATGCGGTATAAATCTTCGAAACTGTGCCTCTTCAAAACCAAACACCTCGTCTGACTTGGTTACGGAAGCAGCCACCCCGTACAAACGCCGATAGTTTGCCCACGTCCAAATTCACTCAACTCCGACATAATGCACACAAACCTACACAAAACACTGTTCTGACCACGACTCACTTGCAACACATTGAAGACGTGGCACAGGTACCAATTGTGTTAAAATACAACAGCACAGCCTACGGGCTTGACTGTCATCTGGACTTACGAAGTTAAAATCTTCTGGGTTATTAGGCCGCGTCATGTTTCTTCTAAAATATTCGACGTTTCGACCCCTCTGCTGGCTTCTTCCTCTTTTGGTGTCCACTACTGTCAGAGATGAGTGTTGAGTCCTCTTATAAAGGGGGAATTTTCTGGCGTTCGTGCTATCTCTTCTCCAGAGGAAGATCCCAGCAGAGGGGTCGAAACGTCCAACATTTTAGAAGAAACGTGACGCGGCCTTTAACTTCAGTGACAACGGCCACGAAAATCTGGATTTATGTTCACGCACGCGTTTCTCTGAGCGTTTTCATAGTTTTTTCCGGCCCCCGTGCGGTGTTGGCGTTTCACTGGGCAGTGCCGGCTCTGTGTTGTGGCGGGCGCAGCGGGCCTGCAGCGGCGCGGTGCAGCCGCGGCGCCGTCACTCGGCGGCCAGGCCGTGCTGCGCCGCAATCGATCAGCCAGCCGGCTGCGACGCCACGCCAAGCCGGGCGTTACGTAACACCGTCACAGCAGCGCCTGCGAGCGCCGCTACACGCCGCGCGCTGGGGCTCCCCTGCTCTGCAGCACAGTGCGGGATGTAAGCAGTCCCACGCGACTAGTAACTGAGAGGACAGACGTACTGTTCACTCGGCCGTGCAAGATCACACAGCTAGATCGGAAACTTGACTCGGGCAAACGTCCGTAGTCCACGAGAAGTCGGCTACGAAAACGCCAAAGTTATTTCTTTTGTATCCCACCTGGAAGGCAGCGCGTGAATCTGCTCCTGAAAACTGAAAGGTTGGCCGAATGAAGGAAGCGAGTAGGAACAGGTGAGGTAAAACACGTAGGTACTGCGAGTGAGTAAAAGTGCATGAATATTTACAGAGGCATACATAACTTAGTACGTAGGTGCAAAGCTGAAGCGAAGTGTCCCGGTCGTCTGCTCTTGATCAAATGGGCAGAATCTGGAGCGAAGCTCGTAGATCTGGACAGCGCCGGCTAGAGGGCGCTGTTGTCGGTATCTGTCGTAGTGCCAGCTTTAGAACTTGTATTTACGCCGTGGCATCGTAGCTGTCGATACCACAATTTCTCCAGTTAGTTTCTGAATGCAGACAGGTAACGTCTCCAAACTGCTGATGTTCAGCCAGGTATACGACTGATAGACAAAAGGAGGAAATATAAATTTGCAACAAATGAAGCAGTCGAAATGGTGAGAAATGAATGTGTAAAATGTCAAAGTGGGAATGGATAGAGGAGAAATACAAGTATATACGAGGAGAAAGATCGTCGCGCCTATACGAAAATTAAAGAGATCGTTGGAGAAATGAGAAGCAGCTCTATGAATATCAAGAGTTGAGATCAAAAACCAGTACGAAGAAAATAAAAGAAAGGTGGATGGACTATATAGAAGGGTTATACGAGGGAAACGAACTTGAAGGCAACGTTGTAGAACAGGAAGAGAAGAGGACGTAGGTAAAATTATTCCAGTAGTGTGCGAGATACTTGGGACAGATGAAATACCTTCATACTCCAAGAAGATATAGCAATTCTGAAGACTGCAGTTGCTGACAAGTATGAATATTATCGAACTTTAACTACGAGGGTCTTTCAATAATTAATGTCCCACTTAAAAAAACTCATTAATATACATAGACCAACGTCCTTGTTGGTGCTTCACGTTTGATGTTTGTTTTGTGCGCCGGTGAAGTTTTGAACCGTTCTGGCACATGGCAGAGCCGTAGTAAAGCGTCAAAATGGCGTCTACATACGACTCACGTTACAAGCAGCGTGCTGTTGTTGAATTCTTGTGTGCAGAAAAAGAAACCGTAGTGAACATCCATAAACGTTTGTGTGTAGTGTATCGCGATACTGCAGTTGATAGTACAGCTGGTCGATGGGTAAAGAAAGTTACAGCCTCAGATAATTCAGAAACGGAGCTCCATGATCAGCCACGCTCGTGACGTCCTGTCACAGCCACTGCTCCAGACGTTGCCTCTTCCGCCCTACAGTCCAGACCTGGCACCCTCGGACTTCCATCTCTTTGGGCCGCTTTCATATTCTCTACAGGGAGCACACTTTGAAGATGACGAGAGTGTCAGTCATGCAGTGAAAACATGGCTACGCCTACAGGACAAGAGCTTTAACCAGCATGGAATACATGCTCTTCCACAACATTGGCGTACGGCCATAGAACGTGATGGAGGCTACGTAGAAAAATAGCACATGGACAAGTCATGTTGATGTATATTGTCACCAAATTCTGACTCTTAACAATATATATGTTCTGAGAAAAAAATCTGGGGCATTACTTACCGAACGACCCTCGTATAATTAGCCATGACTGAAAATCCTGACACGAATTATTTATACAACAGTGGAAAAACTCAGGATAGGTCATTATGGGTTCTGAAGAGACGTTGGGTCACCCGAGCCCAACAACCAATGTTGAAAAGGAGGATAAATATAGGCAATCTTAATTTTATAGCGTTTGTTGATTTAGAGAGATCTATTGACAGTTGGATTGCAATGCACTTTTTGAAGTCAAAGAGAATCACTCTTCCAGAAGAGAGTTGTGTAGGTGTTTTGCCTATCCCCATTGTTATTCATTCTGTACATTGATCAAGCAGTAAAAGAAACCAAGGAAAAATTTCGAGCGGGAATGAACGTTTAGACAGCAGAAATAAAAACCCTGAGGTTTGGCGATGACACTGTAGTACTGTGAGATGCAGAAAAAAGACTTCGAACAGCAGTTATTCGAATGGGTAGCGTCTTGAAAGGAGGATATGAGACGAACATCTACAAAAGTAAAACAAAGGTAATGGAATGCAGTCGAATTAAATCAGACGATGCTGACATATATGACACAGCCAATGCAGGAGTTACCCCATTAGGGGAGCACATGACGGACAATGACCAAACTACACACCATATAAAATGCAGACTGGCTGTACTACGAAAAGCACTTTTGAAAAGGAATTTGTCAATATTGTATGTAAACTGAAGTGTTAGCAAGTTTTTTGTGACGGTATTTGTCTGGTGTGTTCCCCTGTACTAAAACGTGAATGTAAGCAGCTCAGACAAGGAGTGAAATGAAGCTCTAGAAAATGAGGTGCTACGGAGTACTGCTGAGGATTAGTTGGGTACATCGAGTATCTAATGAGGACGTACTGAATCGAACTGAGGAAATAAATTTGTGGCACATCTGATTAAATGAAATGATCAGTTGACAGGACACACCATGAGGCTTCAAAGAATCTTCAAATCGGTAATTGAAGAAATTTGGGGGCTAACGACTGTAGAGGGAAACTAAGGCATGAATAGAGCAAGCAGATTCAAAAGGATGTGTGTCGCAGCAGATATGCGGAGGTGAAGAGACCTACACAGGATAGACTTAAAGTGGAGAGCTGCATCAAACCGGTGTTCGCGCTGAAGACCACAACAGGTGGAGATTTCGCATACATGCGTATTGTATGAGGGCAGTCAAACGAAAACGAGCACCCAACACAACGGGACAATGGAATGGTTCCATTCAAAAGTAGTCACCACGCGCGATAAGACAATCATCTCCCCGGGGAGACGATAGGATCAATACCTGTTTCGTAGAATACGGTCGGCCACTGACTGATCCACAACCGCACGCACTGTTGCACTTCCTCGTCCCACTGAACACGATGTCCACGAGTGTCTTCAGGTCACCAAAGATCTGAACGTCACACGGTGAAAGACCCCGAGCTGCACGGAGGATGATGCAGTGTTTCCCCAACCAAATCGCTGAATCGTAGCCTTCGTCCGATTGGCAATGTGGGAACGGGCGTTACTGTGCAACAGAATCATTCCGTCAGACAGCATTCCTGGGCGCATTGGCTGTATGGCGTGTCTCATTTTCTGCAAAGTGACTTCATAGGGCTGCACACAGTTTATGGTTCAAATGGCTCTGAGCGCTATGGGAATTAACATCTGAGGTCATTAGTCCCCTGGACTAACCTAAGGACATCACACACATCGATGCCCGAGGCAGGATTCCAACCTGCGACCGTAGCAATCGCACGGTTCCGTACTGAAGCGCCTAGAACCGCTCGGCCACCCCGGCTGGCACATTGTTTGTGGTTCCACGCTTGAGGAACTCAACGAGACGTGAAAACACACTGTCGCACGCTAACGCCCGAATCCACTCTGCCCATCGGAAGAAGGCTACACTTCAGCGATTTGCTTGAAAACACTGCAACGTGCTCCGTACAGTCTGGATGTTTCACTACCGTATGAGTTTGACATCTTCGGTGACCTGAAGAAAGACTTGCGTGAAAGTCAGATCCAGTCGGCGTGCTACGATACAGGAATATATCGTCTCGTCTCCCAGAGGGATAAATGTCTTCATCACATTTGAATGGAACCATTCAAAGGCTCCTTCTGGCGGATGTTCGGCTTTCATTTGACTGACACTTATTGTTAATGCACGTGCGCAACATTTTCGTAGCTGAGCTAGAGAGCGTGTGTTAAAAGTAACTATCCAGTGTGAGGCATATATAGGATATTTAGTCCGCTGCCGGCTGTCAAAAATGTTACATGTGTTTTGGTGGCATAGACGGTTATTTATTAGTACAGAAATGGATCAGAAAATTCATATTAAATTTGCCAATAAGCGCGGAATAAAAGACACGAGAGTGTTAGGAATGTTACATATTGATTATTGTTGGTCTATCGTCAGTAAAACAAGGCTTTACGATTGATGAAAGCTATTCGAAAAAGCCCGTGAAGATGTGAAAGATGGTGAGGGACCCTGACGCCCCAGCACATCATCAACCAATGAAACCACAGAAAAAAGGTGAAAGAAACTATTATGAACGATTGCCAAATCACAGGCAGGTAAATCGCAGATGACGGCAGCGTGTCAACTGGCTCATCTCATGAAACTTTTTCAGGTGTCATGAATGTTAAACACGCGACCGAAAAATTCGTTCAAAAACTGTTGAATTTTGAATAAAAATAGCTCAACAGTCGCTAGATTTAGTCATCGAGGAAGCGGAACTATTGAAAAGTGCCGTAACAGATTTCAAGATTATGATATCAAGACTGACGTTCAGTCGCGTTCTGGATCCCCGAGATCGAAAAAATTTGACAAGTGCGATGAAACGCGATGATCTGTCCATTCTTCGATTTTAACGGATTATTTCTTGGGATAAAGTCAAATGTTCAATAAGGGAAGTATTGGAGAAAAGTTACTAATGATTAGCATTCACAAGTTCAATTCCGTTTGCGTGAGCCCAACCAAAATAAAAAATACCCGAATTTATAGCAATACAAGTCATGACTTGGGCACCATGATGATACACCTTCATACAAATTGTTGATTATTCGTGAAGTTTTGTCTAAAGACAGTAATTAAAACCCATCGATCACGTGTTTATGCATTTGCGAGACGTACTGGAGCACGGCAACATGCACCAGTGATCATCCAGCAGTTACCAACCCCTCAGGTGGAAGGATAGAACGCCCCACCAGAACATCTCCATATCAACGTTGTGGTCGGATGAGAGCACGCATTGCCGTCCATAGTAATCACACACACTACTAATAACTATGTCCTGCGTTTTGTAACGTCGAGGGGAACATCATAAATCGCAATGACTTCATTGTATTTGTCTTGGAACAAAAATGTCTTTTTCTGTTCATCTCATTGTGCATTTCTCTTAGTTACCTTCTGTACTGTATGGCAGGGGTACCTTTCTATGTATGCTCCAAGTCTCATCCAGTTATGTTACTTGGCAGTGACGACACATCATGCTAAAGTTACTTTAGTCCTTAAATTTTGCGCAGTAATGTAGTAGTAATAGTAGTAGTAGTTGCAATTGATGAGGTTTTTGTTGTCGTCATCATCATTATTATTACAGCTCCGCGCCTGACCTTCCCATCTTGCTCCACGTCGTCCGCGACGGGCGTTGAACCGCCACGCCTCCGGGAGGAGACCCGCCCCCACCTCCGCCCTCGCGAGCGTCGGCCAACCGCCGCCCCCGCACTTGTTGCTGCCACCAATGGCTTTCGCGAGCCCGCACTTGCTGCATTGCGCACGTTCTGAATCGACCAGGCAAAAAGTCTTCAGTCCGCCCTACGCCAACGTCTCAGCTATGCCCGTCACGATATCTGGACGCCGGCACTTGGACTGGAAGATTGACATCGTCAACTATGCATACAGCAATCAAAACGTCGTCTATACTCCATGTACGAATCAGTTAGACTGAAATCCGAAAAGTACTTCCACTGCACTCTAGTCCAATCCACACAGAAAGTCGCACAGCGGGTGGTGCAGACATTGTGGAGAAACAGCTTCTCGCACCCAAATTCATATGATTCAAAGGTATCAATGTGCATCAATATGACTAGTGAACAGTAGCATTGATAGCATACTAGTCAGTAGTCACCGCGGTGCTAACAAGCTGTGTGGTACTAACAAGCCTCTTTTTAAGGCATAGAGACGTCACGAATTCACGGAACTTCTACATTCTGCCAGATATCTGTGGTGGAGGAGCATTAGTTCCGATGTTGAACACCTGGGATGGTGGATCAGTTCATTTCTTTGTAGCCCTTCTGCATACAGAGACCGTTTGCGTGCATCACTGCCGCGCGGGATTAGCAGAGCGGTCTGAGGCGCTGCAGTCATGGACTGTGCGGCTGGTCCCGGCGGAGGTTCGAGTCCTCCCTCGGGCATGAGTGTGTGTGTTTGTCCTTAGGATAATTTAGGTTAAGTAGTGTGTAAGCTTGGGGGTGATGACCTTGGCAGTTAAGTCACATAAGATTTCACACACATTTTTCGTGCATCACTAAGAGTTTGGTTACTGTCTCGGTTAAAGTTACTGCTGCACTTTCTGATATCAACGGCTTCTATGACAAGAGAGACTGGATATTATCTGCTTTTGATTTGACATTAAGTATGAGGCTCTATTCGGCGGAATCTGTGTGTCCGAGGATGCTTTCAGTGCATCACTGGATTCGTTTCTGCTTCTTTCCTGTAGGTGGCAGCATCTGCTTTAAGAAAATAGTCTACCACAGTGTCAGCATGTCTTTGGGAAATGAAGGTAATTCCTGTTTTTTGTTATTAATTTTGGACTACAGTCTGTTTAGAACATGTCGTAATATGCTAATAGACCCTACACTATTGAATACGTGGTTGTTTATTTCTTCAAAATAATACAGCAATATATTTTTTTCGATGTATCACTGGAACTACATTCGGTAACGACCAAGACTTCCATATTCCAGTGGTACTGTTTTCAGAATTTTTATATGTTTAATACTGTGTTTTCTGAGTATTGCACATTTTTCATCGACTTTCTGACATAAAAGGTATTCATTCTGAGCGTCTTCTAAAATTTTGGTGAATAATACACATTTTCTAAATTTAGTATCTAATTACCTTTTGTGCTCAAACAATGCTTTTCGTATCAAGACGGGAGACGGTATAGACTCGCCAGTGTAAGTGCTCCTACATTCACAAGAATTTTATGAATTCCAGGGTCACTGAGATCACGGCTTGATTTTACGTAGACAACCTATGGCGGCAGTAAATCCGATAAACATGTAGCCTAGAAAAAACAGCTGGTCTCACAAAAGGATGGACGGTGTTCGTTTACCCTACAAATCAAAAATGGATTTATATTATTAAAGTACAGCGATTCTGGTCTCCGTAGACGGCATATTGTGCAGGGTCTGCCCTGAGGCATGGCCAACATTCACAGATACTACGGAAATTCTGGCAAACATGGGCTCTAAACTGAATTCCTTAAGGGCTGCGAGCACTTGTTCATCTTCGCTACTGTGAAACTCATCTACTGAACAAGTGTTCATACTTCTTCAGGAAAGTATTTTAGAGCCCATGTTTACGGCACTATTTCTTCTTGTTTGAATCCTAAATTACGGAAAACAAACAGCTGGCGGTAGAAGAGATTTGTTTGACAGTATCAAAGATCAACAACTGCTGATAGCTTTTAAGATATGCATTTTAGAGACCATGCTTCGAATACACGTATGGGTCGTACCCCTGAATACTCACCATTCCTCCTGGGACACACTGTATTAGTCTCTCTCAAATCTGAACCACTTCAGGGAATGCAGACATGACATTGCATCTTGAAAGCAACTGAGCTCCAAGATCGACTCCACTGAATTAACATCGTTGCTTAAAATGATTTCGTTGACTGTAGAAGACATAGTAGATTATTCTTTCCTTCTCAGCCGCACATTTTTGCTGCCTGAGGACGCTCGATAATACTTAGTCGTCTACGGACACAGAAAAGCAAGAGTAAAAAGCTCAGTATGTACTTTATATTAGACTGAGATGACAAAAGTTATGGGAATAGGAATACGCACATATACTGATGGCGGTAGTTCCGCCTACACAAGGTATAAAAGGGCAGTGCATTGGCGGAACTGTCATTTGTACTCAGGTGATTCAAGTGAAAAGTTTTCCGAAGTGATTATGGTCGCACGATGGAAATTAACAGACTTTGAACGCAGAGTCATAGCTGGAGCTAGACGCATGGGGCATTCCATTTCGGAAATCGTTAGGGAATCCGATATTCCAAGATCCACGGTGTCAACTAGTGTGCCGAGAATACCACGTTGTAGGCATTACCCCGCACCACGGACAACGCAGTGGCCGACGGCCTTCACGTAACGCCCGAGGGCAGCGACGTTTGCATAGAGTTGTCAGTGCTAATAGACAAGCAACACTGCGTGAAATAAACGCAGACATCTACCTTGCACGTACTAGGAATGTATCCGTTAGGACAGTGCGGCAAAATGTGGCGTTAATGGGCTGTGGCAGCAGACGACCGACGTGGTGCCTGCGTTAACAGTACGTCGTCGCCTGCGGCGCCTCTCCTGGGCTCGTGACCATATCGGCTGGACCCTAGACGACTGGAAAATCGCGGTCTGGTGATATTCGAGGTGCATTCAAGTTCTAAGGCCTCCGATTTTTTTTTCCCCGGACTGGAAAGAGATAGAAACATGCGCATTGTTTTAAAATGAGGCCGCGTTCATTGTCAATACGTCCCAGAGATGGCAGCACCGTACGGCAGATGGAATTTTACCGCCAGCGGCGAGAATGAGAACTGTTTTAAATACTTAAAATGGCAACGTTTTCCTTACTTGAACAGCGTGCAATCTTTCGTTTTCTGAATTTGCGTGGTGTGAAACCAATTGAAAATCATCGACAGTTGAAGGAGGCATAAGGTGATGGAGTTATGGATGTGTCGAAAGTGCGTTCGTGGGTGCGACAGTTTAATGAAGGCAGAACATCGTGTGACAACAAACCGAAACAACCTCGGGCTCGCACAAGCCGGTCTGCCGACATGATCGAGAAAGTGGAGAGAATTGTTTTGGGGGATCGCCGAATGACTGTTGAACAGATCGCCTCCAGAGTTGGCATTTCTGTGGGTTCTGTGCACACAATCCTGCATGACGACCTGAAAATGCGAAAAGTGTCATCCAGGTGGGTGCCACGAATGCTGACGGACGACCACACGGCTGCCCGTGTGGCATGTTGCCAAGCAATGTTGACGCGCAACGACAGCGTGAATGGGACTTTCTTTTCGTCGGTTGTGACAGTGAATGAGACGTGGATGCCATTTTTCAATCCAGAAACAAAGTGCCAGTCAGCTCAATGGAAGCACACAGATTCACCGCCACCAAAAGAATTTCGGGTAACCGCCAGTGCTGAAAAAATGGTGTCCATGTTCTGGGACAGCGAGGGCGTAATCCTTACCAATTGCGTTCCAAAGGGCACTACGGTAACAGGTACATCCTACGAAAATGTTTTGAAGAACAAATTCCTTCCTGCACTGCAACAAAAACGTCCGGGAAGGGCTGTGCGTGTGCTGTTTCACCAAGACAATGCACCCGCACATCGAGCTAACGTTACGCAACTGTTTCTTCGTGATAACAACTTTGAAGTGATTCCTCATGCTCCCTACTCACCTGACCTGGCTCCTAGTGACTTTTGGCTTTTTCCAACAATGAAAGACTCTCTCCGTTGCCGCACATTCACCAGCCGTGCTGCTATTGCCTCAGCGATTTTCCAGTGGTCAAAACAGACTCCTAAAGAAGCCTTCGCCGCTGCCATGGAATCATGGCGTCAGCGTTGTGAAAAATGTGTACGTCTGCAGGGCGATTACGTCGAGAAGTAACTCCAGTTTCATCGATTTCGGGTGAGTAGTTAATTAGAAAAAAAATCGGAGGCCTTAGAACTTGAATACACCTCGTAAATCCCGATTTCAGTTGGTAAAAGCTGATGGCAGGGTTTCAGTGAGGCAGAGACCCCAGGAAGCCACAGACTGAAGTTGTCAACCAGGCAGTGTGCAAGTTGGTGGCGGCTCCACAATGGTGTGGGCTGTGTTTACATGGAACGGGCTGGGTCCTCTGGTGCAAATGAACCGATCACTGACTGGGAATTACTTTTTCGGTTACTTGGAGACCATGTGCAGCCGTCGGTGAACCCCACGTCAGCGGCCACAATTGATCGCGATTGGTTGGAAGAACGTTCTGGACAATCCTAGCGAATGATCTGGTCACCCAGATCACCAGGCTTGAATCCCATTGAATATGAATGGAGCATGATCGATAGGTCAGATCGTGCACCGGATCCTGCATTGGCAACACTTTCGCAGTTATATGCGGCTATAGAGACATCATGATGCAATATCTCTGCAGAGGTCTTCCAACGACTTGTTGAGTCCATACCACATCGAGCTGCTGCACTACGCATTCATTGCGACGAAACGTCTACAGAATAACCTGATCTAATCTCCCCCCCCCCCAAAAAAAAAGAATTCAGCCAATCCTCGCCATTCGTAGAACAGCACGTACCACTGCCTCGATACGGGAACGCTCAGTACGGACTGTCGAGCACCCGTCACGCTATGGTGACGCACCACAGAGCGAAGTGGTGTACTGGTGGCGAATCAAACCCTATCCAGTCTTTTGAGATACGAGGTTCTTTGGTTTCCCTATATAGCGTAAGACAAACGCCGATATTATCATTCTGCGAGTTCGCGACTATAGACAAATCTTTCTCAACCCGATCCAACACCACCTGCTCAAGTTGTGCTGTGCGAGAATCTTCACCACTCCTCTGCGGCTTGAACGTCCCAGATTCTCCTACGTTTGCATCAATAGGAGTAAATTTCTTCTAGTTAGGATGAGGTTGCTGAGAAACGTATGACCGTACGCTCTTTCAATTTCCCTCGCACGACACCCTTCCGCACCTCACAGTACACGCATGTCCGCTGTGTCCTGAAACGAGCAATGCTGCATCTTCAACCGTCAGTCACGAATGTGTAGTAAGACGAATATTTTGGTTCGTTACCGCACCGCTGGCTGTGTGCTAATCCACAAAAATTATATTCAGTGTGCCACCTAAAGAACATGCAAAAATGTAACGGGACATAGAGAATGCTCCACAGAACAATTTAAAATAGGGAACCTGCTGTCGGAGAAGCAATCGTAAGGAGATATGAAAATAAAATGTCCGCCCCGGTAGCTGAGTGGTCAGCGTGACAGACTGTCAATCCTAAGGGCCCGGGTTCGATTCCCAGTTGGGTCGGAGATTTTCTCCGCTCAGGGACTGGGTGTTGTGTTGTCCCAATCATCATCATTTCATCCCCATCGTCGCGCAGGTCGCCGAAGTGGCGTCAAATTGAAAGACCTGCACCAGGCGAACGGTCTACCCGACGGGAGGCCCTAGCCACACGACATTTCCATGAAAATAAAATTGTCTATAGCTTTGTCTAGCATTACTATTTTCCAGCTTATTTACAACTTTTGAATGCATTACGGGTACAGCAGTGATCAATGTCTTATAAATAATTACTATTAAAAACAGTCCTGATCACGATTTATTTAACAAGGTGACCGGTTTCGACCACTACTGTGGTCATCTTCAGACCATTGAGTAGGAACCTCTTTCTGTTGGAGAATCACTACTCTAACTAGTCCTGATCACGATTTATTTAACAAGGTGACCGGTTTCGACCACTACTGTGGTCATCTTCAGACCATTGAGTAGGAACCTCTTTCTGTTGGAGAATCACTACTCTAACTAGTGATTCTCCAACAGAAAGAGGTTCCTACTCAATGGTCTGAAGATGACCACAGTAGTGGTCGAAACCGGTCACCTTGTTAAATAAATCGTGATCAAGACTGTTTTTAATAGTAATTATTTACAACTATCATGCGTACTGTGGTATTTATTTACATGTACATTCTTTTCTTCCTATGAGAAAACAAGTAGGACAAGTATCATTTTTGTTACTTTGCTTGTCCATGAGGCTGCTCTGTTGTATCGCATTTACATTTTCCCACGACAGTACGTTTTATGAATTAACGCCGGCCGCTGTGGCCGAGCGGTTCTAGGTGCTTCAGTTAGGAACCGCGCGACCGCTACGGTTGCGGGTTCGAATCCTGCCTAGGTCATGGATGTGTGTGATGTCCTTAGGTTAGTTAGGTTTAAGTAGTTCTAAGTTCTAGGGGACTGATGACCTCAGAAATTAAGTTGCATAGTGCTCAGAGCCATTTGAACCATTCTATGAATTAACAACAGACCCATTAACTAATCAGTGCTATTCAGACACGTACAGTACAGTACAATGGAGCAGTACCGGTACAATTTCGCAGATCTCACCGACATGCACCTTGTGTGGGGAAATACGTTGCAATGCTATCGGTGCTGAAAGGCTGTACAGGGAACGATTTCCTATCAGGGATCATCAGTCAAGAGTGTTTATTTCTGTCGATCGACGAACGCGGAGACTGGTTAGTTGGAAAGAAGAAACAAGGGACCTGATAACATGAGGACCACACCAGGGATATTTGTGAGGAAGCGTCAGCATCTCGTTCGCCGATGTCATGCTTGCACTGAGCTTGATGGCAGTCAGTTTCAGCACATTTTGTAAGATATATTACAAATGGTACGTTCATTGTGCCAATGATGGTATTTGCATTTAACTGCAATTAATGTAAATAAAAAGTACATAGTAATGTGATTTTATTCCTATTATCTCCTTAAGGTGGTGTTTCCGAAACCAGGTTCCCTTTCTCAAATTGTTCAGTGCAGCATCCTCTATGACCTGTTAAACTTCTGCACGCTCTTACGGAAACATAGGCACAGACTAGCACACGCAAAAACGTAACAGGACATAGAGAATGCAGTCCTGGCCAAAATATGTCTGGTAACACCAAAAGTCGGCCTTAACTTGACGAAGAAATTTCCGAGAACGTACGTTTGGGAGCACAGCATTGTATAGTAGAAACTCATGGACTGTGGGAAAACCACAACAGGATAGTGTTGAGACGTGGTGCCGCAGAAGACTGTTGGAAATTAGGTAAATGGAAATGTCGTGTGGCTAGGGCCTCCCGTCGGGTAGACCGTTCGCCTGGTGCAGGTCTTTCGATTTGACGCCACTTCGGCGACCTGCGCGTCGATGGGGATGAAATGATGATGATTAGGACAACACAACACCCAGTCCCTGAGCGGAGAAAGTCTCCGACCCAGCCGGGAATCGAACCCGGGCCCTTAGGATTGACAGTCTGTCACGCTGACTACTCAGCTACCGGGGCGGACGGAAATTAGGTGGACTTGGACTCGCGAGAATAGGTTATCCGCAGAATCGGCAAAGAAAAGAAGAAATGGAAAACACTGACAAAAAGAAGGTACAGGATGACAAGGCATTGCCTTAAACAAGTCATCATAGATAGTGCGTTGGAATCTTCAAGAATATGTGCATTTTTTACCTGGACTCGTGTGATCACAAATCATTTTCATGAACAAGCGCAAATAATAGACTATTTATTTTGCTATCCGCACACACATCGCATCTTTAAATACTCTCCACACTCACTGTATTGTTGTTCAACCCTGCGAGTCAGATCGAATTCAGACACTGGAAGATTACTGTGAGCGTTTACTCTTCTGGTGTTCTCGTCGAATGGTGTTGATCTCGCAGTTTTTTTCAACACGTTTCATTAGGTCGCATTCTTGTCTCTTCGGTACGAATTTTGCAATTTATTTTATAGTAACAGCTCAGTGAGGTAGAGACTCCAAACTTTACATACAGGTCAGAAGTGGATGGCAGTGCAATATTAACTCGCTTTCTTGTCTGATGTGTGGCGGAGAGTACTTCGTTTACCACTAAAATTTCCTGGTTAGTTAGGGACTGCTTAAAACTTGCTGGCAAAGCTTTATGAACCCGCTTTCGTGTATGGTGTGTGGTGGAGGGTACTCTGAATACCATTGCTGTTCACTGCTTCCCGGGCGGGAAAGCGTGCCGGTCCCTGGCACGAATCCGCCCGGCGGATTAGTGTCGAGGTCCGGTGTGCCGGCCAGTCTGTGGATGGTTTTTAAGTCGGTTTTCCATCTGCCTCGGCGAATGCGGGCTGGTTTCCCTTACTCCGCCTCAGCTACACTATGTCGGCTATTGCTGCGCAAACACTATCTCCACGTACGCATACACCATAATTACTCTACCACGCAAACATTGGAGTTACACTCGTCTGGTGTGAGACGTTCGCGGGGGAGGTGGGGGGAGGGGGCGGAGAGTCCACTGGGGGCCGATGAGGGGTTCGGTGTGGGGCGGCGGTGGGGTGAGTGGACTGCTGTAGCCTGTTGTGGCGTTGTGAACCACTGAGGGCTACGACAGAGACGAAGCCTCTCCGTCGTTTCTAGGTCCTCAGTTCAACCTAACCTAGCCTAACCTACAATACCATACCATTGCTGTTCCACCTTTTCCTTTTCATCTTGCGAATCTCACGTGTTGCTTGTAAGCCTCCCGTGTGAGCTCGATTTTCTATAGATTTTACTTTATAGGTCTTACAGTGAGGTAATCATAGGAAGAAGCAATGCATTGACTGATTGACGTACAAAGAAACTTAAAAAATTCTGAAATTTAGCACATGTGTCTGTTGTAATCTCATCAGATTGTCTGAGATCACTTGAAAAATATGACACACACAAGACTAAAAAGCAGAAAATAATTATGTAAGTAAAATCTTTTTAATATAACTCGTTTTTAAAATAGTCTAAAAAATAAAAAAAAGTAATTTCTCCTACCCCATACAGATTGCTAGCCCCATAAAAACAGGCCTAAAAATAAGTGCTTGTGAATTTTTAATAACTATGTTGTAGAATTTAATACATAACTGATGCCTGAATATTTCAACTCCTTACTGTTATCTGTTACGTGTCCACCACGTTTTTCGTTCTTAATTCTACAGATATTTTCATGAGTCTTCAAAATGCACGAGTAGAAATTTTCAGGACTATCTGTATGGGGTTACGAATCTGTGTTGAGCTTGGAGAAATTATACTTTGTAGTCTGTTTGAAAAACGCGTTATATTAATAAGTGTGGTGTCACCGCCAGACACCACACTTGCTAGGTGGTAGCTTAAATCGGCCGCGGTCCATGTAGTACATGTCGGACCCGCGTGTCGCCACTGTAATCGCAGACCTAGCGCCACCACCAAGGCAGGTCTCGTGATACGAGAGTGGACTCGCCCCAGTTGTACGAGAACCAAGCTGCCACCCAGATGTACGAAGCCTTTCTCTCTCATTAGCCGAGAGACAGAACAGCCATCAGCTAAGTTAATGGCAACGAACTAGCAAGGCGCCATTTGTATTAGTGCCTATAGCTTACGAGTATTCAAGAGAGATGTATTCCAAAGAACAAATAAAAGATAAGTACTAAGCATCTACATACTTTTCTTCTTATTCATTTATAAGTTCTCATGTTCCAGACTTCACGCCCGTCTGCTTTATGCCGTGCGTGCACTATCGGCTACAGCGTTAGTCTAGCATTCCTTTTCAGCAATTAACTTCACGGTGTCGGCACAGCTACCGACACAACATTTATTGGCGACGAGAAAAAGAGTTTGTATTACTTCGTTTGTAATATTGGCGACGAGGGAAAAGTGAACTTTTTCTGATTGCTTACATTTAATTGTGTCATGGCTTCGCCACATTCTCCAGATGTACTGTCCGAATTTTATCGCTTGCAGACTCAGCAGACGCAGGCGTTACTGGATGCCCTTGGACAGCTCGTCCAGGGTCAACGTACCATTCAAACCGATGCGGCCGCCGCCGCTTCTTCGCTACCGCTGCCACTGAACGCTGTTGCACCTTCCTTTCGACCATACGTGGCAGCCGATGAGACGTGGCAAGAGTGGTCTCGCCAGTTCAACTTCCACCTTGCTGCCTACAGAATTCAAGGTAATGAGCGGCAGCCGTTTTTGCTTTCTTGTGTCGGTGTGTCCACATACCGTGTGATAGTGAAATTGTTTCCCCGACGCGACGTAGCAACTTTGTCCTACGAGGAAATTTTGTCTGCATTAGATGCCTATTTCAAAGAAACAGTTAATGTGGTTGCAAAACGGTATACGTTTTTTCGTACAAAACGTACGGCCGGTCAAACTAATAGGGAGTGGGTAGCAACATTGCAAGGACTTACTAGGGACTGTGCCTTTGAATGTGACTGTGGTCTTTCTTATTCAGATACAATGGTGCGTGATGCAATTGCACAGAACGTTTCTGATGTTCGCATACGGGAGCAAATTTTGAAACTAGTTAATCCCTCCCTTCAACAAGTGATAGACATATTGGATAGACAGGACACACTTGACTGTGCTCAGGAATCTTTTGCAACTTCGCCAGCCGTGTGTTACATTAACCGGCCCGCTGGACGCGCTGCGCGGCCCGGTAACCGGGCCTCGCGCACGGACGCACAGCGACCGCCGCGTGCTAAGCCAGGTGTGCCGCGCCAGCCCACAAATGTAGTGAAATCATGCCCGCGGTGTGCTACTAGACATTCGCGTGAACATTGCCCGTCACGCCAAGCTATTTGCTTTTTCTGCAATAAGAAAGGACATGTTCAAAGTGTTTGCCAGAAAAAGCTCAGATCAGACAATCACAATCATTCCAGGCCCTTTGCTTCGCGCCGGAATCGAACCAAGGACACTCAGGCTCGTGGACCTTCGCCTATGGACATTCATGTCGTTAATTCCACTTCGTCCAGTGACACTTTCTCTAATAGTAACTGTGATCGTCCCACAAAAGCTGTGCGTCGCCGTCGCCGGAAATCACGTCAATTAGCAAGTGATTCTGTACCAGTGTCTGTTCCAATTGCACAATACAGTCGCTCTTGTCGTCAGCAGGACAATAAACTTTTTGTGGACTTAGACTTTGAAGGCCAAGTGATACCATTCCAGCTCGATACCGGAGCTGCAGTTTCATTGCTCAATCACGACACGTACAAACAACTGGGCAAACCTCCGTTGCGTTCCGCAAATATTAAGCTAACTACATATTCCGGACAGAAAATTCCTGTGTTAGGACAGTGCAGCCTTCTTGCAACATACAAGGGACAAACAAAACTTGTGTCATTTTACGTTCTTCGTTCTTCTACGCCAGTGAACTTATTTGGTCTAGATTTATTTAAGTTGTTTAACATGTCTATTGTAAATCAGGTCCTATCAGTGAATCAAACTGTGCCTACAGACAGTGTTTCTCGGCTGTGTGACGAATTTGCAGACATTTTTGCACCGGGCTTAGGTTGCGCTAAAAACTATGAAGCACATTTAGAACTGAAGGTAAACGCGCAACCGAAATATTTCAGGGCGCGCAATGTTCCCCACGCATTGCGTGCTGAGGTCGCCAGAACGTTACACGATCTCGAATCACAGGGTGTAATTGAACGTGTGCAAGCTTCTCTCTGGGCCTCACCCTTAGTCATTTTGCCAAAACCTTCCGGAAAATTGAGACTTTGCGTGGACTTCAAGGCCACAGTGAATCCACAGCTCGTGACTGCTACTTTTCCTTTGCCCCGCCCGGAAGATCTTTTTGCTAAACTGTGCCCGGGAAAATATTTTTCAAAGTTGGACCTAGCCGATGCGTACTTGCAAATACCGGTGGACGACGAATCCCAGCGCGTATTGGTGGTTAACACGCATCTTGGATTGTACCGCTTCAAAAGACTGCCATTCGGGTGTGCATCCGCCCCTGCCTTGTTTCAGCAATATTTACAAACTATTTGTGCGTCGGTCCCTACTGCAGCAAACTCTCTGGACGATATAGTGATCTCCGGACAGACAGAAGAAGATCATCTTGCGAATTTACGAACATTATTTCAGGTCTTGCGGCAAAATGGTCTTCGCTTGAGGAAGGACAAATGTGTGTTTTTTGCTCGTGACTTACCATACCTGGGACATGTCATTAATGCCCAAGGCATACATCCGAGTCCAGAGCACCTCCGTGCCATACAAGAATTGCCTTCCCCTCAAAATGTGAAACAGCTACAGAGTGTGTTGGGTAAAATTAATTATTACAATAAATATGTGCGCAATGCCTCTTCCATTTCAGCTCCGCTTCATCGCTTACGCCGTAAAGGTGTTCCGTTCGTCTGGACGCCGGAATGTGAACGCGCCTTTCGCCAGTTGAAATCGGCGTTGCTTTCTAATACTTGCCTTACGCCATTCGATCCCCAGAAACCCCTTTTGTTGATGGTAGATGCCTCGGATTTCGGGATCGGTGCTGTGCTTGCGCACAAAGTTGGCTCCCATGATCGCCCTATTGCCTTTGCGTCCAAATTGCTCTCGTCTGCGCAAAGAAATTATTCACAGATAGAGAAAGAAGCTTTGGCTCTCGTGTTTGGTGTTACTAAGTTCCATGATTTCTTGTATGGTCGTCACTTTACCATCATCACAGACCACAAACCTTTGACATCGCTTTTTCATCCGACCAAGCCTGTACCTCCACGTACAGCGCAGAAATTCATTCGCTGGTCTATTTTCCTCTCGCAGTACCGCTACGATATCTTGTATCGGTCCACTGCTAAGCACGGAAACGCCGATGCGTTGTCCCGTTTGCCTGTTGCTGAGGGTAAAGCATTCGATTCTTCCGAACTTGCTTGCATGTTCATTGATTCGGAAACCGATGAAGTGGTCGAATCGTTTCCGATTGATTTTCGTCGTGTCGCTACAGCAACAGCTGCTGACCCTGTCCTTGCTACTGTTTTACGTTTTGTTGCTACGCAATGGCCTTTGTCAAAGTCTCGGATCGAGGATCCGTTGGTTCGCCGATTTTTTGCTCACAAGGAGAGACTTTTTGTTCGACGTGGTGTTTTGTTGTTGCGTTCTGATAATGATCAGTCCAGAGTCGTGGTCCCACGTTCGTTACAGTCTTCTGTTTTACGGCTTCTTCACCAAGGACATTGGGGTATAGTGCGAACGAAACAACTTGCTCGTCAGCACTGTACTTGGTTCGGAATCGATGCTGCGATTACGGATATGTGTTCTTCGTGCCCGGCGTGTGCCGAACAACAGTCCGCACCGCCGCGGAAAGTCTTTGCGTGGCCAAAAGCCACTTCCCCTTGGCAACGCTTGCACATTGATTTTGCTGGTCCATTTTGGAATGCTCGGTGGTTGGTTCTGGTCGATGCCTTCAGTAATTTTCCTTTTGTTGTCCGGATGTCTTCCACGACGTCCTCCGCCACCATCCAAGCGTTGTCTGCTATCTTTTGCATTGAAGGTCTTCCGCAGACTATTGTTTCCGACAATGGCCCACAATTCATGTCCGCAGAATTTCAGTCATTCTGCCAGGCCAATGGTATTCAACATCTGACATCCGCGCCGTTTTCGCCTCAGTCCAACGGTGCCGCTGAACGATTGGTCCGGACTTTCAAGTCACAGATGTTGAAATTGAAAGAGTCGCATTCTCGGGAGGACGCATTGTTGCTCTTTTTGTCTTCGTATCGCTCTCAGCCCCGAGATGGTCGCTCGCCGGCTGAGTTGCTCCACGGTCGTCCTCATCGCACCTTGATGTCTTTGCTGCATCCGCCGCATCAGGTTCCTGTGCAGCGGCAGCCTCCTGCTTTTGCTCCAGGCGACGTTGTATTTTATCGCAACTATCGCGGTTCACGGCGTTGGCTCGCAGGGCGCATTCTTCGCTGCCTCGGCCGCGCGATGTATTTGGTTTTGGGGGCCTCTGGTGAGGTGCGTCGGCATCTCAATCAGCTGCGCCTCTGTCGTCGCTCGGGTTCTGCCGCTCCCCGTCTGCTTTCAGCGACGGTGCCGTCCGGTCAGCGCCCTGGGGACCCATCTACTGGCTCGCCTCATCCCCAGGTGTTACCGACGATGCCTTCCATTTTGCCCCATGGCGACGCGCCGCCGCCGCCGCAGCAGCAGCAGCAGCCGCCGCCGCCGCCGCCGCTTGTTCTCCCGCCGGCGCCGCCGGCATTAGACGCTTCGCTGCAGCCGCCAAGCGCCTCCCAGGGTCACGCGCCGCCGATCGCTTCCCGTGACCAGCTGTCCTCCGCCATGGAACTCCCGCCCGCTCCGGACCACATGACGTCATCGCGCGTCGGCTACCCCGACGCCATGGAAATCGACCCTTCGGTCCCTCCTGTCTTATTACGGGCGCATACACCGCATGTTGACGTGCACCCTGGACTAGTTTTGCAGGCGTTTCCTAGCTCCCCTCGGACCGGATGGCCGGGTGCGGGTGGCACAGCCTCGCCTGTTGTTAGGCTCCCCACCTCATCACATACGTCAACATGTGGTCCTCCCCACGGCGGGCGGAAGCCTTATCTCACGACCGTTCGCCGATTTGCGGGGGAGGAATGTGGTGTCACCGCCAGACACCACACTTGCTAGGTGGTAGCTTAAATCGGCCGCGGTCCATGTAGTACATGTCGGACCCGCGTGTCGCCACTGTAATCGCAGACCTAGCGCCACCACCAAGGCAGGTCTCGTGATACGAGAGTGGACTCGCCCCAGTTGTACGAGAACCAAGCTGCCGACCAGATGTACGAAGCCTTTCTCTCTCATTAGCCGAGAGACAGAACAGCCATCAGCTAAGTTAATGGCAACGAACTAGCAAGGCGCCATTTGTATTAGTGCCTATAGCTTACGAGTATTCAAGAGAGATGTATTCCAAAGAACAAATAAAAGATAAGTACTAAGCATCTACATACTTTTCTTCTTATTCATTTATAAGTTCTCATGTTCCAGACTTCACGCCCGTCTGCTTTATGCCGTGCGTGCACTATCGGCTACAGCGTTAGTCTAGCATTCCTTTTCAGCAATTAACTTCACGGTGTCGGCACAGCTACCGACACAACAATAAGTTCAGTAAAACCTTTTTTTAACTCGTTTGTTTCAGCTAACCATGAGGCACAATCGGTGCAAGTGATCAATGACCAATGGACTATTAATGACTCTCCAGCAGAAGGAAGGGGCGGGTTGGATATAAGTACTAATGTAAAAATTGGTGAACTGCACCGTGGACATATCGCACACGACATATTACCAGAAATGTTGGTTCCTAATCTCAACTACTAACTGTATAGTTTTTATCCCAAATGTTCGGGAGTCAGTATGCGAGGGTGACATGGTGGTCGGTCGATCCCTATTGTCCAAACTGTAGCCAGAGCAACGGAGCTTCACGCTACCAAGGGTGGCTGGTAATGGTTGTGGAAGACGGGGAGGTACCATGATTCCGCAGATTACTTGGGGCTGTGCGAGGTTTCACAACTGAGTCGGAAGATGAAGAGCTGGTGGTCAAATCCCTCTGTGGCCAACATCTTACGTCTTACGTCCGAAAACACCTCACGAGAGCCGCTTACGTCACAAATGAGTATGCCCCCATTCTCTCTCTCTCTCTCTTTTGTGTTTTTCATTCTTCCTCTTTCTCTCCTCCCCAATCCTTACTTTGATATTTTACCGAGTAGTGCAGCACTGAGCAGAAATACTTTTTTTGAGCAATACTGCGTCTGTAACGCGAGCCACTGCGCATTTGTCGTACAAAACAAAGCGAGGCCGATTTTTTTTTTCTTTTTTGCAATGGAAGAGCACGAAAAACGGTGGGGAGTTGGGAGAGGGGGCCGAGGGGGCTGGAGTGGCGGACGAGAACAAAGAGTAGGCACAAGAGGATTGGGGAAGAGGGCGGGGATGCATGCGGCGGCGGTGACACAGAGAGGAAGAGCGGCCGGGAGTAATTTAATGGGAAATAATTACCTAATGGAAGCGGAGATCAGCCTCCATATTACATTTTTAAGCCCCTTGCTTGGCGCCGCCGGCCTCCTGTTTCCAAGCGGCGTGCACCGCACATTTCATCATCTCAAGTTTTGCACCGAGGGCTCCGTACTTCGAGCACGCTTCCCACACACCCCTCTGCAGGTACCATTGGAACAGAGGGGACACACACACACACACACACACACACACACACACACACACACACACACACACGCGCGCGCGCGTCGTCTCGCTTGTTGGCCACGGAGTGTTGTAAAACGTACCAATTTTCAATGTACACTACCTGGCAAGAACAGTGAAGCAGCCACAGTACAGGTTCGGATTTCAGTTTTACTACGTACACATCACCGGCGATATGTGAATCCTTAGACTTGGAATTCTGTGCGAAAGGTAGAAACCCAACCACAGGTCATTGCTGGTATTCGGTATTCGTGTTTAGTGTTGTTAGCAGGCCTGGTGGGGTATGCAAATGGCGTGACCAGCGTCGGATGTCGAGTGACCACTGTGAAGGTCACGGAGATGCCGCGTACTCGTGTGAGAAAACATTATCAGCAGCTGACAGTTTGAAGTGGGCCTAATGTGCGTCTCCATTTGGCCGGCTGGTCGAGCAGTGTAATATCCAGATTTGCGGGGCATTCGAATGTGACAGTGGCCTGGTACTGGACCTGCGTGAAAACTTGAGGACGGCCATACTTGCCGTCAACGTTCCGGTCGGTCGACCACGTCTGACCACAAGGTAGGCTCTCGGTATTGTGCACCAGGTGTATCGTAACACTTGCACACCCGCCTTCCGTCCGAGAACAAATAACGGACTCCCCGAAACATTCTGTCATCCCGCACCATTGGTCGGAGACTGGTAGCAGCTGGAGTGGGGAATTGTTGTCCCATGCCCAGGCCGTTAACACCGCAGCACAGGCCGCCGCTTTTGGAGTGGTGTCGTGACCGGGAAGCATGGGATGTCGATAAATGTCGCATTGTGTACAGCGAGGAATCGCGGTTCTGCGCTACACCGTCGGCGATCTGGAGAGAAATCCTATTTTTATAATACAGGGTGTTTCAAAATGAATATACGGGTTTTAAGGCTTCGAAACATTTATTGCATTCACTTTCAAATTGACCAAACTGCTTAGGTCATCAGTTCCTAGACTTACACACTACTGAAACTAACACACACGCCCAAAGGAGCTTCAAATGGGTCTGAGCGCTATTAGACTTAACATCTGAGGTCATCAGTCCCCTAGAACTTAGAACTACTTAAACCTGACTAACCTAAGGACATCACACACATCCAGGTTTCGAACCTGCGACCGCAGCGGTCGCGCGGTTCCAGACTGAAGCGCCAAGGACCGCTCGGCCACAGCGGCCGGCCCAGAAAGACGACTCGAACCCTCGGCGGGAGGTGCCGCGCAGTCCGTGACAGGACACTCCGCGTGGCTGCGTTCACTTTACAGTAATAAATAATACATCAACTGAAAGAGCAACTCTAATAGTTTCCTTTGTATACCCGTGCACAAAGGAAAGCATGTGGAAAGACCAGAAGTTGCTGAAGAACGTGTTGAATTAGTCAGTGTCTTCACGCGTAACTCAGTTCTGAAGGCTATACATAAATTAGCATTTCCAGCGACGTCTGTGTGGAGACTCTCAAGGAGACGCTTACAACTACATCCTTATAGTCTCTAAAGCCTACAGACTGCAGTTCACGTGCCACGTTAGCAAACAAATGTTGCTACATGACGACGAACATTTTCCGGATCTTGTCGTTTGCACTGATGAGTCGACATTCATCTAAGTGGAAAGCTGAACAAACGTAATGTGCGCGTCTTGGGTCAGCGTATCCTCACGAGATGGTACATTTGCTACGAGACTCCCCTTCACTGAAGGTTTTTGTACCATATCCTGGCGGAAGGTTTATGGACCTCTCTTTTCCAGTGAAGCAACTGTATATTGGGTTTCTTATCTTGATCCTCTAGACCTATGGCTCTTTCATCAAAGGGAAAAAGCTGAACCACAGCTTTATATAGCAGCAAAATGTTGCGCAGCATGACTGACATAACTACACTACTGGCCATTAAAACTACTACACCAAGAAGAAATGCAGATGATGAACGGGTATTCATTGGACAAATATATTACACTAAAACTGACATGTGATTACATTTTCACGCAATTTGGGTGCATAGATCCTGAGAAATCAGTACCCAGAACAACCACACCTGACTGTAATAACGGCCTTGGTACGCCTGGCCATTGAGTCAAACAGAGTTTGGATGGCGTGTACAGGTACAGCTGCCCATGCAACTTCAACACGATACCACAGTTCATCAAGAGTATTGACTGGCGTATTGTGACGAGCCAGTTGCTCGGCCACCATTGACCAGACGTTTTCAATTGGTGAGAGATCTGGAGAATGTCCTGGCCAGGGCAGCAGTCGAACATTTTCTGTATCCAAAAAGGCCCGTACAGGTCCTGCAACACGCGGTCGTGCATTATCCTGATGAAATGTAGTGTTTCGCAGGGATCGGATAAAGGGTAGAGCCACTGGTCATAACCACCTGAAATGTAACGCCCACTGTTTACAGTGTCGTCAATGCCAACAATAGGTGACCGAGACGTGTAACCGATGACACCCCATACCATCACGCCGGGTGATACGCCAGTATGGCGATGACGAATACACGCTTCCAATGTGCGTTCACCGCGATGTCGCCAAACACGGATGAGACCATCATGGTGCTGTAAACAGAACCTGGATTGATCCGAAGAAGTTACGTTTTGCCATTCGTGCACCCAGGTTCGTCGTTGAGCACACCATCGCAGGCGTTCCTGTCTTTGATGCAGCGTCAAGGGTAACCACAGCCATGGTCTCCGAGCTGATAGTCCATGCTGCTGCAAACGTCGTCGAACTGTTCATGCAGATGGTTGTTGTCTTGCAAACGTCCCCATCTGTTGAATCAGAGATCGAGACGTGGCTGCACGATCCGTTACAGCCATACAGATATGATGCCTGCCAACTCGACTGCTAGTGATACGAGGCCGTTGGGATCCACCGCGGCGTTCCGTATTACCCCCCTGAACCGACCGATTCCATATTCTGCTAACAGTCATTGGATCTCGACCAACGCGAGGAGCAATGTCACTATACGATAAACCGCAATCGCGATAGGCTACAATCCGACGTTTATCTAAGTCGGAAACGTGATGGTACTCTTTTCTCCAACGCCGATCAACTGCTGTTTGTGTATGAGAAATCGGTTGGAAACTTTCCTCATGTCAGCACGTTGTAGGTGTCGCCAGCGGCGCCAACCTTGTGTGAATGCTCTGAAAAGCTAATCATTTGCATATCACAGCATCTTCTTCCTGCTGGTTAAATTTCGCGTCTGTAACACGTCATCTTCGTCGTGTAGCAATTTTAATGGCCAGTAGTGTATTTACGCAATTGGTTGAACGACTTTGTGCCCGACCGCTGAACTGGCCGCAAGGGGCCGGATGACAGAATTTGTTTTTCACGATCTCCACGTTCCTACACGATCTGACGCCATGCGATATTTACCTCTAGGGGTCGCAAAGGATCATGTGTACTAGTATGTGGCTCCGCTACCACCTGATCTACATGACTTTAGAAATAGCATTCTTGCAACAATTACTCCAGACACTGATCAAGATTTGGGAAGAACTCGCCTGTGGACTCGATGTGTGACGAATGGTGCTGGGATTGAACACTTATAAGAAAAATTGTTTCAGTTGCTCTTTTATTTGATGTTAAAAAAAATAAAATAAAAAATAGTGTTCAAATGTGTGTGAAATCTTGTGGGACTTAACTGCTAAGTCATCAGTCCCTAAGCTTACACACTACTTAACCTAAATTATCCTAAGAACGAAAACACACACACACACACACACACACACACACACACACACACACACACACACACACACACACACACACCCATGCCCGAGGAAGGATTCCAACCTCCGGCGGGACCAGCCGCACAGTCCATGACTGCAGCGCCCTAGACCGCTCGGCTAATCCCACGCGGCTATGCGATGTCGTTTACAGATGATTTTCTCCCAGTAAATCGAAATCGACCATTCGCCCTCCTTACCGCAATCTTCACATGCGTCTGCACATCGTTTTGCAACGATACGCGCAGATGTTTAAACGACTTGACAGTGTCAAGCATGACGCAACTTACCTTGTACCAGGACATTAAAGGTTTTTTCTTCCTATTCATCCGCATTACGTTACATTTTTCTACGATTTGAGCTACCATTCATCACACCAGCTTGAAATTTCGTCCGAGTAATCATCCTATATTCTCTCGAATGAAAAGGTTGAGCCGGCCGAAGTGGCTGAGCGGTTCTAGCCGCTACGGTCGCCGGTTCGAATCCTGCCTTGGGCATCGATGTGTGTGATGTCCTTAGGTTAGTTAGGTTTAAGTAGTTCTAAGTTCTAGGGGACTGATGACCTCAGAAGTTCAGTCCCATAGTGCTCAGAGCCATTTTTTTTTTTTTTTTTTTGAAAAAGTTGAATGTAATAAATGCTACAAAACCATAAAAACTTTATATTCATTTTGGAACACCCTGTATTTTGGGGACACAGCGGTTTTACTCCTGGCGTCACAGTGGGGGGAACCGTAGGATTTGACTCCTATGACACGACAGGTAGTAACTGACAGGTAGTAACTGACAGGAGTACGATGGCATGGCAGTACTAGCCTTGCCCTGCACAGCGCCTCGGCCTGTTTGCCCGCAGCTCCGCACAGCCTACAGCGACGCCAACCTCGGCAATAGGTTCAGATTGCTCTGAGCACTATGGGACTTAACTTCTGAGGTCATCAGTCCCCTAGAACTTAGAACTACTTAAAGCTAACTAACCTAAGGACATCACACACATCCATGCCCGAGGCAGGATTCGAACCTGCGACCGTAGCGGTCTCGCGGTTCCAGACTGAAGCGCCTAGAACCGCTCGGCCATTCCGACCGACTCGGCAGTAGGCAGCGAGCTTATGGCGACAGAGTGCGCCGTAGTCGGGGCACTACTTCTGTAAACCACAACACTTGCTCACTCAGCGCTTCACTGGTATTCCTCCGCGGGAGACAGTGCTGCGACCACTTAAGTGTCAGGACGTCTCGCCGGCCGCAACAGCAGCTCTGCGAGTCGAGTCTTCAGTCTGGCCGTGAGCAGAACTGCCACCAACCGCTTCCCGACGCCACGTCTCACCACCGGCGGGCATCGTCCTAGAGCTACGGCCCTAAAACACGCCGACGCCCGACGTCACGTAACACTGTCATCCTCAAGTACACACTCAGATCTCCAGTTCAGTTCCTAAATTCGATCAGCCTCGGATCCTCGTGCTCCGTCGTCAACTACGCTACAACGACTTATTAACTTCATCGTCTAATTGCATTTTAGTTAACGGAACGTCTGGTTGAGACTTCTCCGTTTGTACTTTGGACATTCACGTACAAACACTGTATCTGAATTCTGTTCTTATATCTGTTGTTGTTGTTGTGATCTTCAGTCCAGGGACTGTTTCGATGCAGCTGTCCATGCTACTCTATCCTGTGCAAGCTTCTTCATCTCCCAGCACCTACTGCAACCTACATCCTTCTGAATCTGTTTAGTGTATTAATCTCTCGGTCTCCCTCTACGATTTTTACCCTCCACACTCTCCTCCAATGCTAAATTTGTGATCCCTTGATGCCTCAGTACATGTCCTACCAACCGATCCCTTCTTCCAGTCAAGTTGTGCCACAAACTTCTCTTTTCCTCAATCCTATTCAATGCCTCCTCATTAGTTATGTGATCTACCCATCTAATCTTCAGCATTCTTACGTAGCACCACATTTCGAAAGCTTCTATTCTCTTCTTGTCTAAACCATTTATCGTCCACGTTTCACTTCCATACATGGCTACACTCCGTAAAAATACTTCCAGAAACGACTTCCTGACACTTAAATCTATACTCGATGTTAACAAATTTCTCTTCTTCAGAAACGCTTTCCTTGCCATTGCCAGTCTACGTTTTATATCCTCTCTACTTCGACCATCATCAGTTATTTTGCTTCCCAACTAGCAAAACTTATTTACTACTTTAAGCGTCTCATTTCGTAATCTAATACCCTCAGCTTCACTTCTTATATATATATATATATATATATATATATATATATATATATATATATACTAAACAATTTTTACTGCAAAGTGTTTGCCTCATTCCTGCCACTCACACCACCCTGCAATACAATATTACATTGTCCTTGAGGCTGTTGCACTTTTTCCCGCAGGCTATCGTTGTAAGAAGTTTTCTTCTAGTTATGACCAGTACTACCTCCTGTTGGAGGACGTGACTTTTTTTGTAAACACCGTTTGTCACTGCTGGTAACAGCGAGCTTCTAGTTCCAATTGAAATGAATGTATGGCAAGTGAGACATATTTATTTATTTATTTATTTATTTATTTTTTGAGCTGGCTGTAGTGACCAACCTTGGAGGTGTTAGGATAGCTACAGGGAGGTAGGCGTGCGAGAATTTGGGTCGGTGGTGGAGCGCCGCCTCTGAGCGGAAGAGGGCAGATGAGGCCACCGACCCCTCGCGCAGCCAGCTGTAGGAGGGGGCGGCGGCCCACACCAGGGACTGGGCAGAGCGGCGGTGGCGCAACGGCCGGCCGCCACGCGAGCAGTCGGCCGCCGACCCCCGCCGCCCCCGCGCGCACTCAGCGACCCACAGTAGCCGCTCCACTGTCCGCCTAACACTCACGTGCGTCGCTGGGTTCGCGAGGTGACGTCACGACAGTGCACGAAACCTGGTTAATACACACACACACACACACACACACACACACACACACACACACAAACACACACACACGTCTCTGTCGTGTTAAGGTCTTATATCAGCGTCTACGTCAAGTTACATAGGGCGAAAGCCCAGCTTCTGTCATTACGCTGCAGCTTCTGTCATTACGCTCTACGCGAATTGGACCCGACAGTGTCGGAAGTCCCATGCGGCTTTTCGCGGATGATGCTGTAGTATATAGAGAAGTTGCAGCATTAGAAAATTGTAGCGAAATGCAGGAAGATCTGCAGCGGATAGGCACTTGGTGCAGGGAGTGGCAACTGTCCCTTAACATAGACAAATGTAATGTCTTGCGAATACATAGAAAGAAGGATCCTTTATTGTATGATTATATGATAGCAGAACAAACACTGGTAGCAGTTACTTCTGTAAAATATCTGGGAGTATGCGTGCGGAACGATTTGAAGTGGAATGATCATATAAAATTAATTGTTGGTAAGGCGGGTACCAGGTTGAGATTCATAGGGAGAGTGCTTAGAAAATGTAGTCCATCAGCAAAGGAGGTGGCTTACAAAACACTCGTTCGATCTATACTTGAGTATAGCTCATCAACGTGGGATCCGTACCAGATCGGTTTGACAGAGGAGATAGAGAAGATCCAAAGAAGAGCGGAGCGTTTCGTCACAGGGTTATTTGGTAACCGTGATAGCGTTACGGAGATGTTTAATAAACTCAAGTGGCAGACTCTGCAAGAGAGGCGCTCTGCATCGCGGTGTAGCTTGCTGTCCAGGTTTCGAGAGGGTGCGTTTCTGGATGAGGTATCGAATATATTGCTTCCCCCTACTTATACCTCCCGAGGAGATCACGAATGTAAAATTAGAGAGATTAGAGCGCGCACGGAGGCTTTCAGACAGTCGTTCTTCCCGCGAACCATACGCGACTGGAACAGGAAATGGAGGTAATGACGGTGGCACGTAAAGTGCCCTCCGCCACACACCGTTGGGTGGCTTGCGGAGTATAAATGTAGATGTAGTCACGGTTTTCCTTATTTACAGCGAATCCACGCACTAATCCTAACAGTTGAACGATTTGTTGTATTAGTATTGCACATATGCATGGTGCAGTCACATTAATGTGCGTTCCAAGTAGCGTACAATTACCACTGACAGTCGCAGTTGGCAGCACTAGCAGCCGAGCGTATACAAGAAGTGTCGGGGGAGACGCGAAAAACAGAGCAGTTACTATCGTAAAGCGGAAACAGAGCAATTTATCTGTCCAAACGGGCATTGTAATTGGCTATCAAGCCAAGGGTGGACGCATTTCCGAAACAGCTACGTTTCTAAACTGTTCGCGTGCAGTCATGGTTAAAATCTACCGCTCATGGTAAAACAACCCTGTCCAAAAGTGGCACTGAAGCAACTGTGTTGCACCACGGGTAATAGATGATAGAGCTTTTGAGTTACTGGTCACCCATATGATCCAAGGGGCTAGCAACAGTGCGTCCTTAACGACTTTTCAGCAAATGTGGGGGGAGGGGAATCACGTCTTATGCTCCATCGGACATATTTTTTAGCGCCTACGGCCCTGAAACAGTCTACGGAGGTGTCAAGGCAGGAGCGGGCAGCGTAGTCGTTTGCGTCTGTAGAAAGTTTTCGTGGCATTCTCTGGGCGATTTCGTCATTCTGGAAGCCTAAATGGATTAACATGCATCTATCCTTGGGGGTCATGTCCACCACAACATGCAGTTTCTTTTTCCTCGGCACGATGGCATCTACCAGCAGGACAATCCAACGAGTCTCAGTGTACATGGGTGGTTTTAAGAGCACCAGAAAGAGTTTACCGTACGCACGTGGCCACGAAACTCCACGGATTTAAACCCAATCGAAAATCTGTGGGGCCACCTCGATCGTGCTCTTCGCACCATGCATACAGAGCCGAGAAACCTAGCGCAGCTTACCACGGCGTAAGGGTCGGCGTGGCATCCAGAACCTCATTTGCTCTCTTCACGTCTCACGCTGCAAGAGATGGTCATTCAGGCCTTTGACAACCACATTTATCTGGCGGGACATTTTTGTAGTATAGTGAACTAAGGATTGCAGTGCCCCCATAGGCCCGGTTGGCCGTGCGGTCTAACGCTCGGCTTTCCGGGCGGGAAGGAGCGCCTGGTCCCCGGCACGAATCCGCCCGGCGGGTTTGTGTCGCGGTCCGGTGAACCGGCCATTCTGTGGATGGTTTTTAGGTGGTTTTCCATCTGCCTCGGCGAATGCGGGCTGGTTCCCCTTAATCTGCCTCAGTTACACAATGTCGGCGATTGCTGCGCAAACAAGTTCTCCACGTACTCGTACACCACATTACTCTACCACGTAAACGTAGGGGTTACACTCGTCTGGTGTGAGGCGTTCCCTGCGGGGACCGCCGTGGGCCGATCCGCACAATAACCCTGAGTTCGGTGTGGGGCGGCGGAGGGGTGAAGTGGACTGCGGTAGTCGTCCTGGGGTTGTGGACCACTGCGGCTGCGGCGGGGACGGAGCCTTTCCGTCGTTTCTAGGTCCCCGGTTAACATGCCATACAATACAGTACGAAACAAAAGGATTGCAGTCATCTCTGAAACAATGGGTTTTAGGTTATAATGATTTTTTTCGTCTACGGTTTAACCTGACTGACTGTTAAGGGGCTCCGGAACGCCCTATACTTGCAATGTTAAAATAACGCTTATAAATTACATCTTTCCTCACAAAGTATTTGAGGTAGGAAGTTGAACTTTTTACAGATTATTTATTGGAATATGGCCTACAACATAACACAGGGATTTATACAAAATTTTAGTTCAGTTATTAAAGATGATTTTTTTTTCAATTGTAATGAAAATTCACAACAATTTTTTGCAATTATTTATTTATATATTCAAAAATATACAGTTTTTTGGAAAAAGGCTGTGTTAAATTATGCAGAAGGTACTGTGTAACATTTACTGAAAGTTTGAAACAAATATGTTTGGAAGATACTTAGAAAACATGTAATTAGTATGAGAAAATAAAAGTTTTGGAAATCGAGCGACAAAGATTGGATTAACTTTTTAGTGCATTCCAGGTCCATAGGATGGATTATCTTCATCCTCTGCAAACTCCTCCTCCAGCTTCCTCTTGTTCCTCCTCCTGTTTACTCTTGCTTGTATTTCTAGACTCTTTACAGCCCTGTCTGCAGCCCGAAGGCATTCCTTGTCTAAAGCAAGCATCGCTCGTTGTTGTGTCCGTAGATTTTGCTACCATTTTCTTCAGTTGCAGTTACTGCAACACTGTTCCAAAAGGTGGTCATGTGTGAACACTTATCACATTTCAGTTGTATTTCACTAGCAAGTCCTACGTGCTTTATTATGGAGAGTTCCAGACCAGCTTCACTACAATGAATACATCTTACACAGTTTGAAAAAATTCCTTTGAGAACCGACATATCAAATATTTTATTCACATCCGATTCGCCCATAAAACATTCATAGTTTTCACTCATTGAACCAAGCTTCTTCTGTGAAGTATTTTCTTTCCCACTTTGACTGCTATGGGCAGGTGTACTTGAGAGGTTAGGTTCACTCACTTGGTTATCGTCTTTATTGTTTACAGTAATAACACATACCTTTGGCTTTCCAACGTTTCTCCTTTTCTTAAAAGCATTCAGAGGATTTCTAATAACTTTTACTAATTATTATACTTCAACAAAACAGAGACTCAAGAAACAGAATTAATTACGAATATTTTCGAGATAACGACAGAGTAAATAAACATGAAACAATCGACAATCACACCAGCGATATATATTGAATCATCACAGGTTAGCCACAACACATACTTTACCTCACATCACTAAAATGTACCTGATGAACACGGACGTTAATAATAACACCATTTGACAGCAGTTTAACAGCGCCACACGCCCATGTAGAACACATTTCAAAAAAAATTTAAAAATAGTTGTAGTCTTCGGAATTGAATAAATTATATATCTATTAAAAGGTAATAGTCTGCAGATTCAGAAAACGCAAAAAAGTAAAAATTGAACTTTTCATGATTTTGTACCTTTCCGGAGCCCCTTAAAACCGCTAAGAAACAGGTTTGTAAAAGAACCGCTTTTCGGTTTTTCATTGCTGTCATTCCCTGTAATAAGGTCCGAAAAATTCTGAAGAAGCTAAAGGAGTAAGGGATCACCACTGGTAAGTGGTTGAGGCTGTGGCAGAAATCGGTATCATAGTGTCCCGCAAATACAGCGCAGGTTAAAGAGAGGAGGGCGGCGGAGGTGTGATCGAAAATTCGCAGTTGTTTACTATCCTGCATCGCCACTTTCCGATGGTATCAATTTTTTTTACCCCGAAGCAAGCACAAACGTAACAGTAAATATGTCAAGTTTATAGCATGTCAATGAAATTAAAGGTATATCAATCAAATATACCATCTTTTCCAAGAAACGTTGCCGATGGTTTGGCTTTACGATGTCGCAGGTTCGGTGTCTCTTCTATCGTTTTTACTTTTTTAAAGGAAATGGAGCACTCTACTTCATCGCTGCTACACTTCATAAGATACTTCCGAGCTAGAAGTGGTGCAACACAACCGCTGACCTAGGATAACAGCGAAAAGCCACGGAGCAGACCCCAGGGAAGCCTCGCACGTTCACGCGTACTGTCCAACAGGTTTCGCCACGTGGCGACTGCTAAACTACTGTCTCAGCAATGCTGTACTGATTCTGATGTCAGGTGCTTGTTGCTGCTTTCTAAGTGTCGGTGTTGCTATTAAAACAGCACTGATCGTTTTTCCCACTACCTGTAATAACCCCGTATTTAAAAGCAATGGCAAATTTTGCGAATAAACATTACTCGTTAAAAAAAATATTTCAAGAACCAAAAAAATGTAGCAGAGCTAATATGGTAAAATCATATGGCAGTTGGTACAGCTTTTAATCGGTAGGTTTTTCCTGACCCTATAGTGAACCTCTTTCCTCCGAAATTCTGAGTATTAATGAATTGCCGCGCGGACTGGCCGCGTAGTTAGGGGCATAATGTCACGGATTGCGCGGGCCCTCCCGCCGGAGATTCGGGAGGGGTGTGTGTGGTGTTCCTAGCTCACGTTAGTTTAAGTAGTGTGTAAGTCTATGGACCGATGACCTCGGCAGTTTGTTCACTTAGGAATTCTCACAAATTTGAACACTTATTAATAAATTATTACCGTTTTACAATTGTCGGGTCAAGGTGTATGTTCTTACATTTGGACAGATGAAAGGATGACATACAGTTGGAAACACTAAGAGTTTTTTTCCCTCAAAAAGCGATGAAATTAAAGTTATTAGGGCTATTCCTGCTTTCTGTCGCACTGCAACTCATTTAGTTCAGCGTTTCCACAGGAGAAGACTAAATATCAGTTTCGCAGGGAGCATTTAGTTTTCTGACGATTCATCAACAATGCGTTTAAAGTATATAAGAAATAAGGGTTTCTATCCAAAATGCCAGGTTTTGAGAGAAAAGAAGCATTTGGATTTTATGACTTGTGCACAATCGGAAATAGATATTGAAATTATATCAAGATGAGAAACTTAATATATTAGAAAATATTAATTATAAAGACAATTCTTGCTGTGAGTTAGATATTAACATTCAGTTGTATCAAAATTTTCGTCATTCATCGACTTTTAGATCTAAGGACCAATTCGCTTTTACGAAACAGATATATATTGACCCTTATCATTTAAATCGTTATTTTCAGATACAGGTAAATTCTCTCAAATAGAGCATTCGCATCTGCTTGGTAATTATGTCCCCTATTACCTTCAGCCTCTAAATTCACTGACTACTCTCAACAGACGTGTTCGCCATTTTTTATCGAAATATTACTTTCTGTGATACATCTTTCGGTGCAATCAAACACTGCACAAAATTTCACCACTGTAATAAAGAAATCTTTTCTGAAAATACTTCAGTTAAGACAAATGGAGCAGTATGCCAGCAGTCACCTGTAAATGGAAGCCACTACAATAGACAATGTGCCCAGAACATAGCACATATCATGTGCTGCCACGAATTCCGCTCCACGGACAGCCTTATCATTGGCGCAACCATATCGTCCATGGAAACAGGTTCTGATAGCTTCCTGCAGTTGGGTAGGTGCTGGTGGTCTTTAGGTTCACCCCCCCCCCCCACACACACACACACACAGAGAGAGAGAGAGAGAGAGAGAGAGAGAGAGAGAGAGAGAGAGAGAGTGTGGTCTCCTGGCATGTTTCCCCATTTCCCCATTTCTCCATGTTCACCTTACACCGAGATACTCCAGTTCTCAGTCTATTGAGGATCTTCTGTGTCCGTGTGGGAAGTGATGAGCTGCAGCAAGTTCTTTGTGGTTGTCTCAATATTTCTCTGATGCTATGACAGAGTTGTATCCTACGCTTTGCAGGTGTCGTCTGAATTGATTGTGTTGTCTGGAGGAAACTTTTTCTCGATTTGAGTCTTGGTGGTCGATGTTCTCTTCCAAACAGCGGGTGTCTTTCGTCCGTCTCCTGCTTGTTTCTTTCTATTTCAGCTGCCGTTCACCTTAGGATTTTTATGGATGACGGTGCGCGATTTAATCGAACAACGCAGGTGGGGTAGTTCTTGGAACGAAAGCATATTCGCTGAATGGGCTTAAATCGTATCGAGCACGTTTGGGACCCGTCCAGAAGCACCCAGCAGCTGTCAACCCGCGCTGGTGAAGGAATGAAACGTCCTTCCACACCAACTTACTACCAACCTTTGCAGCCAGCTTAGGAGCAAAATGCATTGTCGTGGTTGGTGATCACAAACGCTACTAAGAACCGTGTCCCACCTCTCGTTGTGTCCATAGGACGACCATGAATCGCGGTGAGTTCAGTGTAACTGTTGTCCTTAAATAACAGTGTCGTGCCTCTTGGTCTTATTGCGTAATTTTTTCAGTTACCTTCGGTGGTATACGGTAGCAGGTCTTTCTATGTATGACCTAAGTTTCATCGAGCTATGTAACTGGTTATTGACATATCATGCGAAAGTAAATGGAAATGCCGTGTGGCTAGAGCCTCCCGTCGGGTAGACCGTTCGCCTGGTCCAAGTCTCTCGAGTTGACGCCACTTCGGCGACTTGCGCGTCGATGGGGATGAAATGATGATAATTAGGACAACACTACACCCAGTCCCTGAGCGGAGAAAATCTCCGACCCAGCCGGGAATCGAACCCGGGCCGTTAGGACTGACATTCTGTCCTGCTGACCACTCGGCTGCCAGGGCGGACATGAGAAAGTTGTCCGTACGCTATTCACACCAGTATCCATTGTAGTACTGGCGTTTGTCTCCCTTCCGAGGTCTTTTAATGGTAGGCCGGCATCCGATCGGGAGAGATAGGGATGCAGTGTAGGTATAGTCTGAGCTTAGCCGGCTGTGCTGACAACGGTGCCCAACTGCTGATGGCCTTGTATGGCATCCAACAGCCTCCTAAAACTTTGAACAAAACGCTTGAAAAGTGCATGGCACTGGAGCAAAATGGTTGAAATGGCTCTGAGCACAATGGGACTTAACTTCTGAGGTCATCAGTCCCCTAGAACTTCGAAACACTTAAACCTACTCAACCTAAGGACATCACGAACATCCATGCCCGAGGCAGGATTCGAACCTGCGACCGTAGTGGTCGCGCGGATCCAGATTGTAGCACCTAGAACCGTTCGGCCAAGGAACTGGAGCAGCATTTATTACGTCTGTATACTACAAACGTATGAAATATGAGTAAAAATGGGGTCCGTTAGGTGTATGCTTCCCTTGTAAGACATTCCAAGTTTTTTTGTGCTGTTCTATTTAATCCAATTCCTTTTTCACTGACAGCAATATTTTTGGTGTGTAATAGAACCTGCGGTACAATATACAGAAGCTGAAGTGTGTATATTGACTTCCTGAGTGGTCATTAATCTTTTGTATTGGAGTACTTTTCATGGGATATCCGTCCTGCACCAGAGCGGGAAGTTGTAGGAGGTGAGGAGAAAAATGCGCCTGCAGATAGGCGGCAGTTGCAGAGAGCGCGGGTAATGGCTAAATCGAGCAGGTGTGCCAACTTCTGCGGCTATCGGGACTGCCACTTTCTTAGCTGTCACTCCGACATATTACGGCTGCCAGCGGAAGCCGGGAGTAGGGAAGGGAGCGAGTCAGTGAAATAGAGAGGGAAAGGGCGCAGGGCGGCAGAGAGTAGTAGGGCAGAGAGAGTGGAGTGAGCCAGTGAAGCAGAGAGGGGAGGTACGAAGGGTGTGGGAGAGTGACAGAGAATTGAGGAAGAAAGGAGGGAGTGAGGAAGGAAGAGGCTGGGGAGGAGAGAGGTGCGAGGGATGTAACGATACAGTGCTTTTATTACCGTGCGGGAAGTGTCTTCCTCTGTTCTGTGTTTGTAGGTGAGGAGTGCTCAACGACTAAGTTGTCGGCGCTCTTCCTCTTGTTGTTGTTGTTGTTGTTGTTATGATGCAGATATGGATCTTTTCGATTGTGGAAATACGAATTCGGGAAGGTTGGAACAAATCATCATCTAATCAAAGTCAGCTGAACATGACAACAGCAGCAATGTACAGCACATTCTCGCCATACGCAACGTCCATTTTTCGCAAAAACTGAGTGCGTCAAGACTATATGAAGACCTTGGCAGTGAGCAGTGGTAAGCGATAAGTTGGTTGTTTTGACAACTTGCACAGCAAAGTTCCAATAAACTCTCATAAATAAGAGACTTCAACTATATACAGTGTGACATTTTTATTGAGCTAAATAATTATTTTCAAGTATTTCTAGAATAACATTTTAAAAATCTTTTTTTTTATTATTCATATGACCGGTTTCGGTTCATTCAGATGTGACGTAGCATGTGAAAGTTGCTGGATTTGGACGGGTTACTCCTGTAACTGAAATATCAGATCTGAAGATGGTTCTGAATGAACCGAAACCGGTCATATGAATAATAAAAAAAATTTAAAAAAATTTGCAATCAAGACGAATTTTAAGTAACATTATAAAATCACTGATTGCTGTTATCCCGTAAGACATTATGTGTGTTTTTGCAAAATTTTAAAAATCGTAAACTCTACCCAAAATGTTATTCTTAAAATACATCATTGGATACTTAATATCGTTTACTTGTAAACTGAGTGCACTTAACCTGGATTAGGATCGACTCAGCACTGTTTAGCTTCTCGACAAGTTAACGAAACGTTACTATGAAATCTCTGATAAATACAAATTAAAAGGTCCGCATTGTTTCAGCTTGTGATAATAAGATTATCATTACCAATTTTTGATATTATGAAGTATAACAAACTCAAAAAGTTATCTATGGTATTAAGGATATCTCGTAACATTACTGTGATATTGTCACGTCAATTCACGTTAAGAATAGTAAAGGGGGACAACTTATTGTTTAGTTGCTAAAAGAATAATTCACATTTACCTGACTGCCGGCCGGAGTGGCCGAGCGGTTCTAGGCGCTACAGGATGGAGCCACGCGACCGCTGCGGTCCCAGGTTCGAATCCTGCCTCGGGCATGGATGTGTGTGATGTCCTTAGGTTAGTTAGGTTTAACAAGTTCTAAGTTCTAGGGGACTGAGGACCTCAGAAGTTGAGTCCCATAGTGCCATTTTTTTTTTACCTGATTAGCAACAAGCATTGAAACGCATTTGCTTTCTGGAACATATTCTAGATCTTTGAGTCGCAGTTATCCATATAATCTTCATTTTTGTACAAATCATACCGCACACGTTGCTATTAGTAGCAGCCATGTTTTTGGCGCTTGTCACTGTCTACAGACTCACAGCTCGGTAAAACTGCATTAGTGAGCCCCTGTAATTAGAGACAGAGCTGCCGTGACTCGGTTATCGAAGAACTACGAGGGTTGGTACTTCAGTAGTGGCAACTATTTATTTATAGCTCGTACAAAATAGATACGTGTTTCAAAGTTTTACTGACCTTCAAAGTAGTCACCAGCATTGTGTATAACTCAGAACCAGCGATGTGGAAGTCGTAGGATACTCTTAGTAGGTATTACAAAACAAAGCACAGTTTCTAACAGTAAACTGGGAAATTGATTACGGGAGCGATGCTGTGTTTGTCAGTTTCTTGTAGCGACGTGAGCTGCCACGAGATTCTCTAAGCAGACTTACGAGGTGAAAACTGGAAAGCCACTGATCCAAGGGCAGTCATACCCGGGGACAAGGGTGGCCGCTAAGTCCCATAGCTCTGAAGGGATGGTTAAAAATATAATGTAGTCAAGTGTTTTTCTTTCAAGAAATCGATTTAAAAGTCGGTATTGCGCAGATTTTCAGCGGGATCGGAGCCGGAACTTTTCTATGGCTACCTACAAGTCGCTATTTATCGTTCGAAATATTAAAACTACTCCATACCCCCACCCGCGTCTAGATACCTCTCGCATGTAACCTGTTGTACGGGCGCCCTTACACTGATCTGCATGTGATGCCCCCCATCATTGGTTACATATTTTAGTGCGGCGCTGCACTAACTATCTGATACTACTGGTGATGCAAAACTCTCTTAGACGACAAAGCTCCTCTTCCTTGGCTACGTAGTGGTGTCGCTGGCGGTGGGCGTCGCACCAGCTGTTCTGGTGACCACCTCCCCCCCCCCCCCCCCAATGCGGACCACTTTTCTATCGTCTTCTGTTTTGTTCCGGATGGCCGCCGCCGCCTAGGGGAATGGTAATGCACCGGAAGGAGGTGCGGCCCGTCGACGTGCGCCGCATTAGCGACCGCCGCGGTTTTACGTCCTCCGCTCGGCGCCCGCCTCGCCCCGGCCTCAGGACACACACACACACACACACACACACACACACACACACACACACACTCTCTTTGCGCTGAGTCGAGACTGTGTGAAGGACGCAGTTAAAGGAGACCGATCAGTGGCAACTGCGACACCACACCGAGTCCTCTACCTCCTCTGACCTTCCCGTTTCTCACCGATTACTTTATGCAATGGAGCACAACAAGTGAGCCTTCATAGAGTTAAATGTGTGTGGACGAAGAGTAGGCATTAGGCTACTGAGCCTACGATATCAATAGGTATCTGTATTTCCAAAAACAAAAATTCTCATCATAATTCAATTATTTCACGCCGAGCTATTTATATTCCATGTATTTAAAATAGTGGTGAAGTATTAACATAAAATTTTGTAAATTCAACTCTATCAATTTTTTATGTATGTGTGGTGTCTGTTTTATTCGCACGTGTCCGAAAGAAGACACCAAACATTCCTATAATTGATCCACCTAGATGACCAATGGATCCATCTTCTTCAGTGCGGGTGCACAAGTACGTCCGACCACCTGCGGGCATCTCAAAATAGCGAGCTTGAAGAAAATGGACAGGGACTATGGGTAGGTGGCCCTCGTAGGGAGGGCGGGTCGGCCGTCAGGCGTGCCGACGAAGTCCGCGCAGTTGCCGTAACACTGTGTCAGGCTGGCGCAGTGGTTAAAAAAAAAAAAAAACTCCTCCCAAACAGGCCATAAAGGCCCAACGGTACCGACCGGCCGTCTCAGTCCACAGGCGTCCCTGGATGCGGATACGGAGGGGCATGTGGTCAGCACAGCGCTCTCCTGGCCGTATGTCAGTTTACGAGACCGGAGCCGCTACTTCTCAATCAAGAAGCTCCTCAGTTTGACACACAGGGGCTGCGTGCACCCCGCTTGCCAACAGCGCTCGGCAGACCGTGTGGTCACCCGTCCGACAGCGCTTAACTTCGGTGATCTGACGGCAACCGGTGTTACCATCGCGGCAAGGCTGATGGCGCAGTGGTTGTCGCACTTGGGTAATAAGCAGAAGATCCCGGGTTCGAATCCCAATCCGGTACAGATTTACGCTCGCCGCCGCGCCTATTCCGCGTAGTGTCTCAATGCAGCTGACATCGGTAATCTCTTCTAACCTTTACCTTCTACCTTCTACTTTATCCTTTTCCTTTCCTCCTCCCACCCCTTCTCCCCCTTCAATTTACATATAATCTCTCAATTTTGCTAGACCTGTACCGACGATTGCCTCGAACAAAGATGTAAACTATTTGCCTAGTGAAGTATCTCTGTTTGTTTCCATTGTGTGCTCCACCTGGCGAGAGGTGGATGTAAATGGAATTCGGGTCGTTTTGTAAGGCTGCGGAAGGTAGATGTGTTATTTTGTTTTGTTCATTCAAGTCATTCCATAGTACTTCCCATCTTAATAAGTGAAATACAAATTTTTAGGAGTTCAGATAGTTTCCTACAGTTAATATTTCGAGAATTAAGCAATTTTCACAGTCCTTTCATTAGTTAATTTTCTCCGTTCCAGAAAAAAAAACATACGGACGTTTTCGTGCATCCAGACATGAGAACAAAGCTAACATCAATATAGCGAGCTGAGTAAAACTTCATATTTTCGCATGTGGGCGTGTACCTCGATGCAACTTACTTCAAAATAAATATTAACGTCCGGGTCAAGGAAAAGCCATTGAATGTGCGGAACTGATAAGCCAAATTACAGTAATTTATTACCACTAGCATAAGTGTAATTTTTTTTTTTTTTTTTTTTTTTTTTTTTTTTTTTTTTTTTTTTTTTTTCATCAGTCTACTGACTGGCTTGGTGCGACCCGCCACGAATTCCTTTCCTGTGCTAACCTCTTCATCTCAGAGTAGCACTTGCAACCTACGTCCACAATTATTTGCTTGACGTATTCCAATCTCTGTCTTCCTCTACAGTTTTTGCCCTCTACAGCTCCCTCTAGTACCATAGAAGTCATTCGCTCATGTCTTAGCAGGTGTCCTATCATCCTGTCCCTTCTCCTTATCAGTGTTTTCCACATAATCCTTTCATCTCCGATTCTGCATAGAACCTCCTCATTCCTTACCTTATCAGTCCACCTAAATTTCAACATTCGTCTATAGCACCACATCTCAAATGCTTCGATTCTCTTCCGGTTTTCCCACAGTCCATGTTTCACTACCATACAATGCTGTACTCCAGACGTACATCCTCAGAAATTTCTTCCTCAAATTAAGGCCGGTACTTGATATTAGTAGACTTCTCTTAGCCAGAAATGGCTTTTTTGCCATAGCGAGTCTGCTTTTGATGTCCTCCTTGCTCCGTCCGTCATTGGTTATTTTACTGCCTAGGTAGCAGAATTCCTTAACTTCATTGACTTCGTGACCATCAATCCTGATGTTAAGTTTCTCGCTGTTCTCATTTCCACTACTTCTCATTACCTTCGTCTTTCTCCGATTTACTCTCAAACCATACTGTGTACTCATTAGGCTGTTCATTCCGATCAGCAGATCATTTAATTTTTCTTCACTTTCACTCAGGATAGCAATGTCATCAGCGAATCGTATCATTGATATCCTTTCACCTTGTATTTTTATTCCAATCCTGAACCTCTCTTTTATTTCCATCATTGCTTCCTCGATGTACAGATTGAAGAGTAGGGGCGAAAGGCTACAGCCTTGTCTTACACCCTTCTTAATACGAGCACTTAGTTCTTGATCGTCCACTCTTATTATTCCCTCTTGGTTGTTGTACATATTGTATATGACCCGTCTCTCCCTATAGCTTACCCCCTACTTTTTTTCAGAATCTCGAACAGCTTGCACCATTTTATATTGTCGAACGCTTTTTCCAGGTCGACAAATCCTATGAAAGTGTCTTGATTTTTCTTTAGCCTTGCTTCCATTATTAGCCGTAACGTCAGAATTGCCTCTATCGTCCCTTTACTTTTCCTAAAGCCAAACTGATCGTCACCTAGCGCATTCTCAATTTTCTTTTCCATTCTTCTGTATATTATTCTTGTAAGCAGCTTCGATGCATGAGCTGTTAAGCTGATTGTGCGATAATTCTCGCACTTGTCAGCTCTTGCCGTCTTCGGAATTGTGTGGATGATGCTTTTCCGAAAGTCAGATGGTATGTCGCCAGACTCATATATTCTACACACCAACGTGAATAGTCGTTTTGTTGCCACTTCCCACAATGATTTTCGAAATTCTGATGGAATATTATCTATCCCTTCTGCCTTATTTGACCGTAAGTCCTCCAAAGCTCTTTTAAATTCCGATTCTAATACTGAATCCCCTATCTCTTCTAAATCGACTCCTGTTTCTTCTTCTATCACATCAGACAAATCTTCACCCTCATAGAGGCTTTCAATGTATTCTTTCGACCTATCTGCTTTCTCCTCTGCATTTAACAGTGGAATTCCCGTTGCACTCTTAATGTTACCACCGTTGCTTTTAATGTCACCAAAGGTTGTTTTGACTTTCCTGTATGCTGAGTCTGTCCTTCCGACAATCATATCTTTTTCGATGTCTTCACATTTTTCCTGCAGCCATTTCGTCTTAGCTTCCCTGCACTTCCTATTTATTTCATTCCTCAGCGACTTGTATTTCTGTATTCCTGATTTTCCCGGAACATGTTTGTACTTCCTCCTTTCATCAATCAACTTAAGTATTTCTTCTGTTACCCATGGTTTCTTCGCAGCTACCTTCTTTGTACGTATGTTTTCCTTCCCAACTTCTGTGATGGCCCTTTTTAGAGATGTCCAGTCCTCTTCAACTGTACTGCCTACTGCGCTATTCCTTATTGCTATATCTATAGCGTTAGAGAACTTCAAACGTATCTCGTCATTCCTGAGTACTTCCGTATCCCACTTCTTTACGTATTGATTCTTCCTGACTAATGTCTTGAAGTTCAGCCTACTCTTCATCACTACTATATTGTGATCTGAGTCTATATCTGCTCCTGGGTACGCCTTACAATGCAGTATCTGATTTCGGAATCTCTGTCTGACCATGATGTAATCTAATTGAAATCTTCCCGTATCTCCCGGCCTTTTCCAAGCATACCTCCTCCTCTTGTGATTCTTGAACAGGGTATTCGCTATTACTAGCTGAAACTTGTTACAGAACTCAATTAGTCTTTCTCCTCTTTCATTCCTTGTCCCAAGGCCATATTCTCCTGTAACCTTTTCTTCTACTCCTTCCCCTACAACTGCATTCCAGTCGCCCATGACTATTAGATTTTCGTCCCCCTTTACATACTGCATTACCCTTTCAATATCCTCATACACTTTCTCTATCTGTTCATTCTCAGCTTGCGACGTCGGCATGTATACCTGAACTGTCGTTGTCGGTGTTGGTCTGCTGTCGATTCTGATTAGAACAACCTGGTCACTGAACCTTTCACAGTAACACACCCTCTGCCCTACCTTTCTATTTATAGCGAATCCTACACCTGTTATACCATTTTCTGCTGCTGTTGATATTACCCGATACTCATCTGACCAGAAATCCTTGTCTTCCTTCACTTCACTGACCCCTACTATATCTAGATTGAGCCTTTGCATTTCCCTTTTCAGATTTTCTAGTTTCCCTACCACGTTCAAGCTTCTGACATTCCACGCCCGACTCGTAGAACGTTATCCTTTCGTTAATTATTCAATCTTTTTCTCGTGGTAACCTCCCCCTTGGCAGTCCCCACCCGGATATCCGAATGGGGGACTATTCCGGAATCTTTTGCCAATGGAGAGATCATCATGACACTTCTTCAAATACAGGCCACATGTCCTATGGATACACGTTACGTGTCTTTAATGCAGTGGTTTCCATTGCCTTCTGCACCCTCATGTCGTTGGTCATTGCTGATTCTTCCGCATTTAGGGGCAATTTCCCACCCCTAGGACAAGAGAGTTTCCTGAACCTCTATCCGCTCCTCCGCCCTCTTTGACAAGACCGTTGGCAGAATGAGGCTGACTTCTTATGCCGGAAGTCTTCGGCCGCCAATGCTGATTATTTATCAAAATTTAGGCAGTGGCGGGGATTGAACCCGGGACCGAAGAAGTTTTGATTATGAATCAAAGACGCTACCCCTAGACCACGGGTGATTCTGTATAAATTACATAAACCAATTCAGTACTTGTTTAAACAGAAAGTAAACTGTGTAACTGTTTAAACTATACAAACATTAAACGGCTGAGACTGCACACGAGTGTCGGCAGACTCAGTCCAGTGGAGCACCTCGTCGGATGAATCACGTAGACTCTGCGGACCACGGGGAAACGTCTGATAGGAGACTCACTCACATCGTGGCTCATTATCTGAATACCATCGCAGTCACCGGCACTGTCGGTGCGGAAGCCATACTTGCTCACACGCCTTCTCCAGTCCGGTACCGATTAAGCTGTATCCACAGCTGTCTAAGATAATGCAAGGTTGGGAATTCAACGTTTGGATTGTCAGTAAGTCGGTGGTTCTGGGTTTTCGTGGCCTGACATTCACATTTCCAGGCAGCGTCGAACCCCTGTCTTCATACGCTGGTCTTTGGATCTGAGGCGTTCTCTAGGTCGTGAGCGTAAATCTTCGTGGAGAGGGACTGACTAATTTATAGAAACGTGCTGACAGATGCTGTAGAGAGCCCCCTTTCGACGAAGGTGAACTAGAAAGAAACAGAATGAAAGTGTTCCAAGTGATAATTACCGAATTTCTATACACGAACTAATACATGCATAAAGACGTACGTAATGAAGAAAAGCCTGGTGAACAAGATACAGGCTTACGAGATGCAATTTCAGAGTAGTAGAAAAGGACAATAAAATGGATAGAGCAAGGAATGAGACGGCGAGGGGAATAATGAAAGACAAAAGGCCTTGCAAGACACCATAGGCAAGATTAAGATAGTACCGAGACAGCCCTGCGAAATAACAATATGACGCAAGAGTCCCAGAGGAAAATCGAGAGATGGATGGATCACTGGAGTGAAGAAATGTGTGGAGGAGAGGGGAGCTAATTGGGCTAGAGTGGAGGGGGAAACGTGGGAGGACACGGAGAGATGGAGAGGTTTGTGTTCCAAGCAGAACCATCCATGGCAGTAAACTGTAGAAGAAGAATAAGAAGAGGAGGACCTTAGTGCCTTACTGGGAAAACTAGGAAGTAATAACTTTTAGTGAAACATTTCAAAGTATACCTGAAAATGTATTACACAATTACAAAAAAGTGTTTGACGAATATCGAGAAGAAAATTATACAAATTAACATTGAAGTGACAGAATCGCAGCAGTAAACCTGTCTGTGATGCACAACGCATCTCCTGTACCGTCTGGAGTTTCCTGAGCATCTCCGTAACGCTCTTGCAACTGCAGAACGATTCCGTGACGAAACGCGCCGCTCTTCGTTGGATCAACTCTACTTCTTCTATTGATCCAACCTGGTAAGCTTCCCAGATTAATGAATAATACTCCATAACCTGTCCAACGAGTACTTTGTAAGCTCCTTCTTTTCTTCTTTCGCAGGTGATTTAATTATATTAAGGATCTTCCAATAAATCTCAGCCTCGCATCTGCTATTCTTGGAACTAATTTCATGTGGTTACTCCACTTTAGGCTCTTTCGGACGTACAGTGCTACGTATTTTACTGTTCTTACTGTCTCCAGCAATTTTTCGTCAGGCGTTTGATGGAACAGCAGTCGATCTCTTGGCTTCTTTATACGCAATATGTAAGATTTGTTTACGTTCCGATTCAACTTCTAGACCCTGTACGAATACTCACATCTCCGCTCAACTTCCTGCATTTCGTCACAGTAGTGACTATTTTAGGAGTTAGCAGTGTAGACTAATCTGAACAAAGCATTACATATTACATGTGCCTAATTTTTATTGAGAACAGAGATGCAACTGTGATTTGTTTGCCAGTTCGACTGTATCGTTAAAGCATGTGACAGGTGTTCAGAAACGGCGAGTACTGCGTGGAAATTCTGGTGCAGTTTGTAGAGAACACGGTAGACGATTTTCTAACCGCAGACTACCAGTCAACGGCGTTTACACGTGTTTCCACTAATCTCACGAGTACATCACACCGTTGCAGTGGACAGCCGACATACATTATCTGTACGTGAAAATGAACAGTGTGTTGATGAAGTGAGGAGCATTGTGCCGAATCGTATTATGTCCGCCGATGAGCAAAATTGAGTTTGATACATTTTCGTGTAGTTTCCGAAGCGATGTTTCACACTGTGAAGTCACACTGGAACAATTCGTATTCACTAACAATGAAAATAGCTGCTGAAACGAAGCAGTCGTTCCACATCGTATTTATTCCACCGTAGCGTCTATTTCAAACTGTATAGTGCCTAACAATAACACTACATGAAGCAGATTTGTTACTGTGCTCAAATGGTTATACTGACAATGAGTGCGCTATTCTCGCCAATGCTAGGGTTCAGTAATGAGTTATCTTTTACTTATGAATTGTGTCTAGGGAAATAGCTTTTTCGTTTATGGAAGGAAGGGACTGGTGTGGGTGATAATTCAAGAGGAAGCGAAAAGAGATAAACGAAGACCAGACATGGCCATCAACTTAAATCACCATACAATAGCCTGAGTAAAGCATGAATACCGACGTGAATAATTCGCTCTTTAACGATTCTGGGGATGATGGTAGGAGCAAAGGAGAAATCTCTGCCAACGTCATCGGGTCAACCGCATGTTAACTGGCAAATAGGAAGACGCCACTTTCACTTTTTCGTGTCCCCACAAGTAAGCTTCAAACAACTTAACACTTCAAAATTTCTGGAAAAGTACCCATGTTACGAGGAATCAGATTCGATTCTTGCTTCTCCTGAAGGAGGAGGACTGAACCAAATTTGAAGACGAGCCAATAGAATGGTCATTCTGTACCTTCTCTAAATCAAAACTTTTAACCGGAAAATTTTGGATTAACACGTTTAATAATAACATAAGCATTTAAATAATACAGTATATCGTTGAATAATTATAGCAGAAAGGCATTGCGAATTGTATATCAAAATGGTTAACGTAAATATTTTCGTAATGTAATAACATGGTTTCCAGCGATAACATGTTACTTTGACATAAATCATGATGATGTCAGTTACAAAGTTCATTGAGAAAAATATAATTTTATATTAAAATAAAATGTTCTTCTAGTAATTACAAAAATAATTGATTAGTTGTGTATTTACCTTATCAATCCATTTTTATTTACGTATTTTACAAACAATTGGATGCAAATTGATTTCACTTTTTCATGTTTCCAAAAGTAAGCCTCAAACACAATAACTTCATAGTACACAATTTCTGAAAATGTTCCCTGGTCAGGAGTAATCAGTTTTTTGCTTCCCCTGTAAAATTTTGTTTCCTCGACATAATTCGCTTTACACCATTGCTCCCAGTGTACGAAAGCAAGCCCCGTTTGGAGAGCATTAAATCTAATTCGTATCGCGATAACTCGAAGAGTTTGAACAGGCCGATTACTTGCACGTAACTGCCGTGCAGAAAGTTAAGTGCGCACGCACAAAGTGCCTGGTCATCCACGCTTGCCAAACTTGAGACATTACGAAACGTTTTGTGGAGTACTGGATTGGTACATCGACACTCAAATGCCTGTCACTGAGTCGCAGTCCTTGGCAGATGCCTCCACTGCTGTACACGTACTTGCCTCCCCCGCCCCCGCTATTCCTCACCCAATCGGTACAGCACCGTCTGTCTCCGATTCGCAAAGCGCTGGATGCTAGGTGTTGACAGCGAAGTGCCGAAATCGGGGATTCCCCGCGAAGTCGGAACAAGTGGCGGGTGTCGGCGCAGGGAGTCCATCGGCCTTTGTTACGGCGGGAGGGCCCGCCTTGTGCTGTGCTCGCCTCGCCTCACCTCGCGGCCAGCCTTTTACTGCTGACACATCGCGGCGGCGACATAAAAACGCAGCGCGATATTGCGCCGTAAAACCCGGCACCGCCCGGTCGGGGAATGCGTCATTTTTACGGGCCGTGAGGTTGGCACCGCCGTTTGGAGGCGGGTTAGTGGAAGGTGGCGGGGCGGGGGGGGGGAAGGGGGGGAGAGGAGGAGGCGGCGGGTAAAAGTGGGGTGGGAGCTGCTACTGCCCTCCGACGGAGTAGTGCGTCCCAGAAATCAAAGGTCGAGTGGTCCAACGTGTGAATAGTCCACGTTTACAAAGGAATATGCAGTGGCCGGCCGCAGTTCTAGGCGCTTCAGTCTGGAACCGCGGGACCGCTACGGTCGCAGGTTCGAATCCTGCCTTGGGCATGGATGTGTGTGTTGTCCTTAGGTTAGTTTGGTTTAAGTAGTTCTAAGTCTAGCGGAAGGATGACCTCAGATGTTAAGTCCCATACTGCTCAGAGCCATTTTAACCATTTTTGAATACACAGTGGTTATGGCCTGAACAGATTTTCCGATAACTGAGGTCTGCGCTAAGGTTACTTTTCGGTAACTGATATTTTCGACTTTGATTTTTAACGATTTTGAATAACATTTTACGAATTAACACTCCCTTCACTAACGTTAACATGTAACTTCCGTTTTCTGTCATCGTAGTCAGCCACGAGTTAGGAACCACGAATATGGTTCAATACGTAATGCAACTTTTTTTCCTTACCCAATTTGTCTTGAAAAAAATTGAAATGCAGAAATTGTGGTGGGACATAGTACAATATTCCCGCATCTGCCCCTGTTTCAAGTTCCGATTGGTGACGGCGTTGTATGTAGCGTTCAAATTGGCGTCTGTAACTATCATTCAGTTTCTTTTGGCGGAAAAGCAGTGCATCGCAGACATTCGTAGGTGCTTGCAGAATGTCTACTGAGACCGTCAGTGAAAAAATGCATGTGGAGTCATCGGGCGAGGCATCTGTCAACATCGCAACAAGGTTGCTCAAACTCGTCCTATCTCCCGCGTACCGGCCGGCCGCAAACAGCTGTGCTGCCCTCAAAAGTTGATAAACAACTTCGGCGTGTTTCTTCCCACAAAAACGCAAACTAACTTGTCCTGCTCCAGGAAAACTCAAGGCCTCACGCACATCTGCGCGAGATGAGCTCACAAAACTACACTAGACTGTCCTTCCACATTCACCCTATAGCCCGGATATCGCATCTTCCTACTTCCCATCTGTTTGGCCCGATGAAGGATGCACTCTACGGGAAGCAATACGTCGATGATGATGAAGAGGTTACTGGTGCGACAGATGTTGGCTCCGACGTCGACGTGCGGGAATACAGGCCCTAGCGGTAAGGTGGCGTTAGGCAGTCGCATTTAACGGAGATTATATTGAGGAATAGGGTTTTTGAGCCAAAGGAGTGGTTTTATTCAGGATTCCAATACACCATAGTATTTTAAGTGCATTACATATAGAACGCCCCTCGTATGTTACTAAGCGACTATGCTGGTACTCGAGACCAGTTCCCTGCCAGGGAACAAAAATTCGATTTTCAGTACTTTGCATGGTTACTGACCGAATTTAAAATTTTCAAGTGCTGTCGTAATGTACTCCTTAAGAGGTATAATCTTATGTTAAAGGTTTAACATAACAAGACAAATATTTCGGTTGCAAACTGTCTTCTGTCCTTGAGATAGAGTAGCTGACGACGCGCAACGGAATTTATTTGTGCAGTGTTTGAGAACACTTAGCAACTTCCAACAACTTTTACAAGTAATTTAAAGCCTTCATGAAACTTCCTCTCGCTGACAAGGAAAAAAGTTCATCAGTTACTAGATTTTCAATGATCAGTCAGTAAAAGTTCAGCGTCAGACATAACGATTTATTTTACTACTTGTTTACTACTGGTTACAATTCGCAGCACTGTTTGCTGACAGTGTTCACGTTTACCACTTAATTACGTACAAAATTACATCATTGTACGACACATAGTTCAGAAGATGACACCATAGACATTTATACCTGTGAAGAACTAGCTTCTGCTTAAAATGGAGCAATATTGATCCAGTATTTCATAATAAGAGCGCACTCCAACCTTTTTGTAAAATTTTTCTCTTTTACAAGCTTAACGTCAAATATTTCCGCCCCGATAGCTGAGTGGTCAGCGTGACGGAATACCATACAAAGGGGCTCCGGTTCGATTCCCGGCTGGGTCGGGGATTCTTTCCGCTCAGGGACTGGGTGTTGTGTTGTCATCGTCATCATCATCATCATCATCATCATCATCATCTCATCCCCATCGACACGCAAGTCGCCGAAGTGGCGTCAACTAAAAAGACTTGCACCATACGGGAGGCCCTAGCCACACGACATTCCATTTTCAACATAAAATATTAAACACATTAACTTATCTGTAAATAAACAGATCATTCTGGCTGTTTTGTGCGTGGGAGTTCCACTGTGTAAGGAATCGGGCGTTTACTGGCAATTAAACTTGCTAGTCAAATTACATGTAGCACTACAATATCCAGTCCTAAATAAAATTTGAATAAATCCGGTTATTGCAAAGGAAATAGCGGAAATTACGTTAACCTACTGAAGCTACTGTGTATTTAGTATAACATTTAGATTACTGAGTTACGTTGATAATTAACTTACCAAAACTGCGTTGAGACTATCAAAGCAAGACGTGTCTGTCACGAAGAAAGTGCTGAGAGAATCGTAGTTGAGGGTGGTGTTATGCAGATCTAACCACAAATGTTGCTTTATGTTAGCCGTTGAAGCAGTAACGTGTAATTTGTCTAGCACATTGTAAGTGGTGACGTATGTAGTCAAGTCAGAAAGAAAATCAAAAAATGTTTACACCAGACGGACAAGGCTTAAAAGAGAAAGAAAATGATTTTCTGACACTCGTGCTGTTTAAAGGGTGTTTTTTCTTTTTGTTTTAAATCCGCTGCGTAAATGTTATGTAAAGTTCCTTATCAAACACGGGAAAACAAGATATCGATCTTCTACTTTGTAGAGATCGTCAGGAGCATACATTATTATACAAGGGTTGGAGAAAAAATATGTGGACACCGCCAGAAATGCATGTTTGAACATAAATGCAGGTGCTAGCTAAGTTTGCAGGTTGCGCTGTTGTATTTGACGACGAACGGCACCTATGCGATGACCTCAACACGCTACAAGTGTCAGTCGTGGTCAAAACAGTGTTCTCTGTGGTTGCGAGTGTGCTATGTCGGAGCTAAGTGACTCAGAACGCAGGCACATTCCTAGTATTCGTAATGATGCGTATACCGCAAACGAGGTAGCCGAAGTATTTATTGTTTCAAGAGGCACCGTATCGAAAAACGTATATAGCGTACAGGTTGACGAGGAAAACATCATCTGCTAAGTCACAAGCCTGACGAAACTGTGCGCTGAGTGATCGTTACAGACGGTCTGTGAAAAGAACTGTGACGACAGCTGCAAAAGTCATTGCAAATCTGAATGACGCACTTGCTAACCCCGTCGGTTCCAAAACAACGGGAAGGGAAATCCATAAGCAGGGAATTGCACGGCCAGATAGAATTCTAAAACCACCCATCATGGATGCCTGTGACTGGAAAACGTGGTGCCCAAATAATAAAACCTGGACTATGGAACAACGGAAAAATGTTATTTAATGGGATGAGCCTGGTTTACACTGTTTCCAGCTTCTGGCCGAGGTTGTGATATGGCGGGAGGTTTGGTGGTGATTTAAGCAGCCACATCGCGGTATTCGATGGACCCCACCGTGACCCTATGCGACTATTTTTGCTGATCGGGTTTATCTCATCTACATCCACATGGATACTCTGCAGATCACATGTAAGTGCCTGGCAGAAAGTTCATCGAACCACCTTCACAATTCTCTATAATTCCAACTCGTATAGCGCGCGGAAAGAACGAACACCTGTATCTTTCCGTACGAGCTCTGATTTCCCTTATTTTATCTTGGTGATAGTTTCTCTCTGTGTAGGTCGGTGCCAACAAAATATTTTAGCATTCGGAGGAGAAAGTTGGTGATTGGAATTTCGTGGGAAGATTCCGTCGCAACGAAAAACGCCTTTCTTTTAATGATGTCCAGCCCAAATCCTGTATCATTTCAGTGACACTCACTCCCATATTTCGCGATAATACAAAACGTGCTGCCCTGCTTTGAACTTTTTCGATGCACTTCGTCAGTCCTAACTGGCAAGGATCCCACTCCACGGATCAGTATTCTAGAAGAGGACGGACAAGCGTAGTGTAGGCAGTGTCCTTAGTACGTCTGTTACATTTTCTAAGTGTCCTGCCAATAAAAGGCACACTTTGGTTAGCCTTCCCCACAGCGTTTTCTGTGTGTTCCTTGCAATTTAAGTTGTTCATAATTGTAATTCCTAGGTATTTACTTGAATTTTTGGCTTCTGTATTTGACTGATTTAGCGTGTAACCGGAGTTCAAAGAATTCCTTTTAACACTCATATGAATGACCTCATTCTTTTCGTTCTTTAGGGTCAACTGTCAATTTTTGCAACATTCAGATATATTTTCTAAATCGTTTTGCAGTTTGTTTTGATCATCTGATGACTTTATTGGTCGATAAACGATAGCGTCATCTGCAAACAACCTAAGCCGGCTGCTCAGATTGTCTCCCAAATCGTTTATATACGTAAGGAACAGCAAAGGGCCTATAACACTACCTTGGGGAACGCCAGAAATCACTTCTTTTTTGCTCGATGACTTTCCGTCAATTACTACGAACTGTGATCTATCTGACAGGAAATCACAAATCCAGTGACATAACTGAGGCGATATTCCATAAGCACGCAATTTCACTATAATCCACTTGTATGGTACAGTGTCAAAAGCTTTCTCGAAATCCATAAATACGGAATCGACCTGAAATCCCTTGTCAATAGCACTCAACACTTCATGTGAGTAAAGAGCTAGTTGTGTTTCACAAGAATGATGTTTTCTAAACCCATGTTGACTGTGTGTCAATAGACCGTTTTCTTCCAGATAATTCATAATGTTCGAACACAATATATGTTCCAGAATACTCCTGCATATTGATGTTAATGATATGGGCCTAGAATGCATCAGCATACTCCGAAAGGAACGTAATTGATATAGAGTTCGTACCAGAAGACTTGCTTTTATTAAGTGATTTAAGTTGCTTCACTACTCCGAAGATATTTACTTCTACGTTACTCATGTTGGCAGCTGTTTTCTATTCGAATTATGTAATATTTACTTCGTCTTCTTCTGTGAAGACATTTCGGAAGGCTGTGTTTAGTAACTCTGCTTTGGCAGCACTGTCTTCTATAGTATCTCCATTGCTATCTCGCACAGAAGGCATTGATTTTTTTTCCCGCTAACATACTTCACATACGACCAGAATCTCTTTGGATTTTCTGGCAGGTTTGGAGACAGTTTCGTTGTGAAAACTATTATAAGCATATCGCATTGAAGTCAGCGCTAAATTTCGAGCTTCTGTAAAAGATCGCCAATATTGTGGATTCTGCGTCTGTTTAAATTTGGCATGTTTGTTTCGTTGTTTATCCAACAGTGTTCTAAACCGTTTTGTGTACCAACGAGGATCAGCTCCGTCGTTTGTTAATTTATTTGCTATAAATCTCTCAATTGCTGCCGATACTATTCTCTGAATTCAGGCCACATCTGGTCTACATTTATATCATCAATTTGGAAGTAGTGGAGATTGTCTCATTGGAAGGCGTCAAATGAATTTTTATCTGCTTTTTTGAATAGGTATATTTGTCGTTCATTTTTGAAGGATTTGGTGTTCACAATATTCAGTCACGCTACGACAACTCTCTGTTAAGTAATCCCTGTATTGGTTTTGATGCTCGTTAAAGTGTTTTCACAACCGTTTACTATTCGCGTGGGCTCATGAACTAACTGCTCGAAATAATTCTCAGAGAATGCGCTTAGCACAATTTCGGATGATGTTTTACGTTTACCTCCGGAATTAAACATTTATTTTTCGCAACATATCGAGCGTAAATTAATGTCACCACCAACTCTAATTGTATGAGTCGGGTACGTGTTTGAAATCAAACTCAAGTTTTCTCTGAATCTTTCAGCAACTGATCATCTGAATTTGGAGGTCGGTAAAAGGATCCAGTTACTGTTTTATTTCGGTTGCCAACAATGACTTCTGCCCATACTAACTCCCAGGAACTATTTACTTTAATATCGCGACGAGATGAACAACTTCTAAGAACAACAAACACGCCACCGCCAACCGTGTTTAGCCTGGCCTTTCGGGACCCCGTTAGGTGTTTGTTCCCAATGCTGCTTGTGTGTTCCAAGACAACTTACACTGTCCAGGTCTGGCTTTGTGAGGACGAGGATATACTTTTGCATCTCCCTTGGCCACCGCGGTCAGCAGATGTTAATATTATGGGTCTTTGTGGTCTGCTTTGGAGAGACGGGTGCGTGATCCATACAGTCCTCCTCCATCGTTACCTGAACTTGTGAGTATTTTGCAGGAAGAATGGTAGAAGATTACCTTAAAACCCACACAGCACCTTTATTTAGCCTTCCGAAACAATTTTCTGCTATTGTGAATGCCAACGGCACGTATAATGCGTGGTAATGTGTTGTTTTGGTGTTTCGGTATTTTTGTTCGCGCCGTGTGGCAAACTTCGAATTTTGGTGATGGCACAAACAAGTCCCTCCGAGAATTCGTGTAAATGTCACATGTCCCACCAATCATCGAAATAATGATCACTTAACGTACTGGAATTAGATTAAGAGGTGGATGGTGGAGGATATTTACGTTCCTAGTGGTATATTCATGAGTGCTACAGTTAGTTTCTAGTTCATGCTGTCTGTTGACAGAAGAAGAACTACATCGCATAATAAACATACTGTGAAACTGTTGTTAACAAGTCTTTTTTTGTAAAAAAAGACTAGCCTCCATATGCCTTGAGGACAGACGCAAGGTATCACACTTTGTAACGCCCTAACGACCACCTTAAAGTCAATTAAGAAAGAACATGAAGTAGGGAAAGTCATCTCGGCAGTTACCACATCTTTGCCGATGAGCTAACACGAAAGACTTTTGTCAACAACTACATTGTACACCACTGAGCATATTTGTTAGCGAAAGAGAAAGAAGAAACTTCGTATTTCAGCAATGGAAAAATATCCATGTTACAAATGTGAAATTAATATCTCAAAATTTAAGTCCAAAGTAATGTCATCAGAGAGAACTTTTATGTGGAAGAGAGTTGTAAGCGCAACGAAGAAATTCAATGCGCCTACAATGCTCTTCCACAGAAGAAGTCGCTTGCTAGAACTCATCCAGTGCAGACGTACGAGAGCAGTTCTGATCTGGGTTATTGAGATTGCGAATCGTGACGAGACTGTTTTCGAGTTTAGAAATGTTTGTCGCGTGACGGGATTCACGGCTTAAGAAACTGATTTTATGAACTGAGACGGGAACAGATAGACTCATTTAACCGTGCACTATGGGTTAATTGAAATCTTATAACGGAATTGGTGAACATTGGACTTGAGTTTAAATTAGTTGGACCTTAAGGAGAAGTGAACATTCTATGAAAGAATACACGCAATTAGTATTGAGTAGGACCCAAGTACACGACATCATGAAGATGAAACAATTACGCTAAAGTGTTGAGTTGTGGTAATTGCCAAGAAACTATAACTCAATCGGACTGACTTCACTAAACTATTCCGTGTGCGTGTGGTGCGGGAGTTATAAGTATTTAGTGACAAAATAACAATTAACTGTTCGTTACCAGTTAAATACCCGGTGTGGACTACATCATTAAATAGCTTGATAAATGACTAAATCAACGACTACTCACGAAAGACTATTTCATTGAAGTGCAAATATTCACGTCATTAGTTGAGAAGCGAACTTCAAAATATTTTCGTATTACGACGCCATCTTAAAAAGACTGAATCAAAGAGTATCTCTGGATCTCGCTGCATACCGGCACAACAATTCCATAGCGACGAGACAACATCGTAAGAAAAAACTGTTAACTAAAATATTTCCTCGCAATCAGTGGTGTGTGCTATGCGAACGAGAGAAGAATTAATAACTACTGCAAATCGGGGCAGTTAACAATACAATATTAATAATAAAAAGCATCAATTATACGAGTTCGCATAAATGGAAACGCTGCGGACTTGTAATTGAGATACAACGACTACGCGAGAAACGACTTTTCGGAAGTTTTTCAGGTTTTTTTTTCTCCCGTGAATCTACGGAGACTGACGTTATATCGCATCGTGTCTCTAATCTGCCGCGAGAGCTGTGGCAGTAGCAGCTCTACGGCGTCGACGACGTCAACACGCGGTTGGAGTCCGGGGACACGCGCCACACAACTTGCAGCACATTTCTGTACAGTGGAGTGAATACTTTTGTGTCTTCCGCCGCAGAAAATTAGCCACATACGATGTCGCGTCCTTCTTCCTAACATCCAGCGGGCTCAGTTCCAGAGCAGCGGCCTCTCTCGCCGGAGTTGAAGTAGCCCGCAGCCCGCAGCCTGCATCCGGAATTCTGGCCTAAGCTCGGGCGAGGTTGCGGTCTCATTTCGGCCCACCAGAGGGAGGCGAGTGGCAGCGAATTCCGCGGAAAATATGAGGTTATGAAGGGCCCGCGAAAATTAATGCCTCAAACGCCACTGGGCACCCGCGAGCCGTGGGCCAGCAAAAGGACGCCATCCATTTCACTCCATTTTGCTCCGTGCGCAGCCAATGGGGGCGGGCGCACACCGAGTTGCCGCCACAACTACGTTTTAATTGCAATCCATTTACTCCCTCCCTCCATCTCTCACTTTCTCTCCGTCTCCCATTCCTATTTTTTCCTCAAATGCTGCTGGCAGTGCACACTATTCCGTCTGCTCTTTTCAGTGCTCTACCAACCCAATCCTACTCTCTCTGTCTCTCTCTCTCTCTCTCTCTCTCTCTCTCACACACCCTTTTTCCCCACATTCTTCCCACTCTGTTTGTTTTTTAGGCCCCTCCGGAACCCTACTTCTACGGTCCCTTCATTGAAGCCCTGCAGCGATGGCAGTTGGCAGCACTGCGGCAGAGCGAGCGGAAACAATGGAGCGGCGCGGCCAGATCGTGCTTTGTTTCCAGAGCGCCAGGGCCGCCGCGGGTGTCGCTAGTTGGTCTGGCGCTAGAGGCCGAAGGGCCTGCCAACTGTGTCGGCAGAGGTTAGCTCCCAGCAAGGGTCCACCCTTTCTGTACGCGCGCGCGCGCGCGCGCGCGCGTGTGTGTGTGTGTGTGTGTGTGTGTGTGTGTGTGTGTGTCGGCAGTTGAGTGTTCAAAGGACGTAGCCGCCTCCCGTGAGTCCCCTCCCTAGCAAGTGTGAACATTTGCACTAACACTTTACATGTTTAGCCACATGCTAGAAGTGTTGGTCCGTCTATCAGATACACCATACCGTTCTTTTATTTTGATTGTCACCTCACTCATTAAAGAAGTTTACTGCTATTTAATTATTTAACCCTTTCAGGGGCAAAATTTAAAAAAAAAATAATTTTTAAATTTTCCTTGTTTTTATTGTACTAATTTTCATACAGTGAGAGAGAAAAATGTAAAAATTAAATGAAATATGGTTGTATGATCATATCAGTCCTTCATACTCCCAGCTAGGTTGGATACGCCCACATAAGGCACGGAGTCTCCACACGATGTGCTTACTTCATCGATTTCTTAGCCACTGGTGCCCCCAATACTTACCTTCTCACATTAAACACCTATCATCATTCCACAACCGCAATACCAGATCGGATACGTCTAGCATCTTGGCTGTACCTTTACATTACACAAAATCTTTCTCCGTGTCATTCTCCATCTCAGCCATACGACTATGGAACGCGCTCCCCTGTGATCTGCGTCTTATCCAGAACCTCTCAACATTCAAGAAGGAACTCAAAACTTACATATTAGGGACGGTATAGCCACCATTGTTGTGCCCCTCTCATCTCTTTCTATCTCCTCTCCATCATAGCTTCGAATTTTACCATTCTATTTCTTTTCCTCTAACTTTTCTACCTCTTCTATGTCTCTTTCACCCCATTCTATCGTCTTATGTCTGTGCTCGTTGAGAATAGCTCACAAACTGCAAGAACATAACGAGAAAATTCCTAACTAGCAATAGGACTGACATTCATAAAAGAAAAATATGTTTACTTTCATATACATAGTCATTACTATTATTGTTATTATTATTATTATTATTATTCTTGATTGTTACAATTAGTTTTTTGATTGTTATAATTATCATTGTACTACTGTTATAATCTCTCTTTTTTTCTTTAACATTAATAATGTATAACACGTTATATGTCCTTAATGTTCTGTGGAAACTGAAGTTCGTTCAATCTGAGTATGCCTGGTTAGGAAGAGTCCTCTCAAGTATTTCTGACTCATATAAAATATCTGTCCTCTTATGATAAAGAATTCACCTTTACATTCCAACAAAAAGTCTGGAACATTAAAATAACTACACAATAACAGTGCTAATTACCTCGTAACGCCGGCCGATGTGGCAGAGCAGTTCTAGGCGCTTCAGTCCGGAACCGTGCGCCTCCTAAGGTCGCAGGTTCGAATTCTGCCTGGGGCATGGATGTGTGTGATGTCCATAGGTTAGTTAGGTTTAAGTAGTTCTAAGTCTAAGGGACTGATGACCTCAGATGTTAAGCCCCGTAGTGCTTAGAGCCATTTTTTTGAACCTCGTAACAACAGAAATATGCTGATAATCTTTATTTATTTATTTATTTATTTATTGCTTATTTAGCCTGAGCAGATTAGGACCTTGAGGCCCTGTTTTACATCCAACCAGGGACAATACATGCAAAAAATATTACACGGCAATCACAATCACAATAATAATAATAATTTGCAATATTAAAAACGGTAATTAATAATAATAATAAGTATAAATATAATAATAAAATAATGTAGGCACTAAGAATGATACTGATCCGATTAGCGCTTTCGAGGCCTCGTTTACTATTAGAAGACATGCGAGGGGTAATGAAAGAGGAGAGGATTGAAACGAAAGTGACAGTGGCTGCTAGGAATGAAGAGAATTTCAATGCAGAACTCTGTAAACAAGGGGAAGGAAAAGTGGTGTGGGAGGGATGGTTGATAGGAGTGAGCATACGAAAATTAGATCTCCACTATGCGACAAAATAAATACGAAATTCATAGAATGTCTCAAGTATTACAAAATTCTGTAATCTTTAATTCATGAAAAGATCTTTTAAAGACAGGTGTATCCAGCATGAACGAAATTTGCCACCACTTATAGATGATGTGGAATTGATTAATCCAGTGACATCCTGCAGAGGTTGGACAGAAACGTGGAAACACAGCGACAGATACATGGTTCAAATGGCTCTGAGCACTATGGGATTTAACTTCTGAGGTCATCAGTCCCCTAGAACTTAGAACTACTTAAACCTAACTAACCTAAGGAGATCACACACATCCATGCCCGATGCAGGATTCGAACCTGCGACCGTAGCGGTCGCGCGGTTCCAGACTGTAGCGCCTAGAGCCGCTAGGCCTCTCCGGCCGGCGACAGTTACATGCTTGGACATAAATGCTAATGCTAGCAAGCCTGTAGGTTCAACTGTTTTGTTTGACCACGAATGGCACCTGTGCGATGTCCTCAACACGTTATTTCGGAAGTAAGTAAACTAAAACGTGTACAATTTGTTTGTGCTCCCCTGGTGAGTTTTTCCGTAAACTTTCTAGCCTAAGTGTTTACTGTTCCAAAGGGCACCATATCGAAGACTTACACCGGATACAACCAAAGCGGAAAAACACCATCCGTTAAGTCACAATGTGGATTAAAGTGTGTGCTGAGTGATCGTGACAGACGTCATCGAAGAGGATTGCGACGAAAAGTAAGAGACCGACAGATGCAAAGCGGCTGCAGAACCCTGTCAGCGCAAAAAAAAAAAAAAACACACCGTATCCATATAAGTATCTAGCTCTGACAAAACCGGTCATGACCTCCTCCTGTGCGGATGCACACATATTCCCCGAACTGTTACAGGACTTGGTAAGAATGTCTTCCACGAGTAATGAGTGTGTTGGGGTGGGAAACTGCAAATGTAGTGTGTGGACATACAAGGTGAGGTGAGAATGTGGGTCTCCCGGGAGGCGTGCGCGAGATAGTCCCTGCAGTCGCACTATCCTCTGTGTCCTCCGTGGCTCAGATAGATAGAGCGTCTGCTATGTAAGCAGGAGATGACATGTTCGAATCCCGGTCGGGGTATACATTTTCACCTGTCCCCGTTGACATATATCAACGCCCGTCAGCAGCTGAAGGTATTAATATAATTCTAATTTTGTTATAGACAGCTGCAGGTCATCAATGGTGTTTGTTCTTTCGGACCTGTCTCAAACAACAGACACCATGTCCATATCAGTAAATAAATAAGTAAAGAGTGCAATTAGAAAAAATTGTTACTAACGGTAATTCAGTGTAATTATTGTGTTCTTACACGGTTATGATACTGTACGTTTCGTGACGTCTAATACTATGTTTACAAATACTCCACAAGCCATTGTACTGGGTGTAGTGGAGGGTGCAATGTACCTGCTGTACCTTTATTCCAAATGTGCCCATTTACGTTGTAAGTCTTTTTCAAAGTTGCCGGGAGATTTGTATCTACAGCTGCTTGTGCACAGACGAGTTCAGTTATCGTAATACTGGAAGTCGGGGAACTGTAAAGGCGCACTTGTTCGGCGGCTGAACCCGGTTTCCGAGTCCGTCTGAATTAAATCAGAAGCACAGCGTCCGAACTGAATACACGCAAGCAGCACTTTTGTAAAGACCGAATGCCCCCTCCAAAAGTCCTTCCTGGCGTTGATGGAAACGCAAATTTAGTCGTGTACGGGCAAGCTCTAATCGAAATACAAGTCACCGCATTTTAGCGTCAAAAGCAAAACCGCAGGGACGAGAGAGAGAGAGAGAGAGAGAGAGAGAGAGAGAGAGAAGGGGGGGGGGGGGGAGTCGGAAGAGAAACAAGTAAAAGCTTCTCAAAATTTAACTTTCCGGTCCTGAAAGTTTCTAGCCGACCTGCGGTTGAAAAAAGGTTTTTTCGTTCGTGGGTGGCGGAGGGAACGAAGCGAAGCGTTTGGCTTGGCGGACGCGGGTTTCGCAGCTAACGGTGATGAACTTTGTGAACCGCGGATCGAGTCTTAAGGCCCCATTAAGGGCTTTCAATTAAAGTCGGATAATTACAACGGCAGAAAGTTGGGCGCCCAGCTGTGGCGGGGAAATACCGAAGCGGGGGTGGTGGCGGCCTTGCGGGTACAGCCGTGGCCGCTAGGGCTGACCCCTAGCGAGGTGCGAACCAGCCCTGTACTGTCAACAGGGTGGCGTGTGTTGCGAACCCCGTGCGTGCGGCGTGCGACGGCTGGCGCGGCAAACACTTTGCCATGTCGCAGCGTCAGTCCCCGTCTACATCCACCTGAGTGCTGTAGTTATCCAGACCCGGAACACTAACTGTGAGCCGGCCACACATATAGCGTCTAAGCTACAAACTTTAATATGCACTTTTATGGATACCGCAATCTTTAAGGCCCTACCTGTAGATTCTAAGTGCAGATTTACAAAACGAATGTTTTAATATGAGTGGTGTCTGTCCAAAAGAAACAATCTTTCAGTTAACACATTGACTTATATAGTAAAGATATTCATATCGAACAGATTATGAGACACTGTGAAATGGTTTAAAAACACTTTACATATAAATTTTAGTTAGTGGATTTCTATCTACCCACACAGTTACTTGACTGAATGATAAAACTATGCCCTGCTAATGGACGTATCAGTGTGAACACGAATCTGAAAATTCTTTCACCACGGACGAAAACAGTGACTGTAAACTCTTTAATCAGGAAGCTCAAACATTCAGTACAGCAATACTAGGGATAGAGGTTACAGCTGAAACAATCTGTTTTCGGTTGTACCATTGTTTTTCCCGCGCCATTTTAACCTGCCTGTCAAAACGACACGGATGAACCGATTTCTAAAGTAAACGATTTTCGGATTTTATTCTTATTATTTCCTTAATAAACGTAGTAATGAAACAAAGATTGACAAATTTTGACTCACTGAGTTTCAAGGCACACAGAATCAAAATATTAAACAGGCAGATGAAAAGAAAAGTTAGTCTGTCTACCGTCCTCGAAAAGTGATAAGTGGCTGAATTCTACAAAAAAATCATCACTATTCTCGTATTAATTGGTATTTCTTAAGACTCTGCTCAAAAATCATGTTGTAATTCGGTATCATACGACGATTTGGGAATAGTTAGTGCTGAAGGGTGAAAACTGAGGTTGAAGAACTCTATTTTTCGCGTTAATTTGTCTATTTTCCAGGGCTATAAGCAGATACAGGCATATTATGTAGACGTTGACGGCAGTTCAGGTACTTTCTATTTTTATTGTATTCTATGAATGGTTTTCAAGTTTTTAATTTATCACTGTGACCATAATTTCCTTCCCCTCTTGTTATTTCATTGAAATGGCAGACAAATCTTAATCTGTTAACGCAAATGAATCATTGTACTTGATTGCAACGTGACTATATAAAAATATTTCCACTCTGCAGTTGATGTGATGTCCGTCGTCGACAGTGACAAACTGCAGTATAGACCAGGTGTCGGACATATACGCGTACCTTTAGTCACGGCGCACGGCCACAGGGATCTTATTGTTTCTGCACTGCTCCACCAATTCTTACACCACAAGTTTGTTCCTACTTTCTGAAGGCATTTGTGTTAAAATAGGACTGATCTTTTCGCTCGTTCTACAATAACGCAAAATAAAAAACCAATGCAAATTTTATGAATAAAGTATTGCAAGGGTAAGTCAGTTATTATCCGCAAAGTAGTTACAAAATTTTATCACAAGCTACAACATGGTCGCGAATAAAACAGTGACCCGTATATACAATAATTTTCGTTTAATTTACGTCTATGGTCATTATAGACCGAAACCGATGATCTGTTACCAAAAAGGTTTGTTACCATAGACGTAAATTAAAGGAAACTTACAAAATTTTATTGTATCAAATAGGAAACTTGCAAGAACACCATTTTTAAACACAGTCTCCTTGCGTTTCAACGCACTTGGTCCATCGTTGTACAAGCTTCCCGATGCCCTCATAAGGTTCTCGGTTGATCTCCGAGCCAGAAATGCTGCGCTTCTTTCACTGCTTCGTCTGCAGCAAATCGACGGCTCCTTAATGCGTATTTGAGTGGACCAAACAAGTGATAGTCAGAAGGGGCAAGATCGGGACTATATGGAGGATGATCCAGTACTTCAAATTTAAGTTTCTGGAGCGTTTCAGCAGTGTGGGCAGCAGTATGCGGACGGGCATTGTCGTGCAACAACACAACAACTTTTGACAGCAATCCTCGGCGTTTGCTTCGAATTGCAGGCTTTAGTCTGGCAGTAAGCACCTCACTGTAGCGTACACTGTTTATTGTTGTGCCCCTTTCCCCATAATGTTCCAGTACTGGACCTTGTGGGTCGCAAAGAGCATCAGTTTTCCTGCGGACAGTTGGGTCTTGAACTTTTTCTTGCTCGGCCAATTTTGTTTGACTAGGATATTTTCCTTATACGAGGGAATCCACAAAGTACATTACGTTTTGGAATTAAAAATAAATAAAGTATTGGAAATTTTTTTATTATATACAGATGAAAGCCACACTTAAATACTACTTTTCTACATAGTTGTCATTTAAATTAAGGCACTTATCGTAGCGATGGACGAGCTTGGAAATTCCTTCGTCGTAATATTCGGCAGCCTGCGCCTTCAACCACATAATGACTGTCTTTTGGGACAGAAAAGGTGTGATTTTTGTGGATTTTCTGGAAAGAGGCACTACAATAAACTCTCAAAGGTATTGCCAAACTCTGCACAACCTCAGAAGAGCAATACAAAACAAGCGCAGGGGAAAGTTGGGCTCAAAGATCTTGCTGATTCACGACAACGCCCGGGCCCACACGGCAAATGCCACTCGTGAAGTTCTCGAATCTTTTAAGTGGGAGTTGTTTCCTCATCCGCCGTACAGTCCCGACCTGGCACCGAGCGACTTCCACTTATTCCCAGCAAAGAAGAAGTGGTTGGCTATGCAGCGTTTTGATGACGACGCACAGCTTCAAGAAGAGGTAACCATGTGGTTGAAGGCGCAGGCGGCCGAATTTTACGACGAAGGAATTTCCAAGCTCGTCCATCGCTACGATAAGTGCATTAATTTAAATGGCAACTATGTAGAAAAGTAGTATTTAAGTGTGGGTTTCATCTGTATATAATTAAAAAAATTCCAATACTTTATTTATTTTTAATTCCAAAACGTAATGTACTTTGTGGATAGCCCCCGTAAATTCATATAGTTCTAATATTTTACATACACCGTAACATTATGTATACTTGTTCAGGGTCTCTTTGGGTATCACTTTGTACTTGAATTTTGCATCGATATTTTCATAAACTGTCACAGCTATCTTTGTAGAGCCATCAACTCTCGCTGAAATTGTTTCGACTGTCTGTTTAGTATTAAATAATCTGACGATGGCCTAAGAAACCGAAAGGCAGTTCATATCTAACGAACAAATACGAGGATTCGAACTTAAATAGTGGCAACTATTTATTCAGAACCAATACAAAAGAGTTACATGTTTGCACCATTTCCTGTCCTTCAAAGTAGTCACCAGCGTGGTGTAAAACCCGCTGCCAGCGATTTGGAAGGCGTAGTATACCGTTAGCAGAGCCTTTTGTGTTGATGGTGCGAATGGAGCGTTCTACTGCCTGTCGAATCTCTGGAACAGTTCTGAAGCAAATGCCACGAAGTGGTTCCTTCATCTTTGGAATCAAATCAAAGTCACGAGGACTAAAGTCCGGGGAGTATGGTGGATGGTGCAGTTCTTCCCAGCCCCATCGAGCGAACAGAGCAGCCACAGCTTGCGCTGTATGCGTCCGCGCATTGTCGTGCAAAATGATGGGTGGGTTGCGCAGAAAGTGTCGCCGCTTCTTTAGCAAAGCTGGTCACAGGTGATGCTCCAAAAACGAACAGTAATACTGTGCATTGACGGTGGCATTCGCTTCAGAACTGTTCCAGATTTTCGACAGGCAGTAGACCGCTCCATTCGCACCATCAACAGAACAGGCTCTGCTAACAGTATACTACACTACGCCTCCCACATCGAATGGCAACGGGTTCTACACAATGCTGGTGACTACACTCCTGGAAATTGAAATAAGAACACCGTGAATTCATTGTCCCAGGAAGAGGAAACTTTATTGACACATTCCTGGGGTCAGATACATCACATGATCACACTGACAGAACCACAGGCACATAGGCAACAGAGCATGCACAATGTCGGCACTAGTACAGTGTATATCCACCTTTCGCAGCAATGCAGGCTGCTATTCTCCCATCGAGACGATCGTAGAGATGCTGGATGTAGTCCTGTGGAACGGCTTGCCATGCCATTTCCACCTGGCGCCTCAGTTGGACCAGCGTTCGTGCTGGACGTGCAGACCGCGTGAGACGACGCTTCATCCAGTCCCAAACATGCTCAATGGGGGACAGATCCGGAGATCTTGCTGGCCAGGGTAGTTGACTTACACCTTCTAGAGCACGTTGGGTGGCACGGGATACATGCGGACGTGCATTGTCCTGTTGGAACAGCAAGTTCCCTTGCCGGTCTAGGAATGGTAGAACGATGGGTTCGATGACGGTTTGGATGTACCGTGCACTATTCAGTGTCCCCTCGACGATCACCAGTGGTGTACGGCCAGTGTAGGAGATCGCTCCCCACACCATGATGCCGGGTGTTGGCCCTGTGTGCCTCGGTCGTATGCAGTCCTGATTGTGGCGCTCACCTGCACGGCGCCAAACACGCATACGACCATCATTGGCACCAAGGCAGAAGCGACTCTCATCGCTGAAGACGACACGTCTCCATTCGTCCCTCCATTCACGGCTGTCGCGACACCACTGGAGGCGGGCTGCACGATGTTGGGGCGTGAGCGGAAGACGGCCTAACGGTGTACGGGACCGTAGCCCAGCTTCATGGAGACGGTTGCGAATGGTCCTCGCCGATACCCCAGGAGCAACAGTGTCCCTAATTTGCTGGGAAGAGGCGGTGCGGTCCCCTACGGCACTGCGTAGGATCCTACGGTCTTGGCGTGCATCCGTGCGTCGCTGCGGTCCGGTCCCAGGTCGACGGGCACGTGCACCTTCCGCCGACCACTGGCGACAACATCGATGTACTGTGGAGACCTCACGCCCCACGTGTTGAGCAATTCGGCGGTACGTCCACCCGGCCTCCCGCATGCCCACTATACGCCCTCGCTCAAAGTCCGTCAACTGCACATACGGTTCACGTCCACGCTGTCGCGGCATGCTACCAGTGTTAAAGACTGCGATGGAGCTCCGTATGCCACGGCAAACTGGCTGACACTGACGGCGGCGGTGCACAAATGCTGCGCAGCTAGCGCCATTCGACGGCCAACACCGCGGTTCCTGGTGTGTCCGCTGTGCCGTGCGTGTGATCATGCTTGTACAGCTCTCTCGCAGTGTCCGGAGCAAGTATGGTGGGTCTGACACACCGGTGTCAATGTGTTCTTTTTTCCATTTCCAGGAGTGTACTTTCAAGGACAATAACAGGTACAAACATTTAACTCTTTTGTATCGGTTGTGAATAAATAGTTGCCACTATTTAAGTTCCAACCCTCGTATTATTGTCAAATATTAGCACAGTGTATTCAAGTTTTAATTCGTATACGCAGTTGGGTAACGGGACTGTGTCGGCGCTGTCCTTAAGCACAGTAGCGAAGTACAACAATAATTTACCTATTAATTTGAGAAAGCGACGAGCATTGCATTCACATATCTGGAATCAGTACGATTTATTTTTAATTGTTATTGTGTGGCAGCGATGAGCATTGCACTCGCTCGTCTGGTATTACTACGATTTGGTTTTATTAACTAGGGAGAGAGGGGTCGACGTCCCTCAGAAATATAAGCTGGTAGTGGGCTAAGCAGTAATTTAGAATTTGACCCCCAGAGTAGAGACTTTGAAACTCTTAAGAAGCTGTTGATGATACCCGCCCCTTAAAGCTTTTTTTATATTTAATTAATCATCATAATAACTCGGCCGCAGTCGTTGGAGGGTAACGTGCCTTAACCCCGCGGTGCCATTTCCGTGAGAAAGCGACTGGGCGGACACTTGTCACACGGCACGCAGACGAGCCCTCGAGTAAGACCGCTGCGGCTGTGGCGCGGTAATTCCGGCCCGCACAATGGCGCCGTGACGGATGGATCTTTTAATTATGGGGGAGGGGCCTTTGTGGCGCCCCGGCGCTAATGGCGGCGGTGCTCGGCATTAACCGCGCGCGGACAGCGGCGCCTCATCTGTCAGCATTCCGGACCGCCGTGTCCGCTCTGGCCGCGTGACGGCGGGAACAACAGCTACCTCTGACGCCGATGCCGTGTCACGCATTGTAGACTATTCAGAGTGGGCATTGCTTTAAATCAATGGGGAAAGGTGAAAATTCGTCCCGGAACGGGATTCGAACCCAGGTCTCCTGCTTACTGCGCAGATGCGCTGGCCACTGCGCCATCTGAACACAGTGGTCATCGCAATAGCACAGACTACCCTAGCACGATTCCCGGCAGACACCTTTTCCATTCTTCTCATTACCCGCTGAATTTTGCCGATTCCCCTAAGATTTTGAATGGGATGTGCATTCACACTGAAGTTACCAATTTCTCGCCCTCGCCTTAATTATACAGGGTGATCCATTGATAGTGACCGGGCCAAATATCTCACCAAATAAGCATCAAACGAAAAAACTACAAAGAACGAAACTCGTCTAGCTTGAAGGGGGAAACCAGATGGCGCTATGCTTGGCCCGCTAAATGGCGCTGCCATAGGTCAACAGGATATCAACTGCGTTTTTTAAAATAGGAACCCCCATTTTTATCACTTATTCGTGTAGTACGTAAAGAGATGTGAATGTTTTAGTTGGTCCACTTTCCTCGCTTTGTGATAGATGGCGCTGTAATAGTCACAAACGTACGTGGTATCACGTAACATTCAGACAGTGCGACGCTATTTGCTTCGTGATACATTACCTGTGGTAAAATCGACCGTTTACCAATTGCGGAAAAGGTCGATATCGTCTTGATGTATGGCTATTGTGATCAAAATGCCCAACGGGTGTGTGCTATGTATGCTGTTCCGTATCCTGGACGACATCATCCAAGTGTCCGGACCGTTCGCTGGATAGTTACGTTATTTAAGGAAACAGGAAGTGTTCAGCGACATGTGAAACGTCAACCACGACCTGCAACAAACAATGATTCCCAAGTAGGTGTTTTGGCTGCTGTCGCGGCTAATCCGCACATCAGTAGCAGGCAAATTGTACGAGGATCGGGAATCACAAAAACGTCGGTGTTGAGAATGCTACATCAACATCGCGTGCACCCGTACCATATTTCTATGCACCAGGATTTGCATGGCGACGACTTTGAACGTCGTGTACAGTTCTGCCACTGGGCACAAGAGAAATTACGGGACGACGACAGATTTTTGGCACGCGTTCTATTTAGCGACGAAGCGTCATTCACCAACAGCGGTAACGTAAACCGGCATAATATGCACTATCGGGCAACGGAAAATCCACGATGGCTGCGACAAGTAGAACATCAGCGACCTTGGCGGGTTAATGTATGGTGCGGAATTATGGGAGGAAGGATAATTGGTCCCCATTTTATCGACGGCAATCTAAATGGTGCAATGTATGCCGGTTTCCTACGTAATCTTCTACCGATGTTACTGCAAGATGTTTCACTGCATAACAGAATGGCGATGTACTTCCAACATGAAGGATGTCCGGCGCGTAGCTGGTGTGCTGTTGAAGCAGTATTGAATAGCATTTTTCATGACAGGTGGATTGGTCGTCGAAGCACCATACCATGGCCCGCATGTTCACCGGATCTGACGCCCCCGGATTTCTTTCTGTGGGGAAAGTTGAAGGATATTTGTCGTCGTGATCCACCGACAAAGCCGGCATATGTGGCCGAGCGGTTCTAGGCGCTCTGCTATGGTCGCAGATTCGAATCCTGCCTCGGGCATGGATGTGTGTGATGTCCTTAGGTTAGTTAGGTTTAAGTAGTTCTAAGTTCTAGGGGACTGATGACCTCCGATGTTCAGTCCCATAGTGCTCAGAGCCATTGGAACCATTTTTACTTTATTTATTTTTTAAAATTTTGTATCGAGCCAAAATTGTTCGCGATTGGTTTGAAGAACATTCTGGACAATTGGAGAGAATCATTGGGCGATCCAGACCTCCCGACATGAATCCCATCGAACAACATTTATCAGTTCGTGCACAAAATCCTGCACCCGCAAAGCTTTCGTTCTATTATGGGCAGTTATAGATGCAGCATGGCTCAATATTTCTGCAGGGTAATTGTTGAGTCCCTACCAGACATAAAGGAGGTCCGACACGATAAGTATCTAATGACTTTTGTCGCCTCAGTGATATTATTAAATAAACTTATTGGGTAAAATCCAAAGAAGTTCATCAAACTTGCCTCATAAGCACATCGTTTCTTATCTCTACCATAAATGAAATGACGTCATATCGACTATGCCAGGAGACCCTGTTCGGGTCTGTTTACCAGCCTGCTGCAAGACTTTGTCTGACACCACTTCGGCGCCTTTAGATTTGATGGATGTATCAAGTAACCAAAATTTGACGGATTCCTTTAACAACTAAGATGAATGACCTCACACTTACCATTAGTTTAGAGTCAACTCCCAGTTTTCACACCATACAGATATCGTCTCCAAATCATTTTACAAATGGTTTTGATCTTCTGAAGACTTACTTGTTGGAAAATGACTCCATCATGTGCAAACAATCTAAGAGGGTTGTGCAGGAGAGGAGCTAAAACACTTCCTTGAGGAGCACCTGTTATAACTTTTGTTTTATTCGATGAGTTTCCATCGATTAGTACAAACTGTGACGTTTCCAGCAGGTAATTATGAATCCAGTCACACAACTGAGGTGATACTCCATAGGCACATTGGATGAATAGAAGACCCTTGTGAGGCACAATGTCAACAATCGGCCAGCAATCTAGAAACATCGAATCAGTTTGAGATCCCCTGTCGAAGGCACTCATTAGTTCGTGTGGATAAAAAGCTAGTCATTTTTCACAAGAATGATATTTCCTGAATCCGTGGACTATATATCATGAGATAATTATCATTCCGGTAATTCATTATGGCCGGCCTCTGTGGCCGACCGGTTCTAGGCGCTTCAGTCTGGAACCGGGCGACAGCTACGGTCGCAGTTTCGAATCCTACCGCGGACAAGGATGTGTGTGGTGTCCTTAGGTTAGTTAGGTTTAAGTAGTTCTAAGCTCTAGGGGACTGATGACCTCAGATGTTAAGTCCCATAGTGCTTAGAGCCATTTGAACAATCTGAATTCATTATGTTCGAACAAAGCGTATGTGCCAAAAATCCTACTGCAAATCGAACTCAGTGATATCGATCTCTAATTCAGGAAAGCGCTCCTATTTCCGTTCGTAAGTATTGGTATGGCCTGTGGAACTTTCATTCTTTAAGTACAGATCTCTCGTCGAAGAAGTAGTTTTGAATTATTGCTAATCGAGGGCGTATTATGTCAACATACTCTGAAAGGAACCTAATTGGTATATAGTGTGGACTGGAAGACTTGCCTTTAGGTCTGAAACTGTGGTTTCGAATTTTATTTTCCTTACTGAAACAAACAAATATTGACTCAAACCCTGTCATTCGAGTTACTTTCAAGGAGGCAGTGACTAATATGCCGATTACCATCTTCCACATGCTCACCCGAGATCAGTTCTGCTGAGCACATGGAAGCACACCATTAATCAGTCATCCTGAGAAAACCTAAGAGGTCATGAAGTGTGTCGACATTTTGTTGGTCGCAGGATCTGGGCTGTCCTTGTAAGATGAAACGTCATGGACAGGTTGCAACGTCCGGGGTTTCATTGTAAAAGTATCGATATATTGAAAAATATCTGTCGGTAGTCTTAGTCGACCCTGAGTTGCTATCTAAGTTGGCTTTGTTTAAACGCACGGTTATGCCCCAGTATCATTTGCATCGAAATTATCGTTACACTCTAATTATCAAACAAAAATATGGTGATTGCCAGCTACGAAATCAATAATGGGGTGATTACCATATGATACCAAATTAACATTTATTCAGAAAACAGGATGAGCAATATTTCTAGCTTAACATGACAATCCAGTACACTCGCTAACCTAACTAGCCTATCATTGGCACAATGCATCCTCTTTTCCTAACTACTTAAGTCAACATAGAACCCGCAAGTGACTCTTGTGAAGTTCCGCCTGAACGGACACAGACTCAGAGAGCGCCAGTCAAAGAGCTAGCGGAATACGAACTCATTTAGAATTACAGTACCCTACTTTGGCTCATGAGTGTTAATATCACCGTAATTCTCCGTGATGATTACGACGGCCGGCCCAGCCAACGTCGTGATGACGTCTTCCCTGTGAGCGAGCTTGGCTTTAATCTCCAACGTGGACGTGGTTTGCGTCCGTAAACTCCTGTACGTAAGTGTTCATTTGCGGAGTCTGTCACTTGTTAAAAGTAAAGCTACTTGCGCATATGCCAAGACTAGTTGGTCGACTCACGTGCGCGGCAGCAAAGGTACGCTTCAGATTGCATATGAACACCACAAAACTGTTTCTCTCCTCAGAGGAACAGATAACACTACGTGTGTGGAGTCGTATGGTCTACACTATTCAGACTTGGAGAGTAACCACTGGACTCTATGCCGGTAATTTCTCCAACCTACTTCTCTCCACGCTCTCCAAGCAGGGCAGCCAGACACCGCGACTGCTCTCCTCCACAGTCGACCCCAGAGTCCTCCTTCAGAGTTTTTGCAAACCTGGCCATCCTTCGCCGCATGGTCCGTGCGCGTTGGTAGCCAATCACGACACAGACTTCCATGTATCCGTGCGCGTTTGTACCCAACCACGACACAGAATTCTCCCACGGTTACTGTTGCCGCGAAACTTTTAATATGTATCTCTACGCGCTCTGCGCCAATCCCGTCACAGTCTTCCGCAAATTTTCCTCTGTGGCGCGAAATAGTCTTTCTCTCTTTCGCATATAGCTCCTTCTCATTTCTTGTTGTGGTAGCCCAGCCTCTCCCAACGTCTTTGGTGGTCTGAAGGGCCAGCCGACAAAGGCGTCCGGCCGTGTTCCAGCCTCTGCGGGCGTCTCGTTAGTTTGACGTGAGACACACAACTTCCTTTTCTGTGTCCATTCTCTTCTACCGGTGGGCCAATTATTTCGTTTTGTTAAATGGCTACCTCTGTGTATTCGATGCATTAGTACTGATTTAGCATCATGTAAGGTGCAAAATCTGGTACCTTACAAGGTTTAAAATTTGACTCATTCAGCGACGTGAAGTTTCTATAGTCAGAAAGTGGTAGTCAGAAAGTGATCGCGATCCTCCTCAATTTTGAAGTATCTATTTTGTCCCAGTCTTAGTGAGTGAGGGGATGTAAAAGAAGGTGTGAGTGACAGTTTGAGCACGGGCGGGAGTTGGGCAGAGCGATCAGGAGAACAGAAGCGAAGCGAAGCGAGGCGAGGCGATGTGATGTGAGGTGAGGTGGAGGGGACGGCTACCGCAGCGGCGCCTGCTGTCGCAGAATGAAACCAATTAACGGCCACGCAATGTCTGCTCCGGCTTGTACAGCGTGTGCAGCGGGTTGCCTGCCGGCAGGGGCAGCCACACACGTCCGCAGCGAGGGTCATGTCTCGAAATCGTGCCTGCCGCAGAGTGGTTATACGGGAAATGCGCCACAGACACCTCAGCTGAATGTCTAGCTCGTTCAGTCTATGAACAGGGAAAGCGACAAAGGAATGTGGGGAGAAATTTGAAAAGGGAAGGTCAGGTAGAAGAGGCAGAAATTTCAAGGTTCCCCAGTGGTACTGTAAATATGTCACGACGGGACAGTAAGTGGGGGATGAACAATAATAAAAGCACAGAAAAGATAGTGAAGTACACGCAAAAGTATGTGATGGTGAGGGAATCAGATTAGGTAAAGACAATGAAAACTTGCTAATCGAGTAACCAAAATGACTGACAGTGGCTGAAGCGGAGAAAGTATTATATGTAGTTTGGCAATAGCCATAGAAGTGGTTGAGAAAGAGTGGAAAATTATCAACATCGTATGTAAAAGTGTACCGAATTCTTTTCTGATATTATTTGTGTGGAGTTTAACCCTGCACGGAAATGAAACTTCGGTGATAAACAGTACAGGCAAAAAACTATAGAGGTTTGAGAAATGTGGAACTACTGAACAACACTGAAGATTGGATAGGTAACAGAGTAGAATTAGCATATGGGGTGGAAGAAAACGGAAGTAGCTGAGGAAAGCATGGATAATGTTGGGAGTGTGAAAGAGATGGTGCTCCACTGTCGTACAGTGGAATAGCAGATGCGATATGCCAAACGGTAAACTACATCGATGACAACAGATAAAACCTTAGTCTGTTGTGTACAGAGCGTATCTGGATAAGACGGTGTTACCGATTGATTCACGGCTAAAATCGAGGAGGTAATGAAGAACGTGTTATGCTGAGATACAGCACGGTGCTGAATGAATCCGATCTGGTATTGCTGTTGGGGGATGACGACAGGCATTCGCGCTTCATATCGTTAATATTCGAACGTCACGTTATTTCTGTATCGTAATGACTACTTGACCCCCACATTAAAAAGGGGCCTACCACACTGGGATGCAACGGAGCCCGCCACTCGTGGCACTTCCATGGGCTGCCTATAGCTCTGGCAGCCTGGCGGCGTTGCAAGCGGAACATTCCCCAGCTTACGGCATCTCCCACAGCGATCGCTACTGTCACAGGTTCGAATCTTGCCTCGGGCATGGATGTGTGTGATGTCCTTAGGTTAGTTAGGTTTAAGTAGTTCTAAGCTATAGGGGACTGATGACCTCAGAAGTTAAGTCCCATGGTGCTCAGAGCCATTTGGTGTACAGTTGTATACAGAAGTTTTGGTCGGTTCGGGGAGCGTGTACGGATAGCCGAAGTGGTTAAAGTGACTGCTCGAGCTAAGCAGAAAACCCGTGTTAAGAGTTCCCGTCCGACACAAAATTTGTCACTATTGGGTAGTAGATCTGTAACTCATACAGCAGGAATTCGTAGTTAGTGAATTAATCGCTGAAGATCTGTTGTTACCAAGAGGCTAAAAACGAGTACTTCTTTGGTTATATAATGAGGTTGACATTTTTCTTACTTACACTGTCTATGGATTGTTGAAGTTGTAATAGATGTGAATTATTGATATACAGCGGTAACGTGTTGCGGTCTTGGAAGTGGGTCTGATTGGAAAGAAGTTTCTAATACCTAAACAGTGATTCACCAGTCTGGAGTTTCTTAGGTCAGGCCGACTTGCTCTGCTGCACTTTTAGTTTCACCAGCAAAATAGCCTCAGTCAGTGAACAGTCAAATTTTTACTCTGGAAGGTGAAGTAACCACTCAAATTAAATGGTTAACGCGATGAGACAAAGACTTTCCGCACGAGTTTATACAGGGTAATTAAGCTGCCCCTACCTATGAGTTATATGCAACCCACAATGCAGTCAAAAACCATATTTGAGATTTTCATATTCTGTCGCTCACTGTGTGCAGACTGTGTCCTAAAGAAAAAATTAACAGAACTTTTTTTTTGCAGGAAATTTAATGCAGCTAAATTTTGTACTGGGATACGTCTTCCCTGGAGGTCATTGTTTTCAAGTTAGCAAGAAAAACTCATTTGAAGGTTAATTTTGTACTCTTTCCGTGAATAATTAGAAAAATACGACCTCTAGCAAAATGTATCCTAGTCAAAATTAAACTACATTGTACTTCCTGGTCAGTTTTTCTGTAGGACTACTAGTATATGTGTAGGAAGCGAGAGAATGTAAAATGTTGTGTGTGAAACATGGTGTTGAAGGTTGCATAAAACCGTTAGATAGGAGCAGCTGAATCACTCGGCGCATTGAAACCTCATGATGATAGGTAATCACTGAACTTCCCAACGCATTAGTGGTCTTCTTTTCTGATTTCCACAGAATGGCTGATTCACGTATTCCATTCAATGCAACAATCCAGACGTAATACTCAGAAATTTTTTACTCAGATTAAGGCCTATGTTTGAACTAGCAAAATCGTTGCAGCGAGAAATGCTGCCTTCGTCAGGACTGGTCTATAATTTATGTCCCTGCTTGCTTCGTCCGTCATGTGATGTTTTGACTGCGAAGTAGCAAACTTCCTCCACTTAAGTCTTCGCCCTGCTAGCGGCGGACAAACAATCGTTATCGCCAGAGTTTCTGCTCGTCCCCGAGAAAGCGCAGGCCACGAGAGGTTTATCGCACTCGCCTCTCCTCTTTAAGTGCAACCGAAATCGTGACAGCGCCGCAGTAATAAAAGAGACGCTACATCTTTTCAGAAGGAAACATATCTGTACGTCCCTCGTATAAAGATAGAGAGCGGGGCACGAATTGCGCGTTAGGTTTAATACTGTTGTTATGCTATCGGCGGCGGAATATCTGTTCCCTCCGGCTCTATACGTCGTCTCCAGGTCTCCGGTAGGGGCGACAGGGGGTGGGGGGAGGGGACAGCGCCCACGTAAGAGGGGGAGGTGGGGAGTGGGGGACGGCGGGGGACGGCAAGAAATATTGCCCCAGATATTATCCTACTCTTATTGAATCTCCGCCCCTGCTCGCTTCCGCCGGACGAGCCGACGTTTCCTGCGCGCGCACAAGAGCGCCGCCGGCGCAGCCTCCTCAATGAAAGTCTATTAAATTCCTACATGGGGGACCATCTCGTCGTCCCGTCGTTTCCGCCGCTGGACCGGATCGCGGCTCCACTTGTTGACATGCAGCGGGCAGAGAGTTTCCTGCCGCCGAGTCGAACGGCGGACGAAATACCGGGCGAGGCCGCTACCGGAAGCGAGTGATCGGTAATTGGCGACCTGTTAACCAACTGCGATACGAAATTCAATACAAATGACACAGAAAGCTTTAACGTAGAAACACCCACTAAACTTCAAGTTTCTAGTTACATATTATCATATACACTACTGGCCATTAAAATTGCTACACCAAGGAGAAATGCAGATGATAAACGGGTATTCATTGGACAAATATATTACAGTAGAGCTGACATGCGATTACATTTTCACGCAATTTGAGTGCATAGATCCTGAGAATGCAGTACTCAGAACAACCACCTCTGGCCGTAATAACGGCCTTGATACGCCTGGGCATTGAGTCAAACAGAGCTTCGATGGCGTGTACAGGAACAGCTGCCCATGCAGCTGCAACACCGTATCACAGTTCATCAAGAGTAGTGACTGGCGTATTGTGACGAGCCAGTTGCTCGGACACCATTGACCAGACGTTTTCAGTTGGTGAGAGATCTGGAGAATATGCTGGCCAGGGCAGCAGTTGCACATTTTCTGTATGGAGAATGGCCCCTACAGCACCTCCAACATGCGGTCGTGCATTATCCTACTGAAATGTAGGGTATGAAGAGTACAGCCACGGATCGTAACACATCTGAAATGTAACGTCCACTGTTCAAAGTACTGTCAATACAAACAAGAGGTAACCGAGACGTGTAACCAATGGTACCCCATACCATCACCAGTATGGCGATGAGGAATACACGCTTCCAATGTGCGTTCACCGCGATGTCGCCAAACACGGATGGGACCTTCATGATGCTGTAAAAAGAACCTGGATTCATCCGAAATAATGACGTTTTGCCATTCGTGGACCCAGGTTCGTCGTCAAGTACACCATCGCAGGTGCTCCTGTCTGTGACTGTGATGCAGCGTCAAGGGTAACCGCAGCCATGGTTCAAATGGCTCTGAGCACTATGGGACTTAACGTCTGAGGTCATCAGTCCCCAAGAACTTAGAACTACTTAAACCTAACTAACCTAAGGACATCACACATATCCATGCCTAGGCAGGAGTCGAACCTGCGACTGTAGCGGTCGCGCGCTTCCAGACTGTAGCGCCTAGAACCGCTCGGCCACACCGGCCGGCCTCAGCCATGGTCTCCGAGTTGATAGTCCATGCTGTTGCAAACGTCGTCGAACTGTTCGTGCAGATGGTTGTCGTCTTGCAAACGTCCCCATCTGTTGACTCTGGGATCGAGTCGTGGCTCCACGATCCTTACAGCAATCCGGATAAGATGCCTGTCATCTCGACTGCTAGTGACACGAGGCCGTTGGTATCCAGCCCTTGCGTTCCGTATTACCCTCCTGAACCCACCGATTCCATGTTCTGCTAATAGTCATCGGATCTCGATCAACGCGAGCAGCAATGTCGCCATACGATAAACCGCAATCGCGATAGGCTACAATCCGACCTTTATCAAAGTCGGAAACGTGATGGTACGCATTTCTCTTCCTTACACGAGGCATCACAACAACGTTTCACCAGGCAACGCCGGTCAACTGCTGCTCGTGTATGAGAAATCGGTTGAAAACTTTCCTCATGTTAGCACGTTGTAGGTGTCGCCACCGGCGCCCACCTTGCATATCACAGCATCTTCTTCCTGTCGGTTAAATTTCGCGTCTGCAGCACGTCATCTTCGTGGTGTAGCAATTTTAATGGGCAGTAGTGTAGATAAGGAAAATCCCTTCTTTTGGTAGTGAATGTTTTATTTGTGTGTATCAAATACAGGGTGACAACTATTGAACTACACGAAATAACGTTGCCATAACTTCTGAACGGTTTGCGTTAGGACGATCAAACAGCATGGTTGGTCGCGGGGCATGATAAGAATTAGTATGGTTCGGTTTAGCGACTAAGCCCACTTTCATTAGGATGGGTTCGTCAGTAAGCAATTTTGGCGCATTTGCGGGACTGATATTCCGCATTTCGCGAACGTGAAGTCTCTTCGCCCTCAACCGGTGACTGTGTGATGTGCAATGTCCAGTCACGGAATAATCGGTGCGATATTCCTGACTACCGAACGGTACGTGAAGGTTTTGGAACATAATTTCATCCCCGTTATCTAAAGTGACCCTGATCTCGACAAGATGTGGTTTATGCAAGACGGAGCTCGACCCTATCGAAGCAGAAGAGTGTTTGATGTTCTGGAGGAGCACTCTGGGGACCGCATTCTGGCCCTGGGGCACCCAGAGGCCACTGGCATGGTCCTCGATTGGCCGTCGTATTTTCCTAATTTTGGAAACATGCGACTCCTTTTGTGAGGTTAAATTAAAGACAAGGCTTACAGCAATAACCTCAAAACCATTGCTGAGATGAAAACAGACATTCAAGAGGTCACCGACAAAAAAATGTGTGTGAAATCTTATGGGATTTAACTGCTAAGGTCATCAGTCCCTAAGCTTACACACTACTTAACCTAAATTATCCTAAGGACAAACACACACACACACACACACACACACACACACACCCATGGCCAAGGGAGGACTCGAACCTCCGCCGGAACCAGCCGCACAGTCCATGACTGAAACGCCTTAGACCGCTCGGGTAATCCCGCGCGGCAGGTCATCCACAGCATCGATGCTCCGACACTTCAGCGGGTCATGCAGAATTCTGTTGTTCGTCTGCGCCACATCATCGTCAATGATAGCGGGCATATCGAACACGACATAACCTACATTCGATTATCTATACTGACGTTTACATGTTGAATAAAGTGTGTGCACGCTGTAGTTTGTAACTAATTTAGTTTTTTTCATATAGTTCAATAATCAATCACCTTTGATGTTTTGCCTACTAATGCTAGGCGTCTTCAGTGGTCCGAAACACAAAGAAAATTATTAGTGCATACGAGGCTACTTTTATTAAGATTTGATCGCTCATTAAGTGGAAACTATGGTGCGAATAAAAAAATGTTTTATTGCAATATGTAGCTGTAACTTATAGCTACTTCTGTAACTCAAATGAAACTACAGGGTGATTCAAAAAGAATACCACAACTTTAGGAATTTAAAACTCTGCAACGACAAAAGGCAGAGCTAAGCACTATCTGTTGGCGAATTAAGGGAGCTATAAAGTTTCATTTAGTTGTACATTTGTTCGCTTGAGGCGCTGTTGACTAGGCGTCAGCGTCAGTTGATGCTAAGATGGCGACCGCTCAACAGAAAGCTTTTTGTGTTATTGAGTACGGCAGAAGTGAATCGACGACAGTTGTTCAGCGTGCATTTCGAACGAAGTATGGTGTTAAACCTCCTGATAGGTGGTGTATTAAACGTTGGTATAAACAGTTTACAGAGAATGGGTGTTTGTGCAAAGGGAAAAGTTCTGGACGGCCGAGAACGAGTGATGAAAATGTAGCACGCATCCAGCAAGCATTTGGTTGTTCCCTCAGCTCGAACAAGAAGCACAACAATTCATATTTCAGCAGGATGGAGCGCCACCACATTGGCACTTATCTGTCCGTAACTACCTGAACGTCAACTACCCGAGGCGATGGATCGGCCGCCAGGCAGCCCGTGACAGAGCATTTCATCACTGGCCTCCAAGAAGCCCTGATCTTACCCCCTGCGATTTTTTCTTATGGGGGTATGTTAAGGATATGGTGTTTCGGCCACCTCTCCCAGCCACCATTGATGATTTGAAACGAGAAATAACAGCAGCTATCCAAACTGTTACGCCTGATATGCTACAGAGAGTGTGGAACGAGTTGGAGTATCGGGTTGATATTGCTCGAGTGTCTGGAGGGGGCCATATTGAACATCTCTGAACTTGTTTTTGAGTGAAATAAAAACCTTTTTAAATACTCTTTGTAACGATGTATAACAGAAGGTTATATTATGTTTCTTTCATTAAATACACATTTTTAAAGTTGTGGTATTCTATTTGAATCACCCTGTATATAGTTCCTGAGACCATTTGACGTCTCAAACATCTATGATGTACTGTATATATGTAGACTTAAGCGATGAATGAAAGACGGGATCTGACTAATGAGCAGGTTACCCAGGTTCGAATGCTGGCCTTGGTACAAGTTTTCATTCGTCGCTCCAGTCTGCATGTAAACATCATATCTGTCTATATAGTCGGTGCTCAGACTGAGGCATTTGTCGTAGCGTTGTACCGACTTTCCAATACTCTCGACATAGAAGACAGCCGCCTGCGCTTTTCGCCAATTCTCTAAGCTGGTCTGCAGCTCGTTGTCTGTACCAAAACTGCCCTCCTCATAGCCAGCGCTTCAGCGAAGAGATGAAAGTCGGAGAGAGCCAAGTCCTCGCCGTTAGCGCGTGGCAAAAGCGTCAGTGGCGTCTTTGTTGCAGCTGCTGTGTGCGGATGAGCATTGTCACGAAAAAGAAGGTCGCTGTCACGCATGACAGTTACGTTATGTGGGCTGCATAAAATCAGGTAGTAGCCCTCAGCGTGAAGAAACCGAATGGCAGCACGCATGTCTTGGCGGGAGATTCCGTTTATTACGTGTTCACTGTACACTCAGAACTGACAAGTACAAAGTGACGCGATTGACGGGCATACTAGACACATTGCACAACACATCTGTACAGAGCTTCATGGGATTATTTCTGTGTTTTTAATTTGGCGTCTGATCGGACCTTGAAAATAAAATGGCCTTCTTAGACTCGAGATATTTAGTGACTTTTGGAAGCTCATTTAAATTCAAATATTGTATTTACAGCTTGCTGATAATAACCGGCCACTTCGTTTGGTTGACGTGCACTGAACCGTCTTTCATGTTCGTTGTTGATATCTTAGCTAGAATTATTATTTTATGATTATCAGTGACCATCTTTTAGATTTGACTTTTAATCATTCGTACCAATTCTTTATTTGTATGAAGGAAACGTTGTAGAGCCAGAATTATATCTCGATGCAATCCATTGATGTTAAAGGAGCGCTGATTGGCTTCATCACCTACGTATGCTGCAAAGCAAGCTTGTAAAAACTTCGGCGTTTCATGGTAACAATGACCCAATTTTATCATACATTTCTCCTTGGATTTGAAACGTTGGCTGCACTCCTCCTCCTCGTTCATTGCTGCTGCTCAAAATGATGTCACTCAGAAGCATGCGTTATAACGTCTTTTTTTTTTTTTTTTTTCAAAAAGTCCTCCGATATTAGTGTTTCGCCTTTCATATATTGAAAGAATTCAGATGCAGGTAATTATTGTGCTGTAAATGTGATTCTACAATTTGAGCGGCATATACTCGGTGTTTCTCCATAAAATTTTTTACAGCATTTACATAGTTTATTCATTCTCGCGACTGGTGCACTTGGATGTTCATTATGTTTTATTGTTGGATCGTAGTGAAATGCCTTATTTTTAAGTAAGACACTGACGTCCTTGCATCCTTGTGCGTCCATCATTTGAAGATGTCTTCAATGATTATGCCGCGACCTAATTTCCTGGCGAATATTAATTACTACTTCTTCATTCTGCTCATGGATTTTATTGCTATCCGATCTTTTTCCTAGTTTTCTATATGACTACTTTCTTCTCCCATCTGTCTCACTAATATTTTCACGTTACTCTACTGTCAGATTATTTCTTTTTCCTTGAGAATTTTGTCGTTAACACTGCTAGACATACTTCCCTTTCTTGACCGGTTTCGTTGTTCCGCGTCATCTTTTGTCTCTTCGACACTGTATGGGGTCGTGAGAAGTTGGTTTTACCTTTGAGCATTTTGCTCAAATATATTTTCACGTTCTTTGTTATTACACACAGATATTAATAACCCTCATTTAAATGTCGAATTGGAACTGAATCATAGTTTTCGCGAGAAGTTTTCCTTTTTTATTTTTTTCCTGCGATTATTATAAATAATATTGAGACGCCCTAGGCAGCGATTACATCTCCCAATTTGTGTCGGCAGCGCCAAATCATAATTACGTTAGCATTACAATTTTTGCCACCCACAACCACCAACTTACGCTCACTACGACCAATATATATATATATATATATATATATATATATATATATATAATATATGATTGTGTTTTTAACACTTACATTCACTATATGTCCTTTTAATGCCAAAATGCATTGCCCTGTATATACTAGATGTACATCAGCATATTTCTTGCAACTGATACGTAACTTTGAAACATTTCTCTGCACATAAACTATACTTTAGCACAATGCTCATGTTCTTGCTCGTTTGCTTTAGGCATGACTGAGGGACCGTAGCAGCTGCTACGGGTTAGTGTGTGGTGGGGATGGAGGGAGGGTCAGCGTAAGGTGTTTGCTATTAAAGTTTTGTTCCTGTGAGGATCCACAGCCTCTAACTACGTTACAAAAGACACCGTGGTCCGTTGCAGATAGCCTACAACGGACTATGTCTTCTTTTATAAACTTACGACGCGTCTCAATCATCAGAATAAGTTCCAATGAATATTTTAGCTGCACTGCTCTCAGGAGAAACAACAATGTCGAAATGTGTGCACTGCTCTGAATCTTCATCGTCTTCTTTCCACGAGTGTTCTGCGCTTTAGTTTTACACACTTCCAGTTTAAAAATTTTACGAGAGATGTTACAGATTGTCTCAGTTGCGATCTCTGTAACGATGCAAAGGAGTGCATGCAATTCGACATCGTTGCATTTCCCGGTAGCAATGCAGCTGGGCTAAAAACAAGAATTGATCCTGATCGTTGAGTGAAGCCTGCGAAACAGACTTCAATTTTACTGACACTTTACGTTGTCCTTGTTACTGATATTTTTAACAGTCACGCAAACATCGTACGAAATATAAATCGAAAATGACTGTTAATCGACCATAACTGTTTTTAATATATGAAAAGGTCTTTCAGAAAGCGCTGCTTTTAACAAAATTTGTTGATTACCTCTTCTCTTTGTTCTTCTTTCTGTATACAATAGGCATTTGCCTGGTAAGCCAACTCCGTCAAAATTATTGACTTTTCCACCTTTTCACGGCCCTCCTAAAGATCTTGTGCCCACTGTGTAATAACTCATCATTAATGTTGGTACTCTGCCGTCTTCAGTTCTTCTGACACACCCCTTCCCATTGTTCATCTACGCCTTAATTCGTTAATTTAAGCTTTTCACTACCAGTTCTTCTCTTTCGGTAACAGCTCATTGATTTAACTCATTCAAATCCGTCCGATCAGCCCTTGAAGGCCCAACGATACCGACCGAGCCGGCCGCAGTGGCCGAGCGGTTCTAGGCGCTTCAGTCTGGAACCGCTCGACCGCTACAGTCGCAGGTTCGAATCCTGCCCTGGGCATGGATGTGTGTGATGTCCTTAGGTTAGTTAGGTTTAAGTAGCTCTAAGTTCTACGGGACTGATGACCTCAGAAGTCACATAGTGCTCAGAGCCATTTGAACCATTTGATACCGACCGACCGCCGTGTCATCCTCGGCCCACAGGCGTTACTGGATGCGGATACGGCTTGTCAGGACACCGCTCTTCCGGCCGTTATCAGTTTTCGTGACCGGAGCACCTACTACGTAATCAAGTAGCTCCTCATTTGGTCTCAAAAGGGCTGAGTGCACCCTATTTGCCAACATCCAAATGATAGCCAAGCCCGACGGCGCTTCGGTGATCTGACGGGAGCCGGTGTTACAACTACGGCAAGGCCGTTAGATGTCATGATCATCTAGGAACAACAAAATGAGCGACGTGAAGGCTCCTTATGTTGGGCAAATATGAGTCGCCAGGCCCATAAGATTCATGGCAATGTACCACACTTTCCGTTTGGAGCTTGCGACGGAAGTGACCTTCAGCGATAACCGAACCCCACAGTGCAACTCTCACCCAAAGGATCATAGTGCGTTAGTATGCCAACAATCAAGTTCCGTAGACTTAGATAGGTTAGAAGACTGTGGCATAGAGAGCGTGAGCGTTGGTCAAAGGAGGGAAGATAAAACAGACTGCGTTCAAACTTGTTCCATAACTGCTGTGACGTTAACGTCGTTATTGGCCAAAACCTCCAGTCTGCTTCTCGTAGAAGTCTGCAGACATATTCACGTGTATCGCCCCTGACATCGTTGAAAAATAATTCCCATTATCGTATTGCTACACGTTGCCGAAAACATTGTCAAACCATTTGGGCGAAAAGACGAGGTTCAATTTGATATGAGTTTTCCTTCTTTCGGCCTGCTTCTATACCTTAAACCATGGCTTTCGAGGCACGCATGTCAGTCAAGTAAGATGGAATCTACGAGCACAAGGCGGATTAGCAACCAGAGCTCCAACACTCACGCTTGGACGCTTGGAGATTTTTCACACATTCACCACCAAGGGAGGAGGAGAAGTAACAGAGCACAAGCTCGGATTAGGGAAGGCTAGAGAAGGAAAGCGGCCGTTCTCTTTCGAATAAATCGTCCTGGAATTTGCCTTAAGCAATTTAGGGAGATCACGAGAAACCTATATCAGGATGCCTGGACGCGGGTTCGAACCGTCGTCCTGCCGAATGAGAATCTAGTGCGCTAACCACTGCCCTATCCTTCTCAATGCCAAATGATGGGTCGTCAAGCCAGCTCTGTCTCAAAAACTCGAAAAATGGACTAACAGTAAATAGACAGCCGAATTCACACCACAGGTCATTTCTACTGAGAGATGCGTTGATAACCTTCAAGTTATACGTACACAGAAACGGCTTTACACAAATAGCTCTGCAGAAATGACTTAATGATATCATAGAAACGGGTTTATGAAAACAGTTTTACAGAAATAGGGAAATTCCAGAAAGGACGTTACAGAAATGGCCTTACAAGTACTTGGGTTACAAAATTGGCCTTACAAAAATGTCGTTACAAATGGCTTTACTGGAGTGACTTTATGGCTTGAGAAATACCGATGTACATAAACGGTTTTTGAGGAATAGCCATTACACATAAAATGTTAGAGAAACAACCTCACAAAAATTGCTGTAAACAAACGTCCTTACAGAAATACTGTTACGGAAACGAAAGTATAGAAATGATTTTACCATAACAGCAGTGCTGTAACTGAGTCACAGTAATGCCTTTACAGAAATGATAATACGGAAGCGATGTTCAGAAAAGATGTTATACATGGAACGCCAAAGAAACTGGTATAGGCACGCGTATTCAAATACAGAGATATGTGAACACGCAGAATACGGCGATGCCTATATGACACAAGTGTCTGGCGCAGTTGTTAAATTGGTTACTGCTGCTACAATGGCAGGTATAAAGATTTGAGAGAGTTTGGACGTTGTGCTATAGTCAGCGCACGAGAGATGAGACACAGCATCTCCGAGGTAGCGATGAAGTGGGGATTTTCACGTACGACCATTTCACGAGTGTACCGTGAATATAAGGAGTCCGGTCAAACATCAAATCTCCGATGTCGCTGCGGCCGCAAAAGAGATCCTGCAAAAACGGGACCAACGGCGACTGAAGAGAATTTTTCAATGTGGCAGAAGTGCAACTCTTCCGCATATTCGTGCAGATTTCAATGCTGGGCCATCAGCAAGTGTCAGGGTGTTAACCATTCATCGGAGCATCATCGATATGGACTTTCGGAGCCGAAGGCCCACTCGTGTACCCTTCATGACTGCACGACTCAAAGCTTTACGCCTCTCCTAGGCCCGTAAACACCGACATTGGACTGTTGATGACTGGAAGAAGGTTGCCTGGTCGGACTAGTCTCGTCTCAAATTCTAGTCGAGCGGATGGTCGTGTAGGGGTATGGAGACAACCTGACAAATCCACGGGCCCTGTATGTCAGCAGGGGACTGTTCAAGCTGATGTAGGCTCTGTAATGGCGTGGGACGTATGCAGTTAAAGTGAGACGGGACCTCTGTTATGCCTGGATACGACTCTGACAGGTGACTCGAACGTAACCATCCTGTCTGATCACCTGCATCCATTCATGTCCATTGTGCGTTCCCAGGGACTTTGGCAATTCCAGTAGGACAATGCGACACCCCCCACGTCCAGAATTGCTAGAGACAACATTTTTACGAGTTTAAACACTTTTGCTGGCCACCGAACTCTCCAGACATGAAAATTATTGAGCATCTGTGGGGTGTCTTGCCACCTGCTGTTCAGAAGGGATCTCCACCGTCGCATACTCTTGTGGATTTACGGACAGGCCTGCAGGATTCATGGCGTCAGTTGCCTCCAGCACTCCCTCAGACAATAGTCGTGTGCATACCACGTCGTGTTGCGGCACTTCTGCGTGCTTGCGGGGGCCTTCATGATATTAGCCAGGTGTACTTTTTCTTTGGGTCTTCAGTGTATAATGAACTTCAAAGATGCTCTTAGCTCTATGGTTTTTCAGTAACATTAATGTGCCTGACACTGAGGTTAGATTTCAGTCAGAAGTCATGAACCAACACGGGGGCAACGAATTAAATGCTGAAAAAAAGTTTACAAAAGCAAACAGTTTAAACAAACCGTAACTGAGCTACAGATGGTCTGCATTAACAATGGTGTGTGACCAAACCACCTCTTTTCTTTTATATATATCAGCGTTTGGATGGCTAAGGCTAGCTTGACTGCAAGGGTAGCCGATTCATTTGTAAACATCGCCGTAGAAGTGTTTATGTCTCGGTGTTAGGTCAAGGTATGTGTTTGAATGGAAGTATTTATTCATGCGGAATGATGAATTTTTTCTGTCTTACCTTAGTGGAGACAATGAACACTACAAAGCAACTTCGGCTAAAAGACGCATTCTCGTGACAAGGCACTCACCTGAAAGAAAGAAAAATTATTATTACTAAAGTTACCAAGCCACTCCTGGCTATTGCTACGATTACACTTTTTAAATATATATGCTGCCATGTTATTTTGGCAATTCGATATAATTACACAACTACTTTCCATAGGGCTCCTACAGTTTGGTAATAACAGAAGTCAGTACGCGACAGCTGAGCCAAAGGTAAAAATAAATCAATGTTGATAGCAGTGTACTAGGCATGAATTCATGGTATTTAGCAGTCACTAAATAAAATATTCAGATAACACCAATTATATATCTCTGTGCTCTCTCCGCCGCATCTAATCTTGGAATTCTACAATCAAGTGGAACACACTAATTAATTTACGCGGTGCTTCATTTACTGTACAGTTTTGTGTTGAAACGTCTTTTGCTTCGTGACACTTGGAAATAAGAGGTGAGCAGTCGGATGTATATGACATAATTGTGTGTTTGAAATGGCTCTGAGCACTATGGGACTTAACATCTGTGGTCATCAGTCCCCTAGAACTTAGAACTACATAAACCTAACCTACCTAAGGACATCACACACATTCATGCCCGAGGCAGGATTCGAACCTGCGACCGTAGCGGTCGCGCGGTTCCAGACTGTAGCGCCTAGAACCGCTCGGCCACCCCGACCGGTCATTATTATATGGTTAAACGGTATCTACTAGCAGTATATTCATAGCATATTTGAAATTTCGTAATGAAGTTCAGTGTAGTTTGCACTACTTTCACATCAGCAAACGCGGGGGTTGGACAAAAACATAACACCGCGGAAAATGCATGCTTGAACATAAATGCAGAGGGTAGGCAAGTCTGGAAGTTACTCTGTTGTACCTGGCCACGAATGTCATCCGTGCAATTTCCTCAATACGTTGCAAGTGTCAATCGTGGTCAGAACAGTATTCTGTGCAGTTGTGAGTGCGTTGTGTCGGAGATGAGTGATTTTGAACGTGGCGAAACTGTTAGTGCTCTTATGGTGGGTGCTTCCGTAATGAAGTAACCGAAGTGTTTAGTGTTTCAAGAGGGGCCGCATCGAAGTTTTATAAAGCATACAGGAAACTCGGAAAATATCGTCCGCTAAGTCACAGTGTGGACGAAAATGTGTGATGAGTGATTATGACGGACGGTTGCTGAAGAGGATTGCGAGGAAAAATGAGAGGACAGTTGCAAAAGCCACTGCAGGACTGAATGTCGCACACACGAACCCTGTCAGCAGCAAAACTACACGCAGGGAGTTCCATAAGCAGGGGACTGCAGTGTGAACTGGATTATCAAAACTACTCATCAGTGATGCAAATACCAGTAACAGGAGGACGTGGTACCGAAGACGTAAAACATAGACTATGGAGCAATGCAAGAATCTTATCTAATCAGCTGAGTATCGTTTCACACTGTTTCCATGAGAAGTATGGCGGGGGCCCAATGAGGATTTGGGCACCCATACTGTGTTATTTGATGAGCTGCATTATTGCTCTGAAAGGTGGCATTACTGAAAAGAATGAGGAGCATCCCCAGGGACAACGTTTGTTCACCAATGATGATGCTGTGTTCCAAGACGGCAGGGCCCCTGTATGTAGAGCTGGCAGCGCCCAGGACTGGTTTTGGGAGCAGGAGGATGAATTGTTGCAGCTTCCTTGGCCACCAGTCGTCAGACCTCAATATTGCTTCTCTGCCTCGTGATGACTGGGTGATGTGTGATGTCCTTAGGTTAGTTAGGTTTAAGTAGTTCTAAATTCTAGGGGACTGATGACCAATGTTAAGTCCCATAGTGCTCAGAGCCATTTGAACCTCAATATTGCCGGCCGGTGTGGCCGAGCGGTTCTAGGCGCTTCAGTCTGGAACCGGGAGACCGCTACGGTCGGAGGTTCGAATCCTGCCTCGGTCATGGATGTGTGTGATGTCCTTAAGTTAGTTAGGTTTAACTGAGTTGTAGGGGACTGATGACCTCAGTCCCATAGTGCTCAGAGCCATTTGAACCTCAGTACTGTTGAGTCTTCGTGGTGTATTCCGGAGAGAATATTTCGCAGGAAGAATGGTGTAAGATTGGCTTGAAAACCATACAGGACCTGTATTTACTCGTTCCGAGACGATCTCAAGCTTTCTTGAATGCCAGTGGTTTTTCCCACACCGTGTTAGGTATAGTAATGTGTTGTGTTTCTTGGTGGCTCCAAAATTTTGCTCACCCACTATAACTCGTGATGTTGTGGTCTTTACGCTGCAGGCTGGCTTAATACAGCTCTCCACGCTACTCTACCCTTAGCAAGCCTCTTAACCCCTGCGTAACTACTGCATCCTACATTAATTGTATCCTGATAAGCGTAGTCAAGCCTTTGTCCCTTCCTTCAATTTGTAACCGCCCCCCCCCCCCCCACACACACACCACACGTACGCACACTCACTCACTCACTCACTCACGCAGCCGGCCGGAGTGGGCGTGCGGTTCTAGGCACTACAGTCTGGAACCGAGCGACCGCTACGTTCGCAGGTTCGAATCCTGCCTCGGACATGGACATGTGTGATGTCCTTAGGTTAGTTAGGTTTAATTAGTTCTAAGTTCTAGGCGACTTATGACCTAAGATGTTAAGTCCCATAGTGCTCGGAGCCATTTGAACCATTTGAACTCACTCACCTCCATTCATTACCAGATTCACTACCGCTGGACGCCGCACGCTGTGTACTATAAACGTATCCATTTATTCAATGGATGGTTGTACACGTGTAAATTCCACTCAAAAGAAATACTTTTAAAAAGTACTTCGTAACAGTAATTTAAATACGTTATTCAGATATTTACGAGGGGGATTCAAATGGAAGTTACATTATATAGCGGGCCTAGCGAGGCCTAGTAACTTCTGTTCAATGCTGCACACACTTCATAGAGACGCAGATACATAGCTAAATGACACGCCTTTTCCATACAGTTACCGAGTCTCTTTAAAAAAAATAAAGTACGAGCAATCGCTGGTCATGGGGGTTCAGTTTGCAGCGAGACTTTTCGCAGAAAGCAATTCTAAACCAGTCAATGACATTCCAGCCCGAAGACGTATCTAGAGACGCCCCTTACAGCAGTGGAACACCAACCTGACTTTCGCCCATCGTATGTCCCGACGAGCAGGAGTGATGGTGCCACTTCTTTTCATAGAAGGACCACTTTGGCTGTCATCTGCGGCAGCCGTACAGCACCCTCAGTGGAAAGCGGTCCTGGGCATACCTCTCAGCAAGATAATGCCCGCCCGCACGCGTCGACAGTTTTTGCAGCTTCTTGTTGTGCTTGGCAAGCACGGTCGCCGGATCTCTCCCCAGCTGAGAAGGTTTGGAGCATTGCGGGTTGGTTGGTTTGTGGGACTGAAGGGACCGGACTGCTACGGTCATCGGTCCCTGGCATTGCGGACAGGGCCCTCCAACCAGCTCGGGATTTTGGCGATCTAACGTGCCAGTTGGACAGAATTTGGCACGATGTACCTGATAACATTCAATAACTCAATCAATTAATTCCAAACCGAATCACTGCTTGCATAAGGGGCTCGGTGGACCAACGACTTATTGACTTGCTCAATTTGTGAAGCTCTTTGTATCGAATAAATCATCCAATTCTTATGAAATTGTAACCATTTGTTTGTCCTGTGCGCCTGCATCACATCTACCGATTGTCGTCTCATTTCTTTCTTAAAGTGTATTTTATTCTAATGCGTCAAAAGGCCATACGTTAAAAAAAAATGCTACGAAGTGGAGAGCTGTTATGGTACACACTAATTTCCAGTGAACTATTTCATTTCCACTGAAATTTCTGTTCCAGGTTGTAATGGTACTTGAATTACGTAACCATTACGGCACCTCACCTCAACCTCTTGAAACCAACAATATTCTGTTTCTGTAAAATAGTTAACATATTTCTGTGACAACATCCAGATTTGATTTCATTAATGTAGAGGTACTTCGATACATCGATATGTATATATTGCAATGATATTATTCTTATGTGTATTCTTTCTTTTGTCATTATGATCTTTGACGTACTTGTAACTCTGATTTTTGGGCGCGTAAGTGGTTATTAGAGAGTCACTCTTTGGTCGTCATGATAAAAAGACGCAAATTGTAGTCATTTTATGAAATGTGGACGTAAATAGTGAGGAAGATATGTTTTATATTGTGAAGTGATGTTTTGGAACGAGTTACGTGATTTTGCAACAAAAGTAATAAAAAAGAATGTAACTTGAATTCGGAGTGCTGATTACTTTTTTACATCACCATTGTCGTAACTTGCAAAAGTATAATCTTCAAGAATGGTTTACGAAACACATCTATAAAAATTTTAATGTCGCAGAATAACACCTAGGCCTCTTTGCATCCGAGCTTGGAATCATCAATACCTAGATTTTCGACGGTTGCGCCATGAGTTCACAACGAGACCATCGTGGGAAACACGAAAAGATGAGTGCCTAGTTTATCCATTATTTCAAGAAATGACTTTATTAACTGTGCTCTTATGACACCTGCCACATAATATAACTTTGTTGCTGCCCGAAAATGCAATATTTAGCAGCGTGGGCAACACTAAAATCATAATTAATTTTTGACCTTTGTGTGGTAGGGTTGTTCGAAGGTGTAAGATTAAATATATCCTCTTCGTTGAGCTATTAGCTATGTACATAACTGTGGCGCTGTATGTCCTCTGCTCTCCGATACATCTTTTAACTAGTGATTTTTACAGACATTCAAGTTGGATCATCTTGAAACATGGCACTTTTGCAAGGTACTCGCTTATTATGTGCAGCGAGCGGCACCTGGAGCGAGTAAGCTTAACTTAGCTGCACGATTGTTTTTCCAGGGCGGTACTCGAGGCAGTCGGAAAGAAAACTACTCGCCGGCCGGGGAGTGTTTTCCGCCGCCGGCAAACAGGGCGCTGTTCTGTTCTGTTTGCCTTTGTACAGGTCGGGTCGGGGTCGGGGTCCGGGTACGGGTCCAGGGTCTGCCCTCACCGCACACCGCTCTGAATAAACGCACTCCACCCGCAGGCGCCGGTGCCGCTACCTTGCACCACACCACACGGCGAGCCATTATTTTTTTCTCCTCTTTCTGCCGGGAAATAAAACAACAAAGAAAGCGAGGAGGTGCAGCAGCAGCAGTGGTGTGCGTGTGGGGAGGGGGGGGGGGGTGTAAGCGAACCCGCTGCGTTTTAATTAATACCGGCAGTGTAAGGTATAATATTCAGTATTATGTATCATAAGACACGAAAGCAATTTGCAACAGCTACATACGTCAGCAGATGAACAGGTGTGATACGTACTGCGCCGATAAGGGCACCAAAGTAGTGCAGCCCTGTAAACAATGAATATAAATACCCATCTTGAGCTGGAAGCTCCTCTGTCCACGTTTGCGTACAAATAGATCTGTTTTCGGAGGGGGTTCGCCTTGAGCAAACCACAATTTTATCTTCTATTTCTCACACGTTTCGCTGAAGTTTCATCATCTTCATTCGGCATTTATCTTCTATCAAACAGGGAAAATGCTCTTTACTACACCTTGTTTGCACATGCTGTGGATTTTATGTTTTTTTATTATTTTTTATTGTACTTACTCTACTTCACAACTTCATAAATTTCCTATATCAAGTTGTATTGCTTACAGATGACAAACTATGAAAGAAAATAAGTGCAACAAAATACATAAAAATCACGAAAACGAAAGCACGTGGTAATAAGGTATAAGTACAAAACTTCGCCTGTTCTCCAAAGTTGTAAATACCATCTTAAATACTCAAATTTATATATGTACAAGTGGTAAAGACCATCTTTCCTATTAAATAGAAAGAAAATAAAAGCCCGCTGATGGCGCTGAGTCTTCAACAAAACATGTCGGGGAAATAGAAGATAAAATTGTGTTTTGCTACAGACATACCCATTTCAAAAAGAAATAAATATAAAGTTTATTAATATCAAATGAATTTAACTCTCGCTGTAGGAGAGAAATAACAGTCTCGTCATCAGAAGAAGTCATAATGTCAGCTTAATTGGCCGAAGGACATGCTGAATACCTCTCCTTCTTGGTGCTTCACTTCTACATCTACATGGATACTCTGCAAATCACATTTATGTGCCTGGCAGAGGCTTCATCGAACCACCTTCACAATTCTCTATTATTCCAATCTCGTATAGCGGGCGGAAAGAATGAAAACCTATATATTTCCGTACAGCTCTGATTTCCCTTATTTTATCGTGGTGATCGTTCCACCCTATGTAGGTCGGTGTCAACAAAATATTTTCGCATTCGGAGGAGAAAGTTGGTGATTGGAATTTCGTGAGAAGATTCCGTCGCAACGACGAAAACGCCTTTCTTTTAATGATGTCCAGCCCAAATCCTGTATCATTTCTGTGACGCTCTCTCCCATATTTCCCGATAATACAAAGCGTACTGCCCGTCTTTGAACTTTTTCGATGTACTCCGTCAGTCCTATCTGCTAAGGATCCCACACCGCACAGCAGTATTCTAAAAGAGGACGGACAAGCGTAGTGTAGGCAAGTCTCCTTAGTAGGTCTGTTACTTTTTCTGAGTGTCCTGCCAATAAAACGCAGTCTTTGGTTAGCCTTCCCCACAACATTTTCTGTGTGTTCCTTCCAATTTAAGTTGTTCGTAATTGTAATACCTAGATATTTAGTTGAATTTACTGTCTTTAGATTAGACTGATTTATCGTGTAACCGAAGTTTGAGTTCCTTTTAGCACTCATGTGGATGACCTCACACTTTTCGTTATTTAGGGTCAACTGCCACTTTTCGCACCATTCAGACATCTTTTCTAAATCGTTTTGGAACTTGTTTTGATCTTCTGATGACTTTGTTAATCGTTAAACGATAGCGTCATCTGCAAACAACCGAAGACGGCTGCTCAGATTGTCTCCCAAATCGTTTCTATAGATAAGAAACAGCAAAGGGCCTATAGCACTACCTTGGGGAATGCCAGAAGTTAATTCTGTTTTACTCCATGACTTTCCGTCAATTACTACGAACTGTGATCTATCTGACAGGAAATCACAAATCCAGTCAAATAACTGAGACGATATTCCATAAGCACGCAATTTCACTATAAGCCACTTATATGGTACAGTGTCAAAAGCCTTCTGGAAATCCATAAATAAGGAATCGACCTGAAATCCCTTGTCAGTAGCACTCAACACTTCACGTGAATAAAGAGCCATGCTGACTGTGTGTCAATAGACCGTTTTCTTCTAGAGAAATCATAATGTTCGAACACAATATATGTTCCAGAATCATTCTGCATATCGACGTTAATGATATGGGCCTATAATGCATCAGCATACTCTGAAATGAACCTAATTGGTATGCAGTCTGGACCAGAAGACTTGCTTTTGTTAAGTGATTTAAGTTGCTTCACTACTCTGGGGATATTTACTTCTACGTTACTCATGTTGGCAGCTGTTTTCTATTCGAATTATGTAATATTTACTTCGTCTTCTTTTGTGAAGGCGTTTCGGAAGGCTGTGTTTAGTAACTCTGGTTTGGCAGCACTGTCTTCGATAGTATCTCCATTGCTATCTCGCAGAGGTTTCTTGCCGCTAACATACTTCACAGCTCACCAGAATCTCTTTCGATTTTCTGCGAGGTTTGCCGGCCGAAGTGGCCGTGCGGTTAAAGGCGCTACAGTCTGGAACCGCAAGACCGCTACGGTCGCAGGTTCGAATCCTGCCTCGGGCATGGATGTTTGTGATGTCCTTAGGTTAGTTAGGTTTAACTAGTTCTAAGTTCTAGGGGACTAATGACCTCAGCAGTTGAGTCCCATAGTGCTCAGAGCCATTTGAACCATTTTTTCTGCGAGGTTTCGAGACAAAGTTTCGTTGTGGAAACTTGTATCAGCATCTCGCATTGAAGTCCGCGCTAAATTTCGAGCTTCTGTAAAAGATCGCCAATCTTGGGGATATGCGTCTGTTTAAACTTGCCATTTTGTTAATATATATATATGATAAAATGGTGTTTTGCTAAAGTCAGACAAAAAACAAATGAATGCAAAGTTTGTTAATATCACATGAACTTGTCTCCCTGTAGGAGTTGGAGTTACATCCAAACGTGAAATCACAGTGCGGGGACGACTCTCCTCATCGGAAAACGTCACAATGTCAACTTGATTGGCTGAACAACATACTGCATACCAAAATTAAGTTCTCTGTGCAGATATGAATAGATGGTACATTAAGGCGGCATAGCAATGGCGCAATACCATTGTCCACCTAGTCTATGCAGAAGAGACAAAGTCCAACAATGCCACTTACTGCTCCATGTAGCAGCAGCAGCTTCTGATAGGTAGATGGTATCGAGGACCTGGAGGCTCAATGATTCCAAAGCGAGACTCTGTCTGATGAATCACTACCACAGTCAGCACGTGGACAAGAGAACTGGCTCGCTAGGCTAGGCTAGGACTGGACTTTGGACTTTGGACTTTGGACTTTGGACTTTGGACTTTGGACTTTGGACTTTGGACTTTGGACTTTGGACTTTGGACTTTGGACTTTGGACTTTGGACTTTGGACTTTGGACTTTGGACTTTGGACTTTGGACTTTGGACTTTGGACTTTGGACTTTGGACTTTGGACTTTGGACTTTGGACTTTGGACTTTGGACTTTGGACTTTGGACTTTGGACTTTGGACTTTGGACTTTGGACTTTGGACTTTGGACTTTGGACTTTGGACTTTGGACTTTGGACTTTGGACTTTGGACTTTGGACTTTGGACTTTGGACTTTGGACTTTGGACTTTGGACTTTGGACTTTGGACTTTGGACTTTGGACTTTGGACTTTGGACTTTGGACTTTGGACTTTGGACTTTGGACTTTGGACTTTGGACTTTGGACTTTGGACTTTGGACTTTGGACTTTGGACTTTGGACTTTGGACTTTGGACTTTGGACTTTGGACTTTGGACTTTGGACTTTGGACTTTGGACTTTGGACTTTGGACTTTGGACTTTGGACTTTGGACTTTGGACTTTGGACTTTGGACTTTGGACTTTGGACTTTGGACTTTGGACTTTGGACTTTGGACTTTGGACTTTGGACTTTGGACTTTGGACTTTGGACTTTGGACTTTGGACTTTGGACTTTGGACTTTGGACTTTGGACTTTGGACTTTGGACTTTGGACTTTGGACTTTGGACTTTGGACTTTGGACTTTGGACTTTGGACTTTGGACTTTGGACTTTGGACTTTGGACTTTGGACTTTGGACTTTGGACTTTGGACTTTGGACTTTGGACTTTGGACTTTGGACTTTGGACTTTGGACTTTGGACTTTGGACTTTGGACTTTGGACTTTGGACTTTGGACTTTGGACTTTGGACTTTGGACTTTGGACTTTGGACTTTGGACTTTGGACTTTGGACTTTGGACTTTGGACTTTGGACTTTGGACTTTGGACTTTGGACTTTGGACTTTGGACTTTGGACTTTGGACTTTGGACTTTGGACTTTGGACTTTGGACTTTGGACTTTGGACTTTGGACTTTGGACTTTGGACTTTGGACTTTGGACTTTGGACTTTGGACTTTGGACTTTGGACTTTGGACTTTGGACTTTGGACTTTGGACTTTGGACTTTGGACTTTGGACTTTGGACTTTGGACTTTGGACTTTGGACTTTGGACTTTGGACTTTGGACTTTGGACTTTGGACTTTGGACTTTGGACTTTGGACTTTGGACTTTGGACTTTGGACTTTGGACTTTGGACTTTGGACTTTGGACTTTGGACTTTGGACTTTGGACTTTGGACTTTGGACTTTGGACTTTGGACTTTGGACTTTGGACTTTGGACTTTGGACTTTGGACTTTGGACTTTGGACTTTGGACTTTGGACTTTGGACTTTGGACTTTGGACTTTGGACTTTGGACTTTGGACTTTGGACTTTGGACTTTGGACTTTGGACTTTGGACTTTGGACTTTGGACTTTGGACTTTGGACTTTGGACTTTGGACTTTGGACTTTGGACTTTGGACTTTGGACTTTGGACTTTGGACTTTGGACTTTGGACTTTGGACTTTGGACTTTGGACTTTGGACTTTGGACTTTGGACTTTGGACTTTGGACTTTGGACTTTGGACTTTGGACTTTGGACTTTGGACTTTGGACTTTGGACTTTGGACTTTGGACTTTGGACTTTGGACTTTGGACTTTGGACTTTGGACTTTGGACTTTGGACTTTGGACTTTGGACTTTGGACTTTGGACTTTGGACTTTGGACTTTGGACTTTGGACTTTGGACTTTGGACTTTGGACTTTGGACTTTGGACTTTGGACTTTGGACTTTGGACTTTGGACTTTGGACTTTGGACTTTGGACTTTGGACTTTGGACTTTGGACTTTGGACTTTGGACTTTGGACTTTGGACTTTGGACTTTGGACTTTGGACTTTGGACTTTGGACTTTGGACTTTGGACTTTGGACTTTGGACTTTGGACTTTGGACTTTGGACTTTGGACTTTGGACTTTGGACTTTGGACTTTGGACTTTGGACTTTGGACTTTGGACTTTGGACTTTGGACTTTGGACTTTGGACTTTGGACTTTGGACTTTGGACTTTGGACTTTGGACTTTGGACTTTGGACTTTGGACTTTGGACTTTGGACTTTGGACTTTGGACTTTGGACTTTGGACTTTGGACTTTGGACTTTGGACTTTGGACTTTGGACTTTGGACTTTGGACTTTGGACTTTGGACTTTGGACTTTGGACTTTGGACTTTGGACTTTGGACTTTGGACTTTGGACTTTGGACTTTGGACTTTGGACTTTGGACTTTGGACTTTGGACTTTGGACTTTGGACTTTGGACTTTGGACTTTGGACTTTGGACTTTGGACTTTGGACTTTGGACTTTGGACTTTGGACTTTGGACTTTGGACTTTGGACTTTGGACTTTGGACTTTGGACTTTGGAATGAAAGTCAAGAGGGTTGAGTTCAAGAGAGAGTGGAGGCCACGGAATTGGTCCGCCTCTACCAATCCATCGGTCACCGAATCTGTTGTTGAGAAGAGTGCGAACACTTCGACTGAAATGTGCAGGAGCTCCATCGTGCATGAACCACATGTTGTGTCGTACTTGTAAAGGCACATGTTCCAGCAGCACAGGTAGAGTATCCCGTATGAAATCGTGATAACGTGCTCCATTGAGCGTAGGTGGAAGGACGTGGGGCCCAATCAAGACATCACCAACAATGCCTGCCCAAACGTTCACAGAAAATCTGTGTTGATGACGTGATTGCACAATTGCGTGCGGATTCTCGTCAGCCCACACATGTTGATTGCGAAAATTTACAATTTGATCACGTAGGAATGAAGACTCATCCGTAAAGAGAACATTTGCACTGAAATGAGGATCGACACGTTGTTGGATGAACCATTCGCAGAAGTGTACCCGTGGAGGCCAATCAGCTGCTGATAGTGCCTGCACACGCTGTACACGGTACGGAAACAACTGGTTCTCCCGTAGCACTCTCCATACAGTGACGTGGTCAACGTTACCTTGCACAGCAACAACTTCTCTGACGCTGACGTTAGGGTTATCGTCAACTGCACGAAGAATTGCCTCGTCCATTGCAGGTGTCCTCGTCGTTCTAGGTCTTCCCCAGTCGCGAGTCATAGGCTGGAATGTTCCGTGCTCCCTCAGACGCCGATCAATTGCTTCGAACGTCTTGCTGTCGGGACAGCTTCGTTCTGGAAATCTGTCTCGATACAAACATACCGCGCCACGGCTATTGCCCCGTGCTAATCCATACATCAAATGGGCATCTGCCAACTCCGCATTTGTAAACATTGCACTGACTGCAAAACCACGTTCGTGATTAACACTAACCTGTTGATGCTACGTACTGATGTGCTTGATGCTAGTCCTGTAGAGCAATGAGTCGCATGTCAACACAAGCACCGAAGTCAACATTACCTTCCTTCAATTTGGCCAACTGGCGGTGAATGGAGGAAGTACAGTACATACTGACGAAACTAAAATGAGCTCTAACATGGAAAGTAAGCGTTTCCGGACACATGTCAACATAACATATTTTCTTTCTTTGTGTGTGAGGAATGTTTCCTGAGAGTTTGGCCGTACCTTTTTGTAACACCCTGTATGGCCAACCAGTGGCCTGTGACATCAGTTTAACGCCCTCTGTATCGAGATATGTCAGGACAGCATGGGCAGCAGTCAGTCTTGCACTGTCTTGTTCAAATATGTCAAGGAGACCTCGAAGGTAGAGCACAGGAACCGACATCAATATGTCAGAAATGTAATTGTTTCTTTCCAATAAGCTTGATATTTGAACCAGAACTGATAATCTGTACCAAATGGCACCCCCACCCCCAAGATGCACTGCCCGTACAACAATGATGGGCGCAATCATGGAAATGTTCATTCTCACCTGTACCTGCAGACTAGGAGAGGTGTGTCGTAATGCTAAACTGGGACGCAGAATCGTGACCAGTCTGACCAGGTGACTTCTTGCAGTGCTGTTGTTGGGCGCTCCAGTGTCGGCGCACCTCTCTCTCTGCTGCCGCGTCAAGGAAAGCAGTACCAGCAGTCGCCGTACTGACGGCCCGTGGTGCTACAGGGGTCGCCATGCTACCCGTGAGCATACTTGTCTTGCAGCGAACAAACCCATTTCCTGCTTCGTAATACATTACGTGACGTGTTCAAAAATGGTTCAAATGGCTCTGTGCACTATGGGACTTACCAGCTGAGGTCATCAGTCACCTAGAACGTAGAATTACTTAAACCTAACTAACCTAAAGACATCACACACATCCATGCCCGAGGCAGACTGAAGCGCCTAGAACCGCTCGGTCACAAAGGCGGGCGTGACGTGTTCGACAATGTTTTGGACGTACCCTCATATGATAAGTTGGAACACGCGGTACACCAAGGAACGTTGTCGAAAATCTTCAGTACTCAATGTTCTTCAGCTTTCAGATATTTATTAAAGAACGTCTTCTATACACGATGAGCTGCACTATACATGTTTTACTTACCAAAACCGGTTTTTGAGTGTATAACCCATCATCTGATACAGAGGAACAAACAATTGTATGTACATGATTTCTCGTGCAGATCACGATGTATAGATGATGTCCTTAAGAATTTGTCAAAATTGATTCTTTCGCTGGTCGAGGTCTTACATTGTGAGTGGCGTAATGATTCATGGGTGTACTGATCATCATATCTTTGAACACAGTACACTCAAGTTATTGTGACACTTTCTCCCCATGTGCGCCTTTTCACCGGTGCATTCGACCCTCACTTCGTTTTTGTGCATCGCAATGGGAGACTGCATCGAACAGCTTAGGTTCAGGAGCTCTTGAAACGAAACATTCGCCGAGTGGATTGGTCTACCTGCGCCCCCTACTTAAATCCCGTCGAACAAGTGTGGGATGTGAAACTTTCTGGCAGATTAAAACTGTGTGCCGGACCGAGACTCGAACTCGGGGCCTTTGCCTTTTGCGGGCAAGTGCTGTACCGACTGAGCTACCCAAGCACGACTTACGCCCCGTCCTCGCAGCTTCAGTTCTACTAGTACCTCGTGCTTGCGTAGTTCAGTCGGTAGAGCACTTGGCAGCTAAAGGCAAAGGTCCCGAGTTCGAGTCTCGGTCCGGCACACAGTTTTAATCTGCCAGGAAGTTTCACATCAGCGCACACTCCACTGCAGAGTGAAAATCTCATTCTGGAAGTGTGGGATGTGTTGGGGAGACGTACTGTAGCGCGTTTACATACACCAACGACCATCCGGCTGTTGTGAACGACGCTGGTGGAGCAATGGGGGCGTCCTATCACAAGACCTCCTTATCAACCTGTGGCCATCTCGGGAGCACGTTGCAGAACGTGCGCTGCCGTTCGTGGTGTCCACACAGCCAGTTCACAACAACAACAACAACAACAACAACGAGGACGACGACAGCCCGCTGTTTTTAAAGTCGAGGGGACCATCACGAATCGCGATGCCTTCAGCGTAATTATTGTCTTTGAATACAAGTGTGATTTCTGTTCGTCTCATTGCGTATTTCTTTCAGTTACCTTCTGTACTGTAGTGTAATGTGCTGTACTATCGCAGTTCTTTCCAAACGTCATTGAGCCATATTACTTGACAGTGACACATGATGCGGAAGTTAGTTTCGTCCCTAAGTTTTGCACACTACTGTACTGCGTCCCACGTATATGGCGTCAAATGATCGTGATAGGGAAGAAGCAGGAAATTTGGGAGGCTTACCATTTGTTGCCCTTCCCTTTTCGTCTAGATAAAGAATGGGTCTAAACTATAGTGGTACCAAAAGCAAGCAAACTCCGTAAGACGTAGAAAGGTGGTTTACGGAGTATAAATTGAGATGTTGTCCAGTTTAGCGGCGGTGTGATTATTGGACAGTAGGATAGCTTTGTATGGCATACACACTGTCCCAGATTCGGTAATCAAACACTGCACCAGCAGGAATCACAATATTGAGGATGTTAGCAGGCGTCTTCGTCCACTGTATTAAAATATCCTAACAAACACGGGAAATATTCTAGCTATTCAGTAGCGGCACAGTTGAGAATACACATCCTTGATTTGGTAGCTCCTTAAAGTTGGCAACAACTGCTCGTGTCTGGACCCCCAGCAAAATTTTTACACCGCTCGAGGGAGGCGGTTCAGAATTTTTCCTCTCAATTGCCTCCGACGTGCAGAGATTTTTATGGCTCTTGGTGCCTGAGTTTTGCTTTCCCCCTACCATCAGCACTGTCGTAATATCTCCGACGACGGGTCCAATTCAAAAACAGACACACACACACACACACACACACACACACACACACACACACACACACACACACACACAAACTTTTTGCTCCTCCATCTCGTAACTAGTGCCACGAGTCGTTGTAGTAAAAGAAAACATTGAAATTACTGTGGGGCGAAAAAAGACAAGCGCAGTTACGCCTTGGAAGGAATCATGTCTCTGCTGAACGAAATAGTCGTAATAATTTGGGGAACTTTCGGATAAAAGAGAGAGAGAGACCTTATATCGACAGTTGTGGAGACATTGTTACTCCGCTGACCATAAATAAATATCTCATGTATAGCACATCTAAGTTAGATAAAAGCAATATGAAGATAGCTGGGATAAAATGCAGGCCACGTAAATCTAACAACAACTTGGAGGTAAACCAGACTGCGGTTGTGAAAGGCGGAGTGCACGAAAGCTGAGAAGACAAGGTATTGTTGTAGCTTATTCTAGATGTCATTCAATGCACAGTCGGAGCTAAGAGACAAGGGAACCAGGCATTACAATTAAGGGAGGAAAAAATAAATAAAAACTTCAAGTTTTGCAGATAACATTTTAATTCTATCAGAGACGACAGAGATCTTCGAAGATCAGTTAAATGTGATCCAAAGTGTCTCCAGAAGAGATTACAAGATGAACGGCAACAGCAGTAACAGGAGTGCAATGGAATGTACATGAATTAGATCAACCGATTGTGAGGGAATTAGACTATGAAATGAGTCATTAAAAGTAGTTGATGAGTTTCGATATTTGGGCAGCTAACCGCCTACAGCCAAACCCAACAAAATTACTACTTTGTGCTTTGCACCTCAGGAATAGAGAGGCTTCAAGGAAATTACGTAGATGTCCTCTGCAAGGTATCTAGTACTGGCACTGTATTGCTCCCTCACGTTTAGAACAGACTATTCCAACATCAAGCATCATGTCGGTTCTAACGGATAAATATTGGGGTACAAATCCACATGTTCTGTGAACCACAGCTCTGGCTCTGAAATACTCTGCTGCAGAATATGTGACTCATATGTGATAAAAATCAAGCCATGCGAAGATAGTGAACCCGGCCTTGAACGAAGCTTGCAGTTAATCATCAGATGCATAAACCCACTCCTGTTCAGAACATAGACTGTATTGGTACCTTTGCTGCTCCAAGCACTCGTTGCGAAGTCGCTGCTGATCAAGAGCGACTGAAGGTTGAGAACGTTAAACTTACCCACTATTTGACCGTCAACAGTTTCAACCCAGCCTGGAATCAAGGAAAAGTTCCCTCCATATATCGAAGCCTTTGGAAATATTTGAAAGCAAAACATGGCTTTAATTGTGGGAATGTTAACGTCATAACTAGATGGAACCCCGTAAACGTCTTCTGGCAGAAAACAACTTTGGCTGGGGTGTGTGGTGGTTCCTTAACCGAATAAGAACTGGTGTCCGCTGGGCTAAGTCCAGGGTCCTCACATCAGAGGACAGAGAGTTTGGCAAGGAACAAAGAGTCGGACATATATGTCAGTGCCCTCTCTGGCCATACTCATGCTCAGAACAAGATCTATTGCTTGTTAGTGGTACTGCCCTAGGTGTAGATCAGCTTCAGAGAAATTTTATCTGAACGTAGATTTGTTCAGTTCCTTTTCGTTAATTTACTTTCTTATAATCTATGCATATGTAACTCAGACTTACGTAATTGAGTGTATATTTATCAGTCTTCTGACAACAGTAAATATATAAAAATTTCTGAAAAAGAGAAATTTATCAACATCGAATATCAATTTTTGTGTCGTGTTAGCAAGTCTTTCCTGTAGGTATTCGTCTGGAGTGTAGCCTTGTGTGGATGTGTAGCATGGACGATAAAAAGTTGAGAGGAGAAGGGAACAGCAGGCAAGAAGAGAATATAAGCATCTAAAATGCGGTGCTGCACAAGAATGCGCAAGGATTATTTTGGTATATCTATGCTAAGGTACTGAACTGCATTGCGCCAAAAAAATTATGGTGAAACTTGACTAAATGTAGGAATAGGTCGTTAGGAGAATAGGTGCTATCCCTAGGCGTGAAGCAATCGTCAGTATGGTACTGGAAGGAAGTTGTGTGTGTGTGTGTGTGTGTGTGTGTGTGTGTGTGTGTGTGTGTGTGTGGAGGGGGGGGGGTGTTGAGGGAGATGGCTAGAATACAGTAAGCAGGTTCAAGTAGACGTAAGAGTACGTCACAGTAGGTATGCAATGCAGATATGAAGAGGCTTTCACGGGTTACCCTTACGTGGATTGCTGCATCAAACAGTCTTCTGACTGAAGACCGCTACACCACCACCACCACCACCACCACCACCACCAACAACGACGACAACGACAACGACAACAACAACACAACAACAACATTCTTGACAGATGTTAATTGCCAGAGTAATTGCACATATAGTTCATCGCCAAGTACCGAACAGTGAGAAAGGTAATAATAATTGCCATGAGGGGCATGCGAGAATCACAACAATAGGTCGCACACGCAGTTGGGTTCAGTGCAGCGAATGCAGAAGAGAGGGACGGCGAGCAACAAGAAATAGACAGGATGAAGTGGAACTGCACCGACAAATTTTCAGAGCTGGTAGTATGGACCAAAACAAGGAAAAAAAATTTCCAGCAAACAAGGAAACTAGAACTCATTTCTTGAGAGTTATGAGCATTTGTGGAGTTGAAGAGAGACGTTTAACAGAAGCGAAGATGAACACGTGTTCATAGCTTTTAATGTGTACACTTTGTAACCCACATTAACTAGACAATTTTTTTTTATTTGGACGATATTAAAACTATCAGGATTCCTAACACGACTACTCACGTTGATACGTAGAATGTAGGAGTCTGCCGATATATCGTCTGTCAGAAAAACATCACCCACACAATTCAGAAGATTTCAAGAGCCGAGAACTATCACACAATCATCTTAACAACTCATTCATCCAAGCTGCTGACAAGAGCAATATAAAGAAGAATGGGAAACGAAACTGAGACCGTTTTAGATTATGAGCAATTCGGATTCGGGAATGGTAAAGGCACTAGAGAGGCAATTCTGAGGTTGCGGTTGATAATGGATGCAAGAGTGAAGAAAAATCAAAACACGTTCATAGGATTTGTCGACCGCGAAAAAGTGTTCGGCAATGTGAAATCGTGTGTTCGAAATTCTGACGAAAATAGGGGTAAGATAGGGCGAAAGATGGATAATATTCAATCGTACAAGAGCCAAGATGGGACAATAAGAGACCAAGAACGAAGTGCTCAGATTAAGAAAGGTGTAAGACAGGATTGTAATCTTTCGCTCCTACTGTTCAGTCTATACATCGAAGAAGCAATGACGGAAATAAAACAAAAGTACAAGAGCCAGATTAAAATTCAGGGTGAAAGGATATCAGTGATAAGATTCGCTGATGACATTGCTGTTGTGTTGTGGTCTTCAGTCCAAAGACTGGTTTGATGTAGCTCACCATGCTACTCTATCCTGTGCAAGCTTCTTAATCTCCGAGAAATTACTGCAACTTACGTGCTTCTCAATCTGTTTAGTGTATTCATCTCTTGGTCTCCCTCTACGATTTTTACCCTCCACGCTGCCCTCCAATGCTAAATTTGTGATCCCTTGATGCCTCAAAACATGTCCTACCAACCGATCCCTTCTTCTAGTCAAGTTGTGCCACAAACTTCTCTTCTCCCCAACTTTATTCAGTACCTCCTCATTAGTTAGGTGATCTACCCATCTAATCTTCAGCATTCTTTTGTGGTACTACATTTCAAAAGCTTCTATTCTCTTCTTGTCTAAACTATTTATCGTCCATGTTTCACTTCCATACATGGCTAAACTCCATACAAATACTTTCGGAAACGACTTCCTGACACTTAAATCTATACTCGATGTTAACAAATTTATCTTCTTCAGAAACGCTTTCCTTGCCATTGCCAGTCTACATTTCATATCCTCTCTACTTCCACATTCCTCAGTTGTTTTGCTACCCAAATATCAAAACTCATCTACTACTTTGTGTGTCTCATTTCCTAATCTAATCCCCTCAGCCTCACCTGATTCAATTAGACAACCGCACAATAGCCTGTGGTTTCGGTGTGGGGCGGCGGTGGGATGAGCGGACTGCTGCAGCCTATTGGGGGGTTGTGAACCACTGAGGGCTACGGCGGGGACGAAGCCTCATCGTCCTTTCTAGGTCTTCAATACAATGGTAGTGAAACTGTGGGAAAAACGGAAAACAGGAATGTCAAATCATTTGAGGTGAGGTGTGGCGCTACAGCCGAATATAGGGGCTGCAACTTTCGGACGTGGACCAAGACAAGAAAAAATGTGTAATAAACATGGACTCTAAAATGCATGCCTAAAGAGCTATAAGTACTTGTTCATCTTTACTAAGAGCCCATGTTTATTAAACAGTTTTTCTTTTCTTGGTCAATACTATCATCCCTGAAAGTTGCCTACCCTACTTTCTTAGCAACAATAGTACCGCGACATAGATTCCACCATCAGAGGTGTCAGTATGATTTTCGCTTGCAACTTTAGACTCGTTCGTTTCCACTACAGGTACCCTAATCTCAAATTGATTCATTTATCCTTCTGTGTCATCCTTGAGAGTTGGTATTATCATCATCATCATCAAGATATCATCCTGTGTATACACATATTTAGAGCCAGCGACTCCCATAACTCTACACTCTGTAGCGTCATTGGATATGGATTCTATGTAAACCTTCATCTACTAACAAGGGAACCTTCCCATCGCACCCCTCTCAGATTTAATTATAAGTTGGCATAGTGGATAGGCCTTGTAAAACTGAATACAGATCAATCGAGAAAACAGGAAGAAGTTGTGTGGAACTATGAAAAAAATAATTAAAATATACAAACTGAGTAGTCCATGTGCAAGATAGGCAACATCAAGGATGGTGTGAGCTCAGGAGCGCCGTGGTCCCGTGGTTGGCGTGAGCAGCTGCAGAACGAGAGGTCCTTGGTTCAAGTCTTCCCTCGAGTAAAATGTTTACTTTATTTGTTTTCGCAAAGTTATGATCTGTCCGTTCGTTCATTGACGTCTCTGTTCACTGTAATAAGTTTAGTTCATGTGTTTTGCGACCGCATCGCAAAACCGTGCGATTAGTAGAGGAAAGACGTGCCTCTCCAATGGGAACCGAAAACATTTTATCGCAAGGTCATAGGTCAACCGATTCCTCCACAGGAAAACACGTCTGATATATTCTATACGAGACTGGTGACGGCATGTGCGTCTCGTGACAGGAATATGTTCGACAACTTGTACACTTGGCGAATGGGTTAAAAGATTCTTCTACCTTGCCCGATTTAGGTTTTCTTGTGAATGTGATAACCACTCCCAAAAAAAGTGATGAAAATATAAGAGTTTGACACACAAACTGCAACAAATGAATGCAACAGTTTCACAGTCGCACAGTTTTCCCCGTGCTCTGTCAAAACATATGTTTTTAACGTTTTCAAATTTTTCCGTGTGTAGACCGTCAAATCCTGCATATGTCCAAGCAAATCTGAACATGTCGTGGAATTTTGGAGAGCGAAGTTGATTATGTGTGAGTGCCTGAACTTTGATAATTGTCTGAAAACAAAAAAAAGTATGCTTTTCACTTGAGGGAACACTTGAACCAAGGTCCTCTCGTTCCGGAACTGCTCACGCTAACCACGGGACCACGGCGCTCCTGAGCTAACACTATCCTTGATGTTGCATATCTTGCGCATGGACTACTCAGTTTGTATGTTTTGCTTATTTTTTTCATAGTTCCACACAACTTCTTCCTGTTTTCTCGATTGATCTGTGTTCAGTTTTTCAAGGCCTATCCATTGTGCCAACTTATAGCTAAATGTGAGGGGGGTGCGATGACGAGGTTCCCTTGTAAGTGCCTTCTACAACATCTAGAAGTATGTAACATGAATTGTGGAAATCCTGTATACTATTCCCTACGGACTCATTGCCGAAACTGAGACATTTCTGGACGTTTAGTGCAGGTGGTGGTGGTGGTGGTGGTGGTGGTGGTGGTGGGTTCTTGCATCCATCCACTATCTTTCATTCTCAGCAGGTCACCTTAGGGTGCGTGGCAGTGAGTACTTGTGGTACCGATATCTTTCCCCATTCTTCTCAGTCCCACTCGCGAATTGTGCTTGGGAATAATGATAGCTAATTTCTCTGATTTTCTTTTCTTTGTCATTTCGCGTGACGGATGCGAGTCGAAGCAATATGGTGTCCAATTTTCGTAATTTCATCAGCAGATGTCCCCGTTATGCAGAACGCCTGTCTTATAGCGTCCTCCACTGGACCTGTTGAGCACTCCCGTCATGGTCTCGTGCTTATAAATCACCTTGTGACGAGACGGGCGGTTCTTCGTTGGCTCTAGTAGTGCAACATGATAAAGGCGCAAGACATAGGTGATAAGCAAAGCATTATGACGACTGATCGCAGCGAGAGTTAACACCAAATTGTGACGTTACGAGTATGTGGCACGGTATAAGAAAAGTACATAAGCGTACCAGCGACGAATCATTCTAGTGAAGATCGGGACGTAAATGAAGAAATCCACTGAAATAAGCGTCTCTGAGAAATGGCAGATTATTATGGTCCTGCATCTGGGAACGAACGTATCGGAAACGGCGACACTGGTCAGTTTTTCGCGTGCTACTGTCGTAAACGTCTATGCAAAGTGAGTGGAGGACGCCGAAACCACGAGTAAACGTCGAGGTGTTGGACGTTCACGCCTTATCACTGAAAGGGAAAGTAGGAGGCTTGGCTGGTGTGTAAAGCAGGATAGACGACGATTTGTGGCAGATGTGAAAACAGGCTATTGTTCTGGTGCAAGCACAACGGTTTTGGAGCACACCGTTCAGCGATGACTATTCGAGATGGAGCCGCACATCATATGACTCCATACGTGTTGCTTCGTTGGCCCGATGTCCTCGTCAATTACGATTCCAGTGGGCACGTGATCATCGAAGCCGGGCTGTGCATCTGTGGAAACCTTTATCGCCAAAATTAATAAATCACGTTTCGTGTTACACCTCAATAATGGTCATGTCTGGAAACACCATGATCGAGGAGAACGGCAGCTACAGACATGCAGTGTACCTCGGATGCAATGGGGGACATACACCTGTGCTCCCATTGGACCTGTGGTAGTAATCGAAGAACTGTGACAGCTGTGGACTGAACGGACATTATTGCGAACCAGTTGCGTCCATTCATGTTTAATGTCATTCCCGACGGGGATAACGTCGTCCAGCGTGATAACTGTCCACGACACAAGGCCAGAACCGTGCTTCAGTGGTTTGGGGAGCGTGACGTTCGCGTCTTGGTAACCAAATGTGCCTGATATGAATCCAATGGAGCATTTGTGAGAAGCCAGATCCGCGCCCACAAACCAGCGGACCGTAATTTACGGTAAAACCATAACCTGTGCCTAGACACCTGGTGCCACCTACCTCCACAAACGCACTACAGAGCAGTCGAATCCGTGACACGGAAAATCGCATGTGTATCGCTTTCCAAAGGTAGTCCAGCAAGCTCTTAAGGTGAAACTTCCTGGCAGAGTAAAACTGTGTGCCGGACCGAGACTCGAACTCGGGAGCATTGCCTTTCGCGGGCAAGAGCTCTATCGACTGAGCTACCTAAGCACGACTCACGCCCCGTCCTCACAGTTTTAATTCCGCCAGTACCTCGTCTCCTACCTTCCAAACTTCACAGAGGCTCTCTGCATATCGTGCAAAACTAGCACGCCTGCAGGAAAGGATATTGCGGAGACATGGCTTAGCCACAGCCTGGGGGATATCCTTTCTTCCAGGAGTGCTAGTTCTGCAAGGTATTCAGGAGAGCTTTTGTGAAGTTTGGAAGGTAGGAGACGAGGTACTGGCGGAATTAAAGCTGTGAGGACAGGGCCTGAGTCGTGCTTGGGTAGCTCAGTCGATAGAGCACTTGCCCGCGAAAGGCAAAGGTCCCGAGTTCGAGTCTCGGTCCGGCACACAGTTTTAATCTACCAGGAAGTTTCAAATCAGCGCACACTCCACTGTAGAGTGAAAATCTTATTCTTTAAGCTCTTAAGGTGGTAGTCATAATGTTTCGGTCTGTAAACGGATGTCCTTGAGGTGCTTCTGTTCCTCTATGGCGACCAAGAAAATTAGTTTTCCAGGGGCTCTGCTGTTCTTCCAGATTTTATTACAACGCAGAAGACTCATGGCACCCCAGCACCACGAATAGAAATGCACTGATTCAGTTGTTGTGGACCGTATGCCCCGTGAGACTTCACCCCTTCCACAGACAGTGGAAATAAAAAGGAGCAAAGCGGGAGGCGGGTGTTCAGACAGCTACACCGGAGAAGTTGTATCGTTGATGGAAGACCGCTGACCCCGCCTCCTCTTCTCACGTGAGTCTCTCACCCCCACCCCCCCTCCTCCACCAAACCACTCTGCGATCTGATCCACCCCTCTCACTCCTCCCAGGGCGCCTCGGCTCACGCCGGCAACTTCTGGGACCGAAGTTAGCAAAAGGTTGGCAGCCCTGGCGGCTTGTTTGGGGTAGCAGTTCATCCTTCAAGAGGTCCATCTCGGCCTGGCGCCCACATCAGGACAGGCAGCAGTAGCGCGTGCAAAGCGCCGGCGGTGGCCCAGCTGGGTAAACACGCCGTAAAGTCTGCTGCTCTGCGATAACATACTATCTGATACGAGACTCACCTTTCGACATTCTCACGAAAATAAGGAAATGAAATCTTTTTATTGGTACATCTCGTTTCATTGTATCTCAAGACATTGGCCTGTCGAACTGACACACCTTCGCATGTGCATGAAGCAATTCTGGAAACACTTTCTCCACTCAGATCGTGGTACGTCACAACATGGTTTTAGAAGTGATAAAAAATTAATGTCGACATTTCTTTTGTTTGACTTATGAAAAAAAGAAAATTACAGGCGAATACAGACAGTGCGACGTTCATTACACTACTGGCCATTAAAAATGCTACACCACGAAGATGACGTGCTACAGACGCGAAATTTAACCACCAGGAAGAAGATGCTGTGATATGCAAATGATTAGCTTTTCAGAGCATTCACACAAGGTTGGCGCCGGTGGCGACACCTACAACGAGCTGACACGAGGAAAGTTTCCAACCGATATCTCATACAGAAACAGCAGTTGACCGGCGTTGCCTGGTGAAAAGCTGTTGTGATGCCTCGTGTAAGAAGGAGAAATGCATACAATCACGTTTCCGACTTTGATACAGGTCGGATTGTAGCCTATCGCGATTGCGGCTTATCGTATCGCGACATTGCTGCTCGCGTTGGTCGAGATCCAATGACTGTTGGCAGAATATGGAATCGGTGGGTTCAGGAAGGTAATACGGAACGCCGTTCTGGATCCCAACGGCCTCGTGTCACTAGCAGTTGAGATGATAGGCATCTTATCCGCATGGCTGTAACGGATCGTGCAGCCACGTCTCGATCCCTGAGTCAACAGATGGGGACGTTCACAAGACGACAACCATCTGCACGATCAGTTCGACGACGTTTGCAGCAGCATGGACTATCAGATCGGAGACCACGGATGCGGTTACCCTTGACGCTACATCACAGACAGGAGAGCCTCCGATAGTGTACCTCGCGACGAATCTGGGTGCAGGAATGGTAAAACGTCACTTTTTCGGATGAATCCAGGTTCTGATTACAGCATCATGATGGTCGCATCCGTGTTTGGTGACATCGCTGTGAACGCACTTTGGAAGCGTGTATTTGTCATCGCCATACTGGCGTATCACCCAGCGTGATGGTATGGAGTGCCATTGATTAATGGACGTTTCATTTCAGATTTGTTACGACCAGTGGCTCTACTCTTTATTCGATCCCTACGAAACCCTACATTTCGGTAGGATAATGCACGTCCGCATGTTGCAGGTCCTGTACGGGCCTTTCTGGATACAGAAAATGTTCGACTGCTGCCCTGGCCAGCACATTCTCCAGTTCTCTCATCAATTGAAAACGTCGGGTCAATTGTGGCCGAGCAACTGGCTCGTCACAATACGCCAGTCACTACTCTGCATGATCGGTGGTATCGTGTTGAAACTGCATGGGCAGCTGTACCTGTACACGCCATCCAAGCTCTGTTTCACTCAATGCCCAGGCGTATCAAGGCCGTTATTACTGCCAGAGATGGTTGTTCTGGGCACTGATTTCTGAGGATCAATGGAAAATGTAAATACATGTCAGTTCTAGTATATCTCTCCAATCAATACCCGTTTATCATCTACATTTCTTCTTGGTGTAGCAATTTTAATGGCCAGTAGTGTATTTATTCCACAACAGGACGCTCCCTAATTCTCCAAGAGGTGTGGTGGAGCAGCGACGTGCAGAACTGCTGGACGTGGGTGGACAAAACTACGAGAGACGGCAGCGGCTGGCTGTGGCTCCAGCCGCCGGCCCCACGGTGCGCTGCTCGTCGCTTTATCAGAGCGCGGCGGCCGTAAGACTGCGGCGCGGCCTGACGAGATAAGCGGAGGCGCTGTTTGAAACGCCGCGCCGCGTGCATGTGGCGCAGCCGAGAGCCCGGCCTCCAGGGAAATATCCGGCAGACTCCAGCCAGCCTCCGGCAGACTCCAGCCGGCGGCTGGCTGATGACGGAGGCGTCCGCTGGGAGCGCTGGCGTCGCCGCTGCCGCTTCCGGTCCAGCGCACTCAGCCTGGAGGCGTGTCAGCCGCGCCGCGGGCCGCGATGAGCCGATAGGCGGGGCCGCGAGTTGTGGGCCCTCAAGGCGGCGGCTCTCTCTGCGTGCTCTGCTCTTGTAGTCCGTAACTGGATTAATGGGTGGTGGAAGGAACGCAAGTGAGTGAGTGGTAAGGCTCGCTCGTGGCATTGCTGTCCCGTGTGAAGACCTGCAGGGGATCTATAATATTGGAGTAGTGATTCACAGGTGGCGCTGTTGAACCAGAAAGGTATCACCAACTTCTCACAGCGGAAACTCCACATCGGAGACACCCCCCCCCCCTCCCCCTCCCATATCCACCTGACATATAGTGAATACGCCCAGTGCATAGCCCATCAGAAACTGAAACAGATAAAGCATGAAAACAAGAAGATGGTGTACTGCATTGAGAAAAAAGAAGCCAAATAGAAACAGAAATGGTCCAGGCTCAAGACGTGCATCATCGAAAGAATCTGAATAGCCACAGTGACTTGGTAATGTGGTCATTATTATTATTATTATTATTATTATTATTATTATTATTATTATCATTATCTCTCGATCTGCTCATTGACGTGTCTATACGCTGTATACTGAAGCGTCTAAGAAAGCGGTACAGACATGCGTCTTCAAGTACAGAGATATATAAACACGCAGAATACGGCGCTGCGGTCGGCAACGCCCATATAAAAAAAGTGTCTGGCGCAGTTGCATTGTCTTGCTAGAATTGTCCAACTTCGTCGGAAATGGTCAGTATACATGAATGAATGCAGGTGATCAGACAGGTTGCTTACGTACAGTCATGGAAATGAGTATGCATACAGTAGGTGGTGACAAACTACGATGGTGTTCAAATGGCTCTGAGCACCATAGGACTTAACATCTGAGGTCACAGTCCCCTAGAACTTAGAACTACTTAAACCTAACTAACCTAAGGACAACACACACATCCATGCCCGCGGTAGGATTCGAACCTGCGACCGTAGCGGTCGCGCGGTTCCAGGTTCAAGCGACTAGAACCGCTCGGCCACACGGGCGGCTACGATGGTGTGTTGGGATCGTAAATCACCCACAGCGCCACAGTGCCGATACGAATAAGTACGATGATGTAGCGTGAGATAACCATGTTCTTGGTAATGAAGCTTCCCGTATGCCATGAATCTATTCTGGGAAAATAAAATATATTACACTGCGCACGGTCTACGATAGGGCAAAATGTATTCATACAGCGGAGTACTTTCAACCAAACAAACGGCTGACGCAGCCCCGGAGTGCGTGCCACACTCGTGTAGTCGTGTGGCGGCCGTGAAGCAACAGCACGTCGGACGTGGGTACCGTGGAACAGCAGAATGGGCCGCAAGGGAATGGAAACGACCATTGAGGAACCTCGCCCAATATCTTCAACACAAGTTGTATGCCGAAATTGCGAACATCATAGGACGAACCAGAGAGACTGTGCAATCTATCATTAAGCGATATAAGGACAGACATGTACGTAGTAAAAAAAAAAAGTGAGCGACACGGTCGTCACAGAAGCTTACAACAAGAGAGACCAGAATGCTACTAAGAATCATCAAGAAAAACCCGAAAACAACAGTGTCGGAACTATCCGCATGTGTACATGGCTGACCACTTCCGAATGGACGTCACTCAAAGGGCACTTCGTACCATTCTCAATCGTTCGGGCTACAGAGCCAGGGTCCAGATACGAAAGCCAGATACGAAAGCCAGATACGAAGTGGCTGCTGGAATTCACGAAACAGCATGTATCCAAGACAGCAGACTTACGGGATACTGTGTTGTTTAGTGACGAAAGCAAATTTAATATCGTGCACAATGATGGTAGGATCTTCGTCTGGAGTAGACCGAATACAGACCTCGACGGAAACAACATTCAACCCACGGTGAAGCACGCAGGTGGTAGAGTGATGGTATGGGGCAGTACGTCAGCCTCCGGTGTCGGAAAATTAGTGTTTGTGGAAGGTACCGTGGACAGATTTGTGTATATGAACATTCTCAAACAGAACCTACAACAGTGTGTTGACGCCTTGGGTCTTCCTAGAAATTATTACTGCCAACAGGACAATGATCCCAAACATACGACCCAAATTGTCCGGCTGTGGGTGCTCTACAACACTCCACACACTCTCAAAACACCAGCTCAGAGTCCGGACCTGAATCCTTTCGAACACTTGTGGAGTGAGCTGGAACCACGAGTGAGAAAACACGTCATCCGATGTAAGGCCTCTTTGAAAGAGGCACTCCTTCGAGAATGCGAGAGCATCACTTCGGAAACTACAAGAAAATTGGTCCATTCCATGCCACGGAGGTTGCGAGAAGTAATACATCGGAAGGGTATGAATACGAAGTATTAAACATGTTCTGGCTTTGTTAGAAGTGTCATTTTCTGTTGGTGTATGAATACTTAATTCCCAGCGCAGTAGAGAACTTGGCAGACGTTTTTGTATTTTGTTTTGCAAAGGCTTGTTCATTCTCGTTCTATATACCAACATAGCTGCATTGGCGACTGGCCAATGTGTATAGTGCATATCCGATTCGTGTTTTTGGTTTCGTATCGTCAATAAAGACAGTTCACTTTTCCACGCTCTAGTATATGAATACTTATTTCCGTTACTGTACGTGTCACCTGTCGGAATCGTATCCAGACGTATCAGCAGTCCCATATCACTCCAACTGGAAACGCCACACACCATTACACAGCCTCCACCAGCTGCCGTGCGGGGCCCATGGATGTATGAGGTTGGCTCCACGCCCGTACACGTCCATCCACTCGATAAAATTGGAAACGAGACTCGGCCGACCAGGTAACATGTTTCCACTCATCAACAGTCCAATGTCGGTGTTGACTGGCCCAGGCGAGGCGTAAAGCTTTGTGTCGTGCAGGCTTCAAGGATACCGGAGTGACCTTTCGGCCGATATCGATGATGTTTCGTTGAATGGTTCGCATGCTGACACTTGTTGATATTCCAGCATTGAAATCTGCAGAATTTGGGGAATGGTTGCCCCTCTGTCACATTGAACGATTCTCTTCACTGGTCATCGGTTTCGTTCTTGCAGGATCTTTTCCCGGCCGCAGCGATGTGGGAGATTTGATGTTTTACCGGGTTCCTAAGATTCACGGTACGCTCATGAAATGAAATGGTCGTACGGGAAAATTCCCACTTCATCGCTGCCTCAGAGATGCTATGTCCCATCCTTCGAGGGCCGACTATAACACCACGTTCAGACTCGCTTAAATCTTGGTAACCTGCCATTGTAGCAGCAGTAACTGATCTAGCAACTATGCCAGACAGTTGTTTTATATAGGCGTTGTCGACCGCAGCGCCGTACTCCCCCTGTTCACATATCTCTGTATCTGAATACGCACACCTATGCCAGTTTGTTCGGCGCTTCAGTGTATGTCTTAATGACGAGAGTGCTGTCGACACTGCCGTTTTCAAAGGTGACAACAAGCCATGTTCAGAGCGCTACTCCGCATATGTTGCTGATTTGACGGGCGCTTAGGAATGCTACCACACCTTGAAGTGCCGCCTACGTCGTCCGATGTTAATCCAGTAGACGTTGGTTTGGAATATTTGGTACAGCGGGAGAAATGTAGCAGGCAATAAAGCAACTCAGTAGCTCTGCTGAATCTGATCGTCAGTGTGTGGTTTCATCTGAATATGGCAGGGGAGGGGGGAGTGAAGCCGGGGGGGGGGGGGGGGATGGAGGGAAGCCTGTGGAACATCTTTTTCCTCGCAGTGGGGCAGAGATCACGGTATCAGGGAATCAGTGTGCTGGAGGAGACAAGTTTTAATCCTGATGTTCTTCCATGTGGCTGTAGGTTGAGATAATTCTGCCACTAGTTGCAGGATATGTGATATCCGCAAAAGCAACTCATCAGTTCCATTTGAGGTTTTGTTTTGGTAATTTGTTTTTTCAAGTTCCAAATTGTTCATGAATTAAAAGAATTTTTTTACACACTTCAAGTGAAGGATTAAGCTGTACCGTGTTCCGAGGGGTACACAAAATATTTTACTTATCAGCTCAGAAAAAAAAAGTTACGAAATCAGTTTATACAGGCACATGCCATAGTTCTACTACTCAATGAAATAACGGCGCCACAGTACCGAAGCAGTACATTAAAGGAGTTAGCATAAAATTATTCAGTCCGGTGACTAAGCTGACATGCAAATAAAAATTTAAACAGAACAATGATCTGCATTAGTCACTCTTCTATTTCAACTCACGTTTCGAGAGTTTACAGTCTCATCGTCAGGTGGAACTATGATGTTGTGTTTCATTTTTGCTATCTGGATGCAGCCGGTTGTTTCTCGTGGTTTCATTTTACTACAACAATGTGTAACAGGCAATTTGTTAGCGTAATATGGCAATAAAATTATAAATTTACGATTTGTTCGAGTGCACAGAGCCCTGTGGTTCATCACCAAAATACATTTTTAACTTGTCTCACAGAACACGGAACATCATCATAAACAAACCAAAGATTTTAACTTGTCTTAGAGATTATTAATTACTAACTTACATAATGGAGCATAGATACATATAACAATTATAAAATAGTTCCATTTCTTAGAACAACTTGTTAATTGTATTACTATTGCCAATACATGACAGGAAGAACACAATTGTTAAAAAAAGTAAACCTCACAGACTTAGAATCAGCATAGTCTAATTCTTACTGTTTCTGTACAGTGCTTCGGGAATTATTCTTCATTCAGGTCACTCAGGAAGTAGAAACTGGAAAGAGTTACAGTTCATCACTTAGTGTATCTGCCAAGCTACTCATTGTCAGTGCCACAGCCTTTTCATTTAGTGTGTTCTGCCCGTGTTTCCTATTGTGAATGAAAATTTTTATGAACTGGAAATTAAGTTGAAATGCATATTTATGATGAAGCGCAAGGTTCTGTGCACTGGAACAGATCGTAAGTAGCTCTATCGCCGTTCAAAATTTATAATCTTTAGTGCCATATTACGCCAACAAATTGCCTGTTATACGTCTTTGCAGCAAAATGAAACCACAACAAAAACTGGCTGTACCCAGCTAGCAAAAGTGTAACATAATATCATTGTTCTACCTGAAGGTGAAAATGTATACTCTCGGAACGCTTCGTGTGATGAAATAAAGGACAAACTCATAGAGATAATAGTTCTACTTGAACTTTTAGTGACGGAAACAGTCGCAATTGCTTATAGAAGTCCAACCTGGACGACATAAGGTTAGGTAGAATGGCTCTGAGCACTATGCGACTTAACTTCTGAGGTCATCAGTCGCCTAGAACTTAGAACTAATTAAACCTAACTAACCTAAGGACATCACACACATCCATGCCCGAGGCAGGATTCGAACATGCGACCGTAGCGGTCGCTCGGCTCCAGACTGTAGCGCCTAGAACCGCACGGCCAATCCGGCCGGCTAAAGGTTAGGTAGACATGTGGTGTACCGTTTCGTTTCCACTCTAGGGACGTACTGTGGTAGTGAGCACCACAACGGTAATGTACGTCCAAACGAATCAAAAAATAATTACGTATCTTTATAGTTTCCTCGTAACGTTTAAAAATGATATGACTGCCTCTCATATTGGAGCTGAGAAATCATAAAAGAATGTCGTTATTTCGAGGACATTAAATGCATGGAAGGTGTAGCATGATCCTCTTTACGCACGCAAGAGTACAGGTTGAGAATAAATAAATACAGTCCTTTTAATACTTGTCGCAGAGGTCGCAGCTTCCTGAGGAACAGGTGGCAACTGGTATGTTTCCCATGATACTATTTCGGTCAGTGTTAAACTCGTCCCTGAAAACGCTCTTCAGGGACGTAATGCTCAGACGACGATAAGACGCCGAAAGAACAATCTTGGCACTCGTGGCTGCTTGACCACGGGCATGCAGTATCAATTCCGTATCTGTCCGTATTCCGCTGTCCAGCTACTCGAGAGCTGTGTGTGTGGGGAGAGGGGGCTTGAAATTCCCGAGATTACCTGGCGACCGTGTCTCCTCCCCGACTCACCTCTCCAGTTTCCCCACCCGCCCCTTTTCTCCTCCCCCGCGCCGACCCCACTATAACGCACGCCCTCCACCGGCGCGGGATCCGTTTATCAGCCACCGGGACGGAATCTCATATTCCTGCGCCCGCCCCCCTCAACAAAATAAAATAAATCTCATCTCTCCCCCGTTCCCGACCTGCTTTGCCCTTTTCCTCTTCCTTCCCCCTTTCCACCCTTCCCCTCCTCCCGCCTCACAGGACAAGAGTGGGAGTGGGGTGGTCACGCTCCTGTATCGCGGCGTCTGCTGAGGGGCGGCGCGGGGACAATACATCGCGCTGTCAGCCGCTGGCCCCCGCATTCCCACCCCCACCCTCACCCCCATGCCTACCGCCAACCCCCGTTGCCGCACCTGAGGAGCCACTGTCCTTCACTTCCAAGGACACGCACCCCTCCCACACCCCTTCGTTGTCCCCTCCCCCCTACACACACACACACACACACACACACACACACACACACACATATATATATATATATATATATATATATATATATATATATATATATATATATCCTCGTCTGGCCGCTTATCGCACAGCGCCGCATGGAGCATCGTTCACCTGAGGGCCGGCCGCGTAGCTGGAACGCCGCCAAGACCTGCGCAGCAATATTTCTCTCCTCGCAAAGCGCCGAGCAGCGATTTCTTGGGCCCTTCCGGCGCCACGGCGGACGGGCAAAACGTAGCGACTCTCTGCGCCGAGCCTTTGCTCTTCACGTACCTCTTCCAGACATTCTCCGGTACTCTGAAACGTGTGTTCCCTCCAGAGGGGCGCAATATTCACAGGGGTCCGGCTGCAGTGTAAGTCCGAACGGCCGTTCATGCGAAAAGACAGACACGTTGTATTGGACACCGACAAGAGCCTGTATGAAAAATTCTTTACTTACCCTCGATCTACCAATTATTTTTAGGCTTATTAACGTTTTTACAACAGCAAACAATGTCTGAGAAATCCTTGTACCTGGAACACAAAACAGTAAATAGTATGAAACTTCCCGCCAGATTAAAACTGTGTGCCGGACCGAGCCTCGAACTGGGGACCTTTGCCTTTCGCGGGCAAGTGCTCCACCAACTGAGCTACCCAAGCACGACTCAAGCCCCGTCCTCATAACCTTACTTCTGCCAGTACCTCGTCTCCTACCTTCCAAACTTTCTTTCAGGGGTGCTAGTTCTGCAAGGTTCGCAGGAGAGCTTCTGTAAAGTTTGGAAGGTAGCAGACGAGATACTGGCATAAGTAAAGCTGTGAGGACGGGGCATGAGTCGTGCTTGGGTAGCTCTGCTGGTAGAGCACTTGCCCGCGGAAGGCAAAGGTGCCGAGTTCGAGTCTCGGCACGGCACACAGTTTCAATCTGCCAGGAAGTTTCATATCAGCGCACACTCAGCTGCGGAGTGAAAATCTCATTCTGGCAGTAAATAGTACAGGGTGATTCAAAAAGAATACCACAATTTTAAAAATGTGTATTTAATGAAAGAAACATAATATAACCTTCTGTTATACATCATTACAAAGAGTATTTAAAAAGGTTTTTTTTCACTCAAAAACAAGTTCAGAGATGTTCAATATGGCCCCCTCCAGACACTCGAGCAATATCAACCCGATACTCCAACTCGTTCCACACTCTCTGTAGCATATCAGGCGTAACAGTTTGGATAGCTGCTGTTATTTCTCGTTTCAAATCATCAATGGTGGCTGGGAGAGGTGGCCGAAACACCATATCCTTAACATATCCCCATAAGAAAAAATCGCAGGGGCTAAGATCACGGCTTCTGCCGTACTCAATAACACAAAAAGCTTTCTGTTGAGCGGTCGCCATCTTAGCATCAACTGACGCTGACGCCTAGTCAACAGCGCCTCAAGCGAACAAATGTACAACTAAATGAAACTTTATAGCTCCCTTAATTCGCCGACAGATAGTGCTTAGCTCTGCCTTTTGTCGTTGCAGAGTTTTAAATTCCTAAAGTTCTGCTATTCTTCTTGAATCACCCTGTATACTATACGCTGTCCACGCACATTAATGTGAGCATGTTTTGCCATCGAGAACCGCTGCGAGACATAGACATACAGTCAGTGAGATTCTGTAAGATACCAACAGGGAAGAGGAGGCTATGCCGATTCTGGTGCCGTATCCAGCTGCTCTAGGTTCCTCTGTTGAATATGCATAGCGCGTACAGATCGAGATGGTCCCACAGATTCTCGATTGCGTTTAAGTCTGGGGAGATATATTATGTGATAATTATCCGGACGCCTCCAGCAACATACGTTTCCCATGATAGGTGCATTGTGCTGCCACCTACTGCAAGCTATCTCATATCAGCGACCTCAGCAGTCATTAGACTTCGTGAGACAGGAGAATGGGACGCTCCGCGGAACTCAAGGACTTCGAACGTGGTCAGGTAATTTGGTGTCACTTGTGTCATACGTCTGAACGCGAGATTTCCACACTCCTAAACAGCACTCGGTCCACTGTTTCCGTTGTGATGGAAAGGTAGAAACGTGAAGGGACACGTGCAGCACAAAAGTGTACAGGTCGATCTCGTATGTTGACTGACAGAGACCACTTACAGTTGAAGAGGCTCGTAATGTGTAGTAGGCAGTCATCGATCCAGACCATCACACAGGAATTCCAAACTGCATCAGAATCCACTGCAAGTACTATGAAAGTTAGGCGGGAGGTGAGAAAACTTGTATTTCAAGGTCGAGCTGCTGGTCATAAGCCACACATCACGCCGGTAATTGCCAAACGAAGCCTCGCTTGGTGTAAGGAGCGTGAACATTGGACAACTGAACAGTGGAAAAACGTTGTGTGGCGTGACGAATCACAATACACAATGTGGCGATCCGATGGCAGGGTGTGGGTATGGCGAATGTCCGGTGAACATCTGCCAGCGTGTGTAGTTCCAACTGTAAAATTCGGAGGCTGTGGTGTTGTGGTGTGGCCGTGTTTTTCATGGAGGGGGCATGCATCCCTCGTTGTTTTGCGTGGCACTACCACAGCACAGGCATACATTGATGTTTTAAGCACCTTATTGCTTCCCACTATTGAAAAACAATTGTATCTTTCAACACGATCAAGTACATGTTCCTAATGCACGGCCTGTGGCGGAGTGGTTACAAAATAACATCCGTCTAATGGACTAGCCTGTACAGAGCCCTGACCTGAATCCTATATAACACCTTTGGCATGTTTTGGAACGCCGACTTCGTTCCAGGCCTCACCAACTGACATCGATACCTCTCTTCAGTACAGCACTCCGTGAATAACGGGCTACCATTCCCCAAGAAATATTCCAGTACTTGACTGAACGTATGCCTGCGAAATTGGAATCTGTCATCAAGGCTAATGGTGGGGCAACACCATATTGAATTCAAGCAATACCCATGGAGGGCGCCACATACTTGTAAGTCATTTTCAACTAAGTGTCCGGATACTTTTGATCACAAAGTGTAGGTGTCTATGGGAGTATCGAAAGCTCATCCTGGTGCTCTTCGAACCACGCGTGTACACTGCGAGTTGTGTGTGACACGTTATGTCATCCTGTTGGTAGATGCCATCATGCCGAGGACAAACTTCATGTAGAAGTCGACTTGGTCCCCAAGGATTGATGGATACGTGTGTTGTGACTTACTCAATGACATCACCCACGGACGACAACGATTGCCCATTTTTCCGTGTCACCCAGGCATGCTTTCTGTACCCTCTACTTGTAATGCTACCACCTGCCTTGTGTGTGTGGTTATTGCACGTTGATCTCGAACGTAGGAGGTGGTCATATTAATGTGATAGAACTGCATGTATCGAAGTACATACATACAAAGACTCGGCGCCCAATGGGTCTGCACCTACTTTCTCACACCTTACACAGACATCTATGCATCTTCATGACCTACTTAACGTCTTTCGGAGACTCGTAGCAGTTGTCGGGCGTGCTAAGGTCTGGGCTTTTCAGCGGTTCGAAATCTGTGTGCAAACCAGCGGCCACCAAATTGTTCGCCGAGGAAATTCGGCGTTCTCAAATAGCCAATCGTAGGACTAATTTTTGCAACATGTTCAAATGAGAATTTCCATTCAGGCAATCTTGAAACAGATACAGTCCGAGCAAGTATAGTGATAACATTGCAGTTCCTGTCATAACATTACGCGGGTTCCTTACCAGCTCTTGCACGTAATGGGAGTTCTCCTTAGGCCGCAAAACCACTTCTGTGTGGAACTACAATACATTGCAAGTTCAACAGTAAGTAACACTCTTGAGGGAGACACAGCATGTGGAACTGCGTACGGCAGGCTGCAACTCGCTCTCCCATGCCGTGGTCGAACAATTCATTCACAAACGCCACTTTAAATCCTTTCAATTTCAAATCTGTTTCGTGTTGAACACGTTACACGAAGTTGGGGCACACTTCCGGGAACAGATACCAATAAAACAACTATTTACTACGCAAATCGCAGAAAGTCAGGAGGGACACATGAATTTGCCGGATAGCCTGTATACGTCAACTTTGTTACTGTGGATTCAAATAAAATACAAACCCCTCGTGCGTTGCTGAAGCGAACAGCAAAACACATTATACAGCCAACACTAAAATGTACTGACGCAGTTAATAAAATCCGTGTGCCGTTGTAATCTGATTCCAATTCTTCGTATGCAGGTGCTGTGCATTCTAACGCACACATGGAAACTGGTTCTAACACTTTCGCGTACCATTCTCACACTTTTTAAGTCTGAAACCATGTCGGGCAGCAAAATAACTGACAAATGATTGACTGAGAAATAGTAAAAAGAGCGTTTCTGAAAGAGAGAAATTTATTGATATAACTTTCAGTGTTACATACTCTGAAAAGTACGTATATTCACAACTCTTTAATTTATTTTTAATTTTTTAACAATGGGACGTCAATTTCTGTAATTTGTTGATATAAATGTGTACACAGTGATGTGACAAAAGTCGTGTCGTACCGTCTCCTGCCCTCTTACTGTGGGAACTCGGCGTGGCATAGACCCAAGTCGTTAGAAGTCCCTTGCACAAATGATGATCCATGTTGCCTCTATAGCTGTCCATAATTGCGAAAGCAGTGCTAGCGCAGGAGTTTGTGTACGAACTGGTCTCTCGATTATGTCGCAAAAATGTTCGTAGGCATTCATTGCGAGCGACCAGGGTTGTCGTATGTCCAGAACGTTCCTCATACCTATCGCGAACAACAGTAATCAGTTGATGTCGCGCATTTTTCATCCGCCATTGTTTGTGAACATGAAGTCCATGAATGGCTACAAATGGTTTCCAAGTAGCCGGACATAACAATTTTCAGTCAATGATAGGTTCACACCACCTTGTTGACGACTTGGGTCATTGGCTTCGTGAGGTCTGCGCCACACTTGAACCCTACCAGTCAGCTCTTTTTTTTTTTTTTTTTTTTGTCGTCTACCGACTGGTTTGATGCGGCCTGCCACGAATTCCTTTCTTGTGCTAACCTCTTCATCTCAGAGTAGCACTTGCAACCTACGTCCTCAATTATTTGCTTGACATATTCCAATATCTGTCTTCCTCTACAGTTTTTGCCCTCTACAGCTCCCTCTGGTACCATGGAAGTCATTCCCTCATGTCTTAGCAGATGTCCTATCATCCTGTCCCTTCTCCTTATCAGTGTTTTCCACATATTCCTTTCCTCTCCGATTCTGCGTAGAACCTCCTCATTCCTTACCTTATCAGTCCACCTAATTTTCAACAATCGTCTATAGCACCACATCTCAAATGCTTCGATTCTCTTCTGTTCCGGTTTTCCCACAGTTCATGTTTCACTACCATACAATGCTGTACTCCAGACGTACCTCCTCAGAAATTTCTTCCTCAAATTAAGGCCGGTATTTGATATTAGTAGACTTCTCTTGGCCAGAAATGCCTTTTTTGCCATAGCGAGTCTGCTTTCGATGTCCTCCTTGCTCCGTCCGTTATTGGTTATTTTACTGTCTAGGTAGCAGAATTCCTTAACTTCATTGACTTGGTGACCATCAATCCTGATGTTAAGTTTCTCGCTGTTCTCATTTCTACTACTTCTCATTACCTTCGTCTTTCTCCGATTTACTCTCAAACCATACTGTGTACTCATTAGACTGTTCATTCCGTTCAGCAGATCATTTAATTCTTCTTCACTTTCACTCAGGATAGCAATGTCATCAACGAATCGTATCATTGATATCCTTTCACCTTGTATTTTTATTCCACTCCTGAACCTTTCTTTTGTTTCCATCATTACTTCCTCGATGTACAGATTGAAGAGTAGGGGCGAAAGGCTACAGCCTTGTCTTACACCCTTCTTAATACGAGCACTTCGTTCTTGATCGTCCACTCTTATTATTCCCTCTTGGTTGTTGTATATATTGTATATGACCCGTCTCTCCCTGTAGCTTACCCCTACTTTTTTCAGAATCTCGAACAGCTTGCACCATTTTATATTGTCGAACGCTTTTTCCAGGTCGACAAATCCTATGAAAGTGTCTTGATTTTTCTTTAGCCTTGCTTCCATTACTAGCCGTAACGTCAGAATTGCCTCTCTCGTCCCTTTACTTTTCCAAAAGCCAAACTGATCGTCACCTAGCGCTTTCTCAATTTTCTTTTCCATTCTTCTGTATATTAATCTTGTAAGCAGCTTCGATGCATGAGCTGTTAAGCCGATTGTGCGATAATTCTCGCACTTGTCAGCTCTTGCCGTCTTCGGAATTGTGTGGATGATGCTTTTCCGAAAGTCAGATGGTATATCGCCAGACTCTTACCAACTGAAATCTCACCAGTTCACGGTGTTTCAGTCCTCTAGGACTCATAAGAGGCGTTGGAGGCGATGTCGTGCTGTTATCAGAGGCAGTCGCTTCGTTCGTCCGCTGCCATAGCCCATTAATGCCAAATTTCACCGAACTGTCCTATCGGAGGCGTTCGACGTACGTCCCACATCTATTTCTGCTGTCATTTCTCGCAACGTTGCTTGCGTGTCAACACCGACATCTCTACGCAATCGCTTCTGCTCTCGGTCGTTAAGTGAAGGCCGTCGGCCACTGCGTTGTCCGCGTCTGAAATTTGGTATTGCCAACACACACTCAACACTCAACACTCTGGACTCGAAATATTGAATTCTTCAATGATTTACAAAATGGAAAGTCCCATGCGTCTAGCTCCAACTACCAGTCCGCGTTTAATGCGTGTTCTCTCTCTTTGGTTTGCCCCTTTAGATGTTTTAACAATGAGCAAAGCAATTTTGTTGGGTGTTGTGGGGTTTTCTTCTCGAGTGATACGGCTGGGCTGGCTGCTCCTAGTTTTCGAAGCAGGGACCTTGCTTTTCTGCTGGATACTTTAAAGTCCACAGCCTGAGTAGTTTCCATGCACAAAAAAATCATGGAGGCAGGGACAGTGTTGGATAAAGGAAGGAACGGGCGACCAAGAACATCCGAGGAAAACGTCTTCACTCGTTCACCTACGAAGTCCATTCGCACTGCTGCCAGACAGTTGCAACTACCACGCCTTTCGTAGGACGAAGCATTCCTCAAGCGAGTTTGTTTCAGTGGCGAGGCAACTTTTCATGTTTCTGCGACATTAAACAGACACAATGTGAGAATCTGGGCATCGGAACACACCCATGTGACTAGGGAGCTTCACCCGGATAGTCCAAAGGTGAATGTGTGGTGTGGAATCATGTGCAACCGAATAATTAGTCCATTTTTCTTCAAAAGCTCGACAATTACTGCAGATGTTTACCTCGACCTTCTGACCGAATATGTAGCACCACAACTGATTGACTTACAAACAACTATAATTTTCCAGCAAGATGGTGTACCACCACATTGGGGACTGCATGTTCGTCGGTTCCTGAATGAAACATTTCCAGGCAGATAGACTGGGAGGCATGGGCCAATCCCTTGCCCACCGCGTTCGCCAGATATCACTCCCTTGGATTTTTTTGTGGGGCTGTATAAAATATATCGTGTATCAAACACATATACGGGACATTCCTGACTTGAAGCAAAGGATTCGTAATGCCACTGCCACCATTGATGACGCTATGCTACAGCGAATATCGCAAGAAATCGAGTACCGTCTTCATGTGCTTCGTGCAACTAAAGGCCCCCATATAGACGTCTATTAAACACTGTCAAAAAGCTTTTATAAACGATGATTACAATAAAAGAAATGTTAAAATATTTCAACAACTGCCGTTGTAATAAAATTTTGAAGTCGTAAAGAGATTTTATGAACACCATATTATTGATGACTGAAGTCTCTGTTATGTGTATCCATTGTGTTTATTAAGCTTAACGAAAGAACACAGGGAACTTACGCACCAACCCAATAAGTACAAAAAAATAATCATAGCAGCAGCCAGGACTTATTTGCAAACTTTACTAACTGTATTTTTTCTTTCTTTCAGGTGAGTACCTTGTCAGGAGAATGCTGCTCATAGCTGAAGTTGCCTTGCAATGTCCAATGTCTCCACTAAGGTAACACAGAAAATGTCTTCATTCTTAATGCATAAACATTCCCGTTAAAACAATTGCCTTTATATAACAATGAGACATAAACAATTGTGCTGTGATGTGTACAAATCAGTATGTAGCCTTTTGCAGTTAAGCTACCCGAAGCCGTCCATATAGTGAAATAATTAAGACAGAAGAGGAACTTGGCTTACACGCCATTGTTAATACATCTATAGCTCAAACAACCTTCAAGGAACGTCTTTTCCGGACTAAAACGCGCTCCGAACGTCACATGACGAGTTCTCCGCCTCAAAACCACGTGATTTCTAAACTCGTGCAATCGGAAAGTTACCCCAGCGTTGGGAGACTGTTGTAAATGGTGAAGGAGAATATATTGTTGAGGACCATATTCTCTGTTATGTTTATCGACTGCGTTTATTAAACTTACGGGAAAACGCTTCGAAGTTATGCACGAACCCAATGGATGGGTAGATTGACTAACTATGAGGGGGTACTAAATCACCTTGACTAAAAGAAGGAATCGGATTATAGGACACTTTCAGAGACATGAAGGCATCGTCAGTGGTGATGGAGGGAAGTGAAGGGGAAGAATTATAAAGGGAGACCAAGAATAGAATACAAGAAGCAGATACAAATTGATGTAGGTTGCGGCAACTACGCAAAGATGAAGAGGCTTGCACAGGATGGAGTAACTCGGAGAGTTGCATTCAGCCAGTCTGCAGACTGAAAGCAACAACAACAACAACAATAACAACAAGAAGTAAACAGACTTTGGGTTTACTGAGCTTAGGTTCCCTATACATGTAAACGATCTTCCGTCTAACAGGCCCACACAACAAGCAGAAATAGTTTTTCCGGATGACACTACTGTTCTAATCAACCCAAGCACACATACAACAACAGAAGAAATAGTAAATACTGTTCCGAAAAGTATCATTGACAGGTTTTCTGCCAATGGTCTCACTCTCAGTATTAGACAGACACAGCATATTCAGTTCTGCACATCTAGAGATATTACAGCGTTGGTGAGTGTAGCATATGGCGAGGAAATTAAAAAAAAAAAAAAAAAAAAAACAGGATGGAAGTGTTGAAATTTTGTGTGGCCACATTAAAGAGAACTTAAAATGAAAAATGCACATTTTGGAATTACTCAAATGACCTAGTTCGGACGCTTTTGCACCTACAGAAATTGCAAATGTTGCAGAGACAAAAAGTAAGTTGACTAATTTTGCATATTTTCTTTCAATAATCTCGCACGGAGTAATGTTCTGGCGTAACTAATCTTTAATAAAGAAAGTCTTCATTGTGCAAAAATGAGTAATGTGAGGTGCTCATCCACGATCCTCGTGCAGACACCTGTTTAATGAGTTGCGTATTCTGACTACTGCTTCACAGTCTATTTATTCCCTCACGATGTTTCTTGTAAGTAATCCACTACAGTTCAAAAGAAACAATGACGTTCGTAATTGCAATACCAGAATGCAAAGCCGGGCGAGTGGTTCTAGGCGCTTCAGTCTGGAACCGCGCAGCCGCTATTGTCGCAGGTTCGAATCCTGCCTCGGGCATGGATGTGTGTGATGTCCTTAGGTTAGTTAGGTTTACTTTGTTCTAAGTCCTAGGGGACTGATGACCTCTGATGTTAAGTCCCATAGTGCTCAGAGCCATTTGAACCATTTTTTTGAACCAGAATGAAAAATGACATTCATTACTCCACATTACGGTTTTATTTAGCGTAGCAACCAAGTTTTTAGTAACTTACCCAGTGATATAAATTGTTTGACTGACAGCAAACCTAAAATTTGAAAACAAACTGGGAAAGTTTCTCCTTGTCAACTCCTATTCCGTACAGGAATGTATGTTGTTGTAATGTGTTAAAGGTGAAAGATAGGAGTTACTAACCCACATAGGTGTACAAAGAAAAATTGTAATGTGAATGGATGAATGCATAAGGTTTTGTTCCTCATCATTACGATTAATCGTGCAAATCATCCAAGGATCATGAAATTATCTAAGATACGGACGTAAGAACGAAAATTAAAAGAGCGTTCGAAAATCAAACTCTTCGGCCTTGAAGAATGGCATTGTATGTTTTAATTAGAGTCGTTCGGTCGCCATACAGCATATACAGGGTATTTTAAAGGACCGCTGCTACACATATCCTCCCATCTCAATCAGACTCTGATTTCGCTGAATGCAGAATCCATTTACATTTATTCCCACCGATCGTTGCGCTGTATGACGCAATCCGATGCAGGGAGCGGTGCAATCATTGGCACTGGGCAACAGCTGTGAATTCTGATGACGGCATAGACGGTTTCGTGCCGAAGAGAGCGAGTAAAATAACAAAAAGGAATAAACACAGTGCCGCGTGCGGCCTCGCTTTATCTCTGGCAAAACAGGAGGAGGGTGCAAAAAACTGGAGGGAAAAGACGCGGTCGGCGATCAGAGCCGCAAAGAGAGGATTCCGCCGCCGGACCGCCGCGCCGGAGGGGTTCGTTAAGAATGCAGATGGCGCGTGGGCGGCCCGTTAGTTAGTCGCTCTGCAATCCGGGAGCGCAACGAGGTCACGTGCGGGCCTAAGTGGAATATATAGCGCCGGCGCGCACCGGCAGCCACCCCTCGCGATCGCCGCCGGCGGGCGCCGCCGATGGGGTGGCTGGGAGCTGCGGAGGGCGCTGGGGAGGGGTATGGGGTGGCCGGGGGTGGAATGGGGTCAGCGTGCGACGCCCGCCAGACGGGGTCTCTGTCTGTGAGGGAGCTCCAGCCTTCCAAGGGTGGCTTCTGCGTGCCCAAGGCCGCGCCACGCGGTGAGGGGAAAACCCTCAAAATAAGTGAAACTATGTGGTTCTGGAGATATTTTCAACTCCCGAACATCTATGATACATACAGGTTGGTCCATTGATCGTGACCGGGCCAAAAATCTCACGAAATAAGCGTCAAACGAAAAAACTACAAAGAACGAAACTTCTCTAGCTTGAAGGGCGCTATGGTTGGCCCGCTAGATGGCGCTGCCATAGGTCCAACGGATATCAACAGCTCTTTTTTTTTTACATAGGAACCCCCATTTTTTATTACATATTCGTGTAGTACGTAAAGAAATATGAATGTTTTAGTTGGACCACTTTTTTCCCTTTATGACAGATGTCTCTGTAATAGTCACAAACGTATAAGTACGTGGTATCACGTAACATTCCCCCAGTGCGGACGGTATTTGCTTCTTGATACATTACCCGCGTTAAAATGGGCCGTTTACCAATTGCGGAAAAGGTCGATATCGTGTTGATGTATGGCTATTGTGATCAAAATGCCCAACGGGCGTGTGCTATGTATGCTGCTCGGTATCCTGGACGACATCATCCAAGTGTCCGGACCGTTCGCCGGATAGTTACATTATTTAAGGAAACAGGAAGTGTTCAGTCACATGTGAAACGTCAACCGCGATCTGCAACAAATAATGATGCCCAAGTAGATTGTTTAGCTGCTGTCACGGCTAATCCGCACCTCGGTAGCAGACAAATTGCGCGAGAATCGGGAAACTCAAAAACGTCGGTGTTGAGAATTCTACGTCAACATCGATTGCACCTGTGGTGTCACCGCCAGACACCACACTTGCTAGGTGGTAGCATTTTAAATCGGCCGCGGTCCGCTAGTATACGACGGACCCGCGTGTCGCCACTGTCAGTAATTGCAGACCGAGCGCCACCACACGGCAGGTCTAGAGAGACTTACTAGCACTTGCCCCAGTTGTACAGCCGACTTCGCTAGGAAAGGTTCACTGAGAATTACGCTCTCATTTGCCGAGACGATAGTTAGCATAGCCTTCAGCTATGTCAATTGCTACGACCTAGCAAGGCGCCATTTATCCTTTGCTATGTATCTAATGAAGCATGTGCCTTAACAAGACCAATGCTCACCAATTGTGGATTAAAGTTAAGTATTCCAGCAGCTACGTACTTTTCTTTATAGCATTCATTACGTATGCTGTTTCAGACCTCACGCCAGCCTGCGTGAGTTAAACGCGTGCCTTTCGGTTACCCGTCACTGTGGATTGGCTGTCTTGCCAGTCCACAACAGCACCCGTACGATATTTCTATGCACCAGGAATTGCGTGACGACTTTGAATGTCGTGTACAGTCCTGCCACTGGGCACGAGAGAAATTACGGGACGATGACAGATTTTTGCACGCGTTCGATTTAGCGACGAAGCGTCATTCACCAACAGCGGTAACGTAAAGCGGCATAATATGCGCTATTGGGCAACGGAAAACCCACGATGGCTGCGAGAAGTGGAACATAAACGACCTTGGCGGGTTAATGTATGGTGCGGCATTATGGGAGGAAGGATAATTGGCTCTCATTTTATCGATGGCAATCTAAATGATGCAATGTATGCTGATTTACTACGTAACGTTCTACCGATGTTGCTACAAGATGTTTCACTGCATGACAGAATGGCGATGTGCTTCCAACATGATGGATGTCCGGCACATAGGTCGCGTGCGGTTGAAGCGGTATTGGATAGCATATTTCATGACAGGTGGATTGGTCGTCGAAGCACCATACCATGGCCCGCACGTTCATCGGATCTGATGTCCCCGGATTTCTTTCTGTGGAGAAAGTTGAAGCATATTTGCTATCGTGATCCACCGACAACGCCTGACAACATGCGTCAGCGCATTGTCAATGCGTGTGCGAACATTACGGATGGCGAACAACTCGATGTTGAGAGGAATGTCGTTACACGTATTGCCAAATGCATTGAGGTTGACGGACATCATTTTGAGCATTTATTGCTTTAATGTGGTATTTAAAGGTAATCGCGCTGTAACAGCATGCGTTCTCAGAAATGATAAGTTCACAAAGGTACATGTATCACATCGGAACAACCGAAATAAAATGTTCAAACGTACCTACGTTCTGCATTTTAATTTTAAAAAACCTATCTGTTACCAACTGTTCGTCTAAAATTGTGAGCCATATGTTTGTGACTATTACAGCGCCATCTATCACAAAGCGAAAAAAGTGGTCCAACTTATATTTCTGTACGTACTACACGAATATGCAATAAAAATGGGGGTTCCTACTTTAAAAAACGCAGTTATTCGTTTGACCATGGCAGCGCCATGCAGCGGACCAACCATAACGCCATATGGTTTCCCCCTTCAAGCTATAAAAGTTTCGCCGGCCGGTGTGATCTAGGGGTTCTAGGAGCTACAGCTACCGCTACCGCTACGGCTACGGACGCAGGCTCGAATCCTGCCTCGGGCATGGATGTGTGTGATGTCCTTAGGTTAGTTAGGTTTAAGTAGTTCTAAGTTCTAGGGGACTGATGGCCTCAGAAGTTAAGTCCCGTAGTGCTCAGAGCCATGTTATACAAGTTTCGTTCTTTGTACTTTTTTCGTTTGACGCTTATTTCGTGAGATATTTGGCCCGGTGACGATCAATGGACCACCCTGTATATGCGTACTGAAGTGACGAAAGGATTCGCACCGATTTCTCCTGCTCACTAGGGAGATTCAGTAACCACTACACCACCCTGCCACAGTGGCTTTGCAAATGGTTCAAATGGCTCTGAGCACTATGGGACTCAACTGCTGAGGTCATTAGTCCCCTAGAACTTAGAACTAGTTAAACCTAACTAACCGAAGGACATCACAAACATCCATGCCCGAGGCAGGATTCGAACCTGCGACCGTAGCGGTCTTGCGGTTCCAGACTGCAGCGCCTTTAACCGCACGGCCACTTCGGCCGGCTAGTGGCTTTGCACAACAACAACTACTAGCCTAGCACGCCTCCCTCATCAGTCAAAATTCCCATTCACTTTTCAGCCCACTTACTATTCCCCCCAAACTGGAACAGCATTGCAGAGACTTCCCAACTACGTTGCACCTCACCATATATGGAGACCATTTGTAGCCATTCGTGGACTTGAAGTTCGCAAACAACGATGAAACTTTTTGTGGGTGACAATGCGCCATGTCTCGGAGCCGACAATTGTTCGCGGTGGGTTTGATGAACATTCTGCACAGTACAAGCGAATGATTCGGCCACTCAGGTCGCCCGACATCAATTCCATCCATCGTTTATGTGACATAGTCGAGAGGTCAGTCCGTGCACAAAATCCTGCACCGGCAACACTTTTGCAATTGTGGACGCCTGTAGAGGTAGTATGGCTCAATATTTCTGCAGGGAACTTCCAACGACTTGTGAGGCAATGCGACGTCGAGTTGCTGCAACAAGTGAGGGAAATGGAGATCCGGCGTGATATTAGGAGGTATCCCATGACTTTTGTAACCGCACTGTGTGTGAAACTTCCTCGCAGATTAAAACTGTGTGCCGGACCGAGATTCGAACTCGGGAACTTTGCCTGTTGCGGACAAGTGCTCTACCATCTGAGCTACCCAAGCACGAACCACCCCCCGTTCTCACAACTTTACCTCCGCCAGTATCTCGTCTCCTACCTTCCAAACTTTACAGAAGCTCTCATGCGAACCTTGCAGAACTTGGGGGATGTTTCCAGAATGAAGGTAGGAGCACTTGCCCGCGAAAGGCAAAGCTCCCGAGTTCGAGTCTCGGTCCGACACACAGTTATAATCTGCCAGGAAGTTTCATATCAGCGCACAGTCCACTGCAGAGTGAAAATATCATTCTGCGCACTGTGTGTGTTTCGTATTTGTAACCTCTTAGTTTCACTATTTTACAAAGTATTTTTATGTATGCCGTATCACTTTTTTTTCTTTTGTTGCCGTCCACCTTCCCTTCCTCTCACCCCTCGCCCGATTATCCTCCCCAAAACCTTCATATCTAACATGTCTGCTAGATGTTAATGTGTCCAAACAAGTGTACATAAATTTTTGTTTTCCTGCTCTTTGGTGCCTTTCTGTGGCCTTTTTTAAAAAGTGAAACTAGTTTTCAGAAGGTAGGAGACGAGGTACTGGCAGAAGTAAAGCTGTGAGGACGGGTCGTGAGTCGTGCTTGGGTAAGGAGGGTGGTGTAAGTAGGCAGTTTAGGTTTTTATGTTGGGAATGCAACGTAGTGCTCTATATCAAAATCACTGACTGTGCTGTGTGAAGTCTGTGGCTGGTTGGCATTATTGGAATATTCGTTGTTGTAGTGTTGGGCAGTTGGCTGTTAACAGCGCGTAGCGTTGCGCAGTTGGAGGTGAGCCGCCAGCAGTTGTGGATGTGGGGAGAGAGATGGCGGAGTTTTGACAGCGGATGATATATATATATTATCACTTTTGAACACTATTAAGGTAAATACATTGTTCTTTATCAAAATCTATTATTTGCTAAGTATGCCTATCAGCTATCAGTAGTTAGTGCCTTCAGTAGTTAGAATCTTTTATTTAGCTGGCAGTATTGGCGCTCGCTGTATTGCAGTAGTTTGAGTAACGAAGATTTTTGTAAGTGATTCATGAAAGGTATAGGTATTGTCAGTCAGGGCCATTCTTTTGTAGGGATTTTTGAAAGTCAGATTGCGTTGCGCTAACAACATTGTGTGCCAGTTTAGTGTTGATCAGAGTAAGTAAAGAGAGTAATGTCTGAGTACGTTCAGTTCTGCTCAGCTGTTTGAAAATCAAATAACGTAACATTCATTAATTTTTGTAAAGGGACGTTTCAGTAGCAGACGAGCTACTGGCGGAAGAAAAAGCTGTGAGGACGGGGCGTGAGTCGTGCTTGGGTAGCTCAGATGGTAGAGCACTTCCCCAAGAAAGGCAAAGGTCCCGAGTTCGAGTCTCGGTCCAGCATACAGTTTTAATGTACTAGGAAGTTTCGAAATTAGTTTTAATCCCATTACATATAATTGGATAAATTTCTTGTATCTAAAGAAATCACTTTATGACAAAACTTATCATGGTACAGAAAACTGGGGCCAAAAAAAAAAGAAAGAGATTAACTTCTTAGCTGACGAGAAGTAGTAAAAACATTTTTTTTTAATTCCGAGTGAGTTTCTTAACGCTTGGCCAGTGGAGTAGGCTGCTGCTGCTGCTTTGGCCGGCACCTCTTAGACGGGCAGTCTCCCCGGCTGTGGTCCCTTAGCTGACCGGAGTCCCAGTCCGGTCCGGCAAACACCGCCTACCGCCTCCAGCGCGAGACCAGCCCTCCCCCTTCCTCCTCCACCGACCCCCGCTGGGAAATTACGCCGGAGGGTGCGGCCGCGGCTGTGCGTGTAGTGTGTAGAGTGTAGAGTTTGGTGTGTGTCCAGGGTCGGCCCGCGGAGGGAGGAGCGCGTAATTAAAACGCAACGTGACCCCCGCAGGTACCCTCCGCCACGCGCTCTGCCAGCGGACCCCCCTCGCCCCGCGCTCTACCCCTCCTCTGTCGCCGCAGATGCTTTAGCCTCCCATTTCTCACCGTCCCTGATTCTCTCGCTGCTTTCCTTTTTCTGTCACCGTACTGCGTTTCATTTCAACACAGACTCCTCGTCTCCACTTGTCATCTTCCTTTTCTGAAGGAAAGAGGAATGTGAGGGATTTTTTTCCCTTTGACAACCATTTATTTCGGCGAGTCTTCTGCAAAGCTCTGGTGCACTGTGGATTTCCCCTTATTTACGTATATTGATTCACACACAAAACTCCACAAGCCGGCTTACGCTGCGTTGGACGTGGTGCCTTTGTGTACTGCAGTCATTACCCCCTTTTCTCTTCCAGAAGCGAATGGTGTGTGGGAAGAATACGGTTAGTAAATCTTCGTGTGAGCTCGAATTTCTCTAATTTTACCTTCATGGCCTACCCGCGAAATGTACGTTGGAGGAAGTAATATATTGGTTGACTCTTTTAGGAAAATACACTCTCTGAACTTTAACAGTACACCACACCCTGATGCCTGTCTTGCAGTGTCTGCCACTGCAGTTGGCAGGACATCATCTTGACGCTTCCACACTTACTAACGCATACTAACGATATATAGTATTTTTCTTGCGAACTTCTCTATTTTCTCTCTCAATCCCATCTCGTATGGATCGCAGGCTGACGAACAGTATTCAAGGACTGGCCTAACGATGGTTCTGTAAGGTCCATCATTCGAGGGTGGATTTTTGCAATGAGTCAGTCTGGTATCTACCTCATCTGTGATTAGTTTATGAGGTCTTTCCACTTAAATCGCTTCTCCACGCCTTTTGCTTGGCGTCTAATGCGTGTGACTCTTTCCAGCGATTATTCAGCAGTCATTTAATAGTAAAGTATTGGTTATTTCTACCTATTTACGAGCAATACGCTATATTTGTTTTATGTTCAGGATCGACTGCCAGTTTACACAACAACGGCCGATCTTATGCCGATCTTCTGCGTTTTGCCACAATTTCCTAGCGTCGTGATTCCTAAGTGTAGGACGGCATAACCCACGAAAACCGTAATGGAACGTACGACGTTGTCCACTAAGTCATTTACAGGGTGACAGTTATCGAGCTATTTGAAATGAAATAGTCGTAATTTCTCAACGATTTGCGTTACGACGTTCAAATTGCGGGGTTGGCCGCGGGCTAAGCGAAATTGGCGCATCTGTGGGACTGAGAATACACATTTCGCAGTCGAGAATTCTCTTCACCCTCAACTGGTGACAGTATGGTGTGCAATGTCGTGTCACGGGATAAGCGGCGCGGCACTCCTTGACGCCACGGTAACAACCGAACGGTAAGTGAAGATCTTAGAAGATTATTTTCTCTCCCTTATACAAAGTGCTCCCCCCCCCATGAACCATGGACCTTGCCGTTGGTGGGGAGGCTTTCGTGCCTCAGCGATACAGATAGCCGTACCGTAGGTGCAACCACAGCGGAGGGGCATCTGTTGAGAGTGTTGAGAGGGCAGACAAACGTGTGGTTCCTGAAGAGGGGCAGCAGCCTTTTCAGTAGTTGCAGGGGCAACATCCTGGATGATTGACTGATCTGGCCTTGTGACACTAACCAAAACTGCCTTGCTGTGCTGGTACTGGGAACGGCTGAAAGCAAGGGGACAAGTACAGCCGTAATTTTTCCCGAGGGCATGCAGGTTTACTGTATGGTTAAATGATGATGGCGTCCTCTTGGGTAAAATATTCCGGAGGTAAAATAGTCCCCCACTCGGATCTCCGGGCGAGGACTACTCAAGAGGACATCAGGAGAAAGAAAACTGACGTTCTACGGATCGGAGCGTGGAATGTCAGATCCCTTAATCGGGCAGGTAGGTTAGAAAATTTAAAAAGGGAAATGGATAGGTTGAAGTGAACTTCGGTGGCAGAAGGAACAAGAATTCTGGTCAGGTGAATACAGGGTTATAAATACAAAGTCAAATAGGGGTAATGCAGGCGTAGGTTTAATAATGAATAAAAAAATCGGAGTGCGGGTAAGCTACTACAAACAAGAAGAGAATAGAAGCTTACGAAATGTGCTACAGAAGAATGCTGAAGATTAGATGGGTAGATCACATAACTAATGAGGAGGTACTGAATAGAATTGCGGAGAAGAGCAGTTTGTGGCACAACTTGACTGGAAGAAGTGATCGGTTGGTAGGGCATGTTCTGAGGCATCAAGAGGTCACCAATTTAGTATTGGAGGGCAGCGTGGAGGGTAAAATCGTAGAGGGAGACCACGAGATGAATACAGTAAGCAGATTCAGAAGGATGTAGGTTGCAGTAGGTACTAGGAGATGAAGAAGCTTGCACAGGATAGAATGGCATGGAGACCTGCATCAAAACCAGTCTCAGGACTGAAGACAACAACAACAACAACATGCAAAGTGACCCTGAGTTCGACAAAATGTGGTTCAGGCAACACCATCGAAGCAGGAAAATGTTTTATGCCTTGGAGGATCACTTTGGGAACCACATTCTGCCTCTGAGGTACCCAGAGGCCCCTGACATGGGCCTCGATCAGCCGCCATATTCTCCGGACCTGAACACAAGCCACTCCTTTTTGTGGGGCCATATTAAAGATTTTAATATAGCCCGACAAAAAGGAGTGGATTGTGTACAGCAATAAACAAAAAACCATTGCTGAGCTGAAATCAGCCATTCAGGAGGTCATAGACAGCGTTGATGCTCCCACACTTCAGCGGGTCAAGCAGAATTTCGCTATTCGTCTGCGCCACATCATCTCCAATGATGGCAAGCATATGTAACGTGCCATAACCTAAATCCGAATATCTGTAGTGACGTTCACACGGTGAATAAAGTGTGTGTACACCGTTGTTTGCAACTAATTTACGTTTCTTTCACATAGTTCAAAATGGCTGTGAGCACTATGGGACTTAACATCTGAGGTCATCAGTCCCCTAGAACTTAGAACTACTTAAACCTAACTAACCTAAGGACATCACACACATCCATGCCCGATCCAGGATTCGAACCTGCGACCGTAGCAGCAGCGCGGTTCTGGATTGAGGCTCCTAGAACCGCTCGGCCACAACGGCCGGCTCACATAGTTCAATAACTGCCATCGTGTAGATAGATTGCAAAATGTAATTACTCAATAACACTCCCTTGGGGTACGCCCAAAGTTATTTTTACGTCTAAACATTTCTATCCACTGAGAGTAACATGATGCGTTGTGTTTGCTCGGAATTCTTAAATCCAATCTCGAGGCTGGTCTGACATTTTGTACGCTCGTATCTTACCAGTTAGGTGGGAGAGCGCAAATGGATCGAATACCGTCTGGAAGTCAAAGATCACGACACTAGGGATTGGTCACGGAGTGAGTACGAAGCAGATGTCGAGCGTTGCACACCTTGGATACCAAGGCGCCGCTGTTAAGTCAGTGGCGTACCGCCATCCTTGGTTCGCCCTGTTGTTTCCCGAGCATGGCGACTCTGAGAACGGCGGTGCTGCGGTCGCTTCCTGCTCGCCTACTTGTTGATGGTTGCTAACGCGTGTGGGGGCCTAACACTGCCATTGAGCGCACGATCATGCTGTCTGAAGTGCAATACTAACATGGCGAAAATGGCCGGTAGTCGGCCTCTAACGAAGCTGTATTTTGTCGGGCTGACGAAGTTCTAAGACGAAAATTGCGTGATGAAGCGTGTACAGTTGCAAATTTGTTCCATAACACGAAGACTGATGTCTGGAAAAACTCCTGTACTACTGTTCACACTTCAGACGAAAAACATACATACTTCTAAAGTTCGTAAGCGAAATGGTGTATTCTTGTTTAATAAATTTACAGAAGTTTTCGAAATTTTTTGCACATACATATACACGTCTGTTACACACATACACATTATGTATACATTGATCAGCCAGAACTTTATGACCACCTACTATCAATATAAGCACTTCAAGACGATAGCAGCGAGGCTGGCCGGAGTGACCGAGCGGTTCTAGGCGCTACAGTCTGGAACCGCGCGACCGCTACGGTCGCCTTGGGCATGGATGTGTGTGATGTCCTTAGGTTAGCTAGGTTTAAGTAGTTCTGAGTTCTAGGGGACTGATGACCTCAGAAGTTAAGTCGCTTAGTGCTCAGAGCCATTTGAACGATTTGATAGCAGTGACGCGTGGCAGGAATGACTGTTAGACACACGCGTGGTGCATGTCGTATGATTGAGCGGCTGCCCGTGCGTAGAATCAGGAGGGCGGGCGATCTATTTGAGTTTTACCGAAGGCAGATTGTAGTGGCTCTGCACATTTCGGAAACTGCACGACTTGTCTGGTGTTCGAGGTGTGCTGTGGCGAGTGACGAAACCTCGGTGAAACCGCGCCCAGACGTCTTGGGGTTGGTGTTCACCCCTCATTACAGATGTCGGACGTCGTGCGCTGGGCAGACTGGTAAAACAGGACAGGCGGCGAACTGTGGCGGAAATAACATCAGGCTTTAATGCTGGACACAGTACAAGTGTGTCCAAACACACCGTGCACCAAACACTCCGGACGATGGGCCTCCGCAGCCGACGACTCTTGCATGTGCCAATGTTAACAGGACGACACGGGCAACTACGACTGAAATGGGCACCTTGCCATCCCCACTGCACATTGGCGCAGTGGCAGAGCGTTGTGTGGTCTGATGAACTCCGATACCTTTTTCATCATGCCGATGGGAGGGCGCGAATCCGTCATCTTCCAGGGGAACAGCTCCATCATATCCGTACTGTGGGATGGAGACCAGCTGGTGGCGGGGAACATTCCATGGGTCCAATGGAGTCGTGCAGTGCACTATGACAGCCAAGCAGTATCGTACACTGGCTTTAGACCATGTACACCCGTTCATGACGATCCAGTTTCCTGGCGGCACTGGCATTTTTAACAAGACAATGCGGATGGCACAAGGCCAGGAGTGGGTGCGCTGTTGTATTGGCCACGAACGTTACCTGTGGAATGTCCTCAATACATTGCAGCTGTCAGCCGTTATCTGAATAGGGGTCTGTGTAGTTGCGAGTGCGTTATTTTTGAGCTGAACATATTACAATGTGGACAAGTTGTTGCTGCTCCAATGGTGGGTGTTTTCGTAACCAAGGAAGCCCAAGTGTTTGTTTCAAGAGGCGCCACATCGAAGACTTGTACCGTACACTGGAATAGCCGGAAAACATAATGTGCGCTGTGTGAAAACGAGGACGAAAATGAGTGTTGACTGATCGTGACAGATGGTGATTGAAGAAGGTTATGACGAAAAATAAAACGACGACAGCTGTGAAAGTCACTGTATACGTAACTGTCGCACTCGCGAACCATGCCAGCACCAAAACAATAGGAAGGGAGCTCCATAGTCAGGGAATTGCACGGATAAATAGAATCCCGCTCATTATCGAAGCGAATACCAGTAGTAGAAAAACGTACTGCCGAAATGAAAACCTGGACTTCTAGCAAAGGAAGAATCTCATTTGGTCGGATGATTCTTGTTTCACACTGTTTCCAACTTCTGGACAAATTTTGCTTTTAAGACTGAAACACTGGGGGGTTCGATCATTATTTGGCTGCCATGTCGTGGTATTCCATGGCCTGATGGCAACTGTGCAAGGTCGGATTATTGTCAAGGATTCTGTGACAATGTTTAGTGATACGATACCTCTCATGGTACAATATTTGTTCTGCAGTGTGGATGCTTTGTTGCAAGACGACAGGGCCCTTCTTCACACAGCTAGCATCGTCCAACACTGGTTTTGTGAGCACCAGCCTAAATTATGGCATCTCCCCTGGCCACCATAGGCACCAGATCTGCTATTATTGAGTCTCTGTTTATCCAGTCTGAGACGCCTGGAAGCTGTTTTAAATACCAACGAGTTTCTGCCCCATTATAATAGTAACGTGTCTGTGGGTGGTTATTCCACGTTGATATGCACAATAGGCGGTGGTCGCATTAATGTGTTTGGACGGTGCGCATACATCCTTAATTTCATACGTAGACATATTTACGTACGTGTAAACGCTGCTGAGTGATCGGTCAACACATTGGTAAATAATAATGATGATGCCCGAGAGCTGTGTATGCAGTGTCACTACTGTGACTAGTTACTTGGGTGTCACTCTCGACTGTACACTGACCTACAAGGAACATTGTCTGAAGCTGGAGCAGAAAGTATCCTCCAGAAACTGCCTTCATCGGAAACGGGCGGGATCGAACTGGGGTACACATCCACAAACATGAAGAACAACAGCTCTTGCCTTATGCTCTTCTGCAGATGAGTATGCTAGCACAGTGTGGTACAATTCAGTACATGCAAAGCAGGTTGATGTAGCCTTAAATGACAGCTGTAGGATTGTTACAGGCTGCCGAAGACCAACCGCCATGGACAAAATTCAACGTCTCTCTGGGGTTGCTCCATTGGACATCATTAGAGTCGTCGCCGCTAACATCGAGAGACATAAATGAAATACAGTGGCCTCACATCCACTCTTTGGACATCAACTGCCAAGTCAACACTGAAGTCCAGGAAGTGTTTCCTGACAACCTCACAGTCCTTAGAAGGATCAGCTGCACCTACCCGACTCACCAAGTGGAAAGAAAGATGCCAACGCCTGTCAAACTGAATGGCACCACAAGAATCCCTGCCGCATGGAGAAATGGGTCATTTGGAAGTCCTTGAACAGACTAGGGTCCGAAGTCGCAGGATCGAGGGACAATCTCCTTGAATGGAACTTCCAACTGCCCACACAATACTGTGCAAATGCGGCGAATTTCAGACAACCCGGCATCTCTTCAAATGTAACTCATGCCCAACCAGCTGTAGCATGAAGGACTTAACGTCTGCAGTACCCAATGCTATCAAATTTGCCCAATTCTGGGTGAATACTGTATAGTTTTCTTTGTATGTATTGTATGGTTCAAATGGCTCTGAGCACTATGGGACTTAACATCTGAGGTCATCAGTCCCCTAGAACTTAGAACTACTTAAACCTGACCAACCTAATGACATCACACACATCCATGCCCGAGACAAGATTCGAACCTGCGACCGTAGCAGTTGCGCGGTTCCGGACTGCAGCGCCTAGAACCGCGTGGCCACCGCGGTCGGCTGGGACTTAACATCTGAGGTCATCAGTCCCCTAGAACTTACAACTACTGAAACCTAACATAAGGACATCACACACATCCATGCCGGAGGCAGGATTCGAACCTGCGACCGTAGCAGTCGCGCAGTTCCGGGCTGAAGCGCCTAGAACCGCTCGGCCACCGCGGCCGGGTGTACGTATTGTATGTGTGTTCATTTTAGTGTACCTCTGATACGAATAAAGAATACTACTGTGAGTCCTCAGTTATGCTCGCTAACTCGCGTACTCCCTGTTCTTTCACTGCTGGTAGAGTCGGCTTGTATCCGACAACAGACTCGAGTTTTCAGTTGAGTGAACTGCGGCGGAGACCGACGAGATCCGAGATGAGCTGAGGAGTGCAGAGGAGGCTGAGGGTGGGGTCTCGGGACAGAAAGCACAGTGGATACAGACCCGTCGTTGTGCAGGAGATATGACGTCACTAGGGCGCTGTTCCGCTGCCAGATGGTAGATCGGCTGCAGAATCCAGGTGACCCGCATACGTATCGGCGCTGTCGCCGACAAGCGCGCCGGCGCCGGGGGAATTCCCCCCACCCCCTCTCCTATGAATAAAACAGCAGGGCAGCCAACCGCGCGGGCTTTGGGACGGAGCTGCGCCGTGTCGCCGCTGGCACGTACGGGAATTCATTTGCGTGACCTCGCGCGTCTGGGAGTCGCCATTGGCTGGAGCATATCGCCAGCGGCGCTTCACCTGGTTTATTCATGACGCAATAACTTTTTTTGTTCTGATTATGACGCTGCGCAGTTGGTAGGTCTGGTGAAAATATTTGGCTGGCTTGTTAGAACTGAGAGCTGTTTTGGCATGTACTGTGTTGAGCTGTTCTTCGATGTTCACTGTCCCGTTTCACCAATGCAGTGTGTAATATAGTCACGTCATGACACATTGCAAATCCTACGATACCAGCGGGTATCGGTATCTTCGTTTACAAAAGGAAAAGTTTCCGTGGTGTGATTGCGTGATGATGATGATGCAAACTTTCAGGAATGACGGCGAAGCGTAACTGTATCAGTCTGAGGTATCGGACACCAGTCCGGAAAGGACCGAGCCGAAAGTTATAAGTGAAAATCGTCCCGATACCTCTGACACCGCAGTACATGCACCGACACTTTGGTTTCCAATATTTTGAAAAAGGCAACTTTCGGATGTGGTAGTATGGACCAAATGAAGACAAAATGGTAAATATTGGCTCTAAACTGTATGTCTTAAGAGCTATGAGCACTTGTTCAGTAGAAGAGATTTGTTCTGCAGCAGCGAAGACGAAGAATTCCTCATGGCGCTTAAGATACGCGTTTTGGAGCGCATATATACAGAAGTTTTTTTTTTTGTCCATCTACCTGATAAATTAATGTGGAAACCATGGAGCTTACAGTAAGAAAAATGGGTTTAACGGTATGGAAGATGCAAAAGTGGTGATAGTTCTTGGCTCATAGCTATAAGAGTATACGTATCAACGCAGACACAAGTGTGTCACTATTCCTTATTATACACTCCTGGAAATGGAAAAAAGAACACATTGACACCGGTGTGTCAGACCCACCATACTTGCTCCGGACACTGCGAGAGGGCTGTACAAGCAATGATCACATGCACAGCACAGCGGACACACCAGGAACCGCGGTGTTGGCCGTCGAATGGCGCTAGCTGCGCAGCATTTGTGCACCGCCGCCGTCAGTGTCAGCCAGTTTGCCGTGGCATACGGAGCTCCATCGCAGTCTTTAACACTGGTACCATGCCGCGACAGCGTGGACGTGAACCGTATGTACAGTTGACGAACTTTGAGCGAGGGCGTATAGTGGGCATGCGGGAGGCCGGGTGGACGTACCGCCGAATTGCTCAACACGTGGGGCGTGAGGTCTCCACAGTACATCGATGTTGTCGCCAGTGGTCGGCGGAAGGTGCACGTGCCCGTCGACCTGGGACCGGACCGCAGCGACGCACGGATACACGCCAAGACCGTAGGATCCTACGCAGTGCCGTAGGGGACCGCACCGCCACTTCCCAGCAAATTAGGGACACTGTTGCTCCTGGGGTATCGGCGAGGACCATTCGCAACCGTCTCCATGAAGCTGCGCTACGGTCCCGCACACCGTTAGGCCGTCTTCCGCTCACGCCCCAACATCGTGCAGCCCGCCTCCAGTGGTGTCGCGACAGGCGTGAATGGAGGGGCGAATGGAGACGTGTCGTCTTCAGCGATGAGAGTCGCTTCTGCCTTGGTGCCAATGATGGTCGTATGCGTGTTTGGCGCCGTGCAGGTGAGCGCCACAATCAGGACTGCATACGACCGAGGCACACAGGGCCAACACCCGGCATCATGGTGTGGGGAGCGATCTCCTACACTGGCCGTACACCACTGCTGATCGTCGAGGGGACACTGAATAGTGCACGTTACATCCAAATCGTCATCGAACCCATCGTTCTACCATTCCTAGACCGGCAAGGGAACTTACTGTTCCAACAGGACAATGCACGTCCGCATGTATCCCGTGCCACCCAACGTGCTCTAGAAGGTGTAAGTCAACTACCCTGGCCAGCAAGATCTCCGGATCTGTCCCCCATTGAGCATGTTTGGGACTGGATGAAGCGTCGTCTCATGCGGTCTGCACGTCCAGCACGAACGCTGGTCCAACTGAGGCGCCAGGTGGAAATGGCATGGCAAGCCGTTCCACAGGACTACATCCAGCATCTCTACGATCGTCTCCATGGGAGAATAGCAGCCTGGATTGCTGCGAAAGGTGGATATACACTGTACTAGTGCCGACATTGTGCATGCTCTGTTGCCTGTGTCTATGTGCCTGTGGTTCTTTCAGTGTGATCATGTGATGTATCTGACCCCAGGAATGTGTCAATAAAGTTTCCCCTTCCTGGGACAATGAATTCGCGATGTTCTTATTTCAATTTCCAGGATTGTAGCTTGATAATACCTGGCCAAGAATGAACCACTATAGTTATGACTTTCTTTATTTTTGTTCAGAAGAACTGCGGTTACGTAACAACGTCAGTAGCGCTTCTTTCTTTGTTGTTTCCTCTTATTACAGTACCGCTTCATCGTCTGCCCATGTCTTATCCTTGGTTCAAATGGCTCTGAGCACTATGGGACTTAACATCTATGGTCATCAGTCCCCTAGAATTTAGAACTAGTTAAACCTAACTAACCTAAGGACATCACACAACACCCAGTCATCACGAGGCAGAGAAAATCCCTGACCCCGTGTCCTATCCTTCCTTCTGTCTATGTAGTTCCTGATATCGTATTTCTTCTGCCTTGACATGCTTTTAATTTTTTTGTGCTTAGAAAGGATTCTTTCTGTTATTTCCAATTCTTTGATGGTGTTTTCTGCCTTCTCCTGGGAGTCAAGTTTGTTGTTTCCGACGCAAAACTGACAGTTAATTGTAACCCTCGCACCCTCGTAATGACGATGGAACACACAAATTGCGTCGCGATTCAATACATCAGCCTCCAGCCGACTTCTCTCTAAGCGACTAACGCAGCCACGGTCACCGGATGGACGGTCTCCTGAGAGTCAAGTTTCTGTAATACATGCTCTTAATGTCTTAGTTTTTCAATAAATATGAGGATTTTTGTTTCGTGAGTTGCTTCTTATTCATTTGTGTGGACAAAGATACGGAAACATCAAAAACACAAAACGTTACCGTAACTGATTCGGTGTAGGAAAACCATTGGCATTCAAAAGAAGTTGCAGTCTTCTAGGAATGGATAAATACGCTTCCTACACAGTTTTCAAGGGAATCTTAGACCACAAAATAATGCCAAGTTCAGTCAGAGGATAGCGATCACACACTCTTCATTCTAAAGCAGACCAGAAAGACTCAATAATGTTGAGATCTGGTGACCGTCGTGGCCAGGGGAGGTGCGACGGTTCATCCTCGTGCGCACGAAACCACTGCTGGCAAATACGAGCTGTGTGGACAGGGGACCTGTCCAGTTGGGACAAAGCGTGCCAATTGGACAACAAATATTGTACCAGGAGATGGTTCTGACCAGTATAAATTGTAAGTAGGCTGTTCAGGTTTTTATATTGGTAACGCCACGTGGCGCTCTGTAGGTAAATCACTGGCTGTGCTGTGTGCAGTCTGTGGCTGGTTGGCATTGTTGAAACATTCTCTATTGCAGTGTTGGGCAGTTGGCTGTTAACAGCGCGTAGCGTTGCGCAGTTGGAGGTGAGCCGCGTATTCAAATACAAAGACATGTAAACAGGAAGAACACTGCGCTACTGTCGGCAACGCCTGTACAAGACAACAAGTGTCTGACGAAGTTGTTAGATCGGTTACTGCTGCTACAATGGCAGATTATAAAGATTTATGTGAGTTAGAACGTGGTGTTACAAGTCAGCGCACGGGTGATGGGACACAGTATCTCCGAGGTAGTGATACAGTGGGGATTTTCCCGTACGACCACTTAACTAGTGTACCGTGAATATTACGAATCCGATTAAACGTCAAACCTCCGATATCGCTGAAGTCGGAAAGAGATCTACCAAGAACGGGACCGACGACGACTAAAGAGAATCGTTCAACGTGATACAAGTTGAAGCCTCCTGCAAACTACTGCAGATATCAATGCTGGACCATCAAATGTCAACTTGTGAACCATTAAAGGAAACATCACCGATATGGGCTTTCGGAGCCGAAGGTCCACTCGAGTACCTTTGATGACTGCATTACACAAAGCTTAACGCCTCGTCTATGCCAGTCAACACCGATATTCGACTGTTGATGACTGGAAACATGTTGCCTGGTCGGATGAGTCTGGTTTCAAATTGTATCGAGCGAATGGTCGTGTACGGGCATGGAGACAACCTGACAAATCCAAGGGCCCTGCATGTGAGCAGGGAACTGTTCAAGCTGGTGTAGGCTCTGTAATGGTGTGGGACGTGTGCAGTTCAAGTGATACGAGACCCCTGTTACGCCAAGGTAAGACCTTAACAGGTGACACGTACGTAAGCATCCTGTCTGATCACCTGAATCCATTCATGTCCATTGTGCATTCCGACGGACTTTGGCAATTTCAGCAGGACAATGCGACACTCCACACCTCCAGAATTGTTACAGACTGACTCTAGGAACACTCTTCTGAGTTTCAACACTTCCGAAGGGCGCCAAACTCCCCAGACATGAACATTATTACCATATCTGGGATGCCTCGCAACGTGGTGTTCAGAAGAGATCTCCACCACCTCGTACTCTTACGAATTTAGGGACAGCCCTGCAGGGTTCATGGCGTCAGTTCTCTCCAGCAGTACTTCAGACATTAGTCGAGTCCATGCCACGTCGTGTTGCGGCACTTCTACGTGCTCGTGGGGACCCTACACAATATTAGGCAGTGTACCAGTTTCTTTGGTCCTTCAGTGTATTTACCGACGGCACGGCTGCCCCCGATCACTGTGCGCTGCAGGCAGTAATGACTCTCCTGGACTCCTGTAAAGTGTTACCAGCTCCCCAAAACGAAATAAGCTAATTGTATCTATCAAAATAGGCAGAAACACAAGGGACGTTCGATAACTCGAGAATACCAATAATCATACCACTCCCCACCCTTTTGGTTACAAAACCATATTTTTCAACATAATCTCCATTCAGTGTGACGCCTTTACACCATCTTCCTGGAAGGGCCAGCAGGCAAGCATCGTACCACTCTGCTGGTCGACATCGGAGCCAAGATCTTGCTGCATCAATAACCTCCTCATCATCCACGTACTCCTTACCTGCAGAGTGCGTCCTTCATTGGGCCAAAAAGATGATCCTTCGTTGCTCCTTTTGGTTTTCTGTTAGGTGGCGAGGGACCCAGTCGGCACATACCTAGTATCCCAACAGAAGGACGCGTGTCAACACTACCAACATAGACCTCCAGTTGATTGTGATGCGTCACCACCTCGAAGGAGAGTGTCCGCACGTTCCAACACTGCAGGCCCACGGGAGATCGGAGAGATTTACGGGACCTTGTTGCGACGACGACAGACGCCTCGCCCAACGGCCCCCCGTGCTTTTGTTCACTGCCTTCCAGAGACATTCTGCAAGCGCCGATGAATAACTATACGTTCTAGGTTACTGACAAAAGAAACTCAACGACACCTCGCTGCTTGGGACGCGACTCCGTACCAGATCCCATTTTGAATTCTACATATAGCGGCGACAGCTATCGGAACTTTATGAAACTATAGAGCCTGAAGCAGGAATATTGCACCATGTTCCACAACAAATTCCGCAATTTTTAATCGAAACTGTCCAATAAAAAAAACGTTGCATTTATTATTGAACGCTACTCGTACAGCAAGGTGCATTGTTGTGCAGTTACATTTCTAGAATAATTATATTGTGTGAGGTATTTAAGTGGAGGAGCGACGTATATGAAAATCCAGCAAGGTAAATTTAATTATGTGTCACCCCTATATGACGAACGTTTTAATGCCTTTAATATCAGGAGAGACTAGCATAACAAGAAAAAGTTAGAGGCTTGCCTTGAGTATGTTATTAGATAAAAGATTTCTGGGTGAAATAGCACCACGAATGCAGATATAACAATTCGAGATTTTGTTTCTATGATGTGCGTATAAAATATTATCCCATATCTAAAACCTTGATGTTTTGAAGCAAAAACATATCTAAAGAAACGTCTACGTGTCGGTTTCTGCAGCTTAATATTCTTCCTCTGACAATAAAGATTTAAATACCGTTTCAGTTAGTTACGTATACGATAAACTTCACAATAGCTGCAAAATAGTATTACATTATTTCTTACGCATACCAAAGTAATACACTGAACAGTAGTTTGGTGTTGTTATCCTCATTTCAATCGCTGACTGGTGGTGGTGGTGGTGGTGGTGGTGGTGGGGATGGAGAGGAAGGCCTATCATGCCCCACGTGAAGGCTAGAAGGACGGCAGACGGTGTCCAAGAGGAACATGATAATTCGGAAAATGTATTATTATTACAGCAAATTCGGGGGCCGGGGATGGTGGGGTGGGGAGGTTGGGGGGGGAGCAAACTGTCGTACCTCAGACGCCGATTATGTTGGCTACGTCACTGTTGTTGGCGCATTGTTTATTTCAATTATGAAGCCCATTATCCTGCATAAAAGCAAGTCCACTTTGCTTAGAATAGTATGCTTCATTATTCTGCAGTTGCGATACTATGCTATAGTATAACAGCGTTTCCAGTGGGCCCCTAGACTGTTTGTGTTCCTAAGTTTCGTAATTGGCCTTGTGTATGTCTATGTTGACGAACACAGCACATAAACACACGATAACAAAGCTTTAGTTTTCTTTGCTGCGCTTTTTAATTCAATGCCGCGCGGGATTAGCCGAGCGGTCCAAGGCGCTGCAGTCAGGGATTGTGCGGCTGGTCCCGGCGGAGGTTCGAGTCCTCCCTCCGGCTTGGGTGTGTGTGTTTGTCCTTAGGATAATTTAGGTTAAGTAGTGTGTAAGCTTAGGGACTGATGACCTTAGCAGTTAAGTCTCATAAAATATCACACACATTTGAACATTTAATTCAATCTAATAATATATTTCCATGGAATACTGAAGCGAGTTACGAAATTTTAGTTCGGTCTGACTAATTTTGCTTTAATCAACTTGAATTTCCTGTTCTCAAGGGGGGTGGATGCGGAGTCAGAAAAGAAGCCACACGGTTGTGAAAAAATCCGTACTTCCGGACCCCACCTAAGACACTCATTTTCCAGCCAAATGGTATTAAAGGTAGCCAGAGTTAGCTCTAAAGAAGCTGGTTTGGTGATTCTGATACTCCACACGTCACGACGGTGCAGAAGCACTAGCGCTGGGGCATTGTTGTCATTATATGGAAAGACAACGCTACAAGCTCCCTCAGAGAAAATGATCGCCGGCTCCGAATGTTTCAGCAGGCAGCTTTAAGTAAGGAGTACAATATCGGTACATTATGACATCAGAGCGAGCAGTACTCCGTAGAATCGCGATCTTCCAATACACACTTTCGTCCACGTTGTGGCTTGTGACTGTTCTCCCATTTTCGCTGTATGCAGTATAAATTTTCGATCGGTGCGATGGCTACGGAAGCCACCCGTCCACGTTCTAATTCACTTAGCTCTGACGGTACAGACAACACTCTTCTGATCACAGCCGACACTTGCAGCGTATTGTGGACGTTCCACAGGTGCCGATCGTAGTCAAATACAACAGCGCAACTTGCAGACTTGGCTAGCATCTCCAGTTATGTTCAAGCATGCGTTTCCACATTCTTGGCCAACCCTTTTACCTCGAAGGAAGAGTAACCTTCGCTTTGCTATTACTTCTGATATTTTTTTATATTTCGGTTTTTCTCATCCATATTTACCTACCACGCACTTTGTTTTCCAGACATTGGGCTCTCAAATACTTCTATTCTGCCCAGTTTATAATTTATCGTTAAGCATATAAAATATTCAGGTCTTGCCGCTGTGGTATCGCCGTTATTCTTCCTTTCCGAAGAGCCATGAGTAATTATACTGATACAAGCGTTTGGTAAAACATTAAAAAAATGAAAATAACGAGATTGGAACCCTTTAGTAATAGACTTGCGCTCTGCCGCCTTAGTTAGTTAGCAGCTTAAAAGAGCAGCATTTCTTATCTCCAAGTGTGTCCTACAACTGTGTGAAATATTTTCAAAATCAGTGACCCGTTGGATGTATGCTGTCGTTGTGAATACTAGAAAGGTTTTGTCGAGTGGTTGACTTGATGTACCCGCTGCCTACCGTCAGATGGACAGTAGTGCTATGGTGGAGACGTTTTTAGTGATTCGCAAGAAATCAGGATTGGGGTCCCATAGGTTTCAGTGTTGGGTCCACTCCTATTCCCAGAATTTGTGAAACATCTACTTTTAACATACATCAGAGTTGATACCGTTCTGCCATTTATTCAAATACGGACATGATTAAGAGACTGTGGCCATCACGTGGTGGAAATTGTTGATGGTGTATATAAAAAAGCTAGCCATAGACTGGTATTGGCTTATGTGATTGAAAAAATGTCCTTATTAGTTTCCGATTGATATGCCGTATCATTAGACAGTTCGGAAACTTGAGTCAACACACATCTTACATTGGTGCCATTTGCAGCTGATAAGTGCTGTTATAAATCCAGTTACAAAGGAAGCACAGAAAAAAATACTTTTCTAGGAACTAAAATGTGGTCGCCTCCTTCTGCTTTAACTTAGAAAAAAAAAGTGCTGTAGTATATAAGAAGTAGAGTAACACCAAAGACTGATGTAGTATGTGTTTTGGAGTCACAATTGGATAAATGCTATGTTTTAGCCGTACATCTTAATAAAAATTGTGTGTGTGTGTGGGGGGGGGGGGGTGGGGGGGGGATGGGCATTTTACTGAACAAAAAAGGGACACTTACGAATTTATGCTCTTCACACAATTTTTAGTTTCAAAAACAAATCAAAATATACAACATATGTTGTATATTTGCAGTAATCAATGTTTCATCGTATGATTTTCTGGGTAATTCATCACTGATTGTACAAAAGGTGTACACCTGTAGTGAACTTGTAGTTGCTTGTTCAAGGAGTTAGGAAACTTGACTCATTGTACAGGAACCTGTACATTGATTACGGGTGAATATTAGGTGTTTGATAAATGACACACTGATGTCAATATATGCTGTCTGAGAGAATGCCATAATTCAAGAAATTTGCGGAGTGCACAGCATGGTGAATTGTTATGATGCATGATACGGCGCGCTACATGTCGCAGAAGCAACTCTCACTGGTGGAGCATGTAGAGACACAGTGGAGGCGACTTCAGCGGTTCACAGAGGGACGTCAGTGATACAGCACCGACACGTATCTCTGTCGGATTGCCCAGCGCAACAAGGAGGTCTGGTTGCTCCAAGCAACTTGTGAAATCTCGAGTCACAGATGAAGGAAAGCTACAGCCTTATCCATAGTTGTTCCACGCTAAAATTTTCGCTTTTTGCGTAAACAAATTAAGGACCATTGTTTCGAGTTTCGCTATACAGTCTTTGCCATTAGAATGTGAGGAAACAATTCGTAAAAAAAAAGAAAAAAAAATTCCCACGCCTCACAGTATAAAATCACAGCTTTATAATAAACTGTTTTCTTTTCGCTACCGACCGTACTTACTGTGATACATTGGAGTAAAATAAAAGAACGAACATATTTTGAAACCTTTGCAGCTGTATGAAGCTGAGGAGGGCATGCGGGGATTTTTATTTCCATCATGTGATCTTCCATTCCTTTTGTGTACCTCTATGCAGAGTCCACCATCCACTGATACACTGTCGATGGTGACTGAGCCATCTTCAAATCCAGCAACATTTCTTCTGGATAGCCTATCCCTCAAGCTGAATTGTATTCCCCTTTACGAAACTGAACAGCTGTAGAAATACTATCATAGCTGTAGTAATGGTTATAAGTGCAGATATTTCTGTATGTGGTAGCCTAATATGTACACACTTTAGTGTGCTGGCTGTTTCTCCTCTGTGTCAAACAGTCTTCCCACAAACATGTCACATAATCTACAGTCTGATGTTTTCTGCATGGCTGTAACTGCACTGCTAAGTGGACTACACCTGTCAGTGCCGACCGGAGTGGCCGAGCGATTCTAGGCGCTACAGTCTGCATCCGTGCGACCGCTACGGTCGCAGGTTCGAATCCTGCCTCGGGCATGGGTGTGTGTGATGTCCTTAGGTTAGTTAGATTTAAATAGTTCTAAGTTCTAGGGGACTGGTGACCTCAGAAGTTAAGTCCCATAGTGCTCAGAGCCATTTTGAACACCTGTCAGTATAGACTAACCAATTTGCACCCAGGTGTCCACAGTTCAACACGCGACTTACTGGTAGGGGAAAATAAGCATTAACAGCTTTTTCTTGTCACATATACCTGGAGATACTAACCAATCTAAAAACATACTACTTTTCAGAATGAGATTTTCACTCTGCAGCGGAGTGTGCGCTGATATGAAACTTCCTGGCAGATTAAAACTGTGTGCCCGACCGAGACTCGAACTCGGGACCTTTGCCTTTCGCGGGCAAGTGCTCTACCATCTGAGCTACCGAAGCACGACTCACGCCCGGTACTCACAGCTTCACTTCTACCAGTACCTCGTCTCCTACCTTCCAAACTTTACAGAAGCTCTCCTGCGAACCTTGCAGAACTAGCACTTGCCCGCGAAAGGCAAAGGTCCCGAGTTCGAGTCTCGGTCGGGCACACAGTTTTAATCTGCCAGGAAGTTTCACATACTACTTTTAATAGCTGTAATTATTAGTCTGCAAATAAAATACTGATGTAATGTTGTTCAGTACACTGACCTCAGTCTCCAATAAAAATATCTGCATTTATTTCTGTTACACCCTGTATATGTTCCACAGTGAATAAAGTACCATACTAAGTGATATCACTAAAAATGAACTTTCATGGTAGCATTTTTAACGTCATTCACATAGTTTCACCAACTTCTCTTATTGTAATGAGTAGCATCTCAGTAGAAGAAGTGGTAAGCAGAAATTTTGCATTCTGCTTTATCAGTGTAACTGTTACTTGTTGCTCGCAACAGTGGAAATTGTCTGGGCACACGCTGTAGAATTTGAATTTATGCTGGTAGAGCTCATGAGAAACTGATATTTGTAGCATTGTACAGGTGCAGCCAGTGTTTCCTTTTCTTATTCAGTTAAAATAATTGTAAGCCACAGTTACGTCGCTTTAGAAGAGATCATGATTGCAGCTGAGTCAGAATTCGTGTTGTCTCTTGTTGTTTGTCGTATGGGGAGTCGCATCGAGTATCGTATTGCATATCGCATCATCACAGTGGGAACACGAGTGTCACACCGATAACCGTCGTGTCACGCTACCTGTACTGCAATGTGTTGTATCACATACTGTATTGTCTCAGTGTCAGCTGAACATAAGCGATAGCCGATAGTAGTCAGCCAGTGGTGAAACTATTGAATTTAGCTGGGCAGCGAATCTCGGATGCATTTGACAAGTGAACGGATGAAACGACGGCAAAATTTGTGAGACGAAAATCCGCCAGCGGACGCAGCCGCTGCGCCTCGGTTAACAAGTGGTTTCCACGACTGCGGCTCAGACGCGCGCGTAGCCAGAGATGCTGCGGAGGGGTGCGCAGCGGCTCGAACGCAAACAAAGGGCGCGGCGCGCTAATGCCAGCCCAACAATTATCCGGGACTTCCCCGCCCCGCCTGGCGCGGCGCTGCAGCGGCGACGGCGGCTGCGTTACGCATCGATCCCTAGCCCTACCAGAGGCCCTAGCGGCAGCCCTATCCCTCGCAGCCAGCCAGCGCGGCTCTCCTCCGCTCGGCCCTTTAAAACGGGGCGCGGCGGACTTCATTTGTCCGCGTCGGCAGCAGGGCGACAGTCATTTGTCTCCGCGACGGTTCTTCCCCGGCCGGGCGCGGCACGGCTCAGTGGCTTCTCCGTCTTCTACCCACCCGCCCACCTGCCGGCTCTGCAGGCCTATCGCTTCTCGTTCTGCAGCCCGCACAACAGGCACGAGTGATCCGACTCCTGAAGATGCATAGCAGGTCGCGAGGCTGAAACGTCAAAATACACTGACGGCACTGTAAAGTGTCTTGCCAGGAACACAGCTTAACCTTCCGATTACCAGTGGTTTCTGCCTAACACAACCATTTTGTTATTATTGTTTTTGGAAATACAAGTGTCTTTAGCATGAAACCACCAATGCCGTTGCAAAACACAGGCACCTAATCGTACACTGAGGCACTATTATACGTGATACGCTTTATTTATTAAGACAAAGTTTGAATTAACACAACCTTTAATAATTTTTGATGCGCTTATGTATGTATTTATGGATTGTAATATGCGCGAGTCTGGCACATGCAAGTGCCCTTTCTCGGCGAAACAATCTACCTTAGTGCCTTCACACTCGTGTCTCAACAGTTCATAGGCGAAGTAACATTGTTAAACTGTTCGCTTTGATCCTGTGCCCATTACACATGTTGTACAAATGGAGATGATATTTTAATTACTGACGACGCCTTTTGGCATAATTGTTTCATTATTCTCCAGTGCATGATGTAATTTCAGTAAGTACTAAAGATTGTGTGCCTGTATTACTTTAGCAATTTCACCGTTATTTAAGCTTCTGTTTCTCACTTTCGTTGATATGGCTTTCCTAATGAATGTGTCTTTCTATTCAGGAAGTTTACTTCTGATGAAGGTATATTTATATGTACCGAAACCTTGGTCAAGAATTTTAATAAAAAAATTCTATCCTGCAACTGTTTTTGGCTGCCATCCTTTATTGTGAAGAATTTTAACAGTTGCTGCTGCAGCCATGTTTAAAATCTTGAACTATTATAAATGTAGTGCATTGTAGCAGTCATTTATAATGTGTACAGTACCAGTCAGTGTGGAGATTGTGCTAGAGGGCTGTAGGGGCTTGTGACATGCGGGGTATATCGGCCATACTGAGGAGATCACTGACAGCGAAAGTAAATATATCTGAAGGTATTACTGATTTTATGAGTGGTTTCGAAATGAAATCACTTGGGCAGTATGTACACACATCAAAAATGTTTTGTCTCATCCCCGTTCCCAGAACTCTTGAAGATAGGCGTTGACTGTGGATATTCTATCACAGACACAGTCCTTTTGACACTTCAGAGATGTCACTAAACCCACCCACAAGTGTAAACAACCATGCAAGAGCAGCTCTTATTAGACGGAGGGGGTCCGACAGCCGATCCGTTCCAGTCATCCCACCAGGAAGGAGGTACATGATTCGTGTCGCCTATAGTTCAACCATACCTAGACGCTCAATACCGCGGTTCGATCGCGTCCGCATTGTTACTTTGTGCCAGGAAGGGCCCTCAACAAGGGAAGTGCCCAGGCGTCTCAGAGTGAAACAAAGCGATGTTGTTGGGACACGGAGGAGATACAGAGAGACAGGAACTGTCGATCAAGTGCCTCCTCAGGTCACCCGAGGGCTGCTACTGCAGTGGATGAGCGCTACCTACGGATTATGGCTCAGAGGAACCCTGGCAGCAACGCCACCATGTTGAATAATGCATTTCGAGCAGCCACAGGACGTCGTGTTATGACTCAAACCGTGCGCAATAGGCTGCATGATGCGCAACTTCACTCCCAACATCCGTGGCGAGGTACATCTTTTCAACCACGACACCATGAAGCGCGGTACAAATGGGCCCAAAAACCTCCGACTGGACCGCTCAGGATTGGCATCACGTTCTCTTTCCCGATGAGTGTCGCGTATGCCTTCAACCAGACAATCGTCGGAGACTTGTTTGGAGGTAACTCGGTCAGGCTGAACGCCTTAGACACACTGTCCAGCGAGTGCAGCAATGTGCAGGTTCCTTGCTGCTTTGAGGTGGCATTCTGTGGGGTCGAAGTACGTCGCTGGCGGTCACGGAAGGTGCCGAGGTGCCGTAACGGCTCTACGATATGTGAATGCCACTCTCCGACCGATAGTGCAACCATATTGGTTAGGCATTCGTCTTGATGCACAACAATTTGCTCCCCTATTGTGCACATATTGTGAAAGATTACCTTCAGGAGAACCACATCGCTCGACTTAAAGTGGCCTGCATTTTCTCTAGACATGAACCTTATCGCACATGCCTGGGATAGATTGAAAAGGGCTGTATATGGACGACGTGACCCACCAACCACTCTGAGAGATCTACGCCGAATCGCCGTTGAGGAGTAGGACAATTTGGACCAACAGTCCCCTGATGAACTTGTGGATAGTACGCCACGACGCATACAGGCATGCAACAATGCAAGAGGACGTGCTACTGGGTATTAGAGGTACTGGTGTGTACGGCAATCTGGACCACCACCTCTGAAGATCTCGCTGTATGGTGATACAACATGCAATGGGTGGTTTTCATGAGCAATGGAAATGGCAGAGGTAATATTAAGTTTCATCTCTATTCCAGTTCTCTGTACAGGTTCCAGAACTCTCGGAAACGAGGTGATGCAAAACTTTTTTGATGTGTGTTGTTTGAAGTTGCGGGGCTGCGTCTAGGAAAAAGGCGAATGTGTTTCCAAATGGATCAAACGAAATGGTGGGTGGTAGAAAACTGTATGTTCCAACGATTCCAAGGTGACAACATGTTCTTAAAACAATTTATTGTTCACTGTTTCCCAATTTTTGTATTCGTTGCTTACTATGACAACAAAGGTTAATTTTGTGAAAAACTTTAAAATCATATGTGGTTTCATACTGCTGGGACTCAGAGTTAACAAAGCCCTACTGAACTGATAGAGCAATGAGTCCTAAAGCACACAAAACTAAAATTTTCCAAAAAATGGTAGTCAGCCTATTAATAAGAAAATCATACCTGTCACAAATTTTCCTACTCCTTTTTATGCTGCCATCGTCTAGAAATAATTTGTCATAATTAGTTTTTTCACTATGAACTCCACTTTTGAGGTAAAAAAATAATTTTGCCGAACAACACTTTTGGAATAAAAATGAACGTGTGTGCAGTTCTAAAACATTTGCTACACTTATGTGTTTTACATACACAGAAAATCGTGCTCTGTCTGCTGGATTATTCGTTATTGTCACATTTATTATGTGAAGATAATTATCAAGCAGTGAGTAAGCTATCCATTAAAAAAAATTAGTCACCCCTACAGAAATCATTACAAGCATCACTTAATCCTGTGCACTTCGCCCCTGGTCTTGATAACCGCCTGGATTCTGATATAAAGTGAGTCTACAGGGTTCTGCAGGTGTATCACATCCAGGTTAAGCCACTTACTGAGGATTTCATCGCGCAATTCCACCAAATTGCGGTGATGGTGATGTCTTATGGGGTTCAAGTCATCTGATTCTGCAGGCCTCATGAGATGCAGTGGGGTGGGGGAGTGTTCAAGATGCCAGCCATATATTATTCTAGCCCGATGAACTTGGCTGTTGCCATGTTTAAGTGCCTGTGTGAGCAATGGCTGACCGACCTCAAAGGTTCATTGCATGCAGTTCCCGTCGTAATGTTCTCTTGTCAATAAGTTTGGATTGACCTTCATTCACTAGTTTCTGCAATTCCTGTCGGATGTGGAAGCGATTTTTATTCACAAGTCCCTCTCAATCAGGATCTGTTCCCAAACACATTTCTGACGCCGTGTTCCGTGACCAGGTGTTACACCACTGATTGTAGACACGTTGAATAGTCAACCACAAAACGTCAAAAAACACACAGTATGGTCATGAGCACGGCCAAACACGATTACCCCTTTTTTTGGCGTCGTCACATACGCATAATGACCCCGTTTACATCCTATGTCGTCCTGAAACACAAATGCCTCTCTGATCACTGCTGCCTTATGTTCACGTAGCAGCACTGCGCATATGGTTGAGCACGTGACTCGGTTGCTGTGGCATCTGTAAAGACTTAACGATTCATCTGTGCATGAGAACTGGAGTGACTTATTTTTTGTCTGGTGAGCTTACATCCTTAAATGTGGTGAGCTCTGTTTAAAAATATGGTACAGTAGGTGCCTAAAACCGATAGAGTAATTTTTTTGATCATGCAGTTCTACACACTGAAGTAAAAGTTTCTTGCAGCTGTTGGCAATAACGCAGCAGCTTTGGTGCGGTATTTCTTGCTTTTGTTGACTCAATGCACCAGAGAGGTAAAAGAAGAAGAGCCAGAAAACTGCGCATGAAAAAAAAAAAAAAAAAAAAAAAGAAACTGTGGTTAGTAGAAGAAAGCCGGGGAGACTGATTCTGGTTCTGTCGCCTCTTCAAAGACTATGACAGCCTGGACGATGTCGATCCCTGTGGAGATTCCGCACCAGACCCTACCGTAATGACTGATGCAGCACATGTAGGTGGAGGAGATTATGTTTCAGCTAAATTTCGAGGAGAAAGAGGAATTTATGCAGCCACAGGTATGTCTCCACCAAGTTCTGGGAAATGACCTAGAAAAAATTATGTCTCTATAATTTGTGGACAGGGGAAAATATTTTTAAATTTAGTAAAGAAGACATTTCCCTCATTTATAAGAGGGAATTACAAATTTCTCACGTTGATTCTGGGGTGGGAGATACCAAATAAGGAAACTGTTTTGTGTGTAATGGTCCAGTTGAAATTTTATGGAAAAAAAAGACAGTACTTCTCTTTTGTGTATATGTTATTTTTATATTAGTGCTAATATATTAAGTACAGTTGTAAATAGTTCCTACCCATTGTTGGTTAACTTTATATAATCAAAAAGAGAAAAAACAAAGAAATTTTTGTTGTTTACTCTGACATACGTTTCATGATACAAATATCTTATTAATATCCTGTACAGAAACGTGCAAGTTATACATATCTGTCGTTGTTTGGAGTCTCTACCTTATGTTTACGATCTGTTTCTTCTGTCTTCAGTGTACATTTCAATAGCACATGTGTATCATATTACAGACCAGTTAAGATTTTTATTTCAGAAGATGATAAAGCGTCTTCATTCATTGTAGTCTATATCAGTAAGTACAGTGTCATTTCAAAGCAGATTATACACTCTAACTTTTTCGTTACACGTGTTCGTTTTCTTCACTAAAATACAAATTTTGTTATTTTGTATCATATTTAGGTCACATGACGGCAGGTGGAGATCACAATACAGCATGCCCAGAGGACATGAATGTGAAGCTTGTCTCCAGCTTTTGGACTTCGAGGAAGGTTGAATCCAGGGTATGAGGGACGTGCAAACATCTCACTGCGAGAACAGGCAGTGGTCCTTCCAGAAGTTGGTCAAAACTGGAGGTATTTGGCACCAGGGAGCAATTCACGATCGTTATTTCTTTGAAACGTGCTGATAATGTTCTGACTCACCAGTGCAGGTGTGTACATGTATTGCCTTTTGGACAACCCTACTGATTTCAAAACTGTTTCTTGGGTGAATGTCAGATGTCGCGAAATTCCCCACGATACAAGATGTTAGGGGTGTAAGTCCAGATATTTTTATTGATGACTGAGGACAGTCTCTGGAACAACATAGTCAATATTTACTTCATTTGTAGACTACTAACTATAGATATTGCACGTTTCATGTTTTTAGGTCGGGTAGTACCTACAAGTACAAGTTGTAAAACCAACCCATTAATGCTTATTTTTGCCTGGGCAGCAGGTCAGGTCAGGTGTTGAAATGTGGACACATGGATTCTGAATGGTTTGTCCTCACTGACGGGCGTAATTCACTTACTGGACAGTTACAGCCATGCAGAAAACATCAGGCAGTAAATTATTTTACACGTTTGCGGGAAGACATTTAAATGCAGAGGAAAAAACTAGCACGTTGAATTCGGTACATATAATGGTACCAATGATAGCATATCTGCACTTGTATCCCTAACACCATTATTTCATCTGCACAATGACCAACATCTTCTGGTGTGACGAATGCACTGCTGAGACCAGCTTCAGATCTGGTGAAGATGTCGGACAGTTGCACCGATGAAATATTATTGGAAATCCATCGTCTCCGCCCGAGAACCGTTTCTCCAACTAGTCCATTGCGAAAACATCAAGCAACACACGGTATTGGTGATTGTCATCTTTTCCTTGTCTACTGAAATATAGGATATTGTTCCTCACCGGAATATCATTTCACTGCCCTGTCGTGCAAGTAGCACTTATCAAAGTAAGGTGAATCATTGAGGTGTGTTTGTGACTTTTCCCCCATTGCTCACAGAAAGAGTTACTACATCCAACCAGTAATTTCGAACTTACGTCGCTAATTGTTTCCTAGGGATGTTTGTCTTCCTGTTTTTCGTTTCTGTTGTTGCCTGTACTACTTTTTCGTCCCCAGGACGAAAATAGGAACTGCACGAACATTGCCAGATTTATTATATTCGCGCTACCGCACCATAAGCTAAATCATTGATTATAGCGATTACATGCCAGAAACTAGAGCTCGCGACTGAAATAGAGCCCAAGATAAGAACACAAACCAGTGCTGACACTAGGAATTGCAGGCTATTTGAGCGCTACACTAACGCAACTCGGCATAAAAAAATTAATTCCTTCATACACACAAGCTACACGATCTCCACACAAACTCTCTCAACGGTATAATGGACAGAGATCATGCACCTGCCCGTAGCTAGACATTTGTTACCGATTGTGGAAACTGCAAATTCTGAGAGGGACGATTTTAGGGCCCCTTACCTTGTAAGTGGATGGCGTCTGCAAAACATGTTGCAAACAGAATTGGTAGCAAAAAGCAATACACTGAAACTAACAAGGTGTCCCAATAACAGTAACAAGCTTTAGGAATATGGTCCTTACACCAAGAAGAGGAAATAGGGCCTGGTAAACATGGGCTCTAGAATGCATACCTAAAGAGATTTAAGTACTTGCTCTTCCAAGTGAACGAGTGCTGATATCTCTTAAGGTATGCATTGTGAGCCCGTACTTACCAGGCATTTTTTTCTTGTTTTGGTGTAACGAACATGTACCTAAAACTTGTGTTTCTGGGTGATCCGGAATATTTATAAACCATACACTTTAAAAAAATATATAGCCTATGACCGTCCGAAGATTTAGTACAGTATCATGTAAAAATTGTCCGCCGCCCGGTAGCTAATTCGTCAGCGTCACAGAATGTCAATCCTAAGGGCCCGGGTTCGATTCCCGGCTGGGTCAGAGGTTTTCTCCACTGAGGAACTGGGTGTTGTGTTGTCCTAACCAGCATCATTGCATCCCCATCGACGCGCAAGTCGCCGAAGTGGCGTCAAATCGAAAGACTTGCACCTGGCGAACGGTCTACCCGACGGGAGGCCCTAGACACACGACATTTATTTTATGTAAAAATTTAAAGTAAACCGGTGAAGAACTTTTCAAGAGTTTTGCTAATAACGTTGGACTTACATACATACAGACCACATATACTAATAAAACTTTACGCAATGTCCATCCGAAAGTTTGAGTATCGCGTAAAAATATGAAGTAAATAAGTCAAGCACTTTCCTAGATTTTGGTCAACAACATTGATCAACGACTTGTCCTGGCGTAGTAGTATAGACTACATTGAAATGTATTTCTATTAAGAAAGCACGGAAAAGAAGAGAATCAGCAGCAATCAAATGGTTCATATGGCTCTGAGCACTATGGGACTTAACATCTGAGGTCATCAGTCCCCTAGAACTTAGAACTACTTAAACCTAACTAACCTAATGGCATCACACACATCCATGCCCGAGGCAGGATTCGAAACTACGACCGTAGCAGTCGCGCAGTTCCGGATTGAAGCGCCTAGAACCGCTCAGCCACCGCGGCCGGCCAGCAACAATCGATTCTTTAAACATGGTTAAACATTAAAATAGTTATTGTTGCTCCGGTTTTCACAAATAATGAATGCAATGTTACTGATTAGGAGAGGAGAATGATGAATGGGTTGACAATGACAATAAAGGCAAAATTTCACTGTATAAAGAATAAAATAAAGGACCAGTCAAATGGCGAAAACATAATTGAGGCAGCGCCTATTTTCGTATACGTACTGGGAGTACAGAAGCAGAGAGAATCTGGTCGTGTGCAATGGAGCGACAGTGTGAATCTGCGGGAGGAGAGCCATGCTGTTCTAGTCTAGTGGATGGGGAGCACCGAGGCGCGCCCGATGGTTCTTTCGGGAGAGCGTCGTCTGCAGAAAGAGGCAGTTCTGGGAGCCACTGTGCGGCCATACAGTGGGGCCGATAACGACTCGTCCACTTTAGGCGCGCAGCCGGACACGCGATGGCCAGCCGGTCGTTACGGCGGGATGTAGCCGGCGCGGGAGGAGGACACATCAAAGCTGCTGGACAGTCGCTGGAACTGGAAGCGGCGCTCACGCTGGAATACATTACCGCTGAGAACATCGGGCCAGCTCCACTAACGTGCACGATTCGTCCGTAACCGAGAAGAGGGAAGGGGGGGGGGGGGGGGTTAGAGGAGGGCGAGGGGAGCGGGGCGAAAACTGTAGGAGAAGAGTGCCGGGGGAGGGGAGGGGGGTGAGCTGCGGGGGAGGCCGGCCTGAATCGGGAGGGTGACAGAGGCAGCGACATTGCGGTACTGTAGAGACAGTGGAAGAGTTGCGCAAAAGTGGCCAGATACCGGAGCAGTGGATGTGCTGCGAACGTGAGGTGTTACCACAGAATTCGGGACTAAGATAGAGTAATTTGCATATATGGCATCGTAACTGTAGAGGTATACAGCTGCAGACAGAGAACGCGGTACACGGTACAGATACCTTAAAGTACTAAGCAGCAGCTTCTTATATTGCCTGGATTCGTGGACTGACGATGGTTATCACAATAAAGACCAGCTACCTATATATATATATATATATATAAAGTACATTACGTTTTGGAATTAAAAATAAAGTATTGGAATTTTTTTTTATTATATGCAGATGAAAGCCACACTTAAATACTACTTTTCTACAACCACGTAATGACTGTCCTTTGGGACAGAAAAGGTGTGATTTTTGTGGATTTCTTGGAAAGAGGCACTACAATAAACTCTCAAAGGTATTGCCAAACTCTGCACAACCTCAGAAGAGCAATGCAAAACAAGCGCAGGGGAAAGTTGGGCTCAAAGGTCTTGCTGATTCACGACAACGCCCGGGCCCACACGGCAAATGCCACTCGTGAAGTTCTCGAATCTTTTAAGTGGGAGTTGTTTCATCATCCGCCGTACAGTCCCGACCTGGCACCGAGCGACTTCCACTTATTCCCAGCAATGAAGAAGTGGCTGGCTATGCAGCGTTTTGATGACGACGCACAGCTTCAAGGAGAGGTAACCACGTGGTTGAAGGTGCAGGCGGCCGAATTTTACGACGGAAGGAATTTCGAAGCTCGTCCATCGCTACAATAAGTGCCTTAATTTAAATGGCAACTATGTAGAAAAGTAGTATTTAAGTGTGGCTTTCATCTGTATATAATAAAAAAAATTTCCAATACTTTATTTATTTTTAATTCCAAAACGTAATGTACTTTGTGGATAGCCCTCGTATATAATGCTTAGAACTTTAATAGTGGCAAATTTACAGCTCGTACAAAATAGATACGCGTTTCAAAGTTTTACTAACCTTCAAAGTAGTCACCAGCATTGTGTATAACCCGCTGCCAGCGATATGGAAGTCGTAGCAGTGCCAGTTGTGCTGAGAGTTCGAGCAACCGGCCGGGGAGGCCGAGCGGTTCTAGGCGCTACAGTCTGGAACCGCGCGACTGCTACGGTCGCAGGTTCGAATCCTGCCTCGGGCGTGGATCTGAGTGATGTCCTTAGGTTGGTTAGGTTTAAGTAGTTCTAAGTTCTAGGGGACTGATGACCTCAGAAGTTGTCCCATAGTGTTGAGAGCCATTTGAAACAAGTTCGAGCAGCGCGGTCTATTGCCCGACGAATTTGTAGCAATTCTGAAGCGAATGCCGTGAAGTGTTTCCTTCAGTTTAGAAACCGAGTTGACCTCACGAGGGCTCAAGTCAGGGGAGTGCAGTTGGTGGTATAGCACTTAGTAGCCCCATCAGTCAAACAAATCAGTAACAGCTTGCACTGTACGTGCTTCAGGATTGTCCTGCAAAATGATGGTCAGGTCCTGCAGAAAGTGTCATGACTTCTGTCTCTAAGCTGGTCGTAGGTTGTGTTCTACAAATGAACAGCATTGAGACAGAAGTGATGACGCTTTCTGCAGGACCTGACCATCATTTTGCAGAACAATCCTGAAGCACGTACAGTGCAATCTGTTACGATTTGTTTGACCTATGGGTCTGCTAAGTGCTATACCACCTACTGCACTCCCCTGACTTAATCCCTCGTGAGTTCACCTCGATTTCTAAACTGAAGGAAACGCTTCACGGCATTCGCTTCAGAACTGCTACAAATTTGTCGGGCAATAGATCGCGCCGCTCGAACTGTCAGCACAACTGGCTCTGCTAAGAGTATCCTACGACTTCCACATCGCTGGCAACGGGTTATACAGAATGCTGGTGACTACTTGAAGGTCAGTAAAACTTTGAAGCACGTATCTATTTTGTGCGAGCTGTAAATAAATAGTTGCCACTATTAAAGATCCTACCCTCGTATATATATCTTGCTCTACGCCCAGAAAGAAAGAGGCAGGCAAGAGTGTACAGTATAAATTGTAGTTGGATAAAAATAAACAAACACAGCGAAAAATCCGTGCTTGAACGTAAATGGAGATGCTAGCCAACCCTGCAGATGGCCACGTTCTGTTTGAGCACAAACGGCAACTGTGCAATATCCTCAATACGCTGTAAGTGTCAGTCGCGGTCCGAATAGTGTTGTGTGTGTTTACTACTGAAGTACGTCGCAGCTGGGTGAAGTCGAATGTGGGAAAATTGTTGGTGCTAGTATGGTGGATGCCTCCGCAACCAAACTAATAAGTGACGTAGAGACAACAGGATTGGGTCGTGTGAAATGCAGCGACAACGTATAGGGTGACAATTATTGAATTACATGAAAGAAAATCGTCATAACATCTGAATGGCATGCGTTAGCAGGCTCAAATTGCACGCGCGTTGCGGTTTAGCGACGAAGCGCACTTTCATTTGGATGGGTTCGTCAATAAGCAAAATTTGCGCATGTGGGGGACTGAGAAGCCGCATTTCGCAATCCAGAAGTCTCTTCACTCTCAACGGGTGACTGTGTGGTGTGCAGTGTCCAGTCACGGAATAATCGGTGCGATATTCCTCGATGGTACGGCGACTATCGAATGGTATGCGAAGGTTTTGGAAGATGATTTCATCGCCATTATCCGAAGTGATCCCGATTTCGACAAGATGTGGTTCGTGCAATACGGCGCTCGACCCCCATCGAAGCAGGAGAGTGTCTGATGTCGTGGAGGAGCACTTCCGGACCGCATTCTGTCTCTGGGGTACCCAGAGGCCACTGGCAGGGGCCTCGTTTGCCCGCCATTTCTCCGAACACATGCGACTCTATTAAAGACAAGGTGTACAGCAATAACCCCAAAACCATCGCTAAGCTGAAAACAGCCATTCAGGGGGTCGTCGACAGCGTCGATGTTCCGACTCATCAGCGGGTCATGCAGAATTTGGCTATTCGTCTGCGCCACATCATCGGCAATAATGGCACACATATCGGACATACGATAACGTAAATCCTAATATCTGTAGTTACGTTTACATGTTGAATAAACTGTGTTGCCGGCCGAGCCGTTGTAGGCGCTACAGTCTGGAACCGCTACCGTCGCAGATTCGAATCCTGCCTCGGGCGTGGGTGTGTGTGATGTCCTTAGGTTAGTTAGTTTTAAGTAGTTCTCAGTGCTCAGAGCCATTTCATTTTCATATTTCAATGATTGTCACCCTGTAAATGTTTGGGAGAGTGGCTATGCTGTTGTAATGGAAGTAGCAGAACTGTTTGGTGTTCCTAGAGGCATCGTGCCAAAGATTTATACCCGGTACGGGGAAAACTGGAAAACATCATCCAGTAAGTCAAAACACGGAGGAAAGTGTGTGCTGATTTATCGTCACAGACGGTCGTAGAAAATTCTGACGAAAAACTGGACGATGACAGTTGCAAAAGTTACTGGAAAATTGAATGTCACGCCTCGCAGACCATTCAGCTCCAAAATATCACGTATGCAGCTCCATGAACAGGGAGCTGCATGGCGAGCTGCAATTGCAAACGTCATCAGTGATGAAAATACCCGTAACAGGAAAACTTAGTGCCGTAAGCATGAAACTTACATTGTGGTGCAATGGAGGAAAGTCATTTGGTCACTTGTCTTCTTTCACACCGCCTCTAACATCTGGTCGAGTTCACGTCCCTGGAGTAAAACATGTCTCAGGTTCGGTGATCATTTGCGGAGCAATATCTCGGTTTTCCTTTGGCCCATGGTTATTCTGAAAGGTAACGTCAATGCCAAACGTTATGTTACCATTTTGCTGATCTGGAGCATACCACAGTACCGTGTTTGCTCCCCACTGCTGGTGCTCTGTTCCAAGAGGATGGGACGCCTGTTCAATCAGCTTGTGTGTTGCTGGCCTGTCTTGTGAGCACGAGGATAAATCGTTGCACCTCCCCTGGCCACCAGTCGCCAGATCTCATAACTATTGAGCCCTGGCGGTATGCGTACCTTAAATCGCCACTATTTTGTGGGAAGAATGGTATACGAAGTGTGGCTAGAAAAAAACCGGACTGATGCTGGAAGAAACATTTATTTACAATTATTTACAATTTCATGTTATCTCCTTCAATGTACTCTCCTCCTCGGTCTCTACACCGCTCCATACGAATTTTCCACTGTTCATAGCAATGCTGCAGATCATTGTCGGTAAGTCCATACATTACTGCCGTCGCTTTTTCTTTTACTGCTTCAACAGTCTCAAATCTAGTTCCTTTCAAAGCTGACTTGACTTTAGGGAAAAGAAAAAAGTCACAGGGGGCCAAATCAGGTGAGTAGGGTGGATGATCTAAGATGGGAATGTTGTGTTTTGCCAAAAACGTCTTCACTGACAACGCACTGTGAGCTGGGGCATTGTCTTGGTGAAGGAACCATGACTTTTTTCTCCACAAATCGTTCCGTTTCCTCCGTACTCGCTCACGTAGGGTAGCCAGGACGCTAATGAAGTAATGCAGATTCACTGTTTGTCCCTCTGGTACCCAATCAATGTGCACAATCCCTTTGATGTCAAAAAAAACAATCATCATTGCCTTGAATTTCGATTTTGACATTCGTGCTTTTTTTTGTCGTGGAGAACCAGGAGTTTTCCAATGCATCGATTGGCGTTTAGTTTCGGGCTCGTAAGTAAAAAACCACGATTCATCGCAAGTAATAACATTTTGTAAGAAGGTGGGATCACTTTCAATGTTTTCCAGGATGTCAGAACAAATCATTCTTCGGCGTTCCTTCTGTTCAATTGTGAGACACTTTGGAACCATTTTTGAACACACTTTGTTCATGTTGAAACTTTCATGAAGAATCTGCCTAACACTTTCCTTGTCAACTCCTGTTAACTCAGACACTGCTCTGATTGTTAAACGGCGATCTTGTCGAACAAGTTTACCGATTTTTTCAATGTTTGCATCAGTTTTTGCTGACAATCGTCTGTCAGTGCGAGTGTCATCACTGGTGTCTTCGCGGCCATCTTTAAATCGTTTAAACCACTCAAACACTTGTGTTCGCGATAAACAATCATCGCCGTACACTTGTTGTAACATTACAAACGTTTCACTTGCAGATTTTCCTAGTTTGAAACAAAATTTGATGTTAACACGCTGTTCTTTCTGTACACTCAACATTTTCCGACGCACAGACAAAACGTCAACTACTTAAAACAGACGCCACGGGCAGACTGAGTGCAGGAGGCAGATGAAACTCGAGCAGTAGGCGGAGCGAGAGTCACGTGACAGGCCACGCGACTTTCAGCCTTATTGCATTCGTTTTATTGTTTCACCAGTACTAGTCCGGTTTTTTTCTAGCCACACCTCGTAAGAGTCCCCTGCAAATCATGCAAGACCTGTATTTATCCATACCGAAACCTCTGGAAGCTGTTTCCTTACACCGTATGAGCAATGGTAATGCATTTTTAGGGTTTCCATATATCTCTCCACCCCATTATGTTATTCCCACATCGTTTGTATGTAAGTTGTAGCCGGCCGCGGTGGTCTAGCGGTTCTAGGCGCTCAGTCCCGAACCGCGCGACCGCTACGGTCGCAGGTTCGAATCCTGCCTCGGGCATGGATGTGTGTGATGTCCTTAGGTTAGTTACGTTTAAGTAGTTCTAAGTTCTAGGGACTTATCTTAGAAGAAAGATTAAGAAAAGGCAAACCTACATTTCTAGCATTTGTAGACTTAGAGAAAGCTTTTGACAACGTTAACTGGAATACTCTCTTTCAAATTCTGAAGGTGGCAGGGGTAAAATACAGGGAGCGAAAGGCTATTTACAATTTGTACAGAAACCAGATGGCAGTTATAAGAGTCGAGGGGCACGAAAGGGAAGCAGTGGTTGGGAAAGGAGTGAGACAGGGTTGTAGCCTCTCCCCGATGTTATTCAATCTGTATATTGAGCAAGCAGTAAAGGAAACAAAAGAAAAATTCGGAGTAGGTATTAAAATTCATGGAGAATAAATAAAAACTTTGAGGTTCGCCGATGACATTGTAATTCTGTCAGAGACAGCAAAGGACTTGGAAGAGCAGTTGAACGGAATGGATAGTGTCTTGAAAGGAGGATATAAGATGAACATCAACAAAAGCAAAACGAGGATAATGGAATGTAGTCAAATTAAATCGGGTGATGCTGAGGGGATTATATTAGGAAATGAGACACTTCAAGTAGTAAAGGAGTTTTGCTATTTAGGGAGTAACATAACTGATGATGGTCGAAGTAGAGAGGATATAAAATGTAGACTGGCAATGGCAAGGAAATCGTTTCTGAAGAAGAGAAATTTGTTAACATCGAGTATAGATTTAAGTGTCAGGAAGTCGTTTCTGAAAGTATTTGTATGGGGTGTAGCCATGTATGGAAGTGAAACATGGACGATAACCAGTTTGGACAAGAAGAGAATAGAAGCTTTCGAAATGTGGTGCTACAGAAGAATGCTGAAGATAAGGTGGGTAGATCACGTAACTAATGAGGAGGTATTGAATAGGATTGGGGAGAAGAGAAGTTTGTGGCACAACTTGACTGGAGGAAGGGATCGATTGGTAGGACATGTTATGAGGCATCAAGGGATCACAAATTTAGCATTGGAGGGCAGCGTGGAGGGTAAACATCGTAGAGGGAGACCAAGAGATGAATACACTAAGCAGATTCAGAAGGATGTAGGTTGCAGTAGGTACTGGGAGATGAAGAAGCTTGCACAGGATAGGGTAGCATGGAGAGCTGCGTCAAACCAGTCTCAGGACTGAAGGCCACAACAACAACAACAACAACAACAACAACAAGTTCTAGGGGACTTATGACCACAGATGTTGAGTCCCATAGTGCTCAGAGCCATTTGAACCATTTTGTAAGTAGTACAGTGCGAACATACACTAATCAGAGCAATTTCTGGTAAGGAGCCAATGGCTCGAAATGACTAATTACCCTGTTAAGCACACAGTTGAGTGTAGTGAAGTGAAGTTAGATGATGCTGAGGGAATGAAAAATCTGCTCGTATACTTCAAAGCGCAGTGCAGTAGCATCTGAGACAGGGAGCTGAGCTGTAAGTCGATTAAAACCGCGAACCGGATTGACGACCGTTGTTGTGGTACAACGGACAGCATCGCTGTGGTACTTACGCAGTTTTCTTTTTCTTTGATTCGTGCTGAATGGCAGTCATGTGTCTAATCCTGTTCTGCGGTACGCACGAGAGCACCGAGAGTTTTTTGTTGCCGACTCGTGGACAGGTACGAGGCGTAGCTGCCTCACTTCGGCTCGGTTCTCCTCCATTATCCAACACTGGCGTTCGTATTTTCACGACATCTGGCATAAAATCACACGCTATTGAGACACTCTCTAAACGTACTAAAGCAGTCATCAGCGTTCTAGACGGCTGTCGCCCGAAGGTGTTCAGTGAACGGAAGTTACACAGGCGGCGTGTACATCTTTCTTCCTACTGTCGTGACAGGAAAGGCATCTCGTCACTACGTTAAAAATAATGTAAATTTGCCAAATCATTAATAAATGGACTATGTACAACGAGATAAAGACTAAGAAAGGGAGAATACAAAGAGAACTAGATTTGTAAATGTGGTGTCACCGCCAGACACCACACTTGCTAGGTGGTAGCCTTTAAATCGGCCGCGGTCCGTTAGTATACGTCGGACCCGCGTGTCGCCACTGTCAGTGATAGCAGACCGAGCGCCACCACACGGCAGGTCTAGAGAGACTTCCTAGCACTCGCCCCAGTTGTACAGCCGACTTTGCAAGGAACGGTTCACTGACAACTACCCTCTCATTTGCCGAGATGATAGTTAGCATAGCCTTCAGCTACATTTGCTACGACCTAGCAAGGCGCCGTATTCAATTGATATTTATTATATGAAGCATGTATCATCAAGAGCGATGTTCTACAAATGTGGATTAAAGTTAAGTATTCCAGAAGCTACGTACTTTTCTTTATAACATTCATTACGTATCCTGTTTCAGACCTCACGCCAGCCTGCGTGAGTTTAAGCGCGTGCCTTTCGGCTTCCTCTCATTGTGTCTAGGCTGTCTTGTCTAGACACAACAGTAAATCTACGAGCGAACTGCCGAATCTAAGGAAGCGAACTGTCGTGCGTAAAATAAGTTGAACCGTCTGTTAATTTACGAATGATTTAACTTGTTAAATATTTAAAGTTAAGGAAGTAAGAGAGACAGACTCTGGAGAAACTTTGAAATCGTTTTTAAATTTTGTTGGAAGTCACCAAGTTGTCTCATTCTCAACCGCCGGATGAACATAGTCCGGATGCTTTGCGCGCCTTGGGTTATGCTGCGTCAACACAGTTTCTAACTGTAGTACTTCTCTTGCAGCATTAAGCCTTTAACCTGAGATTAAAACTCTTAATGAGTAGACTGTAACAGCATTTTAAATTTTTAAGTTGTTCAGTAACAACGCGAAATACTGAACGCGTATTTTTCCTGCTCCTGGAAGCCGCTAAATAGGCAACCTGCAACTAGGGCTTTGCAGCGTGCACCGGGTTGGACGTTTAGTGATACACCACTAAGCCACTACCCACCCACTAACAATTGTAGGTTGCCTGCTTAACGGCTTCCAGGAGCAACAAAAATACAATTTCAGTATTTCCGCGTTATTACTGAACGAGTCACAGTCTGCTCATTAAGGGTTGTAATCTCACGTTAGGGGGTCAACACAGTAAGACAAGTGTTACAGTTAGGAGCTGCCTGACTGTGTTGACACAGCAGCACTCATGACGCGCAAAGCACCCAGACTATATTCATCCCGTCGTCGAGTATAAGGGCCCTTCCCGACTTCTATCGAAAAACAGTTTCACCGCTTCTTCAGGGTCTGTGTTTCTTATGTGCTTAACTTTGTGCATTTAATACATTACCTCATTTGTAAAGTAATCAGACAGTTCAAGTTGTTTTACACAGCCGGAAGCTGGGAATAGGGATAACAATATTTCAGAAAGGAAAAAAAAATTATTAACTTCTAATATAAATATAAGTCTACATCTAAATCTACATTTATACTCCGCAAGCCACCCAACGGTGTGTGGCGGAGGGCACTTTACGTGCCACTGTCATTACCTCCCTTTCCTGTTCCAGTCGCGTATGGTTCGCGGGAAGAACGACTGTCTGAAAGCCTCCGAGCGCGCTTTAATCTCTCTAATTTTACATTCGTGATCTCCTCTGGAGGTATAAGTAGGGGGAAGCAATATATTCGATACCTCATCCAGAAACGCACCCTCTCGAAACCTGGCGAGCAAGCTACACCGCGATGCAGAGCGCCTCTCTTGCAGAGTCTGCCACTTGAGTTTATTAAACATCTCCGTAACGCTATCACGGTTACCAAATAACCCTGTGACGAAACGCGCCGCTCTTCTTTGGATCTTCTCTATCTCCTCCGTCAGACCGATCTGGTACGGATCCCACACTGATGAGCAATACTCAAGTATAGGTCGAACGAGTGTTTTGTAAGCCACCTCCTTTGTTGATGGACTACATTTTCTAAGCACTCTCCCAATGAATCTCAACCTGGTAACCGCCTTACCAACAATTAATTTTATATGATCATTCCACTTCAAATCGTTCCGCACGCATACTCCCAGATATTTTACAGAAGTAACTGGTACCAGTGTGGAAGTATGTATTTATGTGTAGTATTATAAGGAATTTGTATGTGAAATATAAAGAATGCAGACAAGAAGAGAATACAAGCTTCTCTGATGTGATGTTGCAGAATAAAGGTAAAAATTAGATGGGTAGCTAGTTAAAAAAATTAAGAGGTACTGAGCCGAATTATCGAGAAGACTGCTTTAGGGTACAACTCGATTACAAGAAGGCCTGTTTGAAAGGATGAGGCTTCAAGGAACAGTCAATTTCGTAATGCTAGTGCGAATGCCAAGACCGTGTAAAGACTATAGAGGGACAGCCAGACTTGACTGCAGTAAACTGTGCTCGGGATGTACTGGCGTGGGGAGCTGTATGAGACCCGTCTTCAACTGAAGGCCAATATGTGAGTTCAAAACTGGTTCAAATGGCTCTAAGCACTATGGGACTTAACATCTGAGGTCATCAGTCCTCTAGAACTTAGAACTACTTAAACCTAACTATCCTAAGGACATCACACACAGCCACGCCCGAGGCTGGATTGGAACCTGCGACCGTAGCAGTCGCGTGGTTCCAGACTGTAGCGCCTAGAATCGCTCGGCCACAGCGGCCGGCCCAATACGTGAGTAATTCAGATTTACTGTATAGCTGGAACTTAAGCAGCGACTACTTTTTTTTTGTTTTTTAGTTTCAGACTTTTATGGGCAATGTAGGTCACACACCTCTTGCACAGTGTGTGAACATTTCAGCCATAACTGACACTGTGAACTTGGATTTTCGCAGTAATTTAATGGAGCTCCATAAATTCGGTGAACTTTGGAAAGAACTGCAGTGCGCTTAGTGTCGATTCAGCCGAACTCGAATAGTCAATCAGTCTCACTAAACAGCACGTGATGTTAATGAACTTGAAGCAGCTGTAACATTGCTGATTCCTTTTTGCCACTATTTCGTGGTTAATTTTATTTAAAGTGTACTGGAGAGATTTATTAAGTGGAAAGCTTTGTATTTTTCTTACTGCGGTGGTCTCCCAGCTTGGTTTCTGGGTCCTTCTCGTCGCTGTGCTGCCACCATCACCGCCGGCCGTGGTGGATGAGCTCTTCTAGGCGCTTCAGTCTGGAACCGCACGATCGCTACGGTCGCAGGTTCGAATCTTGCCTCGGGCATTGATGTGTGTGATGTACTTAGGTTAGTTAGGTTTACGCAGTTCTACGTTCTAGGGGACTGATGACCTCAGATGTTGAGTCCCATAGTGCTCAGAGCCATTTGAACCATCACCCTCAGAGAATAACTGAGCACTGTCCTACTCGAACGTCAAAGGATAAGACGCCGAGATGCAGCCTTTCCAATGTGGGGAGGTCAGTCGCTTTCAATCCAAATTTTGGTGTACCCAATGGAATTGAGTCGGCCTGCCATCGTGCTCGGCGCGAGGAAGCCGACCTATCTAAGGGACACTGCTCCACCCAAGTGCCAACCTCTTATTTGTACACCAAGAGTGGTAAGCTTCTGTAGTTTTTCACCGTTTTTTCATCAAACAAGGGATATTCTCGTCCGTGACATTGGCAACGGCAGTGAATTGTCTCTTCCATATAGGATTTTATTTTGAAAGTGCAGAGTTGTGGAGGGAGATCTAATTTTCGTTGGCGCGTAAGGGTCACAGGCTCCCACTTCCGCAGTTTGGTGCTGACGGGCGCACGGTTTGCTGTTGGGGAAGAAATGCGACTGAGGTAGTGCGATCCATATTCTGAGCACCTCGCTACTTGATTACTTTCCCACGTAGTTTCCATTGCTCAATTTGGTTACGATTTGTGTAATTTTGTAGTATCACTGAATTTGATTTCGCGAGCTGCGCAGGTGAGTAGATCACCTTACGCTTTCTCCATACAGTCTAATGGTACCTGGCCACAGGGTTAGGGTAATTTTGTAATTTTTATTGAGTTTTACAGAACTTCTTTGTTTGGTTATTTTTATTGCTATTTTCGTCAATCATTAAAGCAAATATATATCTATTAATCTCGATCTTGACTTTCATTCCAAGACCTTTCACTCTGTCCTGCAACTTTTTTATGTTTACGGGTCCGCTTCCGTAGCGTAGCGGTAGCGTCACCGCCTAGCACGCAAGGGGACCCGGGTTCGATTCCCGGCAGGGGACTGGGTGTTGAGTGTTCATCATAATTTCATCGTCACTGACACGCAAGTTGCTGAAGTGGTGTCAAACTAAAAAGACTTGCAATACGGCGGCCCAACCCCGAAGGGGATATTCCTGCCAATAAATGCCATTCGATCCTTCCATTTTATGTTTACGCGGCTCACTAACAATGAATATAACTCGTGCACACGCAAGCTAGTTGTTATAGCCGTGATGCCCTTATTGTTGTGCACAGTGACCAAAGTCAACGATAAATTATGTTAAGAATCCAGAGAAAAGAATGAGCATTTGCTGTCGCTCGTCTTGTACGATCAAAGATTTGTTTCATATCAAGCATTCCATTTGTGCTCTTCCACTCTGATTCCCAACTGGGACGCATCTTAAACAACAAACGGTACAATTGCAAACAATAGCCACACTGTTCCACGTTAAAACAATTCTGACATTCCTTTGAACGTTTGCTTACAGTATTTTCTAACAAGATGCATAGCAATAAAGGTACAGAAATCTTACGCGAGGATACCCCTAGATACAGTATAATGAGCTAATTATCCAGAAATCCCTGGTGTTGTATGTTTACATGTTTTACCTCATTCCTAGTAAAGCTGCCACGACCGCTCGTCTCATTGTTCGAGCGCAGAAAGGCAGGAAGGTCATGAAACTGACTGCCTTTGAAGCAGGACTCAGCAGTGTGGACGCGAGGTTGGAGCCATTGTCACGCTCCACTGCAGAATCGACTTCAGCTATTTCAGAAACAGCAACCGGTGTTTGGTTGGATCTTCCATTGCACTTACATACCAAATCAATATGGTCAAAAAATTTAAAAAATAGACAAATGTTTTGCTAAATGTTTTGTCTAACAATAGGAAGTGAAATAGATTAGAGATAGTTGTTGTAGATAACTTCGAGGGTCATTCAAAAGCACGTCAAAGGTTTCTCTAATCTGTTTTTTCCTACTTTTACAAAAATCATTTCACCAAACATTTGACCTTTTCTTTAATTTTTTTTATTTTAAAGTCTTATTTAGAAAGCATGCAGTATAATATATTTACATATCGATCAATATTCTATTACTGCTGAGTGCACACAGATAAAAAAAGCTGAAAAGTTTCAATTTATGCTTTAATGTGATATTTATTTTGTTTTTAACTATGAAGGAAATAATTCCGCAATTTTAACACAAATGCAACATTTTATGCGCAAAATGTGTAGACCTTGGAGCGGTGGACTTTTTGACACTTCATTTACATAACTAGCGGAAGCTGGTCGTGTAATATATGTGTTTAACATCGGATCACTTTCGCGGAATTACGCTGATTGCTTTCAAGTAATTAATATCCCATTTCGCGTTCTTGTAATCTGAAGAGAGCCTTGTTTTCGCACCGCTCAAAGATTTGATCAGAAATGCCCCACAACAGTTCTCGGGTAACTTCTGTGTTGTGAATGAAGGTTCCTTGTTATCCCATTCGTTAATATCTATGAGATGTTTAAGATAATCTGCAGCTCCCATTACATTATGCTGTGTTCCACTTACTCAGAGTTCACGATTCTATGCAGAAACGTGATCGCCACACAAGTACCAGTGCAATAACTTCATTATGTGGCGAAATGTAGCATAGCGCTAATACTGATTCTGAAGGTAATGCTGATGATTTTGTTTTCTGAATTTTGTGTTTTAAGTCTTTTTCTCGTATACTGTCTGAGAAATGTGAAATATGTTTCTAAGAATTGTCTCGCAATCTAAAGGGAGTCTTATCTCCGCTCAAACTTTTGGCCAAGAGTTCCCCACCACAGTTCTCACGTAACTCGTGTGTTCGAAACGAAGGTAGCGTGTTATCCCATTCGTTAAAATCTTGGAGATATTCATTAGTGTAATTTGCAGCTACTGGTACAATATTTTACTTTGCACTTACGTACACAGTTGACAACCGCATGCATGCATACATGCATAAACATGATAATCACACTGAGGTAGGGCAGTAATAATTCTGTTATGTAGCGAAATATAACGTACGTCGTAATACTGCTTCTCGAGGTAAACCTGATGATATTTTATCCTGAATTTTGTGTATTACGTTCTTTTTGTCGTACGGTGTCTCAGATAAGTGAGATAAGAGTCTATGAATTTCTGTGTTTTATCAGGAAATATCGTCCTACATTTTTGCCAGGAACTTACCGAAATCGAAACAGTCGTTATGTTATCGAAAATCGAGGAAGTCCGCCAGTATTGCCTGCCGTCGATCCACAGTTAGTATTCGATCGTCTGCCATTCTGATGGAGCCAGCTGTGGTGCTACACGGTTTCTAGAAACACGACCTACAAATGCCAAGCAGCTCATCTATCATGCCGATGTTTGTGTGTACTCCAAGGGCAATCGTGGCCAGTGGATGAGCTCATAACGTGGGAACGAGCTGTAAGTTTCTGCTGCACAGCGACACGCTGTCACGCCCGTACAAGAGGTGGTCTACGCCGCGAGGACTTAATTAATGCTGCCGCCTGCCTACGGTAGCCGCCGCCTGCCTACGGTAGCGGCCGCGCGACAAAACCGTCATCGCTTCGCAGTGCTGCGCCGTCGTTAATCAACGTCTCGTTGCTCGTCGCAGGACGACTCCGCCCTTCGGCCAGCCGGCTACAGCGACAGCGACCTAATTTTCCGCCTATGCGCTGACGACAATTCATTTTTTCCCTGGAGAATAAAGCGCCTCTAATTCCACAAAGTGCGGTCGGCCATTTGTAACACGGTGGGCAGGGTTTCGCCTCGCGGTATAAATGTGGTAATGTACGCTACAGTAATTCTTTCGCCCTCTTCCGCCGAACAGCAAAATGCAACACCCACAGGCACAAGGTCATTTTACACTCCTGGAAATTGAAATAAAAACACCGTGAATTCATTGTCCCAGGAAGGGGAAACTTTATTGACACATTCCTGGGGTCAGATACATCACATGATCACACTGACAGAACCACAGGCACATAGACACAGGCAACAGAGCATGCACAATGTCGGTACTAGTACAGTGTATATCCACCTTTCGCAGCAATGCAGGCTGCTATTCTCCCATGGAGACGATCGTAGAGATGCTGGATGTAGTCCTGTGGAACGGCTTGCCATGCCATTTCCACCTGGCGCCTCAGTTGGACCAGCGTTCGTGCTGGACGTGCAGACCGCGTGAGACGACGCTTCATCCAGTCCCAAACATGCTCAATGGGGGACAGATCCGGAGATCTTGCTGGCCAGGGTAGTTGACTTACACCTTCTAGAGCACGTTGGGTGGCACGGGATACATGCGGACGTGCATTGTCCTGTTGGAACAGCAAGTTCCCTTGCCGGTCTAGGAATGGTAGAACGATGGGTTCGATGACGGTTTGGATGTACCGTGCACTATTCAGTGTCCCCTCGACGATCACCAGTGGTGTACGGCCAGTGTAGGAGATCGCTCCCCGCACCATGATGCCGGGTGTTGGCTCTGTGTGCCTCGGTCGTATGCAGTCCTGATTGTGGCGCTCACCTGCACGGCGCCAAACACGCATACGACCATCATTGGCACCAAGGCAGAAGCGACTCTCATCGCTGAAGACGACACGTCTCGATTCGTCCCTCCATTCACGCCTGTCGCGACACCACTGGAGGCGGGCTGCACGATGTTGGGGCGTGAGCGGAAGACGGCCTAACGGTTTGCGGGACCGTAGCCCAGCTTCATGGAGACGATACCCCAGTAGCAACAGTGTCCCTAATTTGCTGGGAAGTGGCGGTGCGGTCCCCTACGGCACTGCGTAGGATCCTACGGTCTTGGCGTGCATCCGTGCGTCGCTGCGGTCCGGTCCCAGGTCGACGGGCACGTGCACCTTCCGCCGACCACTGGTGACAACATCGATGTACTGTGGAGACCTCACGCCTCACGTGTTGAGCAATTCGGCGGTACGTCCACCCGGCCTCCCGCATGCCCACTATACGCCCTCGCTCAAAGTCCGTCAACTGCACATACGGTTCACGTCCACGCTGTCGCGGCATGCTACCAGTGTTAAAGACTGCGATGGAGCTCCGTATGCCACGGCAAACTGGCTGACACTGACGGCGGCGGTGCACAAATGCTGCGCAGCTAGCGCCATTCGACGGCCAACACCGCGGTTCCTGGTGTGTCCGCTGTGCCGTGCGTGTGATCATTGCTTGTACAGCCCTCTCGCAGTGTCCGGTCTGACACACCGGTGTCAATGTGTTCTTTTTTCCATTTCCAGGAGTGTATGTTAACTACTTTACAGAAACACAGTAGAATATTGCTGGTATCGAGATGTTCAGGTGAGCTGCCGTAATGGTTACGTAATTCAAGTACCATTACAAGTGCCAGTGTCCTGGATGTCCATTATCGATCCTTCGATGTTTCTCGTCTTTGCTTGCCTTGTTGTTTTCCGCATTCGCTGAGACACCGCGAGGTACGAGGTGGGAAGCAACCACGTATACGTGGAGTTGGTAGTACGCGGTCTGCCGGTTCAGCATGGAGGATATGTGTTGGCTGCCTGCCTGTCTGTTCTCCTGATTTTGCTCGCCGTGCCTTGCGGCCGCCTAGCTTGGGTTGCTGCCTGGTGTATCTTACACGAGCCATACGGGACGTCCAGCAGAAGTTCAGCAGCCTTGTGTTTCTTTTAAAGAAAATCAGCAAATGTATAAGACTTTTTATAACCAATTTTGGTGGCCTTTTAACTGTGGCCTTAGCGTTTACACTGCCTTTGGTGGGAGCTAATTCTTTTAAATTTAAATAGTTGGGGTTCCCTGTCCTTTATACTCTTTTGAGGGTTTTATTTGAATTTTGTCTTTGGCGTTCCTTCCTTGTGCTTGGTTAAATGTTTACCTGTATAGCGGGAAGTGACTCCTAATTAAAACTCTGAGAAGGTGTTTGGTGTTACTGCCGCCTCCGGCATTCGTCTTTTCAATTAAGTTTTGTCATGCTTTAGAGCGACCTGGTGTCACTCCTCGTTAATTAATGCTGGTTTATGTGTACTTAATTTTGAATTGGGCATTTGAATTAATATTTTGGAGCGCAGTATAGCACTAAGGCAACCTCATTGTATACAACCTTGTGTCCCGGCCTAGTACCTTAATTTTCAGTGGCACGAGTTAGCTCCACTACCGGTTTTACTGATGTGCTCCCTTCAAAATCTTGTCTTGTGTAAGTTTGCCTCATGTGTGTCTGGGAACACAGAGATGAGCTTTAGTGTGACTTCATTTTGGCTTGGCTTCCAGTGAAGAGTTTGAGTGGAGCGTAGTATGTTTGATCTGTTATTCATTTAATTACTGTAAGTTTGTTTATTTAATGGGGAGCAAGACATTTAAAGACTGTTGGTATTAACCCCCCTAGTTGCTGGGTGTTGCTAATTCGTTCCAAATGGCCTACTACTTATTCAATGGCAAGGCTGTTGATTAGTTGCTTACTGTGAGTACAAATGCACGTTATTTATTTGTTGCCGAAATTGTTAAAGTGTCTGTGTCGTGATTCAATCACTAGCTACGTGTTTGAGCTGAACTGATATAAACCTTACATTGCCTCCTTAAAATTTGTTGCCAGGAGAAACCCTTAAGAGAACTAAGTTTTGTCACTGCTTATGTTAACCTTTACTGAGAGCAATATTTCATGTAGTTAAATTTTGTCTTAAAATGTGTATTTCTCTGAAGTAATAGACGAGTGATAAAAGAAAAAAGCAAAGGGGCCTGGTCCTTCCTATTGTGTCCCGTTTGTAACACGTATCATGTAGGTATGGCTGGGGAAATGCCTGCTTGGACAAGCCGTACAACGTAATAATTCGAAGTAGGGAGCAGTGGAAGAAAACAGTTCGACACCATACGGGGGACATAGTTTGGTTGACCGATGGGTCGAAAACAGATCAAGGCGTTGGGGCAGGGTTTTACAGAGTTCAGCCAAGACTGGAGAGCAACATCTCTCTAGGGAAACTGTATTCCAAGCCGAAATTACTGCAATCAGGGCATGTGTGGAGGAGAATATGAGTAGGTGCTACAATGAACGTAGCATCTACATCTATTCAAACAGCAAGACAGCCCTGAAGTCATTGGCAGCTCCTTCGTCACACAGGGTTCTGGTGGAGCTAGGGGGAAGAAATAGGGTGTACCTAGTGTCGGTCCCTAGCCACTCAGGGATCTGTGGCAATGAACAAGCCGATAGATTCGCTAGGATGGGGGCAAAAACTCCATTTATTGGACCGGAACCTATGGTCAAATTAGAACTACGGAACTGGGTTAGGAAACAGCATGTAGGATATTGGAGCGAGGTCCATAAACAAAAACATGTTTTAAAAGAAGCTCTGTAATCCTGGGATTGAACAGGAAAGAGATCAAACTCATTACTGGACTGATGACCGGCCACGGGAACTTCAAAAAGCACCTACACACAGTGGGTATAATGGAAGAGGACCCTAAATGTAGAATCTGTGATGAGGGTGAAAAAACTGCATCACGCCTAATCTTTGAATGCATGGCATTGGAGAGTAAAAGATACAGAATCTTCGGGACAACTAGACCTGAAGAAATTGTGTCCAACATAAAAATGGTAGCGGGACACCTTGCACTATTTAAGGGCACTGGTTGGCCTTACTAGATACACAGGAAGCGATACAGCACAATAAACCTAGTTTCGGTGTGGGTAGTGGCGGGTCAGACCTAAGCTGTTTTAGCTCTCCTGTTAAAATCAATCAAATCAATCAATCAACAGGTGATGTGACAGGTAGTAGAGCATTTAGAAGTATATGATGATAAAATCAGACCGAATGAAGCATACCTTTTACACTAAAGGGTGTCGAAACACTCGCATCAGTACACAGTGGATCTCTCGCTGTCCGCAACGCAGACGAGCATTCTTACATGCAAACCATCATGGATGGGTTCCTTTTCGCTTGTAGCACTCTCCTTCGGGCAGCATCGTCTGTGGTTCCAAACGCTCTACATGCACATGAAGCAATGCTGTGAGCAAAATCAGATTCCTTTGACCTCCTTTGACCTCCTTCGACCTCTGCGATGGTCCTTCCCCGTATAAGATCATACAGGGCGACACTTATTGAACTATATGAAACAAGACGTAAATTAGTTACAAACTAAGGCGTGAACACACTTTATTCAACATTTAAACGTCACAACAGATATTAGGATTTAGGTTATGGCATCTTCGATATGGCTGCCGTCATTGCCGATGGTGTGGCGCAGACGAATAGCGAAATGCTGTAGGACCAGCTGAAGTGTCGGAACATTGACGCTGTCGATGACCTCCTGAATGGCTGTTTTCAGCTCAGCAATGGTTTTGGGGCTATTGCTGTACACCTGCTCTTTAATATAGCCACATAAAAGGACTCCCGTGTCTTCAGATCCGGAGAATATGGCGGTCGATCGAGGGCCATGCCAGTGGCCTCTGGGTACCTCAGAGCGATGCAATTTGGTGCGCAGCAGAAACTTACAGCTCTTTCCTACGTTATGAGGTTATCCGTTGGCTACGACTGCCCTTAGAATACATAAAAACACCGGCGTGATAGATGAGCTGCTTGCCATTTATAGGGCATGTTTCTAGAAGCGCTCCTCCAGAACATCGAACACTCTCCTGCTCCGTCTCGCATGAACCATATCTTGTCAAAATCAGGGTCACTTTGGATAATGCGGACGAAATCATCTTCCGAAACCTTCACGTACCGTTCGTTAGTCACCGTGCCGTCATGGAATATCGCACAGATTATTCCGTGATTGGACTTGCACACCACACTGACGGTGAAGAGACTTCTCGATCGCGAAATGCGTAATCTCCGTCCCCAAATGCGCCAATATTGCTTATTGACGAACCCATCCAAATGAAAGTGGGCTTCGTCCCTAAACCAAACCATACTAATTCCCATTATGCCCCCCCCCCCCCCCCCCCTAGTTTGAACGTCCTAACGCAAACCGTTCAGAAGTTATGAGGATTTTATTTCATATAGTTTATTAATTGTCACTCTGTACAAATATTTGCCCGGGCTACATAATAATGAACAACAACCTCACAGTGTACCGTAATTGCTCACCAATTGATGGTCTTTTCCTGTTCATTCAGCTGCCTTGTTCAAATGTTCAAATGTGTGTGACATCTTATGGGACTTAACTGCTAAGTTCATCAGTCCCTAAATTATCCTAATGACAACACACACACACCCATGCCCGAAGGAGGACTTGAACCTCCGCCGGGACCAGCCGCACAGTCCATGACTGCAGCGCCTTACACTGCTCAGCTGATCCTAGCTGCCTTGTGTTGTGGGGTCAGCCCCATTTGGCGCTATAGTCATTTTGAAGTGCAACTTTTTGTGCACGACTTACAGACCTGTGGCAACATGGTCCCGCACTCTTATTGATTTCCACCGAGTAGATAACATTTTATTACTTTATCTTGTTCTTCCTTAGGTTCTAGAGAGCAGTGTTTTAGCTGCCTGTACCTACAAATTTAATCATGTATTTTTCGTTCTACACTTCATATGCACTATAAGTAAAATTTTATTGTTGTTGTTGTTGTTGTTGTTGTTGTGGTCTTCAGTTCTGATACTGGTTTGATGCAGCTCTCCATGCTACTCTATCCTGTACAAGCTTCTTCATCTCCCAGTACCTACTGCAACCTACATCCTTCTGAATCTGCTTAGTGTATTCATCTCTTGGTCTCCCTCTACGATTTTTACCCTCCACGCTGCCCTCCAATGCTAAATTTGTGATCCCTTGATGCCTCAAAACATGTCCTACCAACCGATCCCTTCTTCTAGTCAAGTTGTGCCACAAACTTATCTTCTCCCCAATCCTATTCAATACCTCCTCATTAGTTATGTGATCTACCCACCTTATCTTCAGCATTCTTCTGTAGCACCACATTTCGAAAGCTTCTATTCTCTTCTTGTCCAAACTGGTTATCGTCCATGTTTCACTTCCATACATGGCTACACTCCATACAAATACTTTCAGAAACGACTTCCTGACACTTAAATCTATACTCGATGTTAACAAATTTCTCTTCTTCAGATTTTTTTTTATTACTGGCTGCCTTTCCTGGTGTTTCATTTGTAATGGCCATCGATGTATTTTTACAGAACTCCTTTTTTCGTTTTGAAAACGCCACTTTCGTTAAACATCCTGTACAACGCACTATTTAAGATGAAATGATTAAATATACATGAAAATCAATATAGAGGTAACCCGCAAATTTACGAACAGCATGTGCGTGATAAGATAAAATGATTAAGTATACGGGAAAAATAATACAGAGATATTCGAAAATTTATTAACAGCATGTGTGTTTGGAGAAACCGTGTCCCCGAAACTGGAAGTGTGTTGTACTGTGCCGTTTCATATGGAAGGAGACTGACAAAACAGAGCAACAACAACAGCTATATACCAACAAACTTTTTGTACGTAACACACAAGGTATTTACTAGTCTATCATCAACTGCAGAGGAGAAAACACTACGCTATAATGATGCGAACTGCATACATCATAGCATCATACACTCCTGGAAATTGAAATAAGAACACCGTGAATTCATTGTCCCAGAAAGGGGAAACTTTATTGACACATTCCTGGGGTCAGATACATCACATGATCACACTGACAGAACCACAGGCACATAGACACAGGCAACAGAGCATGCACAATGTCGGCACTAGTACAGTGTATATCCACCTTTCGCAGCAATGCAGGCTGCTATTCTCCCATGGAGACGATCGTAGAGATGCTGGATGTAGTCCTGTGGAACGGCTTGCCATGCCATTTCCACCTGGCGCCTCAGTTGGACCAGCGTTCGTGCTGGACGTGCAGACCGCGTGAGACGACGCTTCATCCAGTCCCAAACATGCTCAATGGGGGACAGATCCGGAGATCTTGCTGGCCAGGGTAGTTGACTTACACCTTCTAGAGCACGTTGGGTGGCACGGGATACATGCGGACGTGCATTGTCCTGTTGGAACAGCAAGTTCCCTTGCCGGTCTAGGAATGGTAGAACGATGGGTTCGATGACGGTTTGGATGTACCGTGCACTATTCAGTGTCCCCTCGACGATCACCAGTGGTGTACGGCCAGTGTAGGAGATCGCTCCCCACATCATGAAGCCGGGTGTTGGCCCTGTGTGCCTCGGTCGTATGCAGTCCTGATTGTGGCGCTCACCTGCACGGCGCCAAACACGCATACGACCATCATTGGCACCAAGGCAGAAGCGACTCTCATCGCTGAAGACGACACGTCTCGATTCGTCCCTCCATTCACGCCTGTCGCGACACCACTGGAGGCGGGCTGCACGATGTTGGGGCGTGAGCGGAAGACGGCCTAACGGTGTGCGGGACCGTAGCCCAGCTTCATGGAGACGGTTGCGAATGGTCCTCGCCGATACCCCAGTAGCAACAGTGTCCCTAATTTGCTGGGAAGTGGCGGTGCGGTCCCCTACAGCACTGCGTAGGATCCTATGGTCTTGGCGTGCATCCGTGCGTCGCTGCGGTCCGGTCCCAGGTCGACGGGCACGTGCACCTTCCGCCGACCACTGGCGACAACATCGATGTACTGTGGAGACCTCACGCCCCACGTGTTGAGCAATTTGGCGGTACGTCCACCCGGCCTCCCGCATGCCCACTAAACGCCCTCGCTCAAAGTCCGTCAACTGCACATACGGTTCACGTCCACGCTGTCGCGGCATGCTATCAGTGTTAAAGACTGCGATGGAGCTCCGTATGCCACGGCAAACTGGCTGACACTGACGGCGGCGGTGCACAAATGCTGCGCAGCTAGCGCCATTCGACGGCCAACACCGCGGTTCCTGGTGTGTCCGCTGTGCCGTGCGTGTGATCATTGCTTGTACAGCCCTCTCGCAGTGTCCGGAGCAAGTATGGTGGGTCTGACACACCGGTGTCAATGTGTTCTTTTTTCCATTTCCAGGAGTGTAGATGACGACTTGTAAGTTGACAACGAAATTATAGAAGAGAACAATAAATACGAACTATCACTTTGTCTACGATTTACGGATTTCAAAAAAAATTTTGCCTCATTGTGGAAAAAAAAACCCACTGATTCAACCTATGATAACATACTGATGATCGCAGGCACCTAAGCTACTGAGACGGCATCCGCGTTTAACGAGGGTAGATGACATTGCAGTACTAGTAATTTCCTTTCCTGTTCCGCTCGCAACTGGAGCGACTGTTTATACTGCCTCCCTTAATTTCTCTTATCTTGTCCTTACGAAATGTACATCGGTGGCAGAAGAATCCTTTTGCAGTCTGTTGCAAATGAAAACTTTCCCAATATTGTATCACGAAAGGACGGCTTCTTCTCTCCAGGGATTCCCATCTGCCTTTATGGTGCGTTCCCCAAATAATCGCGTGTTGATCGAACCCACAGATAACAAATCTCGCAGCCCGCCTCTGAATTGCTCCGATGTCTTTCTTTACTCCGACGTGCTGGAGATCCCAAACCCTCGATCAGTACTCAAGAATTGGTCACAGAAGTGCTACGTAAGCGTTCTCTTCTATAGATGTACTACGCTTTCCTAGAAGTCTTCTAATAAACGTAACTCGACTATTTGCCTTCCCTACTACCGCCCGTGGTACTTCAGATCGCTTTGCAACGTTACGTCTAGATATTAAATCGACCTGACTGTGACAAACCGATACTGTCTCAGAGAATTACAGGAATTTTTCTCATATTCATCTGCATTAACTCAAAATTTTCTACATTTAGAACAAACTACTGTCATCAGAGCAAATCCGGGCGCTAATGACCATAGCAGTTTTGCGCCCCAAAACCAAAACAAAAAAAAAAGAGCAAATGAAAATTCCGCCCAAGTCATTATCTATCCACCAAAGGTCACGTAACAACGGCAATTTCAGGAGCACTGTATCGTCATCAGCAAACAGGGCTACGTAGGTTTAAACTGTGCATTGAGGAATCAATGACAGAAATAAAGGAAACAGCCAGAAGAGGGATTAAAGTTCACGGTTAAAGGATATCAATCCCATGATGGACTACTTTTTCTGTCATCATTGGAAGTAAATAATGGAACAAACCGTGTAATGAGCACACATTATCAGTCGAGTTTAAACCGAGAAAAGAGGAAAGTAACGAGTAGGAAAAATGGGATTAGCTATAAATTTAGCATCAAAATTGGGGGTCACGTAGTAGTTGGAGTGAAATAATTCTGCTACCTTTCGTGCAACGTAACACATGACGAACATTAAAAAGCAGACTAGCGCAGCGAAAAACAGGCCTCCAGGCCACATGACGTTGGTTATTACTGAGGCGTAGCGCCGTATAACGATCCTGCCTTGGAGGCGGTTAAGTGGGAGATGTGTCTCAGAGATGGATAGTGACAGAAGGTGACGGCGAGACTGGATGCGCACGTAGTTTATGTATCAGCCGATAGAGGAAAGTTTGGATAGGGGACTGATTTAGTTTCGATTGTGCCCAGTAGAGTGCACTAAAGTAATAGAATGTTTTTCATAAACTGTTCTAGTATTTTCATAAATTGTTATTATTTCTTTTTGTGTATGTAAAATATTATAAATGTATTTTAGCAGTATGAATGATGCGTGAGTGTAGATTAATGTTAATATGAAGATAATTGTTTAACGAGTTACGTAGTAGGATTTAGTGTGGGAACATTTCGAAGAAGTATGGATATGAACAAAGGGGATTTTTGTAGAATAGATTTGTAAAGTTAGTTTATGGTAAAGGGAAAGTTAATTCAGGTATAAATAACAATAGTAAATAACTTTATGCATAAGAAAAACTTCAGCATATTAGATAATTAAGTCGGTAAAAAGCGCAGTCGTTAGGTTTACTATTTTGCGATTGGTTATTGATGAAAAGCGCGGACTGACGCGGGAGAATGTTGTTTTGCTACTGGCTTCTTCGTGCGCCTTTCTCTGCAGGTAGAGAAGACTTAGAGTATTCTAGAGAGGAATCGAAGCCTAGCCATGAAATAGATCGGACGTGTGCAGTAGTAGTTCCGCTGGAAATAATAAGTTGCCGGATCTAGCAGTGTTTCATACATCAGTAGTGTTAGAAAGCGACGGCATAATTATTCCTATGTGAGTGTAGAAATTTTAGAATTTTTAAGTAAATTTTGTGACAAGAAAAGACATATATTCCGCGTGGCGTATTCAGCAGGTCGGTGGCTAGAAACTGTGACTGCATTTGGTACCGACGGATTTAATATTTGGCGAGCGTTCTCAATCAAAAAACAATTATTATTTTTATAGCTATTACGTTTTCGGGAAATGCAACACCACAAACTTGCTAACGTGAGCGAAAGGGATTGTGAGTGAGTGTGTTAAGACTAGCACGGGCTTGGCAGTGATACTTGTTCACCTAAGTTTTAGAATATATTAATTGAGAACAAAATTTCCAACATTTAATTTCGTGTTTCTCCCGAAACGTAGATTAATGACTAATCGCCGCCTGGTTCACGTCAAAGTACAGTAGGTTTCACTCGACTTTCCTACTGATGATTTGCTGAGACATTGTTCACAGGTAGGTGCAGGTCCGTCGTAAAAGGGACGGAAAGAACCGCGCCGCCACAGTACCAAACATTAGACATAGTCTGAGGAAGAAATTTTTTAGGGTTTAAGTATGGAGCACAGCATCGTATGAGAATGAATGATGTACTGTGGTAAAACTGGAAGATAAGAGAGTCAAACGTTTGACTTGTAGAGCCAAAGCTAGATGTCGAAAATTGGACGGACTGATAAGGTAAGGAATGAGGTGGTTCCCCACAGACTTAGAGAGGAGAGGGGGACGTGGAAAACATGGAGAAGAAGTAGGGTCAGGACGATAGGACATGTCTTTAAACATCAAGGAATAGTTCCCATAGTGCTTGAGGAAACAGTAGAAGGCAAAAGCTGTAGGATTAGACAGAGACTGGAATGTGTCTAACTAGTAATGAGGATGTTGGGTGGTGAGGAGGTTGGCACAGGAGCAGAAATAGGGGCGGGCTGCATCAGTCAGTCAGGCAACTGATGACCTCTCCACCACACGAAAGAAAGAAAGAAAAGGTGAAGCACGTCGCCCCTTCCAGGTCTCTCCAGGGAGTTCGCTGTGCTGGAATCGATCATAAAGCCCTACGCTGCTATTTTTCATATCTCTGAGTACCTCGCTTTTGTCAGTCTGACGGCCCAGCGCGCTGTCATTCTTCGCCGCCACTTGACCGCAATTTCATTCAGAAAAAAAGCGGAAAGAAATGGGCTCGTTCCCTCGCGTCCTTGATATCAGGTGCTTTGGGGATTCCCCGCATTGCGGCACCCAGGGGCACAAACGTGACGGTGTTCCAGTGCCAGCTCCATTGCGACCATTAGCTGATTAGTTTGGCCTTCGGAGGGCAAATGCGTGTTGGCAACGGCGGAGTCGACGCAAACGCTGTTCGTCAGACGTCAAATTAACGTCGAACAGCAAGGTATGGCCTGAGCCCGTCCGGTGCGCCTGGAGATATGGAACACCAGCCGCAAGAGGTCGTGCTGCAGAGGATGCTTGCACATACTCAGCTCAACCTTTCCGTTCTTTAGGTGATGTTTGTGGCATTTCAGCGTTCTGTATCAAACAGCAGTTCACCTTATTTTCTGGGTAGTAATTTGTGCGGACGTCTTTAGAAGGATGTGACTGAAGTGTTTGCGAGCATAATGAATGAACAAGTGTTTAGGCAATTTTCGCCGGCAGGTGTGATCGAGCGGTACTACGCGCTTCAGTCCGGAACCACGCGGCTACTACGGTCGCAGGTCCGAATCCTGCCTCGGGCATGGATGTGTGTGATTCCTTAGGTTAGGTAGGGTTTATTAGATCTACGTCTAGGGGCTGATGACCTCAGATGTTGAGTCCCATAGTGCTTAGACTCATTTGAACGATTTAGGAAATTTTCATCCACCTCTTCCTCCCTGCTGCTACCCTTCCCCCACATTCCTCTCCACGTTCTCCTCTTTTTTTCTCGTCCTTCTCCTCCCCCTCTTCTCCTCCTTATCATCCTCCTTCTCCTTACCATCCTCCTCCGCATTATTTTCCTCCGTCCTGAAATTATTTTTCCTTCCTCTACATTCCTCTGGTCATGTTCCTTTTACATCCTTCTTGTCCTTTCTTCTTCCTCCACATATTTCTCTCTGTTTTTTCTTCCACCACGTTCTTCTCAATATTCTTCTCCCCTCCATCTCCTCCTCGTCCTCTTCTCACACTGTATCTTGCTATTCCTTACCTGCTCCACTTTCACGTTCACGTCTTCATATGCTTTTCCTCTCCCTTCTTTTCCTGTTGCTCATCTTTCTTCACATACTTCTTTTAAAAAGTAGATGCCGATTTTTCTGGAATTTTCCAAGTAATCTTCTATTTCTTATGTTATTGACATCAAGTGTCTCTCCCAAGCGTTGTTATCTCTGGATGTTTGAAATTTCGTTTATTCATTGTGTAGCTGGACTCAGCCCAATTACTGTTAGTCATCTCTCGCATGGGACTCCCACCGTCAAGAGAAAGCGTCTGTTTGTTTCCGATTACATACAAAATTAATGTTAAATCGGGATTTTATGTGCCTATTCTACAGAGTGCTCCAACTGCCTGATATTCGTTTTAGCGATATGTATTAACAGGTCAGTAATTCACGCAGAGTAAACAGCGATCCAGTAGCGACTTAACAGCGCAGCGTTCTTGGCGGTAACAGCCAACGCAGGCTAGCGCATGCTGCCGCTGCTCGTATACTGATTATTCTTCGTCTTTTACTGTCCCTGTTGATACATACCAATAAAACGGGTATCGCACTAGACTAACCTGGGACCACTCTATGGAATGGACACGTAAAATTCTGCCTTAAAAATCATTCTGTTTGCAACGGTAAACATACCGTCGCGTCCACCGATACTGGGCGTTACTTGATGAGCAATATTTGTCTGGGCTGACCAAACGCAAAACAGAAAATGTAAGTATCTGCAGAAACAGCAGAGAAAATTCGCATGACGACCCTTAGGAGAGACAACCTGTATACTGATCGTTTAGAAAGTCTTCTGTGGTTCATCCTTTATATGTCTTCATCAAAGGTGTTGCATTACTCTGTTACTGCAGGTACTTTTGCTTCTTTTTCTACATGGATATCCATATTTTGGAAGTCATGGTACAGTGCGTCGCAGACGTTATGTAAAAACCAGAATCACTTTCCTCTCTTCTTGCTGCATTTGCAGAAACTGCATAGGATGGACTTTCAATAAGCCTCTGTGTTAGTCCCGTGCTAACGAAAAATGCTCTAGAACTTAGAACTGATTGAATGAATCTCACTTTGGCGACTGCCTTCACCTTAATAAAACATTCGTGTATGTAACATCTTTAACAGCTCGTGACGGATGCGTCTGAATATTAAAAGGAGATGAGTTTCAGCTTTGGACAAGCTGTATAGTCCTGTGTGTTAAGTATGAGCTGCCGGCCGCGGTGGTCTAGCGGTTCTAGGCACTCAGTCCGGAACCGCGTGACTGCTACGGTCGCAGGTTCGAATCCTGCCTCGGGCATGGATGTGTGTGATGTCCTTAGGTTAGTTAGGCTTAAGTAGTTCTACGTTCTAGGGGACTGATGACCACAGTTGTTTAGTCCAATAGTGCTCAGAGCCATTTGAACCATTTTTTAAGTATGAGCTATTAAAATTAGTTTCTGCACTTTGAATGTAGCATAACGCTCGTTATGTGCGAACCAAGTATTCGATGAAGAGTCCAACACTATGCAATTTTAATCTTTCTTTATTTTGCACTGTGTTATTAAGAGTCATATACAACCGAGAAATTTAGGCAGTTGTCAGGCCTAAAGGCTGTAACAAAAAGATACGGCTAAACTTTCAGAAAACATTTTCCACACGTAAAGGAAGAAAGTATGTTACATAGTTATACGTTCGGAAACGCTTCATTTCCATGTGAGGGCGCAATTTGTACTTCTTTTCTTAATCACATTAATCACCGGAAACGCACTAGAAATAGAAAGTATCAGTACAGTATGAAACTATTTCCTAAATGAAATGATCAAAAAGGATAAATGCATGAGCCCACTGATGCACTGCCGCATCCCAAGAGCGCATAGTTTCACAGACTTTCACATTACGGGCACGAAGACTCTGTTCATCTCGTACCCGGCTTCCGTAAACAAGACCTCCCAAATGTCCTCACAAATAAAGGTCCACTGGATTTACGTCCGGAGAGCGTGGAGGCCACATAATTGGACCTCTTCTACCCATCTATCTGCCACGAAACGTATTATATAGAAGTCTACGAACATCATCACTGAGACGCGGAGCAACTCCACCGTGCACGAAGCATACGTTTCGGCACATTCGTAAATGCACGTGTTCTAGCAAAACCGGTAGAGTATTGTCTAAGAAAGCACTGTAAGTTTCTCTGCTGAGCCTGGGTGGAAGAACAGGAGGCCCTAACAAACAGTCCTCAACAATGCCGACCTAAGCGTCGACACAAAATCTTTGTTGACGATGTGATTCTCCAGGGATGCATCAGCGCATCAGGGATTCACTGCGACGGCGGGTTGATGCATGTGTTCTTGCTAACGGAGGGCCCATTGAACATTTCATTTAGGAATGTGTTTCATACTGTAACCAACAGGGTATACACAACATTTCAAGTGAGAAAACATTTCGTATGATGTTGGTACGTTCACTTTCTGTACGTTTCCTGTGATTAATAAGTTCACGAAGACAAGTAGAAAATGATCTCTAACATGGAAATAAAGCGTTTTCGGACCCATGTCCACATAACGCACTTTATTCCTCTAACAAGGGAACTTCCCCATCGCAGCCCCCTCAGATTTAGTTATAAGTTGGCACAGTGGATAGGCCTTGAAAAACTGAACACACATCAATCGAGAAAACAGGAAGAAGTTGTATGGAACTATGAAAAAAATAAGCAAAATATACAAACTGAGTAGTCCATGTGCACGATAGGCAACATCAAGGATAGTGTGAACTCAGGAGCGCCGTGGTCCCGTGGTTAGCGTGAGCAGCTGCGGAATGAGAGATCCTTGGTTCAAGTCTTCGCTCTAGTGAAAATTTTACATTCTTTATTTTCGCAAAGTTATGATCTGTCCGTTCGTTAATTGACGTCTCTGTTCACTCTAATAAGTTTAATGTCTGTGTTTTGCGACCGCACCGCAAAACCGTGCGATTTGTAGACGAAAGGACGTGCCTCTCCAATGGGAAACGAAAACATTTTATCGCAAGGTCATAGGTCAACCGATTCCTCCACAGAAAACACACCTGATGTATTCTATACGACACTGGTGACTGCATGTGCGTCACATGACAGGAATATGTTGTCGACCGACCTAATTTGTACACTTGGCGAATGGGTAAAAAGATTCTTCTACCTTGCCCGATTTAGGTTTTCTTGTGGATGTGATAATCACTCCCAAAAGACGAACAGATAATAACTATCCGAAAATAAAAAATTAAAATGTTCGCTCGAGGGAAGACTTGAACCAAGGACCTCTCGTTCCACAGCTGCTCAAGCTAAGCACGGGACCACGGCACTCCTGAGCTCACACTGTCCTTGATGTTGCATATCTTGCGCATGGACTACTCAATTTGTATGTTTTGCTTAGCCGGCCGGAGTGGCCGAGCGGTTACAGGCGCTGGAACCGCACGACCGCTACGGTCGCAAGTTCGAATCCTGCCTCGGGCATGGATGTGTGTGATGTCCTTAGGTTAGTTAGGTTTAAGTAGTTCTAAGTTGTAGGGGACTTATGACCACAGCAGTTGAGTTCCATAGCGCTCAGAGCCATCGGAACCATTTTTACTGTATTTATTTTTTTAAATTTTGTATCGAGCCACAATTGTTCGCGATTGGTTTGAAGAACATTCTGGACAATTGGAGAGAATCATTGGGCGATCCAGACCTCCCGACGTGAATCCGATCGAACAACATTGATCAGTTCGTGCACAAAATCCTGCACCCGCTAAGCTTTCGTTCTATTATGGGCAGTTATAGATGCAGCGTGGCTCAATATTTCTGCAGGGTAATTGTTGAGTCCCTACAAGGCATAAAGGAGGTCCGACACGATAAGTATCTAATGACTTTTGTCCCCTCAGTGATATTATTAAATAAACTTATTGGGTAAAATCCAAAGAAGTTCATCAAACTTGCCTCATAAGCACATCGTTTCATAGCTCTATATTCTACCATAAATGAAATGACGTCATATCGACTATGCCAGGAGACCCTGTTCGGGTCTGTTTACCAGCCTGCTGCAAGACTTTGTCTGACACCACTTCGGCGCCTTTAGATTTGTTGGATGTATCAAGTAACCGAAATTTGACGGATTCCTTTAACATCTTAGATGAATGACCTCACACTTACCATTAGTTTAGAGTCAACTGCCACTTTTCACACCATACAGATATCGTCTCCAAATCATTTTACAAATGGTTTTGATCTTCTGAAGACGTTACTTGTGGGAAAATGACACCATCATGTGCGAACAATCTAAGAGGGTTGTACAGGAGAGGAACTAAACACTTCCTTGAGGAGCACCAGATATAACTTTTCCATCGATTAGTACAAACTGTGACGTTTCTAGCAGGTAGTTATGAATCCAGTCACACAACTGAGGTGATACTCCATAGGCACATTAGCTGAATGGAAGTGAGGAACAATGTCAACAATCGGCCAGCTCGGCAAATTTGCTCCCATTGAGGGCATCGAAATCGGCATCTGTGGCGTAGAGAGCTACTGAAAGAGTTGAAAACAGTGACGTCACCAGGTCCAGATGGAATCCCAGTAAAGAAGCGCAGGTGACTCCTTTATATAACAAGGGTAAAAGAACGGATCCCAAAATTACGGACTAATATCCTTAACATGGGATTGTTAAGAATTCTTGAACACATTCGGTATTCGAACATAAAAGTTTCTTGAGGTGGAAAAGCTTCTGATCACAAATCGCCACAGCTTTAGAAAGCATCGCTCGTGTCAAACTCAGCTTACCATTTTCTCACATGATACCCAACAAATCATGTATGGAGGGCAACAGGCAGAATCCATATTCCTACATTTCCGGAAATCATTTGACACGATACCTCACTGTAGGTCCTTGACGAAGGTCCGAGCGATCCGTTTAGGTCCTCAGATGTGAGGACTTCTTAAGTTGTGGTATGCTGTCATCGGCGGCGAGTGTTCATCAGAGACAAGGGTATCCCCAGGAGTGTCTCAGAGAAGTGTGATAGGACCTGTAGTATTTTCTATATATACATAAATGATTCTGCAGACAGGTTGGGCAGCAATCTGCGGTCGTTTGTTGATGATGTTTGTGGTGTACGGCAAGGTGTAAAGGTGTCGAAATTGAGTGACTGTAGGAGTGTACAAGATGACTTAGACAAGATCTCTAGTTGGTTCGATTCATGGCAGTTAGCACTAGATGTTAAAAAATAGTTAATGTGGATGACTAGGAAAAAGCATCACGTAATGTTCGAATACATCATTAGTAGTCTGCTGCTTTATACAGTCCATTCTCTTAAATATCCAAGCGAAACTTTGCAAAGCGACATGAAAAGGACTGAGCACGTCAGGTTGGTAGCAGTGAAGGAAAACATTCGACTTCTCGAGATTTTTGGGAAAGCGTAGCTCATCCACGAAGGAAGTGGCGTATAGAACGCTTGTGCGACCCATTGTTGAGTTCAGAGACGGGCTGCTAGATTTGTTACCGGTACGTACACTATGTAGTCAAAAGTATCCGGACACCTGGCTGAAAATGACTGAAAAGTTCGTGGCGCCCTCCATCGCTAATGTTGGAACTCAATACGGTGTTGGGCCACCCGTAACCTTGATGACAGCTTCGACTTTCGCTTGCATACGTTCAATCAGGTGCTCGAAGGTTTCTTGGGGAATGGCAGCCCATTCTTCACGGAGTGCTGCACTGAGGAGAAGTATCGATGTCGGTCGGTGAGGCCGGCCACGAAATCGGCGTTCCAAAGCATCCCAAAGGTATTCTATAGGATTCAGGTCAGGACTTTGTGCAGGCCAGTCCATTACAAGGATGTTATTGTCGTGTAACGACACAGCCACAGGACGTGCATTATGAATAGGTGTTCGAACGTGTCGAAAGATGCAGTCGCCATCCCCGAATTGCTCTTCAACAGTGGGGAAGCAATAAGTTGCTTAAAACATCAAAGTAGGCCTGTGCTGTGATAGTGCCACGCAAAACAAAAATGGGTGCAAGGCCTCTACATGAAAAATATGACCACACCATAGCACCAACACCTCCGAATTTTACCGTTGGCACTACACACGCTGGTAGATGACATTCACCGGGCATTCGTCGTACCCACACTCTGCCATCGGATCGCCACATTGTGTATCGTGATTCGTCACTCGTGATGTGTGGCTTATGAGCAGCCGCTTGACCATTAAATCCACGTTTTCTCACCTCTCACCTAACTGTCATAGTACTTGCAGTGGATCCTGATGCAGTTTGGAATTACTGTGTGATGCTTAGGAGACAGATGTGCGTATTACACATTACGACCCTCTTCTACTGTCGGCGGTCTCTGTCAGTCAACAGACGATGTCGGCCTGAACGCTTTTGTGCTGTACGTGTCCCTTCACGTTTCCACTTCACTGTTACATCAGAAACAGTGGACCAACGGATATTTAAAAACAAAAAACTCCTCCCGAACAGGTTATGAAGGCCCAATGGTACCGAGCGGCCGCCGTGTCATCCTCAGACCACAGGCATCACTAGATGCGGATATGGAGGGGCATGTGGTCAACACACCGCTCTCCCGGCCGTAAGTCAGTTTCCCAGACCGGAGACGCTACTTCTCAATCACGTAGCTCCTCAGTTTGCCTCACAAGGGCTGAGTGCACCCCACTCGGCAGAGCAATGGTCACCCATCCATGTGCTAGCCCAGCCCGACAGCGCTTAACTTCGGTGATCTGACGGGAACTGGTGTTGCCACTGCGGCAAGACCGTTGACCTAGGGATATTTAGGAATGTGGAAATCTAGCGTACAGATGTACGACACAAGTGACACACAGTCACCTGACCACGTTCAAAGGCCGTGAGTGCCGCGGAGCGCCCTATTCTGCTCTCTCACGATGTGTAATGACTACTGAGATCGAAACTTCCTGGAAGATTAAAACTGTATGCCCGACCGAGACTCGAACTCGGCCCCGAGTTCGAGTCTCGGTCGGGCACACAGTTTTAATCTTCCAGGAAGTTTCATATCAGCGCACACTCCGCTGCAGAGTGAAAATCTCATTCTGACTACTGAGATCGCTGATATGGAGTACATGGCAGTAGGTGGCAGCACAATGCCCCTAATATGAAAAACGTATGTTTTTGGCTGTGTCCGGATGCTTTTAACCACGCAGTGTATGATCAGCAGACAAGTATTACGGAGATGTTTCTTGAACTTAAATGTGAATCCCTGGAGGGAAGGCGATGTTGTTTCCACGAGGCTCTGTTGCACATATTTAGAGAACCGGCATTTAACGCTGCAGAACGAGTGTATTGGCGCCAACGTAGAGTCCGAGTAAGGATCACGAAGATAGCATACGAGAAATAAAGTCGAATTAAATAAGGTGACGCTTAGCGTGAGTATCTTCAGGGGAACATAGATCAGTCTCTTCAATAACACATGTTATGCTAAAACCTGCATCAAATGCATCAAGCGTAGGTTCGCCAACTTACTTGTGGTTAATAGTTCAACAAGAATACTGCCAAATTACTTCCGAATCCTCGTATACGTGCTAATTCGCAGGTGGTAATGACCGAGACACCGATGGAACGATAAACTTCAGCCTGCACCTTAATTCTCCTCTATCGTCCCACACTGCGCGACTTTGTTCGAAAGAGGAACACACGCAGCCAAAGCGCATCCACAGGTTGCAGCAGTATTTCCAACCCCCCCCCCCCCCCCGCCCCACACACACACACACTCTCTCTCTCCAGACCCCTAATCTCTGCTAAAGGGAAATGTGCGGCGACCCTGTGTCCCATTCCAGACGGCCGAGGTCGCCAATTGGCTGGAGTCCAGCGGGGCTCGCCTGGAGCAGCGTCCCGCTCTCATCGCAGCCGCCCAAATGAAAAACGGAGTGACGCCCGCCGCCGCGGCGCTACTTGTTGAATGCTCCGCCGCCCAGAAATGCCTCTGTTTGTTCGGCTCGGTCGCTCGGCCAGTAGAAGGCAGCATGTTTCCGGGGCGCGTCTGCGCGCTGCGACTGTTCCTCCACACATAAGAAAAGCGCAAAGAAAGACCTAAATAATCATCGTCCATATGCCATCTTTTCCCAAAATATTCGAAAAATTAATGCGCTCAAGAGTAGTCTCACATTCAAGTAGAAACAGTTTACTAATCATATCGCAGTTTGGATTCCAGAAGTGTTAATCAACTGAGGATGCTATTTACACACCCACCAAACATTTGAAACCTTAAATAACATTATACCGCGAGCTGGTGTTTCTACATCTACATTTATACTCCTCAAGCCACCCAACGGTGTGTGGCGGAGGGCACTTTACGTGCCACTGTCATTACCTCCCTTTCTTGTCGCGTATGGTTCCCGGGAAGAACGACTGCCGGAAAGCCTCCGTGCGCGCTCGAATCTCTCTAATTTTACATTCGTGATCTCCTCGGGAGATATAAGTAGTGGGAAGCAATATATTCCATACATCCAGAAACGCACACTCTCGAAACCTGGACAGCAAGCTACACCACGATGCAGAGCGCCTGTCTTGCAGAGTCTGCCACTTGAGTTTGCTAAACATCTCCGTAACATGAAACTTCCTGGCAGATTAAAACTGTGTGCCCGACCGAGACTCGACTCGGGCCCGAGTTCGAGTCTCGGTCGGGCACACAGTTTTAATCTGCCAGGAAGTTTCATATCAGCGCACACTCCGCTGCAGAGTGAAAATCTCATTCTGGATCTCCGTAAGACTATCACGCTTACCAAATAATCCTGTGACGAAACGCGCCGCTCTTCTTTGGATCTTCTCTATCTCCTCCGTCAACCCGATCTGGTACGGATCCCACACTGATGAGCAATACTCAAGTATAGGTCGAACGAGTGTTTTGTAAGCCACCTCCTTTGTTGATGGACTACATTTTCTCTCCCAATGAATCTCAACCTGGTACCCGCCTTACCAACAATTAATTTTATATGATCATTCCACTTCAAATCGTTCCGTACGCACACCCCCAGATATTTTACAGAAGTAACTGCTACCAGTGTTTGTTCCGCTATCATATAATCATACAATAAAGGATCATTCTTTCTATGTATTCGCAATACATTACATTTGTCTGTGTTAAGGTTCAGTTGCCACTCCCTGCACAAAGTGCCTAACCGCTGCAGATCTTCCTGCATTTCGCTGCAATTTTCTACTGCTGCAACTTCTCTGTATACTACAGCATCATCGGCGAAAAGCCGCATGGAACTTCCGACACTATCTTTCTTGTGACCTTTCAAAGGCGTTTGACTATGCAGATGATGTTAGAGAATAATTGAAGCCTTATGGAACTGATAGTCTTGCACGCAACTGGACTGAATCATATTAAACAAACAGAATGGAAAACATTGTAGGGAATAATTCGAATGATGTTTGAAGGGAACGAAAGTTTGGTGACTGTGAGTCGCACAGGTCTCAATTTTCGTCCACTCTTTTTCCCTATATAAGTAAATGGCCTTCCACTAAACATTTAACAAGATGAATTGGTACTTTTTACAGATGATACTAGTGTTACAATAAATTACGTCAGAGAGAAATCCACAGGAAAGATTGGTAATGATGTCTGAAAAGGATGTCGTCAACACTTTTTCTTCTTTAGGTCCTGCAGGATAATACATGTCAGATATGACATGGAAAAAAGGAACCAGAATAGCAGCTTATAGCAACTTATATTTATTCACGCCAGATGGTTTCGAAATTTATCACCATTGTAAAGTACGCCGTAAGAGCTGAACTGTGAAACTACTGTCAAACAACAATTAAGGTATTATGTCATTTATTACCTTATCAAAACAGTGGCAGTTACAAGACAGTTCGCTAACGACGTAATATGGATGTCAGCTGAAACTAGTCGTATTTGAAAATGGCAATAAAGCCGAAACAGTCTGTCGTGAATTAAGATTAGTTATTATAAGCAGCTATTCAGGTTCATCTTTGTAATAATCATGTCATTATCTGAGATACATTATACTGCTGGCCCTAAAGAAGAATAATTGTTTTAAAAAGTATTATTCAATGGTTCTCTGAAAATGGAAAATCCATAAATTTTGAGAAAATACGCTATATTTAATTCTACATTATAAATAAAGTCGTGCCAACAACTGATGTACTATATGAACACTAGTCAGTAAATAGCGCAGAATGCTCTTAATATTTGGGTGAACATATCGATGAAAACTTAAACTGAAAGAAGCGTTTTACTGAGCCTCGCAAACAACTAAGTTCAGCTGCTTCTGCTTTTCGTATAATTGCTAGTCATGGAGACAAACGAATCAATGTCCTGAAATATTTTGCATATTTACAGTCAGCAATGTCTTACGCAGTAATTTTCTGGGGTAACTCACCACTTACGAAGAAAGTACTGATTGCACAAAAGGGAGAAGTAAGAATAATATATTGCATTGACGCGCGGTCGTCTTGTAGGTACCTATTCAAGAAGTTGGGCATTTTAACTGCACCATCACAGTACGACTATCCGCTAATGAAACAATTTCCTCTAAAAAACATAAATAAGAGTAGTGTTACGTATACCTACAACCATAGAGGAAAAAGGAAGACCCCTAATACTCACTGTTAAGTTGTCAGTGGCAACGGAAGTTTTTGATGGCTTGACCAATACCATAAAATGTTTGACACGCACCAAACCAAGATTTAAATCTACCGTAAAACCATTTCTCTTTGACAACTGCTTCTATTCCATGGACGAATTTTTAATTTATACTGATAGGTTTTAAAAAAACTTGCACTTAAGTGTAGTTGCAGAAGTAAGACTGATAACTACCATAATTTGTTTATTGACGTTAACACAATCATGCATTCGTATTCTGTGAACAGACTCTGTCGACATCGTTTCGATAAAAATATCATTCAAATGATCTATGGCACGTGTAACTAACTGAGTGACTAACTAACCGACATCCAAAAAATTACTGCAGGATACGTAACACAGTAGAAATCGCTCACATTCTGCGCAAGTGATCGGGTCTGTTATGTTGTGGCTCAAGGAATTCCGGGCTAAGAGCGCGAGCTAAGGAGTAGTTTCTGGTTTTGGTACAAAGATGGTGTTGGTATCAATGAAGTACGGGTTTTTATTAGTTGATAAATGTTGTGCAATGACGTACCCCGATAGCCGTCATCATATGTGCGCCTGGTTTTCTTGTATAGTGTCCAAAGTGCACTCCCTGGTTTTAATATAAAAAAAAACACGAAAACAATGATCGATAGAAGAACGCAATACATGGAACATTTATCGTGAAAGTCGAAAGAATTTATAGAAATACACTGCAGTCCATATAAATATCCCACTTAACTGAATCGCCAAATTTTCTTGTTTCTCTTCACTTTACTGACTGGTTCGCTAGAATGTTGATACTTTTGTAACTTAACATGAGTCACAACAACTAATATTTTTCAAGTACTTCAAAAGAATATTTTTGTAGAGAGAATTTTATTTTCCGGATTTAAAAACAGATATATACTGAACTTAGCAAGTTGTTTAACAATGTATTGCGAACCAAGAAAGCGTCTAGAAGTACTACACCATTACTCTGATCATGATAATATAGAAGAATAGAAGGGGAAATTGAAGACATTCTGGATGAAAATTATTAGTTTGGTTTGAAGATGGATAAGGGCGCCAGCGAAAAAATTCTGTCATGGTTCTTACAAGGGTAAAACCCTGGCGTAAATTTTCCTCTGATTTCTCATATGCACAACGCTTTTATAGTTCCAACTTCAACGTTCAGACTGATTAAGATTATATGCGGTTTGCACGAGGCATCCTGAGCCCACATTTTTTTGCGTGGGTAGCCAACGTAAAATATTGTGTGTTTACTGATGTTGCAGCGCCGGCCGGGGTCGCCGAGCGGTTCTAGGTGCTTCAGTCAGGAACGGCGCGACCGCTACGGTCGCAGGTTCGAATCCTGCCTCGGGCATGGATGTGTGTGATGTCCTTAGGTTAGTTAGGTTTAAGTAGTTCTAAGTTCTAGGGGACTGATGACCATAGATGTTAAATCCCATAGTGCTCGGAGCCATTTCAACCATTTTTTTGATGTTGCAGCACTGGAATCAATCCAGGGTCCTAGTATTGCTTTGCCTTAAGGACGAAAGGAACTTTTACATGATGTGCCACTACCAAGTAACACAGTTCCATAAAACTTGGACGATACATAGGAACAGCCGTTACAGTATAGTACAGAAGGTAACTGATAGAAATACGCAATGACACGATTAGAAGTGACACTTTTATTCAAAGACAATAATAGCACTGAAGACGCTGCGATTCATAATGCTCTCGTGGACATTGCAAAACGCGTGAGGAGATTGTTAAATGAGTTGAAAGATAACCGTATTATTGTGGAGGAGAGAAAACTATGCTTTTGCCTGTAGTTTCTTGAAATCCTCTGGCAACGCTCGTATTTCTGCTTTACGCAGCCCTCGTGAGTTTGGTGGATTTTCTTGTTTTATACTGGTCCACAACCAGGCAGAAACAGACAACTGACAGCGGCATTAATAAAAGAGGTCGTCATTGCAACTTTCTCTGAATGGAAATGGCACAACAGATAATAGGGGGAGGGGTATTTGAGAGCGCTCCCTAGAGAACAGAGCGCGTCGTATTTCGCAGGTTACTAAGCAAAGGGCTGAAGGGCTCCCTGCCTTCTATATTTTTTAATTTTATAACTCTTTTCCGTCTATAAATGAATTCTCTTTATATTGACCTCATTGTGTTTTCACGATATGTTAAAGATTGATGATCATTCATAAACTATTTATTTTAAACATATTAGACACTGGACTCGCATTCGGGAGGACGACGGTTCAATCTCGCGTCCCGCCATCCTGATTTAGGTTTTCCGTGATTTCCCTAAATCGCTCCAGGCAAATGCCGGGATGGTTCCTTTCAAAGGGCACGGCCGACTCCCTTCCCCGTCCTTCCCTAATCCGATGAGACCGATGACCTCGCTGTCTGGTCTACTTCCCCGAAACAACCAACCAACCAACCTATTTTAAACATAATTATATTACTTTACAGCAATTACAGTAATTATTCCACTATACAGAGATTACAGTTTTACAACGTATAGCTTGGCTATCTTGTATGCTAATCTGCACGCACATTATTGTTTTACGGACAAGATGGAACTGCCTTTGGCCAAAATGTGTACCAGCAAATTCTATGATTACTTCACAGAGAACATGCATTATGTGAGAGGAGGGTAACGGGCAGGCTGGGGACCAGACAGAGGTACAGAATGGCTGACTGGCACAAGCTCTCTTCTCCCGTTTCTTCAACTGCCTCTTGCTGAGCGCCCAACCCCATGTGGCGCTACAATCACACTGACCTCACGCCACACGAGGTCCAACTTTTTGTGGTCGGCTGCGAGAACATTGAAAACATTCTCCCACACTTTCATTCATTTCTATGTAGTCGTTAGTATGTCATGTTACTTAAGCAATCTCGATGTTAAGTTTTGCATAGCAGCGTGTTTCTGCAAACACGATCGGTTACTCTTTTGGAGGAACCGTCAAGTGATATTAATACTTCTTCCTCAATTTCAACTGGCCGTACAGCCACAGTCGGTCAGAGTAATCTCAGGTGGTGAACGTTGGGGTGGCGGGATGAAGCGAGACAGGTGGTCTGCCTCTGCAGCCCCGACACGACGACAGAACTGGAGGGGGCGCTGGAGCGGCCTCCAGGGGCAACTCGCTGGGTCTGGATAGCCGGCTGCTGTTTTGCTGTTGCTGCTGCCGCCGCCACGGCTTCACGGTCGGCTAATTTCGTTGCCGCCGCCGGAGGCTGCTGTCAGACTGAGAGCCGTGCGGCGGGCGGCCGCCGCTGGAGAAACCGCGATTCCAGCGCTGGAGGATTGACAGCCTGCCACTCAGGGCCAGCCAACTCCCACCTCCCCACCTTTAATTTATTTATCTACCCAGTGCACGCCTTCTTCATCGTCCGAACACATTTCTTTTTTTTTTATTACTTTCACGTTTGTGAAACATCTTTGGTAGGACGTACAATCGAACGAGTGATTTTCCATTCGTCAATCTTGCAGTGTCTGTCTCTGACTTTACAATATTCGTGATTTCTGTATATGTTACTTTTCGGTAATTGAGATTTAGTTGCGATTTGTCATAGTCTGAATTCGCGCTCCTCGAATTCTCGACATGTATCCCTCACCATTTTACCAAAGTTAAAATGCGATTTATCAGCATATGTGTTACGTTGTGATTAGTCCGTTAGTCACATGTAATGACAGCCACTGATCTGGTAATTGGGATTTCTGGTGGCCAGATGTTATCTGAAAAGGTGCGAACCGAATATTTCAACAATGTGTCATTGAAGTCATTATGCGATCTTGAAAGGGCTAGCAAATGTGAAACACACTGCACGTTAATAGTGAATATTCCATTCACCTCTTGTTAAGGCCGTCCCATGCTCATAAATTGTCTGCCAGGTAGTTTAGGATAAATACTTGCTTATTTATTTTATGGTTGATGATACGCAAGTGAAAAGGGTGGCAAGTAAGAATCTTCCAGTTAAAAGTTAATGTCGGGAATAGTTTAAGTGCAATAACTGAAGATGTACAGAAAAGTTTACTCATGAATAGCAGCGTTGATAAAATATCCATAAGTCACGTAGCCGACACCCCGTTGCATTTTTCGTAGTTTATGCACGACATACGTTCTTAATATGTATCAAAATTCTCGACTGACGCTTGCCCATTATCTAGTATACTTTGTCTGAATTTATCTTGGATTTTTAATTTGTATGATGAAAAGTGCGATAAGTGTGTTTAAACATGGCGTGAACGCAAATATTGTTTTATTTATTTTTATTTATTTGTTGTTGTTCTGACCTTAAGTCCAGAGACTGGTTTGAAGCAGCTCTCCATGCTACTCTTTCCTATGCAGGCTTGTTCATCTCCGAGAAACTACTGCAACCTACACCCTTCTGAATTTGCTTAGTGTATTCATCTCTTGATTTCCCGCTACGATGTTTACCCTCAGCCTTTCCCTTCAGTACTATACTGGTAATCATTCGATGCCTCAGAATGTGCCCTACCAACAGATCCCCTCTTCTAGCCAAGTTGTGCCACAAATTCCTCTTTTCCCCAGTTCTGTTAAGTACCTACCTTTCTAAACTTCAGCATTCTTCTGTACCACTACACTTCAGAAGCTTCTATGCTCTTCTTGTCCAAACTGTTTATCGTCTATGATTCTCTTCCATACATGGCTACACGCTACACAAATACTTTCAGAATGGATTTCCTCACACTTAAATCTATACTCGATGTTAACAAATTTCTTTTTTTCAGAAATGCTTTTCCTGCCATCGCCAATCTACGTATTATACCCTCCGTACTTCGTCTGTCATCAGTTATTTTGCTTCCCTAGTAGCAAAACTCTTTTACTACTTTTAAGTGTCTCATTTCCTAATTCAATCCCGTCAGCATTACCCGATTTAATTCGACTACGTTCGATTATCCTCCTTTTGCTTTTGTTGATGTTCATCTTAAATCCTCAAGACACTGTCCACTCCGTTGGGCTGCTCTTCCAGGTCCTTTGCTTTCTCTGACGGAATTACATTGTCGTCGGCGAGCCTCAAAGACTTTTAATCTGGTGACCTTCCATTAGGAAAGTGTGTGCACTCAGCGACTGTTATGTAATTTATAAATGATAGAGTGCAGCAATGACTCGTCCTTTTTCTTCTTTTTTTGCAGGTTTTATTGCACAAATACAGATTTCGGCTAGTGCCTAATCACTATCGGTGCACTATTTTTTTTTAAAGAAAAGGACGACTGATTGCTGCGCTTTATCTATTATAAACCCAAAGTTTTTATTTCTTCTCCATAGATTTTGATCCCTACTCCAAATTTTTATTTTGTTTGCTTTACTGCTTTCTCAGTATACAGATAGGATAACATCAGGGGTAGGCTACAATCCTGTTTCGCTCCCTTCTCAACCTTTGCTTCCCTTTCGTGAACCTCGACTCATAACTGCAATTGTTTTCTGTACAAATTGTAAATAGCCTTTCACTCCATGTATTTGCTCCTGCCACCATATTTATTTATTTAACCTGATATGATTAGGCCCATGGGGACCCCTTTGCATCGGACCAGGATTTTACCCATACACTAAATTTTTTACATCTGTGTTACCTAAGAAATAACAATTTTAATATGACAAGTAATATTAAAATTATTTGAGGGTCAGTGTGTATTTAGACAATATGGGTAAATAATACTATGAACTAATAAAGTTAATACTGGCAGTGCTTATACTACTGCTCTGCTGTAATTAACAATGCTAATTGTAATGAAATTAATAACAATAATGATAGGAGCAAATATAAAAAGAAGTTACAGGTCAACGAACCATGTCTTATGATACAGTACATTCTGTGGAAAGGAAATTTAAGGAGACTGCACGAGCCAAGAATACCAAGAATACAAGAAAGGAGGAAAATGTAATTGGAAAAAACGAAACACTATAAATCAATCTGTTACCACAATCTATATAAGATGACGTATATATCTATATAAGGATATAAGATGAACATCAACAAAAGTAAAACGAGGATAATGGAATGTAGTCAAATTAAATCGGGTGATGCTGAGGGAATTAGATTAGGAAATGAGACACTTAAAGTAGTAAAGGAGTTTTGCTATTTACGGAGCAAAATAACTGATGATGGTCGAAGTAGAGAGGATATAAAATGTAGACTGGCAATGGCAAGGAAATCGTTTCTGAAGAAGAGAAATTTGTTAACATCGAGTATAGATTGAAGTGTCAGGAAGTCGTTTCTGAAAGTATTTGTATGGAGTGTAGCCATGTATGGAAGTGAAACATGGACGATAACTAGTTTGGACAAGAAGAGAATAGAAGCTTTCGAAATGTGGTGCTACAGAAGAATGCTGAAGATAAGGTGGGTAGATCACGTAACTAATGAGGAGGTATTGAATAGGATTGGGGAGAAGAGAAGTTTGTGGCACAACTTGACTAGAAGAAGGGATCGGTTGGTAGGGCATGTTTTGAGGCATCAAGGGATCACAAATTTAGCATTGGAGGGCAGCATGGAGGGTAAAAATCGTAGAGGGAGACCAAGAGATGAATACACTAAGCAGATTCAGAAGGATGTAGGTTCCAGTAGGTACTGGGAGATGAAGAAGCTTGCACAGGATAGAGTAGCATGGAGAGCTGCATCAAACCAGTCTCAGGACTGAAGACCACAACAACAACAACAACAACAACCACAATCTCAATTTGGCTTTCGCATTCACTGACTCCATCAACTCTCCTCGACCTCGGGTTATGCTACGCCAACATGTAACTCACGGGAGATCCAATATCAAACTTTACCCAAGCTTGAGTATTCCTGCCAGGCAAAACTACGAGTGTGAACTTTATCTCAGAGCAAATTAACTTCCTGGTTCATTTCTTCGACAGTAGTTTTAACGATGCATCGATAGCGTGAAACACGATGTTCTTGGAACGAAGTCAGACGTTGGTCGACATCATTATGACCCACGGCTTTGAGCATTATAATACTTAAACGCTACTTTTAGTTGATACTTCGGACTTCTAATTGTCATTCAAATCAGAGCCAGATTCTGTAACATTGTTACTGAGAAATCAGCGACTTTTCTGTGTGTTTGGTTTGTAACAGAGACGTCATTCATTACCGACCCGCTAGGCTGCACGCTGCGTGGACACCTCACTGTGGCCAGTGGGGAATGGGGTTCAAATTCCCGTCAAAAAAAAAAAAAAAAAAAAAAAAATTGTTCAAATGGCTCTGAGCACTATGGGACTTAACATCTGTGGTCATCAGTCCCCTAGAACGTAGAACTACTTAAACCTAACTAACCTAAGGACATCACACACATCCATGGCCGGGGCAGGATTCGAACCTGCGACCGTAGCAGTCGCGCGGTTCCGGACTGCGCGCCTAGAACGGCTAGACAAATTCCCGTCAAACTGACCTAGTTAAACGTTATCCGTTTTCTGCCTGAATCACTTCGGAAGGTACAGCGATTGCTTCTTTGCAAAGCTCACAGCCGATATCCTTCTAAATTTACTGAGTTGGTGTATTTTATCTGAACGTAACAGATTCCCCCCTAGTCTGTGAGCTCTTGCTGAAACGAGCACCTCTACTGTCTTAAAGCTTCCTGTGACCTAGCCAGCAGGCTCCCGTGCTTGTAGGTTTAAATAATGTTCCCCTCTCATTTTATCACTGTGTTTACGACAAAGGTATTGATAGTGTGGTATCGTCCGCAGCTCGCGGTGCCATACCAAAGTCGGCAACGCATATACACATTATAGACGTTTTTGAGGTCTTGCTGTAACCCGCAATGAAGTTGAGAACCGCTGCGCTCCTGAAGGCCACGCCTCCCCTATCAACACAGCAGCGTCTTCACACAGAGGTCAGTATAGAGAGGAGCTTGGAACAACTCTGCCCCAGTCTGAGACCTCAGCTGCAGCTGCAGTCAGTATCATCATGTAGGACAGTGCCTATTGTTAGCGTTTCAGACGAACTTGTACGTGTTGTTACTGTCGAACATTGTACCTCAGGCGAACAGTTTTATCTTAGTGCATCAGGTGATGCTTTCGTAGTCCATGACAGTTGTAAGTTATCCAGTTCTCCTATGGCAGCGAAATATGTCTGGCCACAGCTTTTTAGATTACAAAGCTACGGAAACAAGGCTTTAGACAGATGCCAATAGTCCGGAACCGCGCGACAGCAGGTTCGAATCCTGCCTCGGGCATGGATGTGTGTGATGCCCTTAGGTTAGTTAGGTTTAAGTAGTTCTAAGTTCTAGGGGACTGATGACCTCAGGTGTTACGTCCCATAGTGCTCAGAGCCATTTGAACCATTTTTGAACAGATGCCAATAAACAGGTATTTTTGATATAAACGACAGATAGAGATACAAGAAGTTCATCCAGTTAATGATATAGTACCACTGTGAGAGACGTGGTGTGTTTAAACAGTACAGCAGTCACTCATCGGTCAAAGGGGAAAATCGTACATAATAATAATTTAAATACTAGAGAAAATGAAAAAGAAGATGAGAGAGGGAGAGAGAGAGAGAGAGAGAGAGAGAGAGAGAGAGAGAGAGAGAGAGAGAGAGAGAGAGAGAGAGAGAGGGGGGGGAGGGGAAGGGGGGGGCTGTGTCCAATGGTGCTACAATAGCAACAAAAAGCTTAGCGTTACTTGAGCAGCAACGAAAATGATTCCTAGATTCCTTGATGGCTGTACTTTTGAACTCTCACTGTAATAATTGCTTACAGAAACGTCAGGCAAGAATATCTCTATACATATGCATCATTCTTTCTTTTATTTCTGATCTCTCGGCCGTTTTCACATCACATATAAAACTGATGTGCAAATATACTTACTCATTATTTACTCAAGTTGTGAATTAATTTTTAGCTTCTAGCTTCAAACTCCTTGGTAGTATTTAAAATGAGTGATTCTAAAGCTTTATTGCCATCTCCACATGCTAATCTAAGCTCGAAGAACATAATCACATTTCTCGAGGAAAAGCAGCTTGTCTCATAAAAGCAGCCAGTCGGAGAGAACTATTGCAGGTTCCAACAGAAGACACATATAGTGAAAAACATCTCTATTTTCACACGTGGTGTCTTAAAAGTACTAGATGTAGGAGAACGTGTGTGTTACACCTTGGGTTTACCAAATGCATTCGACAGTTTGGCAGTTTATCGATGAATAACAAAGATAAAATCATATTTTTACAAATAATATGTAGTTCGCATAAAGAGAGTTGAATGGCAGAAACCAATATATGTCTTCGTGTTACGTTCAGAAAAAATGGGAGAACATATCTACAACGATTGTAAATATGTTATTTATTTTCATCCAAAGGAAGTAAAAGCTAATGTATTATATGCCAGTCACTTTTCTCCATAGGCTCCATCTGCATGTAAAAATTAGTATTCGAAGGGAAGCCCGAGTTTACGGGTGCACATCAGTGCATATCAGTCTGCTGAGTACCAGTGCAGCCTAATCAAACACAGGAGCAACACGAAAAAAAGAAAAGAAACTGTCGTATACTAACTCACCAGTGCCGAAGATTCAAAATACATGTGTACGTTAGTCGTTGCCGGGTATTACGAGGTCGGACTCACCTGTAACAAGAGAAAAAAAAGGATTTAGTCTCAAAGTACATTAAATAATATAGTGCAGATGTAATACGAAGTTAATTTTTGATACAACACCATACTTGGCGATACGGACATTTTGAGTAATAATCATACCGAAGACAAATGATCACTTTGATGTAAAGGAACAGTGGTCAAGAAAGAATATTTCAGACTGTAGTAGTCTGTGAACAAATAATACGTGGGAGGAACGCGTTTCTAAACTGCTTACGTTTCGTTAGTTTAATTCTAAACACTCGTTGCTGCATTGATGTTTGTTAGCCTGCTCTAAAAAACAATACACAGTTGCATTTGATGTGTTCACAATGGGCTCTACCGCGATTTACTTTCCTGTGGGAATATGGATGTGAAAGGCTTTAAAATGACAGACTAGTTGTACAAATAGAGTGAGCCAGCTGCCGCTACCTATGAGTTTTATGCAAACCACAACACCTTCATAAACCACACACGAGATTTTCGTACTCTCTCGACCGTTACATTCGAAATATTAATCCTACAGGAAAAATGAACACGACCTTTTTATAAGAACTTTAACGTATTTGAATTTTGCACAGGCATATGTTTTCATGGGAGGCCACAGACCGCAGTTTTCGAATTATTCAAGAAAAGAGCGCATCTGGTCACATTTATGAGTTGATCTTGAATAGCCGGCCGAAGTGGCCGTGCGGTTAAAGGCGCTGCAGTCTGGAACCGCAAGACCGCTACGGTCGCAGGTTCGAATCCTGCCTCGGGCATGGATGTTTGTGATGTCCTTAGGTTAGTTAGGTTTAACTAGTTCTAAGTTCTAGGGGACTAATGACCTCAGCAGTTGAGTCCCATAGTGCTCAGAGCCATTTGACACCACTGCAATTTCATAACCACTTCTACAACCATTTAGATCACATAACATCAACAGATACGAAGAAAGTAAATTGGAAAAAGAAAGCACTACATGGCAAGCACCCGTATTATCTAACACAGCCACACATCGATCAAGACGCATCCAACACATTGCTAAGAAAAGGCAATATATACAGTGAGACGGAAGGATTCATGATCGCAATACAGGATCAAACAATAAACACCAGATATTACAGCAAGCATATTATTAAAGATCCCAAAACCACAACGGATAAATGCAGACTTTGTAAACAACAAATAGAAACAGTAGATCACATCACAAGCGGATGTACAATGCTAGCAAATACAGAATACCCCAGAAGACATGACAATGTCGCAAAAATAATACATCAACAGCTTGCCTTACAACATAAACTTTTAAAACAACACGTTCCTACATACAAGTGTACACCACAAAATGTACTGGAGAATGATGAATACAAATTATACTGGAACAGAACCATTATAACAGATAAAACAACGCCACATAACAAACCTGACATCATACTCACCAATAAAAAGAAGAAATTAACACAACTAATCGAAATATCCATACCCAATACAACAAATATACAAAAGAAAACAGGAGAAAAAATTGAAAAATACATCCAACTGGCTGAGGAAGTCAAAGACATGTGGCATCAGGATAAAGTTGACATCATACCAATTATACTATCAACTACAGGAGTCATACCACACAATATCCACCAGTACATCAATGCAATACAGCTACATCCAAACTTATATATACAACTACAGAAATCTGTAATTATTGACACTTGTTCAATTACCCGAAAGTTCCTAAATGCAATGTAACATATACCGTACAGTTAAAAGGAAGTCACGCTTGATCAAGGTCCGCGTCACATTCCATTTTTAACCAGACATGACGCCTGAGACAAGAAAGAAATAATAATAATAATAATAATAATAATAATAATAATAATAATAATAATAGCAATAATAACGACTCTGTCCAAACAGGCCACTGAAGCCACAATGGTACCGACCGATCGCCGTGTCGTCCTCAGCCGAAAGGCGTCACTGGATGCGGAATGGAGGGGCGTGTGACAGCGCCGTTCTCAGTTTTCGTGGCCGGAGCTTCAACTTCTCAGCCTGATAAGGGCTGAGTGCTCCCTGCTCGCCAACAGCGTTCGGCAGACCTGGACGGTCACCCATCTCAGGGCTTGCAAATCCTGACAGCGCTTAGCTTCGATGGTTTGACGAGAACCGGTATTATCATTGCGACAAGGCCGTTCCCAATAATAATAATAATAATAATAATAATAATAATAATAATAATGGTAAACTGTATGCAACACTATAGGTGCCATGGTGTAGTTACTGTTGGGCTGTGCTGTTAATTAATTTGTTTATCTATTTCAAAATGAGTAATGAAACAATTTCTGGTCCATTGGAGCAACTATCTACAACATACAGAAGACATTTTCGTAAGATATTTAGCATTTCTCACTCTTTCCTTATCACATTTTGTTACACAACACATAAGCACAGTTACCTGCGTTTTGAGATTTATATGCGATAAATCTCGGGTGAAGATTTTGTGCAATTGACTAACAAGGATATTCCTTGGAAGTTACGTGGACTGACGTGCAGCAAAGACAACTAGTTTGTCAGAGTGCAAGCACGTCGCTCGTTGCTGCGCGGCAGTCTACCTCACGTCAGTAAAGTGTCAACATGTCTGGCCTAATAATGTCCATGGTACACAGAAAAAAACTAGATTTTATGACGAAGCTTTTGTGGTTGACATGAGGAATGACACGAATTATGTAATGTACTGGTTGACTCAGGTATGGCAATGTTGTCATGTTTGCTAATAAGGATTTCTGATTCTTGGTTTTATGTAATTTGGAGATATTGGGCTTCAAGTTACCTTTTTTTAGTTCTGAAGATTATCATAGCTGACCGAAATTAATTACCTGATTATTAAACTTTTTGTGATCCACGACTGGCTTTAAAATAAAACAGATATATCCTGGAGCGCGGTGAAACGTTATTGCTCATTTGTCGAAACTCGGTAAACACACACCTTTTAAGTTTCACGAGTGCGTCTGGCTCGTTACTTACTATCGAGCTCGATATTTTATCTGGGCTCCTGCAGAGATGTGAAGGTGAGCCGTCAAAGACTGGCATCGGCTGACACGCCACACAATTTACAAGCACTTTGTTTGCGCTCCCTGTATATGCCTAAAATCCCAAGTGAGCTAGTGAGTCCACTGCACGTGTACGGCGCCTACTGTGGCAGAAACGCGAACCTCAGCTGTGCGGCGGGTTGCCGCTCGCCGTGGCCGCCGGCGCACGTTGTCGGTTTCACTGAGAGTGAATCATGGAAACCAGCTTGTACGTCTACATCAGTAGTTCGCATAGCACTGTGAATTGTATGGCAAGGGATACTTAGCATGGCACAACATGTTACTGCTTCTTGACGTTCTAATCGCTTATGGCAACACAATAATGCTGGTTCTTGAAACCTTGTAATATCGGCTGTCGATTCAAGTACACTCTACGGGGGGGAAAAAAGGAAGAAGAAGACGCACCATGAAAGAATTATCCGAAAACCGGTGATGCGATATTCATGTGCAGACAAAAAGAAATCATAATTTGAGAAAACTGGATGATTTATGTGGTGTCACCGCCAGACACCACACTTGCTAGGTGGTAACCTTTAAATCGGCCGCGGTCCGTTAGTATACGTCGGACCCGCGTGTCGCCACTGTCAGTGATTTCAGACCGAGCGCCGCCACACGGTAGGTCTAGAGAGACTCCCTAGCACTCGCCCCAGTTGTACAGCCGACTTTGCTAGCGATGGTTCACTGACAAACTACGCTCTCATTTGCCGAGACGATAGTTAGCATAGCCTTCAGCTACGTCATTTGCTACGACCTAGCAAGGCGCCATTACCAGTTACTATTGATGCTGTAAAACATGTACCGTCAAGAGCGATGTTCACCTATTATGGATTAAAGTGAAGTATTCTACCAGTTACCTCCTTTTTTCTGAAATCTAAAATCCGTGTCCTGTTCCAGACCTCACGCCAGCCTGCGTGAGCTTAGACGCGTGCCTTTCGGTCTCCTCATAGTGGACTGGCTGTCTTGCCAGTCCGCAACAATTTATTTCAGAGAAAGAGCTTCATAAACTGAGCAAGGCAATAACATGTTGATGCACTTCTGGGCCTGAAACGTTCCCTTGGACAATTTATACATGACTGTGCTTAAACTGACACAATATTTTTAGCGAAAAGCAATCTGACTTTCAAAAATCCCTACAAAAGAATGGTCCTGACTAACATTAACCTATACGTTTCACAAATCACTTACGTCACAAAAATCTTGGTTACTCGAACTACTGCAATACAGCGAGCGCCACTATTGCCATCTAAATAAAAGATTCAAACTACGGAACATCCCGAGCTGGTTAGAGGACCTTCCCATAATATTCCAAACAATGTATTTACCTTAGTAGTCATAATATATATAGCACTTCATGCCATCCAGTCTTACAAATTTCAAAACTCCGCCATTTCTCTCCCCACATCCACCACTGCTGGCGGCTCACCTCCAACTGCGCAACGCTACGCGCTGTTCACAGCCATCTGCCCAACACTACAATGGCAGACAACAATGCAAACTAGCCACAGACTGCACACAGCACAGCCAGTGATTTTCATACAGAGCGCTACGTGGCGTTACCAATAAGAAAACCTAAACAGCCTACTTACAGGCCTTATGCAAACAGTTATTCGGATTGGCATTCATTGATAGAGTTTTTGGATGACATGATATCAGATGTTAAGTCCCATAGTGGTCAGAGCCATTTGAGTTTTTGGATGACCTCCTGAGGAATATCGTGCAAGATTCTGTTCAGTTGCTGCGTTAGATCGTCAAAATCCCGAGCTGGTTAGAGGACCTTCCCATAACGTTCCAAGCCTTCTGAATTTGCTGGCCAAGGTATGGTTTGGCAAGCACGAAGACAAGCAATAGAAACTCTCATCGTGTGTGAGTGGGCATTATCTTGCTGAAATGTGAACCGAGGATGACTTGCCATGTAGGGCAACAAAACGGGCGCTGTAAAATCGTCGACGTACCGCTGCGCCACAAATGTGGCGCGGATGACAACAAAGGCGTTCTGATATTAAAAGAAATGACACCCCAGACCAAAATATTCATTCTTCTCATCATTTAAACCAACGAAAAATTCCCATAGTCCAAGACAGCCATAGTACAAATACTTCAAAAATTGTTCACAAAAACACTCTTTACCAACCTTCTGTGACTGCAGAATAAACTACTCTATCATTACTATATATAACGGTAATATCTAGTCCCGAAAGAACAGTTACCGTTGATGACCATGCAGCTTTGCTAGAAATGAAACGATAATTAAATTTTTTAATTTCATTTCATTTCTAGCAAAGCTGCATGGTCATCAACGGTAACTGTTCTTTCGGGAACGGATTCTACCGTCATATGTAGTTAAAATATGGCTTCCCGGCCATTGACCTTCTTGTGCGCACGCACACGCTATGCCCGAACTCGTACGGGACTTGGTAGATTAATCTGCCACGAGTAATGAGTATGATGCGCAAACGTCTATCAGGCGCACTACGAATGTAGTGGTGTGGACATGTTGGGATTGTGGGTCTCACGGGGAGCGTGGAAAGAGTGTCTGCCATTTAAGCAGGAGATCCAGGGTTCGAGTCCCGGTTGGAGCACACATTTTCGACATGTCCTCAATGAAGTATATCAACGCCTGATTGCAGCTAGGTTGTCCGTTTAATTATCATTTCATTACTATATCTTTGTTGTAAAATCCGCATTTAAATAATAATCATAGTCTGATGCATCAAAACATTACTGTTTACAGGGTAAATTGCAGCTGCAGATTCAGTGTTAGAACTTGGATTCAGCACTGTAATCGAAGACTTATTTACTGAACTTATGTACAGTATACAGTGTTTGGTAGCGTTTATACGAAGGTTGGAACTTAAATCGTGGCAACTATTTATTCACAACCGATACAAAAGAGTTACATGTTAGCACCTGTTACTGTCCTTCAAAGTAGTCACCAGCGTTGTGTAGAACCCGTTGCCAGCGATGTGGAAGGCATAGTATACCCTTACCAGAGCCTGTTCTGTTGATGGTGCGAATGGAGTGGTCACAGCTATGGTGATTCTCGTGTACGACTGTGATGGTGTTATCCTAACGCTTTACGTTCCTCCACGGCAGACATTATTACTGTTCGTTTTTGGAGCATCACCTGCGACCTGCTTTGCGAAAGAAGCGGCGACACTTTCTGCGCAACCCACCCATCATTTTGCACGACAATGTGCGGGCACATACAGCGCAAGCTGTGGCTGCTCTGTTCGGTCGATGGGACTGGGAAGTACTGTACCATCCACCATACTGCCCGCACTTAAGTCCTTGTGACTTTGATTTGATTCCGAAGTTGAAGGAACCACTTCGTGGCATTCGCTTCAGAACTGTTTCAGAGATTCGACAGGCAGCAGACCGCTCCATTCGCACCATCAACAGAACAGTCTCTGCTAACGGTATACTACGCCTTCCACATCGCTGGCAACGGGTTCTACACAACGCTAGTGACTACTTCGAAGAACAGTAAGAGGTGCAAACATGTAATTGTTTTGTATCGGTTGTGAGTGAATAGTTGCCACTATTTAAGTTCCAGCCCTCGTATATAACCTTTGTATAGGTAATCTTAACCATTCAACATAATGCCATACACGGAATCACTTAAAATAATTTTACTCCTCTTTTTGATTGTTTAATTAATTACATAGTGTGCCGGCCGAAGTGGCCGTGCGGTTAAAGGCGCTGCAGTCTGGAATCGCAAGACCGCTACGGTCGCAGGTTCGAATCCTGCCTCGGGCATGGATGGTTGTGATGTCCTTAGGTTAGTTAGATTTAACTAGTTCTAAGTTCTAGGGGACTAATGACCCCAGCAGTTGAGTCCCATAATGCTCAGAGCCATTTGAACCATTTTAATTACATTGTGCTAGCAAAGAGAGAGAGACTCGCAGCAATGGTAACCTGATATCTTTACCACTGTAACGAAAATGCTGTTTATGTTGCCAACGCGAAGGAGGACTTCTTTTTCTAAACGATGAGCGTCTGTGCTGTCATTAAACGGAGAATGGTGTGGCACAAAGAGTTTTCCAGTGAGATGAAAAGCACTCATATACTGCACGTAAACAAATGTGTTAATTTTACAGTTCATAACGCCGGCTGGGGTGGCCGAGCGGTTCTAGGCGCTACAGTCTGGAACCGCGCGACCGCTACGGTCGCAGGTTCGAATCCTGCCTCGGGCATGGATGTGTGAGATGTCATTAGGTTAGTTAGGTTTAAGTAGTTCTAAGTTCTAGGGGACTGATGACCTTAGGAGTTAATTCTCATAGTGCTCAGAGCCAGTTTAATTTTGTTGAGCAGTTCATAACAAAAAGGGCTAATAATTATTTACTTTTAAAATTCATGAAAAAAGGGTGATTTCGTCTTACAGAACCATGCAACACGTAAGTTTAAAAAACTTCTCATGAATGTTTTGATACAGGTCAAAACAACTAAATCTCTAGTAAATTTAGCTATATTATGAACAAAAAATTTTGTGTCTTAGTGCAGCCGACAAACAACGAATACAAAACGAGACCCCAGCAAGAAAACCTGTAACAAGATGGATTTGTAAATAACCGAAATCGATGACGGTTTGATGAAAATAAACTTTTTTAAACTATACTTGTAGCTGGTTCCTGTATTAAAAGCTTCACAGCGTTACAGCCGTGGTTCTCAGATTGTCAGTTTTCCACAAAATAGCGCGATTCAAGTATTTTTCAACGTTTCCTTGATGTGACACTAAAAACCCGGAAACCATTCGCGTGCTCTCCTTTATACAGGGTGGCCCATTGATAGTGGCCGGGCCAAATATCTCACGAAATAAGCATCAAACGAAAAATCTACAAAGAACGAAATTCGTCTACCTTGAAAGGGAAAATCAGATGGCGCTATGGTTGGCCCACTAGATGGAGCTGCCATAGGTCAAACGGATATAAATTGCGTTTTTTTTTAAACAGGAATCCCCATTTTTATTACATATTCGTTTAGTAAGTAAAGAAATATGAATGTTTTAGTTGTACCACTTTTTTCGCTTTGCGATAGATGGCGCTGTAATACTCACAAACGTATAACTACGTGGTATCACGTAACATTCCGCCAGTGCGGACTGTATTTGCTTCGTGATATATTACCCTTGTTAAAATGAACCGTTTACTTATTGCGGTAAAGTTCGATATCGTATTTATGTATGGCTATTGTGATCAAAATACCCAACTGGCGTGTGCTATGTATCCTGCTCGGTATCCTGGGCGACATCATCCAAGTATCCGGGCCGTTCGCCGGATATTTACGTTATGTAAGGAAACAGGAAGTGTTCAAAATGATTCAAATGGCTCACTCTGAGTACTATGGGACTTAACTTCTGAGGTCATCAGTGTTCTAGAACTTAGAACTACTGAAACCTAACTAACCTAAGGACATCACACACATCCATGCCCGAGTTAGGATTTGAACCTAAGACCGTAGCGGTCGCGCGGTTCTAGACTGAAGCGCCTAGAACCACTTGGCCACACCGGCTGGCCATACGTTCTCAGAAATGGTAAGTTCAGAAAGGTACATGTATCACATTGGAACAACCGAAACAAAATGTTCAAACGTACCTACGTTCTTTATTTTAATTTAAAAAAACCTACCTGTTACCAACTGTTCGTCTAAAATTGTTAGCCATATGTTTGTGACTATTACAGCGCCATCTACCAGAAAGTGAAAAAAGTGGTCCAACTGAAACATTCATATTTCTTTACGTACTACACGAATATGTAATAAAAATGGGGTTCCTATTTTTAAAAAAACGCAGTTGATATCAGTTTGACCTATGGCAGCGCCATCTAACGGGCCACCCATAGCGCCATCTGGTTTCCCACTTCAAGCTAGACAAGTTTCGTCCTTTGTAGTTTTTCCGTTTGACGCTTATTTCGTGAGATATTTGGCCCGGCCACGATCAGTGGACCACCCTGTATACGTTCAGTATCACCCGTTAGTCTTACCTGGTATGCGTCCTGCTAACTACCGCAGTATTGCGAAATGGGACGCACAAGTGATTTCAAAGCAGTCTGCTTTCTACAATTTCGCACTCTTTTGCCATTTAACAGAACGTGCCGCCTGGCTTACTTACGGCTGAGCCTATCCAATTATCCCATTCCATCTTTTCTTTTCAGTTTCATTTTGATTTAACTTTGCGGTCGAATGCTAAGAGAAAAAAAATCGTGCACGTCACCTGTCTCTGAACTGTGTGAACTTTTGTTCTGTGTGTGACCGTATTGTAACTCATTTTTCTCTTAATAGGACACCTACAAACAGTTAAAATACTTGTCATAACTGATAACATGCGCTATAGTTTTAATAACTCTTTTTTAGTAAAAGGAAAGTACAACCTGGTTTCAACACAACAGTCCCATCTTTAGGTGCCCCTTCAAAATTACAACTATGATATGACTATTACGCAAGTCGCCCATGTTGCTGGGCGCGATCTAATCTTCAGTGATAAACAACAATTTATACAGCCTTAGTCGCGCCTTGAAATGTTTTTATTTTGACTAATAAACGCACTACAGGCTGTTTAAGTGAAATGCGTTCGGTGGTGAGAGTAACGTGCGAAACACGTAACATGCTATCCTCACTGCCAGATTTCACCGCAGTTCACAAAGATTCACCTTATGGCGGGCGCTGATGGGAACGGGGGCCGTGGGTCGAGAAACGGCGGAGCTGATTTCGATGGATCGATAGTCGGGTGGTTACCTAACGGGATTCTGAGTGCAGAAACAGGTAGATGCGGGCAGAAGGGCGTCCGTGCGTGGCGGGCGCGGAAAAAAAAGCCGTCTGGAGGTGAGAAAGTGGGGGGGAATGGAGGGCAGACTGAATGGGGGGCGCTCTCCACGTTGCCATTGATGGCTTGCCTACACAGGTGGCTACTTTGCGTAATGAGGTGCGCCACCCCTCTTGTCACTTGTTTTTTTTCTTTCCTCGGCCCGTGCTGCAGTAAGCTCGTTACGTAAACCAGCCTCCCAGTCATCTAAAGCCCAGGTCGCCGCTTCGAGTCCTCCTTCGGGCATACGCGTTTTAGTTCAGTGCATGTCTTCTATCTATGACAGTCTGATACCCATTCGAAGGGGGCCCATAAAAACATAATTATTGCATCTTAAAGGATTAAATTCGAAACATCATCTGGTGACTTTAAAAGCAAAGCCGTAAATATTAAGGGGCCATTCTCCTCCTGTCAGCCTATAACATGAGACATTTTTACGATTTTGCTCTTTATTAATTGATTCTAGGACATTTTCTGATTTTTTAAAGAAATTCAATCATCATTAAGACTGTCCTATCCGAAGAGTTAAAGCTACTCTGTCCAAAATGAGGTGTGTCCCTGATGGAATTCCTAATATTTGCAAATCTTACCTGAAATTAAAAATCAAACGATTTTCTTTATGCATCGGATATTGCGCACCGAATAATAGCACAGTCTTATGGAATTTGAAAAAAAAAAATAATAATCGCCGGACGTTTAAACCAAAGTTGTACTCTTGTCATGTGTTTTTGGTCACGTTGTTTGCAGTCACTAACAAATAAATTAAAACAAAGTCTATTTGCTGGCACGCCCAAGGAGTAATTCAGGGACATTTCAGAAAGATATCTTTATTAGTGTGCCCGCAAAGCCGAAATACATGTATCACAGAACTTCCGTCAAGGACACTCCTCATTTTTGGCGGAGAAACCGTAACTCCTCGGATGGGGGGCTGAATCATGACTGAATTCCTTAAAAAGTGTCAAACAATGTTGTCCAAGAAAAGATAGAAATTGTGAAAAAAGATTTACGTTGATTGGTTCGTTAGCTTTTTCCCCAAAAAATCTTAAATATCGCTTACTTCATAGACTGACAGAGTAGAATTGACTCTTAAGATTGTAAGGAGAATTCCAGTGTTAAAAGCAGAGGAGAGGGTGGATACGTGGAGATACCGTTACCTGTTAGGCGTAGCCCAGAAGATTTGACACCTCGAAAAAATAAAAGTTAGATAATTATTTTTTTGTTTGTTTGTTTGAAGGTACATATCTTGCATGATGGTACACACTGAAATGGCCGTAGCACGCCGCTAGCCACAACATACACTGATTAGCCGAAACATAATGACCACCCCCTTAATAGCTTGTCTGTCCATCTTTGAAACGAAATACATCACTGACTCTGCGTATCAAGAATCTGACAGTTTGTATGTGACATTACATGTCTGAGAACGGTCCATGTAATTGGCGTAAATAACGAGTCGCTGATATACGTATGCGGTGATGTGGCCCGATAGCGACCCAGATGGGTTTCATGGGACTTACATCAGGAGAATTTGGTCGCCCAGACACAAACGTGAGTTCCCTATAATGCTGCTGAAAGCACTGTAGAACGGTTCCGGCTACGAGGCATGGACAGTTATACTGGTGAGAGATGACGCTGGCATCGGGGAGGACATCAAGCATGAAGGAAAGCAGGTTGTTCGCAGGTGTCAGTGTGTCTTCGATTCCTACCACAGGTCCAATGCAAGTGCAGGAGAATCGCTCCCATAGCATGATACTGCCCCCACCAGCGTGTGACCGTGGCGCGCTGCACGTTACGAGCCGCCATTTATCTCGATGACGCCGTTCGTGGAGACGACCATCGACCTAGTGTTGCAAAAATGTGATTGAACCAAAGAGTGACACGTTTCCATTGACCGACTGCCAGATGGTCCCGTACCCACTGGAGTCGCAATAGACGATTTCGTTGGTACAACGTGTGAACACGTAGGGGACGTCTCCTGCGGAGGTCCATGTTCAAAAATGTAGGCTCCAACAATGTGTGCTCCGAAACACCACCAGACAAGCCTTCGAATCCCACGTTCTGTGAAGAGTCTTTGACGTCCAACCATTTGGAGTCTAGCGGTACTGTTTTCCTATCTATTTCCGTAGATGCTCACGACAGTAGCACGTGAACATTCGATCAGCTTCACCGTTTTCGAGATACTCGTTCACAGGCTGTGCGTAATAATAATCTGGCATTAATCAGACTCGCTTATATTTATGGGTTTCCCCAGTTCCAGCCGATAGCTTCGCTAGGGTGATCCCCTGTCCGTGCCTGTTCCGGTAACATACTTTTGTTACATCGTTACATTCCCGCAACGCCACCAGGTGGCGTCAAACCTTGCAGTGGGCAGCGGTCAAAATTTTTTGGCTTACCAGTGTAATGGCGCAACCCTTATCTGTTTTATGAATGGGCTGCACAACGTTTTGGTACTCGTTCAGTGTTCATGATACCAGACTAGACAGACCTCGTGTGCTTCTGTACAGGGACCGTAGAGAGGTTGTAAAAAAATCGCAAGGATGTAACCACTCTTGATATCCAATGTGCAATTGGGACAGTGACTGCACAGGAGGAGCTAAAAAGAGTGAGTTACAATGGTCCAACAGTCCCTCATAACCAACACATCTATAGTGAACGGTAACCCACGTGTGAAGGGCAACGCTGATTTACAGTGTATGGCTGGAAACGTGTCATTAAGAGTGATGAATCACGGTATTGCCTGTGGCAATCTGTTGGAAGAGCTTACAGTTCACGTTACCTAGCATCATGTTTAGTGCCGACTGTGATGTGCAGAGGAAGTGACGCTACGGTATGGGGCTCGTTTTTCTTAGATAGGGTGTGGTCCCGCTATTGAGCTAAATACGGAAGAATCTGAACCATTCTACACCACTGCATTCAGTGGAAGAACAGTTTGGAGACGATAACTGTTCTCATAAGCAAGACGGTGAAACCTGTCATAAAGCGGCATCTGCAAGGCAATCATCTATTGACTATAACATTCCTGAAATGTGCTGGCTTGCCCAGCGTCCCAACCCAAACTGAGTGGGACTCGTTTGGGGCGAGCTAGACCGACAACTTCACTGCAGAGCCATATCTCCAACATCACTACCGTCTCTGGTTCTGACTCTTCAGGAAGAGTGGGCTCCCTCACAGGCATCAGATACCTCTTTGAACGCGTCCCCAGCAGAGATCAAAGCATTATGAGGACTGCAGGTGAACACACCCTGTATTAATGTCTACTAAAAGTTGTCTGGATACTTTTGATCAGATAATGTACATGTATTATTCAGTCTTCAGTCGAAACTTATTTAAGTACCAGCCTATTCCCTGCAACTTTGCCAGGATATGTGTTTCACACATGTATTCAATGTACCACCTTCTCATCCACTGTGTGTCCACCTAATTCTCACCTCTATCTCTCTGCCTCCTCCTATAATCTTTGGCTCTCTTCATCTGCTGCCACACTTCCCCTTGTCCATTTCGTTCACCCCCCCCCCTCTCTCTCTCTCTCTTTCTCTCTCTCTCTCTGACCAGATGCTCCACCTCCCCTCTCTGACCAAATCCTCCTCATTCCTCTTTCTGACAATATCCTCACTTCTCTTTCCGTCTCTCTCTCCTCCTTTTTACCTCCTATCTTTCTACAACTTTTACGTTTCTAATAAAACTCCTCCTCTCTGTCCATTTGCTCCTCACACTGTCTATGTTCTCCTCTATCCATTCCAACCTACCACCAGCCGTGCTCAAGCTCATTGACATGTGTTGCCCATGCAATACATTTCAATAACGCAGGCTGATACTAGTCTGAAAACGTGTGTCTTGAAGGGCAGCCTACATATTGGGGGCAGAACCCCTGGCATGTAGGCTGTCCTTCAAAGCAAGTTGATCTGACTGGGACAGTGACTGCACAGGAGGAGCTAAAAACAATATGCCTCTTGTGAAGGCCAGTTTGTATGGCAGGGGATGAAAAAGGACACATTTTTTCCATTGGAGGTAGAAGGCTCTTAACCTCTCAGATATGATACTCGAAGGCTTGCTGTTTCTGCACCAAACTTGGTTGGAACTGATCGAAGTATTTTGGAGGACACCCTGTACATACTCACATACACTCCTCTTCTTTACAGATATATAATCTCCTTCTCGCTTCTCTCTTTTCATCTCCATGTCCCCCTCTTCCTATTACACCTAGCCTAGTAATCTAGCTGGCCCCAAACGTGTCCCATTCAGTTTGGGTTGGGTCACTGGTCAGGCCAGTCCATTTCAGGAATATTATAATCAATAAATGATTACCTCAGAGATGCTGCTTTATGACAGGATGCACTGTCATGTTTATGTGAAAAGTTATCAAGAGAGACCTGCTCACTGTATGAAAAGACACACAGGTGTTGGCAGCTCACAGCTCACCAGGAAAGAAGGATGGAAGGAGGTAGCACAAATATGTTACCTGCATATATATATATATATAATGTGTGTGTATAGTTATGAATCGTATCTGTAATAGTAGATGGGCCCGATGCCTTAGGTGCCGTGAGGGCAGGGGGATGGGTAGTGAGTGCTCGTTTCAAGCTGCACAGCTGGGAATGCTGTTTCACTTATTCCCACAGCGGCTGGCTTGTGGCAACAGAACTGGGAACGAGAGAGACCCGCCCACTGCAGGGAAAGAGACGCAGGTGTCTGGGGGGTGGCAGCCCAGCCCACCAGGTGAGGCGCTCTGAGGTGAGTCTGGGGCAGGTGAGGAGCTGGGCAGACGCGACGCCACGGGCGCGCCGCATTGGGCGGGGGGGACACTGATTAAAATTCCGGGTACGCGCCGCTCTCCACTGCAGAAGCAGCCGCCGCTCGGCACAAATTACAGGCCGGGCGGCGCCACTGCCTGCAGAGACAGACGGGCCAACCCGGGCCGGCCCTACACAGTCCGACACGGTGCACCGAGGTGCGGGGCTGTTCTTTGTCCCACTTCATGGGCGCGCGTCTCGCTACTTGCCTCCCTTTGTGCCATCTCGTTCTATTTGTCCCCCCTACAATTTTGCCCTCCTCCCTCTCTTCGCCCCCAATACAACTCGCTGACCCGTTTCAATTGTTAATATGGACCCTGTGTAGGGCTCGGTAATGGGAAGCTATACGCAGCTGATGTAGTTACGACATGCTACCAAAAATTTCAGAGCCTGTCCCCGCAAAAATTAAATAACTTGGCTTACATCTTAATTTACACCGCGTAATCTCCCCGGTCCTTCCTTCTCTCATCTATTGTCAACATTAAACAAGGCCCAGTCCAAGTAATCGATAAGCAAAGTCCTATGAAAATTTGAGAGAAGAGAAGATTGCAATAAACTTTCGAGTTTACTTAGCTTGTCATATTGATACGGCTCCAGTTCTTCTTGCCTAGCGGTCTGATTCTTGAAGCTGAAAAACATAACATCAGGTCCTCAAGGTTGGTTTGAACTTCAGCCTACTCTCCATCACTACTATATTGTGATCTGAGTCTATATCTGCTCCCGGGTACGCCTTACAATCCAGTATCTGATTTCGGAATCTCTGTCTGACCATGATGTAATCTAATTGAAATCTTCCCATATCTCCCGGCCTTTTCCAAGTATACCTCCTCCTCTTGTGATTCTTGAACAGGGTATTCGCTATTACTAGCAGAAACTTGTTACAGAACTCAATTAGTCTTTCTCCTCTTTCATTCCTTGTCACAAGCCCATATTCTCCTGTAACCTTTTCTTCTACTCCTTCCCCTACAACTGCATTCCAGTCGCCCATGACTATTAGATTTTCGTCCCCCTTTACATACTGCATTACCCTTTCAATATCCTCATACACTTTCTCTATCTTTTCATCTTCAGCTTGCGACGTCGGCATGTATACCTGAACCATCGTTGTCGGTGTTGGTCTGCTGTCGATTCTGACTAGAACAACCCAGTCACTGAACTTTTCACAGTAACACACCCTCTGCCCTACCTTCCTATTCATAACGAATCCTACACCTGTTATAACATTTTCTGGTACTGTTGATATTACCCGATACTCATCTGACCAGAAATCCCTGTCTTCCTTCCACCTCACTTCACTGACCCCTACTATATCTAGATTGAGCCTTTCCATTCCCTTTTCAGATTTTCTAGTTTCCCTACCACGTTCAAGCTTCTGACATTCCACGCCCCGACTCGTAGAACGTTATCCTTTCGTTGATTATTCAATCTTTTTCTCATGGTAACCTCCCCCTTGGCAGTCCCCTCCCGGAATCTTTTACCAATGGAGAGATCATCATGACACTTCTTCAATTACAGGCCACATGTCCTGTGGATACACGATACGTGTCTTTAATGCAGTGGTTTCCATTGCCTTATGCATCCTCATGTCGTTGATCATTGCTGATTCTTTCGCCTTTAGGGGCAATTTCCCACCCCTAGGAAAAGAGAGTGCCCTGAACCTCTATCCGCTCCTCCGCCCTCTTTGACAAGGCCATTGGCAGAATGAGGCTGACTTCTTATGCCAGAAGTCTTCCGCCACCTATGCTGATTATTTATCAAAATTTAGGGACTGGCGGGGATCGAACCCGGGACCGAAGAAGTTTTGATTATGAATCAAAGACGCTACCCCTAGGCCACCTTAACAACATTAAAGACGTGGTCCATTTCCTGGTTCGGAGACTACGTGTAACCCTACGTCACACTGTAACTGGATGTTGTTGTTGTTGTTGTCCTCGGTCCTGAGAATGGTTTGATGCAGCTGTCCATGCTACTCTATCCTGTGCAAGCTTCTTCATCTCCCAGTACTTACTGCAACGTACATCCTTCTGAATCTGCTTAGTGTATTCATCTCTTGGTCTCCTTCTACGATTTTTACCCTCCACGCTGCCCTCCAGTACTAAATTTGTGATCCCTTGATGCCTCAGAACATGTCCTACCAACCGGCCCCTTCTTCTAGTCAAGTTGTGCCTCAAACTTCTCTTCTCCCCAATCCTATTCAATACTTCCTCATTAGTTATGTGATCTACCCATGGAATGGACATCTCTAAAAAGGGCCATCACAGAAGCTGGGAAGGACAACATAGGTACAAAGAAGGTAGCTGCGAAGAAACCATGGGTAACAGAAGAAATACTTCAGTTGATTGATGAAAGGAGGAAGTACAAACATGTTCCGGGAAAATCAGGAGTACAGAAATACAAGTCGCTGAGAAATGAAATAAATAGGAAGTGCAGGGAAGCTAAGACGAAATGGCTGCAGGAAAAATGTGAAGACATGGAAAAAGATATGATTGTCGGAAGCACAGACTCAGCATACAGGAAAGTCAAAACAACCTTTGGTGAAATGAAAAGAAACGGTGGTAACATTAAGAGTGCAACGAGAATCCCACTGTTAAATGCAGAAGAGACAGCAGATAGGTGGAAAGAATACATTGAAAGCCTCTATAAGGGTGAAGATTTGTCTGATGTGATAGAAGAAGAAACAGGAGTCGATTTAGAAGAGATAGGGGATCCAGTATTAGAATCGGAATTCAAAAGAGCTTTGGAGGACTTACGGTCAAATAAGGCAGAAGGGATAGATAACATTCCATCAGAATTTCTAAAATCATTGGGGGAAGTGGCAACAAAACGGCCGACCGGTTCTAGGCGCTCCAGTCTGGAACCCCGCGACCGCTACGGTCGCAGGTTCGTATCCTGCTTCGGGCATGGATGTGTGTGATGTCCTTAGGTTAGTTAGGTTTAAGCAGTTCTAAGTTCTAGGGGACTGATGACCTCAGCAGTTAAGTCCCATAGTGATCAGAGCCATTTGAGCCATTTGAACCATTTGCAACAAAACGACTATCACGTTGGTGTCTAGAATATATGAGTCTGACTTTCAGAAAAGCATCATCCACACAATTCCGAAGACTGCAAGAGCTGACAAGTGCGAGAATTATCGCACAATCAGCTTAACAGCGCATGCATCGAAGCTGCTTACAAGAATAATATACAGAAGAATGGAAAAGAAAATTGAGAATGCGCTAGGTGACGTTCAGTTTGGCTTTAGGAAAAGTAAAGGGACGACAGAGGCAATTCTGACGTTATGGCTAATAATGGAAGCAAGGCTAAAGAAAAATCAAGACACTTTCATAAGATTTGTCGACCTGGAAAAAGCGTTCGACAAATAAAATGGTGCAAGCTGTTCGAGATTCTGAAAAAAGTAGGGGTAAGCTATAGGGAGAGACGCGTCATATACAATATGTACAACAACCAAGAGGAAATAATAAGAGTGGACGATCAAGAACGCAGTGCTCGTATTAAGAAGGGTGTAAGACAAGGCTGTAGCCTTTCGCCCCTACTCTTCAATCTGTACATCGAGGAAGCAATGATGGAAAAAAAAGAAAGGTTCAGGAGTGGAATTAAAATACAAGGTGAAACGATATCAATGATACGATTCGCTGATGACACTGCTATCCTGAGTGAAAGTGAAGAAGAATTAAATGATCTGCTGAACGGAATGAACAGTCTAATGAGTACACAGTATGGTTGAGAGTAAATCGGAGAAAGACGAAGGTAATGAGAAGTAGTAGAAATGAGAACAGCGAGAAACTTAACATCAGGATTGATGGTCACGAAGTCAATGAAGTTAAGGAATTCTGCTACCTAGGCAGTAAAATAACCAATGACGGACGGAGCAAGGAGGACATCAAAAGCAGACTGGCTATGGCAAAAAAGGCATTTCTGGCCAAGAGAAGTCTACTAATATCAAATACCGTCCTTAATTTGAGGAAGAAATTTCTGAGGATGTACGTCTGGAGTAAAGCATTGTATGGTAGTGACACATGGACTGTGGGAAAACCGGAACAGAAGAGAATCGAAGCATTTGAGTTGTGGTGCTATAGACGAATGTCGAAAATTAGGTGTACTGAGGGTAAGGAATGAGGAGGTTCTACGCAGAATTGGAGAGGAAAGGAATATGTGGAAAACACTGATAAAGAGAAGGGATAGGATGATAGGACATCTGCTAAGACATGAGGGGATAACTTCCATGGTACTAGAGGGAGCTGCAGAGGGCAAAAACTGTAGAGGAAGACAGAGATTGGAATACGTCAAGCAAATAATTGAGGACGTAGGTTGCAAGTGCTACTCTGAGATGAAGAGGTTAGCACAGGAAAGGAATTCATGGCGGGCCGCATCAAGCCAGTCAGTAGACTGATGACCAAAAAAAGTGGACATTAATATGGGGTGTGTCCACCCTTCATCTTTATGAGAGCTTGGGGACACTTTCAGTGAGGTGTCCGAATGTATGTGGAGGAATCGGCAAGCCACTCCTCCTACAGGGCCAAAGCTAGAGAAGACAGTGATGTCTGGAGCGAAACGAACTCTTCGTGAAGGCGTTCCACTTGGTCCACATAGGGACTCTGGGCAGGAGAGTCAATTTAAGGAACGTTTTTATCTACAAACGATTGACTCACACATGCTGCTTTGTAAAAGGGTGCATTGTAGAGAAACGTTTCGGAATCGCGCCTAGCGTCTCGTTAAGTGCAATAAAGGGACCACGCCCTAACCATGAAAAACGCCCGTGTACCGTACCACCAGTTCATCCTACTATACTGTTGGCACAGCACACGAGCACAGTTAGCGTTCTTCAGGCGCTCACCAAACCCAGACCTTTAGGTCGGATACCCACACCGAGAATATGTGATTCGTCACCCCAAATTATTCGTTTCTCGTCATCCACTGTACGGTGACAACGCTTTTTACACCACCTCATGCATCGCTTAGTAGAGACTACAGAAATGCGAGGCTTACAACGAGCTGTTCGAACATTGTACCCCATTTTTTTTAACTACCCACGGTTATTGTGCTTGATGGACTGCTGGCAGCAGTCTGAAACTCACGAGTAAGTCCTTCCGGTGATTTCATGCGATTTTGTACACTGAAGAACCCGAGAAACTGGTACAGCTGCCTAATATCTTGTAAGGGCCCGCGAGCATGCGGAAGTGTCGCAACACGACGTGGCATGGACTCCAATAATGTCTGTAGTACTGTAGGAGTGAATTGAAACCATGAATCCTGCAAGGCTGTCCATAAATCGTAGGACTGCGAGGGAGTGGAGATATCTTCTGAACAGCAAGTTGCAAGGCATCCCAAATATGCTCAATAATGTTCATGTCTGGGGACTCTAGTGGCCAGCAGAAGTGTTTAAACTCAGAAGAGTGTTCCTGGAGCCTCTCTGTAGCAGTTCTGAACGTGTGCGCTGACGCATTGTCCTGTTGGAATTGTCCAAGTTCGTCGGAATCCACAATGGACATGAATGGATTCAAGTGGCTGTTTAGATATCTCTGTATTTGAAAACGCATGCCTATAGCAGTTTCTTTGGCGCTTCAGTGTACTTCAACACCGCAATGCTCGAAGTTCCGTGTCGGTCAGTACATGTAATGTGTCTGTTGTTTGTTCAGCTGTGGTTGTTTCTTAGTGTCTCCATTTCATAACCACAGCACCAGCTGTTGACCTGCGCAGCCTTAGAAGCGCTTTTCCTATGGTTTTGTTACTTGGGTGACAACCAATGACTCGGCTACATTTGAAATTGCTGATCTCTCCTGAGCAACCGCTTCTGCTATTACTGCTTCTCTACTGACAACACAACGCTCCCCCCCCAGGGGGTCCACAACTCTTTTGTGGATACGTGCGTAGCGAGCACGGGACCCCGAGCTAATGTGGCCTTCCTTCCTTTCTGGGCTGCATACCTTCCCTTTCCGCATCCTTCCCCATCCTTCCTCTTCGCCCCCCTCCCCACACCTCCGCGTCTTTCCTTCCCTTTCTCCCCCTCTGGGAGTATGTTTTGTGCCTACGTCCGGAGACGGACGCTCGAAACAGTAATAAATTCTTTGCTTTCTGCGCTTGCAAGTCTTCGTCCTTCTTCTGTCCTTCTCTTTTTCTTACCTCTTCTCTTTGCCCTTTTCTCCGCTGCGGCGTTTGAGGCCCCTCTTCTTTCCTTTCCCTTTCTCTTTTTTCCTCCCTGTGCGTGTCTGAAGGCCGATCCACGCATTTCCATGCGTAGCCGGTGACGGGGTAACGCGTAATTCCCCGCCCCGGGTAGACAGATAGGACACGTATGTACCCCCTGGTACCGGCCAGGCCCAGGGAGGGGTGATTACCCGAGCTGATACCTTCCGAAAGTGCCGATTGGTCCCTCCGTCCGTTTGTCGGGAGGTGTGAACAATCACCTAAGGCGGGAGTGCCCTCAGAGAGGGCCCCCCACAAGGAAGGAGCGCGCCATTGGAGACGCTGGTAATCATGGGGGATACTTTCGCAATGGTTTCCTCATCTTCTACTATGTCAGCTCACAAGCGTAACTTCAATGAGCCTCAGCCACAGACAGTCCTTCCATCGTTGCCACAGTTCCTTGTTGTTTCTCGGTCTGACGAAGGTCACGACTTCTCCACGGTCAACCCCTTCATTATTCAGAAAGGTGTCGACGCAGTTGCAGGTCCTGTAAAGTCTTGTTCCAGATTAAGAAATGGCACCTTGTTGTTAGAAACAGTCAGTGCCCTCCAGGCACAAAAATTGCTGCGTACCTCACTACTACACACCTTCCCAGTCCGGGTGGAACCGCACCGTACTTTAAATTCCTCGAGTGGAGTCGTTTATACACGCTCCCTCGATGGATTGTCTGACGAAGAAATTCAGCACTACCTGTCTGACCAGGGCGTAACGGCTGTTCATAGGGTTATGAAAAGGGTTGACACGAACATCATTCAAACCCGCACTGTCTTCTTGACATTTGACAAAGTTCAACTCCCATCGAAAATCAAAGCAGGCTATGGGATAATTTCTGTTCGCCCTTACATCCCAAACCCTACGTGTTGCTATCGGTGTCAGCGGTTCAATCACACCAGCCCGTCCTGTTCCCATCCGGCCCAATGTGTTACGTGTGGCAAGGATGCCCATGAGGGTGCTTGTCCACCTCCATCCCCTCGTTGCATCAACTGTATGGGTGACCACGCTGCTTCCTCTCGAGATTGCCCCATTTTTAAAGACGAAAAGCTCATTCAGAAAAATCAGAGTGAAGGAAAAGGTGTCGACCTTTGCTGCTCGAAAATTATTCGCCAGTCGACAGCCCACCGTGCCTCAGACAGGAAAATACAGCACTGTCCTTGCTTCTCCTCGGCCAACAAAGGAGGCGGCCACGCAGACTTGCGACCTCACCTTTAGTGCCACGGTCGTCAGTTCGGCCAGCGCAAAGATCGCCTGTTCGACCTCCCCACTTTCGCCTGCCCACTCTATGGCTCACCCTTCATCGGGTTCTGCTAAATCTCGAGCCCAAAAGTCAGACACCAAGACTTCGAAAAACAGCATACTCGTGAAGATTTTTTACGTACCCCAACTTCACAACCGTCGGTTCCTCCTTCATCTAAATATCATGTTTCCAAGAAGGCTAGTAAGAAACCCAGTTCCTCTCCTCCTCCGCCAAGGCGTGTCTCATCTACAGCACCACCTGGGGGAAATCGCCCTCGGCCGTCTTCTGTGTCGCCGAGGCGCATTGCTGGCGGCCGATCAACTGGCCGATCGCTGGTGGCAGGAGCTGCTCCTGAACAACCTATGGATCAGGATCTTCTGCCTTCGGCTGAATGCCATTGCATGCTGTCGGTCGCAAGCTCTGAGCAGTCGCTGAGTTGATGTCAACCTTGGTCACATTCCTCCATTTTCTGTTCACCCTATGACCATTATCCACTGGAATATCCGCGGCCTTCGAGCCAATCGGGATGAATTGTCGATCCTCTTACGACCCTACTCTCTGGTCATCTTCTGTCTTCAGGAAACAAAGCTGCGTCCCCATGACCGCTTTGTTCTCTCCCATTTTCAGTCTGTCCGATTTGATCTCCCCCCTGTTGAAGGCACTCCAGCACATGGAGGACTCATGGTCTTCTCCACGATACTCTCCATTATCACCCAATCCCCTTAAACACTTTCTTCCCAGCTGTCGCTGTTCGTCTTTCCCTTTCTGGATGTACCTTTTATCTTTGTACTCTATACATTCCATCGTCCACACCAATGGCACGAGCTGATCTTCATCTTCTTGGTCAGCTTCCACCCCCCCTATTTGCTGGTTGGGGACTTCAATGCCCACCACCCGCTTTGGGGATCTCTACATCCTTGTCCGCGTGGCTCACTATTGCTAGACGTCTTCCACCAAGCGGATCTAGTTTGCCTCAACACTGGGGACCCTACATTTTTGTCTGCCTCCACGACAAATTACTCTCATTTGGACCTTTCGGTGGGTACTGTTCCGCTAGCTCGGCGCTTCGAATGGTTCGCCCTTGATGATACACACTCGAGTGAGCACTTTCCATGTGTCCTTAGACTGCAGCCTCAACAGCCATATATGCGCCCGCGGCGCTGGAAGTTTGGCCAAGCCGATTGGACACTTTTTTCGTCTCTAGCGACATTCGATGACCGTCACTTTCCTAGCGTCGACGATGAGGTCACACATATTACAGACGCTATTCTTACAGCTGCGGAACGTTCAATACCACGCACCTCCGCATTGCCCCGGCGCCCCCCAGTTCCTTAGTGGAACGCGGCATGCCGTGACGCAATACGTGAGCGGCGACGTGCTCTTCGCGTTTTCCGCCACCATTCTACTTTGGACAACTGTATCCGCTATAAGCAGTTCCGAGCGCGATGCCGTCGCGTCATCCGCGATAGCAAGAAGGAAAGCTGGAAATTCTTTACTAGCTCAATTAACACCTTCACTCCCTCCTCGGAAGTTTGGAGTCGGCTTCGACGGTTCTCAGGCGCGCCTAGTTTCTCCCCGGTCTCTGGGGTCACTGTCGCACATGATACATTAGTGGACCCCGTCGCAATTTCTTACTCGTTGGGTCAGCACTTTGCTGAGATTTCGAGCTCTTCAAATAACCCGCCAGCGTTTCTCCCGAAGAAACGTGCAGCGGAAGTGCGACCTCTTGCTTTCTCCTCTCAAAATCGCGAAAGCTACAATACTGTTTTCTCCGTGCGGGAACTCCAAAATGCACTCTCTTCTTCTCGCTCCTCCGCCCCAGGACCGGATGGTATCCACGTCCAAATGTTGCTGCATTTATCATACCATAGTCTGCTTTACCTCCTTCGCCTTTATAATCGAATTTGGACCGACAGTACTTTTCCCAGACGATGGCGGGAAGCTATCGTCGTTCCTGTTCCGAAACCTGGAAAGGACAAACATCTCCCCTCTAGCTCTCGCCCCATTTCTCTCACGAGTAGTGTATGTAAGGTTTTGGAGCGTATGGTGAATTGCCGTTTAGCTTGGTGGCTGGAGTCCCGCAGTCTTTTAACACCTGCCCAATGCGGTTTCCGAAAGCATCGTTCTGCAGTTGACCATCTTTTTGCTCTCTCCATTTATATCATGAACAATTTTCTCCGGAAACGCCAAACAGTAGCAATATTTTTTGATCTGGAGAGTGCATACGATACCTGTTGGAGGACAGGCATCCTCCGCACACTGTTCTCTTGGGGCTTTCGAGGTCGGCTGCCCCTTTTTCTTCACGAATTTATGGCAGAGCGCACATTTAGAGTGCGGGTGAACACCATTCTCTCCCGCACTTTCTCCGAAGAAAACGGGGAACCCCAGGGCTCCGTGCTGAGTGTTGTACTGTTTGTCATTGCCATAAATCCGGTTATGGATTGTCTCCTTCCTGATGTCTCGGGCTCCCTCTTTGTGGACGATTTTGCGATCTACTACAGCTCTCAACGGACCAGCCTTCTTGAACGACGTCTTCAAGGATGTCTCGATCGCCTCCACTCTTGGAGCATCGAAACCGGCTTCCGTTTTTCTCCCAGTAAGACCGTTTGTGTTAATTTTTGGCGACATAAGGAGATTCTTCCACCCTCCTTACATCTAGGACCTGTCAACCTTCCGTTTTCGGACGTCGCTAAATTCTTGGGTCTTATGTTTCACAGAAAACTGTGCTGGTCCTCCCACGTTTCCTATCTTTCGGCTCGCTATCTGCGATCCCTCAACACCCTCCGTGTCCTGAATGGTACCTCCTGCGGAGCGGACCGAGTGGTCCTTCTCCGCCTCTATCGCGCCTTAGTGCGCTCGAAATTGGACTATGGAAGCATAGTTTACTCCTCCTCTGCGCGGCCGTCTATTCTTCGGTGTCTCGACTATATCCACCACCGTGGATTACGTTTAGTGTGTGGAGCTTTTTACACCAGCCCTGTGGAAAGCCTTTATGCTGAGACTGCTGAACGTCCGTTGTCCAATCGGCGAGCTGTCCTTCTGAGTCGATATGCTAGCCATCTGTCTTCCATGCCTGCTAATCCGGCCCATGACATTTTTTTCGACGCCTCCTTGGATGTAGGGTATGCAGGCCGCCCTTCCTCCCTACTATCACCGGGAGTCCGCTTCCGTCAACTGCTCCATTCTATTTCCTTCCGCTTTCCTAAAACCTTCTTGACAACTTGGGGTACAGCACCGCCTTGTCTCCGTCCCCGGATCTGCCTGCTCCGTGACCTTTGTCGATTTCCCAAGGATGGTACCCCTTCACTTGTTTCTCGTCGGGCATTTTCTACTCTATGTGCACAAATGAAGGAAGCCACATTTATTTACACCGATGGCTCGAAAACATCGTTAGGTGTAGGGAGTGCCTATATTGTTGGCGACACCCCCAATCGATTTCGGCTTCCCGACCAGTGTTCGGTTTACACTGCGGAGCTTTACGCTGTCCTCCAGGCTGTCCACTACATCCGCCGCCATCAGCGGATACAGTATGTTCAGATTCTCTCAGCTCTCTCCTCAGTCTCCAAGCTCTCTACCCTGTCCACCCTCTGGTCCACCGGATTCAGGACTGTCTGCGCTTGCTCCATTTGGGGGGCGTCTCTGTGGCGTTCCTCTGGCTCCCGGGACACGTTGGTATCTGTGGCAATGAGGCGGCCGATATAGCGGCCAAGGCTGCAGTCTCTCTTCCTCGGCCAGCTATTCAATCGATTCCCTTCGCCGATCTACGGAGCGTTTTATGTCGTCGTGTTGTTCTTTTATGGCACGCACATTGGTCGACACTTCCCCATAATTAATTGCGGGACGTGAAAGCTCTTCCCTGTGCTTGGACCTCTTACTCCCGAACGCGTCGTCGGGAGGAGGTAATTTTAACTAGACTCCGGATAGGGCACTGTCTTTTTAGCCATCGACATCTTTTAAGCGGCGATCCTCCCCCACTCTGTCCCCACTGCTCTCAGCTGTGGACGGTAAGACACCTTTTAATTGAGTGCCCCTATTTTACTCCGTTAGGCGCCCGTCTACAGCTGTCGCCTGATATATCTTCCATTTTAGCAGATGACACGCTCTCGGCCGACCGCGTTCTCGAGTTTATTAATGCCAGTGAGATGACGTCAGTCATTTGAAGCACCTTTTTGGGGACAACTAACCCCTTTCTGTAGTGGATTTTTAAGCTTTTCTTTTCCTTTTAGTTTCTCCAATTTTTTGAGTTTGTTCCCCTTGCTGCTGCTTTCCATTTTCGTGTTTTACCGTTTCCTAAGTCACAGACCGGGCGCTAATGACCATAGCAGTTTTGCGCCCTAAAAAAAAAAGGAAAAAAAAAACACAACGCTCCCCGCCTCCTTGGATACTAGTGGGTGCACTTCGCTATTTATCAGTTCCAAATTACACAGAGGTTTTCAGATACTTCTGATCAGACAGTATATAGGGTGGTCCATTGATAGTGCCTGACAACATGCGTCAGCGCAATGTCAATGCATGTGCGAACATTGCGGAAGGCGAACTACTCGCTGTTGAGAGGAATGTCATTACACGTATTACCAAATGCATCGAGGTTGGCGGACATAATTTTGAGCATTTATTGCAATAATATGGTATTTACAGGTAGTCACGCTGTAACAGCATGCGTTCTCAGAAATGATAAGTTCACAAAGTTGCTTGTGTCGGATTGGAACAACCGAAATAAAATGTTCAAGCGTACCTTTGTTCTGTATTTTAATTTAAATAATCTACCTGTTACCAACTGTTCGTCTAAAATTGTGAGCCATATGCTTGTGACTATTACAGCGCCATCTATCACAAAGCGAAAAAAAAGTGGTCCAACTATAACATTCATATTTCTTTACGTACTACACGAATATGTAATAAAAATGGGGTTGCTATTTTAAAAAACGCAGTTGATATCCGTTTGACCTATGGCAGCGCCATCTAGCGGGCCAACCATAGCGCCATCTGGTTTCCGCCTTCAAGGTAGACGGGTTTCGTTGATTGTAGTTTTTTCGTTTGACGCTTATTTCGTGAGATATTTGGCCCGGTCACGATCAATGGACCACCCTGTATAGACAGTAATTTTCCTCTCGCTCAATACGTCAGTGCAATAGTACAGTGAGTCATTATTTTTGGTAGAAAGTACCAACTGCCACGTGCTGTGCAGTGACTGGGAAATGCATGTACATAACGATGTCGATGAAATGAAATTTCGTGTGACTAGGGTCTCCCGTCGGGTACACCGTTCGCATGGTGCAAGACTTTTGAGTTGACGCCACTTCGGCGACTTGCATGTCGATGAGCATGAGATGATGATGATGATGATTATGATTATGATGATGATGATTAGGACAACAACACAGCACCCAGTCCCTGCGTGGAGAAAATTTCCGACCCAGCCGGGAATCGAGCCCAGGACTCTTGGCATGACATTCCGTCGCGCTGACCACTCAGCTACCAGGGCTGAATAACGATGTCGACAAGAGATACCAAGACTCATTCAGATATATGTAGACCTGTACGCTTTCACGCCAAGTATGTGTGTTGTTGCTGATTTTGTTTTAAGGACATTAGATAGTCCGAGAATTACCGCATAGTGAACTTAACAGCTCATGCAACCAAGTCGCTGACAAGAATAATATGCAGAACAATGACAATGAAAACTGAGGATCTGTAAGATGACGATCAGATGACAGATGCAAGAATGAACAAAAACAATCACGATCATAAGATTTCAGATGAATCCGCAATTGCGAATAATACTACCATCAGCCGTAGGATGGAATAACGACAATGAAAACTTTTGCCGGACAGGGACTCGAACTCGGATTTCCGGTTTATCGCGAGCAGTCGCCTTATCATTCGGCTATCCGTGCACGACTCTCAGCCAGACCCCAAACTTCCATATGATGTCAACCATACGTCTAACACGTGTACTCGCACATCCATTATGTGTATTCCCGTACAGATGACACATTGTGCTTGAAAGTCGCTTGCCCGATATTGACACATAAATACGAAATTGTAGTGCCGGTGTTATTCTGATGACGATACACTGCGGCGACCACAGCCGCTACTAAACACTTCAGATCAATTCGCAATTGCGAATAATGATTACCGTCAGCTGTAGAATCGAATGACGACGATAAAAATTGGTGCTAGACCGGGACTCGAATCCATATTTCCCTCTCAACGTCTGATCTGTATGGGAATACACATAATAGATGTACAAGTACAGATCGTAGACGTATGGAAGTTTGGGCCTGGCCGTGGGGCGTCCAACTCTACTCGCGAGAAGCGGGAAATCCAGGTTCGAGTACCGATGCAGCACAAATTTTCGTTGTCGTCATTCCTTTCTACAGCTGATGGTAGTCATTATTCGCAATTGCGGATTCATCTGATGTATTTAGTATCAGCTGTGGTCGCCACAGAGCATCGTCATCAGAATAACACCGGCACTGCTATATCGTATCATATGATTTTTCGACCTGGAGAAAGCGTTAGTTAATTTAATATGGTGCAAGATGCTCGAAATTCTTAGAAAATTAGGAGTAGGCCATGGGAAAGACGGGTGACATGAACCAAGAGGGAACAATAAGAATGGAAGACTTAAACGAAATGCTGGGATTAAAAAGGGTATAAGAAAGGGAAGTAGACTTTCACCCGAACTGTTCAATCTGCGTATCGAAGAAGCAATGACGGAAATAAAAGAAAGGTTCCATGGTGGAATTAAAATTAAAGACGAAATGTTGTTGTTGTTGTTGTTGTGGTCTCCAGTCATGAGACTAATTTGATGCAGCTCTCCATGCAGCTCTATCCTGTGCAAGCTTGTTCATCTCCAAGTAACTACGACAACCTACATCCCTCTCAATCTGCTTAGTGTATTCATCTCTTTTTCTCCCTCTACGATTTTTACCCTCCACACTGCCCTCCAATATTAAATTTGTGATCCCTTGATGCCTCAGAACATGTCCTACCAACCGATCTCTCCTTCTAATCAAGTTGTGCCACAAGCTCCTCTTCTTCCCAATTCTATTCAATACCTCCTCATTAGTTATGTGATCTACAAGAGGTTCTCGAACTTACACCACATATAGCTCGAACAGCCCGTTTTTGAGCCAAAAATACCAGTTTTTAACCGGAAGAATTACCCCAAAAAATAATACCGTACGACATAAGCGTATGAAAATATGCGAAGTAGACTACTTTCCGTGTTGAACTGTCACTTATTTCAGATACTGTTCTAATGGTAAATAAAGCAGCATTTAGTTTCTGAACAAGATCCTGAACATGGGCTTTCCACAACAGCTTACTATCTATCCGAACGCCTAGGAACTTGAACTGTTCCGTCCCGCTTATAATATGCCCATTCTGTCTGATCACTGATCTGTGTAAAACACTAACAAGAAGAAGGAAGAGGATGAGAGGACGCGTTTTAAGATATTAGGGAATAAATTCCGTGGTACTGCAGAGAACGATAGAGATTAGGATACATCCAGCAAATAATTGGAGACGAAGGTTGCAAGTGCTACTTAGAGATGAGAAGGATGGCACCGGTGAGGGATTCGTAACTGGCAGCATCAAACCAGTCAGAAGACCAATGAGATGAAAAATAATTCGCTGTATAACGTTTCGTCTTCCACTGCTGGAGACCTCATCAGAGGCTTTAACGGCTCAGAAACCGGTACAGTCTCAAAGCTGAACGTTTTATTTGTTTCTACATCATGAACAAACTGTTGCGTGGACACAAATAAACAGTTAGATTTGCTGAGCTTGTTCGAGACTTCGTTTCTTCTCGGTCTTTAAAGCCTCTGATGACGTCTGCAGTACTAAAAGACGGAACGTTGTGCAGAGAATTATGTCTTGGACCACGGCCGTATGCTTATTGTTGTTGTTGTTGTTGTTGTTGTTGTCTTCAGTCCTGAGACTGGTTCGATGCAGCTCTCCATGCTACTCTATCCTGTGCAGGCCTCTTCATCTCCCAGTACCTGCTGCAGGCTACATCCTTCTGAATCTGCTTAGTGTATTCATCTCTTGGTCTCTCTCTACGATTTTTACCCTCCATGCTGCTCTCCAGTACTAAATTGGTGATCCCTTGATGCCTCAGAACCTGTCCTACCAACCGATCTCTCCTTCTAACCAAGTTGTGCCACAAGCTCCTCTTCTTCCCAATTCTATTCAATACCTCCTCATTAGTTATGTGATCTACCCATCTACTCTTCAGTATTCTTCTGTAGCACCCTATTTCGAAAGCTTCTATTCTCTTCTTGTCTAAACTATTTATCGTCCATGTTTCACTTCCATACATGGCTACACTCCATACAAATACTTTCAGAGACGACTCCCTGACACTCAAATCTATACTCGATGTTAACAAATTTCTCTTCTTCAGAAACTCTTTCCTTGCCATTGCCAGTCTACATTTCATATCCTCTCTACTTCGACCATCATCAATTATTTTGCTCCCCAAATAGCAAAACTCCTCTACTACTTTAAGTGTCTCATTTCCTAATCTAATTCCCTCAGCATCACCCGGTTTGATTCGACTACATTCCATTATCCTCGTTTTGATTTTGTTGATGTTCATCTTACACCCTCCTTACATGACACTGTCCATTCCGTTCAACTGCTTCTGCAAGTCCTTTGCTGTCTCTGACAGAGTTACAATGTCATCGGCGAACCTCAAACTTTTTATTTCTTCTCCATGGATTTTAATACCTACTCCGAATTTTTCTTTTGTTTTCTTTACTGCTTGCTCAATACACAGATTGAATAACATCGGGGGTAGGCTACAACCCTGTCTCAATCCCTTCCCAACCACTGCTTCCCTTTCATGTCCCTCGACTCTTATAACTGCCATCTGGTTTCTGTACAAATTGTAAATAGCCGTATGCTTATAAAACAAATATCAGCAGTATAGACTTGTTATTTTTGCTGACTTAACGCGTCAATGTAGAACGACTGAAAACCGCCAATATTGACAAGAATACGCTCTGTCAAGCGCGTGTGTACGTGTGTGTGTAGATTAATGCAAGCAGTTTCGGAGGACTTTTTTTTTTACTTTTGTCGTAGCACTTGATCTGTATGTGTTAATCCACGTTGTAGATACAGCTCACGTACTGCGAGAGCGCACGACAAGGCCACACAGGGCTAGATGCCACAGCGGCCTCGCTTGCTGCCTGTTTGGCCGCCGGAAAATTCCAGATAACGAACCCGCCGCCGCCTCATCACGACACTTTCTTCGCGCGTTTCTTCCGCAGCGTCGCCGGCGTTTAGGGCCCGGGTTAATGGGATAAGGTTTCCGCTTCTTTTGTGCGTTATCAGATTCCTCCTTAGCGACGCGTCCCTTCTTTTCTGCGGCGGACGAGGCTCGGAGCGACTAAATTCGCGAATCCGAGCAGAAGGCGCGAGCACGGAGGAGGTTGTGGGGGAGAGTGGGGGGGAGAACTGGCGATCGACTGTCGGCGCGCCATCTAGTTAGAGGAAAATTGCTTTCCTTTCGGCGGGAAGTCATCTCATCATACGCGGGCCGTGACAGGTGCAGGGGGTGGGGGTGGCATTAAAGTTTTCCTTGCCTCAGCGGACTTAACTCCACCTTTCTTCTACGAGGCGATTAGCCCCCGCCACACCCCTCCCTTCCCCTCCACTTTTCTCTTCCGAAGCTTCCACCCCCTACGTCCCAGCCGCATTATGACGAAACAGAGAGAAAAGCACACCACAGATACATTCTCCACTGCACCCACTAAACATGCAAATGTTATGCCATAGGGGCTCTTTCTGCTCAATCGGAGAAGATTTTATGCACACCTCTTTTCCAGCCTTTCTAGTGCGAAGTATGTTTCTTTCAACTGCGTATCTCCACATGTATACCTCCACGTGGTTCTTGGTAGCTGGTCTAACACTTAATTTAGAAATGACAGACGGCTCATTCTGCACAATATAAGGTATCGTCGAGAGAGGGATTTCTAACCTACATCTTTTTTGAATGAAATGCATTTTCTAGCATTTTCACATTGTAGCATCATCATCATCATGATCATCACCATCACCATCATATCACATCATTATTACATCATTATCACAAAAAATCTGTGTGCGCATTCCCAACTGCTGAGGCCATCGGTCCCTAGAGTTACACACGACTGAAATTAATTTACGTTACGAGCAAAACACACACACACACACACACACACACACACACACACATGCACGAGGGAGGACTCGAACCTCCGGCGGGATAGGCCGCGCCTCAAATCACGCGGCCACGCCGCGCGGTTTATCACCATCACATCACATCATCATCACCACCACCACCACCACCACCACCACAGTTGCTACATTTTTGTAATGCCATACTGGTCCAGGCGCGGCTGCGTCAGATGGTCATCCATATGACCTGAGCTTCTTAACTCCGTGTAACATGTGTACCCAGATGTCATGGTAGGCCTCATGGAAGACTCACGCGTATGAGTTGTTGGTAAATACGCTGCCTGACAAAGAAAGTGAAAGACCCAAACACATGGTCGGACGCCAGTGTAACTTGGTAGATGTACACACCATCGACGGGTATGTAAATGACTAGAGTTGAAACTCATTGTAACAGTTGTCCGCCGCTCGTGGTCTCGCGGTAGCGTTCTCGCTTCCCGAGCACGGGGTCCCGGGTTCGATTCCCGGCGGGGTCAGGGATTTTCACCTGCCTCGAGATGACTGGGTGTTTGTGTTGTCCTCATCATTTCATCATCATCCCGGAAAGTGGCGAAATTGGACTGAGCAAAGATTGGATAATTGTACGGGCGCTGACAACCACGCAGTTGAGCGCCCCACAAACCAAACAAACCAAACTCTCATTGTAACAGTTGTATCGGCCACCAGTGTGCAGTGGTGATTTTCGTGTTTAGTGTTAGTGGTAAGATGGCCCTGTGGATAGCACGTCAAAAACTGAACACAGATCATGCATGAAAACAGGAAGAAGGTGTATGAACTGTCATACAGCGAGCAAAATAGAAACAGTGAACGGTCTAAAGTGAAAACGTACAACATCGAGCGCAATGGAACAACCACGGCGTCGTGGTCGTGTGATCACCGTGTAAGACTACAAAGCACGAAAACTGTGTGCCGGCCGCTGTGGCCGAGTGGTTCTAGGCACTTCAGTCAGGAACCGCGCTGGTGCTACGGTCGCAGGTTCGAATCCTGCCTGCATGGGTGTGTGTAATATCCTTAGGATACCTAGGTTTAAGTAGTTCTAAGGCTAGGGGACTGATGACCTCAGATGTTAAGTCCCATAGTGCTTACAGACATTTGAAAACTGTGTTCAAATCTTCCTCCTGCACCATAATTTTTTTCACAAAATAACGAACTTTCTGTGGGGTCACTGATGTGTCTGTTCTCCTTCTGTAGTCTTGGCAGTTGTCATACTATGCATTGCTTATACAATTGAGTCATTCGGTAACAATTTCTTGCCGTCGCAAGTAAATGCAATGAACAATGAGAGTAGGCGAGATGACGTATGGATCTCTCACAGAAATGAAAACAAAAAGTAAAAGAAAGTGTATTCGAAACTTCCGATACGGAATGCAAAGTTCATATGGAGATCCCTTCCTTACCGATCATTGTTGCAATTGAATCAAACACCACACCACGGACACAAATTTGAATACAGCGAACAGACACGTCAAATACCGGGAAACATTTCGTAATTTTGTAAATAATAGATATACATATGGGGAGGGGGGCGAGGGTGATTTGAACACGGGATCTCCCCCTTCTCAGTTCAACACCGTGACCACATAACCACAGCACTGTGGGTACTAAAATCTCCTGGATGTTGTACATCTTGAGCTTTGGCCGTTCACTGTTTTGATTTGTCACAGTTCAGTACATCTTCTTGCTGCTTTCATGATTGATCTGTATTCAGTTTTGACAGGCTATCCACTGTGCCTTCTTACCACTAAATCGCAGCCGGATGCCGCAGGGAGTTTCCCTTGTCAGGAAATGAATCGCAGCAATCAGGGATTTTACGATTATGAGGACGTTCACTTAGCGGTTATCGAATGACTCTGTGACCAAGGAGTGGATGTATGTCATTGAAGAATTGGGTGACTGGTAGAACGCTCCGACCGTTCTTCACAGAGACTTGGTGACCAGTCTACTGATACTAAAATTTGTTTTTCACTCCCTAATTTATTCATCAAAACTAAACAAGAATGATGTGGAACTTTGAATCTCTGTCTGATTATAGGGCCCTGGGCTACTCCAAATTCGTTACAAAAGTGTAATTTATTCGTCATTATCGTAAACTAAACTTTTAATGATTAGTGTCTTCATGTCACTTTATCCGATCCGCTATAAGAGCAGTATGTCTGTTCATTGAACGCGTATGCATTGGTGCGGAAAACATAAGAGCGAAAGTAACTTCCGCATCATGTGTCACTGGCAAGTAACATACACTATGTGATCAAAAGTATCCTGACACCTCGCTGAAAATGACTTACAAGTTCGTGGCGCCCCCCCTCGGTAATGCTGGAATTAAATAGGGTGTTGTCGCACCATTGGCCCTGATGACAGTTTCCACTCTCGCAAGCATAAGTTCAATCTTGTGCTGGAAGGTTTCTTGGGAAACGACAGTCCATTCTTCACGGAGTGCTGCATTGAGCAGAGGTATCGATATCGGTCGGTGAGGCCTGGCACGCAGTCGGCGTTCCAAAACATCCCAAAGGTGTTCTATAGGATTCGTGTCAGAACTCAGTGCAGGCCAGTCCATTACAAGGATGTTATTGTCGTGTAACCACTCCGCCACAGGTTGTGCGTTATGAACAGGTGTTCGAGCGTGTTGAAAGATGCAATCGCCATCCCTGAATTGCTCTTCAACAGTGGGAAGCAAGAAGGTGCCTAACTGTCGTAGTACTTGCAGTGGATCCTGATGCAGTTTGGAATTCCTGTGCGATGGCCTGGATAGATGTCTGCCTATTACACATTACACCCACTTCAAATGTCGGCGGTCTCTGTCAGTCAACAGACGAGGTCGGCCAGTACGGTTTTGTGCTGTACGTGTCCCTTCACGTTTCCACTTCACTAACCCATCTGATACAGTGGACCTCGGGATGTTTACGAGTGTGGAAATCTCCCGTACAGACGTGTCACACAAGTGTTTCTTTCAAGTGTTTCTTTCAAGTCCGTGAGTTCCGCAGAGCGGCCCATTCTGCTCTCTCACGATGTCTAATGACCACTGAGGTCGCTAATATCGAGTACCTGGCAGTAGGTAGCAGCACAATGGACCTACTATGAAAAATGTATGATTTTGGAGGTGTCCGGATACTTTCGATCACATAGTGTATCTTGGGGACAGCATCGTTGCACGTTTCAGACTGTGCATCGCCGTCCGTGGTGATATCACGCACCTTTTAAGAAGTTTGTCGGGCGTTTTTAATGTCCTGGGCAGCATGATAAATCGGGGTGACTTCACTGTAATTACTCGCTACGAATGAAAGATCCTGACAAGGGAACCTCCCAATCGCACCCCCCTCAGATTTAGTTATAAGTTGGCACAGTGGATAGGCCTTGAAAAACTGAACACAGATCAATCAAGAAAACAGGAAGAAGTTGTGTGGAACTATGAAAAAATAAGCAAAATACACAAACTGAGTAGTCCATGCGCAAGATAGGCAACATCAAGGACGACGCGAGCACAGGAGCGCCGTGGTCCCGTGGTTAGCGTGAGCAGCTGCGGAGTCAGAGGTCCTTGGTTCAAGTCCTCCCTCGAGCGAAAAGTTTACTTATTTTATTTTTTCAGAGTTGTGATCTGCCGTTCGTTCATTGACGTCTCTGTTCACTGTAATAAGTTTAGTGTCTGTGTTTTGCGACCGCACCGCAAAACCGTGCGATTAGTAGACGAAAGGACGTGCCTCTTCAATGGGAACAGAAAGCATTTGATCCAGGAAAACACGTCTGATATATTCTATACGACACTGGTGACGGCATGTGCGTCACATGACAGGCATATGTTGTCGACCCACCTAACTTGCACACTTGGCGAATGGGTGAAAAGATTCTTCCACCTTGCCCGATTTATGTTTTCTTGTGTATTTGATAATCACTCCCAAAAAAAAAATTAAAACATAAGTGTGTGTTACATAAACTGGAATAAATGAATGCAACAGTTTCACAGTCGCACAGTTTTCTCTGTGCTCTGTCAAAACATATGTTTTTAACGTTTTCAAATTTTTCCGTGTGTAGACCGTCAAATCCTGCATATGTCCAAGCAAATCTGAACATGTCCTGGAATTTTGGAGAGCGAAGTTGATTGTGTGTGAGTGCCTGAACACTGAATTTGTCTGAAAATAAATATTAAAAGTTTTCACTCGAAGGAAGAGTTGAAACAAGGACCTCTCGTTCCGCAGCTGCTCACGCTAACCACGGGACCACGGCGCTCCTGAACTCATACCGTCCTTGATGTTGCTTATGTTGCCTATGGACTATTCAGTTTGTATATTTTACTTATTTTTTGATAGTTCCACACAATTTCTTCCTGTTTCCTCGATTGATCTGTGTTCAGTTTTTCAAGGTCTATCCACTGTGCCAACTTATAACTAAATCTGAGGGGGGTGCGATGGGGAGGTTCCCTTGTCAGATTCCTATTGTGATCAAAGACTGGAATAAAAAACATTTGACAGTATTAGATCACTGTTTGTATACGCGACCATGTCACAATTGGTGAGACCTTCTGTAGTTTACCGTACAATTTCTTGCTACGAATGGTCCAGGCGTGAAGGAACTAGATTACTCAGCAGTGACTCATTGTGAAAGTTACTTTCGTCCTAAAGTTCTACAGAGCGATGTAGCATGGCATGCAATGGAATTTGACTCGGTGAACGTCGTGGAAGATACGATTTACTCTAGTTTGGGTTACCACGTACCATCAGCAGGAAAAATGTCGTTGATGTCCAAACCACGGCTGCGCTGGACCAAAAAAAAAAATGTTATTTCCTTCCTAATTTATCCGCCACAGATAAATAGGGGAAGATAGAAAAGGTGCTCAACTTTGAATCGGCGTCTGTTTACTGAGCGCCGGGCCGATACCAAAGGATTAATTAGGAGCTGCCGCAGTCTCCGGCTCTTAACTACTTGCGACTCTTTCGCCGCAGCACTACCTAACCCGGCCCGGCGCGGTCCGCCTCCATTGAATTCCCGTTAACAAGCAGTCGCAGCCACGGGCGCGGAACTTGCCTTCTGACGGTGCGCCGATGTGACAGTCCTTCCGCTCCTAACTGCCTCCAAGTTGAGGGGCAACTTTCAGCGCGCACGGCCCCTCAAGTACTCTGGCAGGAAAAACACGCCCAAGTAGCAGCGCCGGAAAGAACAACTTTTCCAGCAGCAGCAGCAGTAGACGCGTTTCGCGGTATGACGGAGCGAGATGAAGGGGTTGTGAAGAGGGGTGAGGTGGAAGTTGGAGGAATTAGAAAGGGTTGGGGGTGGAAGGAAATGCGGAACAGGATAATCCGCGGGGGCGCCGCTCAGGGGTGACAAACCCGCGGACGATCTGTTGGCCTTAACGACTCCATCGCTGTACTTGGTCAGTCATAGAACCCCAACATCACCAGTGGAAGCCTCTGCGATACACACTGGCTGCGAACAAAGGCGACTTTAGTGGCGCCTCATATTGCTGGAGGGTAAAGGGGAGGGAGAGAGGGAGGCACAGATGAATAAGGCGCTCGAAAAAAGGAAATCTGCCGGAGTGGGTCGTAAAGGCGCTGGCAGGGGCAGAAAGACGGTGGTGGCGAAACGGGGCAACGCGTAGCGACGCGCCAAGGCCGGCTTAATGAGTTTCCTATACCGGCAAGGCGACGCTGTGGAATATGAGGTCTCCTGAGGTCGGTCGCGAAAGGACGGGAGAAAATAAAGAGAGAGATAAGTTGAGAAGCGCGGGGACACGTCGGGGCACTGCCCGGTTTGATTAATTACCAGCCATCGGGGAGATTCGCGAAGCAGGGGATGCTGGGGCAGTCAAGAGCATCCACCACTCTCGGAATGTCGGTTTTCTGCTGTACTCTGCAGTGATGGGATCACAGATACAAGTGTGCTAAGAAGGCAGTGTTACGTATTTGTAGATATACGAGGGTTGAAACTTCAATATTGGCAACTATTTATTTACAAGTTATACTGAATCGATACATGTTTCAAAGTTTTACTGTCCTTCAGAGTGCCGGCTAGAACCGCGCGACCGCTACGGTCGCAGGTTCGAATCCTGCCTCGGCCATGGATGTGTGTGATGTCCTTAGGTTAATTAGGTTTAAGTAGTTCTAAGTTCTAGGGGACTGATGACCTCAAAAGTGAAGTAGCATAGTGCTCAGAGCCATTTTTTTGTCCTTCAGAGTAGTCACCAACATTGTACGAGGTCTGTCTAAAAAGTATCCGACCTTCGATTTTCCCCCCGCAAAAAAAAGACTATAGCGCGGCGCCACTGTACACAGTAAAGGAAGAGACCTCGATGCGCATGCGTGCATTTTGTCAAAATGGTTCAAATGGTTCTGATCACTATGGGACTTAATATCTATGGTCATCAGTCCCCTAGAACTTAGAACTACTTAAACCTAACTAACCTAAGGACATCACACAACACTCAGTCATCACGAGGCAGAGAAAATCCCTGACCCCGCCGGGAATCGAACCCGGGAACCCGGGCGCGGGAAGCGAGAACGCTACCGCACGACCACGAGCTGCGGACTCCATTTTGTCCGCGTCTTCAAGCGCGTCAGTCGCAGCCTGTCGTCGCTGAGTGAAGTGCTACTCGTGTTCGTCAGATTACCGATTCTCTCAAGATGACTGAACGTGTAACTCGTCTGACTTTCCCGGCGAGATCTTGACGTGTGGAATAATCTGGTCTACTACCGGATGTTTGTGTCGCTCTGGCACAATATTTCGGCCACGTAACTCGTTGCCTTCTTCAGGTGCTACCTGAGACGGCCGTATTGGAGGATCTTGTCAACACTGAACGTGTTGAGCAAAGGTATTGCATCAAATTTTGTCAGAAGCTTGGTGATTGTCAAAGCGAAACAATTCGTAAGATTCAGCAGGTGTTTGCAGAAGACGCGATGGGTGCAACACAAATGAGGGAGTGGTTCAACCGATTCAAAAGTGGCCGCACATCAGCAGATAGAGAGCAGCGTTCTGGCGGGCCCCAAACTGCTCAGAGTGCAGTTGTTGTTGAGAGGGTGCAAAATTTGGTGATGACAGTCGTTTGACCGTGCGGGAGATTGTTCAAGATGTTGGAGTAAGTAAAGATTCTGCATATGCAATTTTGCGTGATGATTTGAACATACACCGAGTGGAGCTTCGTGTCCAAGTTGTTGTGGTCGGAACCACCGTTTTGACGTTGCACAGGACCTTCCGGACACCACCAACACTGATCCCGGATTTATGAACACCGTGATAACTGGAGATGAGTCATGGGTGTACGGGGACGACCCAGAAACGAAAAGACAGTCATCGCAATGGAAGCATTCCGATTGTCCAAGGCCGAAGAAAGCGCGGCAGGTGCGAAGCGAATTCAAGGTGATGCTGACTGTCCGTGGAATTGTGCATCACGAATACGCACTGGAGCCGGCCGGGGTGGCCGAGCGGTTCTAGGCGCTACAGTCTGGATCCGCGCGACTGCTACGGTTGCAAGTTCGAATCCTGCCTCGGGCATCGATGTGTGTGATGTGCTTCGGTTAGTTAGCTTTACGTAGTTCTATGTTATAGGGGACTGATGACCTCAGAAGTTAAGTCCCATAGTGCTAGGAGCCATTTGAACCATTAGAAAGCACCGGAAGGACACAGTAACAAAGAAGTACTATTGAGATGTTCTTCAGCGACTCCGTAACGCAGTTCGGCGCAAAAGACCAGACATGTGAACGGCGAAAAACTGGCAACTGCTTCACGACAACGGCGCCGCACATTCATCCCACTTGATCCAAAATTTCTTCACCATACATGGAATTAGAGCCGTTCGCCTACCTCCCTACACTCCAGACATGGCTCCTTGAGACTTCCGGCTGTTTCCAAAATTGAAGACACCACTGAAAGGAACTCGTTTTGAGAGTAGAGAAGAGAGAACGCGGAACACGACGATGGAGCTAAACACCATTCCAAAAGAAGACTTCCAGAGGTGTTCCCAGCAGTGGAAGGATCGTTGGGTTAAGGGGCCTACTTTGAAGGGGATTAGGGTCCCAACCCCGTCAGATATTCGAAATTTTTTTTTATGGGCAAAGGTCGGATACTTTTTAGACAGGCCTCGTGTATAACTCGTTGCAGCGATGTGGAAATCGTAGGATGGTCTCAGCAGCGCCAGTTGTGTTGATAGTTCGAGTGAAAATTATACAGGGTGATTCAAAAAGAATACCACAACTTTAAAAATGTGTATTTAATGAAAGAAACATAATATGACCTTCTGTTATACATCATTACAAAGAGTATTTAAAAAGGTTTTTTTTCACTCAAAAACAAGTTGAGAGATGTTCAATATGGCCCCCTCCAGACACACGAGCAATATCAACCCGATACTCCAACTCGTTCCACACTCTCTGTAGCATATCAGGCGTAACAGTTTGGATAGCTGCTGTTATTTCTCGTTTCAAATCATCAATGGTGGCTGGGAGAGGTGGCCGAAACACCATATCCTTAACATACCCCCATAAGAAAAAATCGCAGGGGGTAAGATCAGGGCTTCTTGGAGGCAAGTGATGACGTGCTCTGTCACGGGCTGCCTGGCGGCCGATCCATCGCCTCGGGTAGTTGACGTTCGGGTAGTTACGGACAGATAAGCGCCAATGTGGTGACGCTCCATCCTGCTGAAATATGAATTGTTGTGCTTCTTGTTCGAGCTGAGGGAACAGCCAATTCTCTAACATCTCCAGATACTGTAGTCCAGTTACGGAGCACCTTCGAAGAAAAAGGGACCAAAAACTTTATTGGCTGAAATGGCGAACAAATGTACAACTAAATGATACTTTATAGCTCCCTTAATTCGCCGACAGATAGTGCTTAGCTCTGCCTTTTGTCGTTGCAGAGTTTTAAATTCCTAAAGTTGTGGTATTCTTTTTGAATCACCCTGTATATTGCCTGGTATAACAGTTCTGAAGCAAATGCTGTAAAGTGCTTCCTTCAGTCTAGGAATCAAGTTGAATCGCACAGGCTTAGGTCTGGGTAGTTTGATGGGTGGTAAAGCATTTCCCAGCCGCACCGATTGAACGAATCATTCAGCACTCGGGCGAACACTGTGCTGCAAAGTAATGGGCGACTCTTGCATAAAGTGTCGCCGATTTCTCTTCTAAGCTGGTCGCAGGCTGTGTTTCAAAAGTGAACAGCTGAGATAAAAGAGCGGCGACGCTTTCTGCAGGGGCCAGCCGTTATTTTGCAGAACTATGCTCGGCCACATTTGACGCAAGTTGTGACTGCTTTGTTCGGACGATGTGGTATTGAAGTGCTGTATCACCCAACACACTCCCCGGACTTCAGCCCTTTGTGGTCGCCGCAGTAAACTGAAGGAAGCATTTATAGGCAATAGATCACTCCACTCGAACTGTCAACTCAACTGGCGCTTTTAAGGCATCTCTGGCAACGGGTTATACACAATACTCGTGACTATTCTGAAGGATAGTAAACCTAAAAACATCTGTCTATTTTGTATAAGTTGTAAATAAATAGACGCCAACTTAAAGTTCTAACAAGCTTAGTTTTAAAAGAGTCAATGATCTAAGTGGGGCAGACATCAAACGGTAAGCTCGACACAAATTTAACGATATATGGCACTCAATCAAATGCCGGGGCAATTTTGCGAAATGGCAGCGTAAGTGATCAGTTTTGTATGAAAAAAAGAGAGAGTGGCGGATGGATAGTTTTCTAAATACTAATATCGGTCGATCAGCATTTGAAATTACCAAGGAATCCATCTGACTACGCATGCAGTAGCTTAGATTATCAGAATCTTAAAACGATACAGCGCGTCGCAGGAGGAATGGTCAATATTCCGGGATGTGACAGGAACGATCGTTCCAAACAAAAAGGTTTAGTAAACATGAGCTGTAAAATGTATGCTTCATCTTCGATACTGTAAAAAAAAAAAAAATCTATTCTACAGTAAGCTCTCTGTATTTTCGGAGTAAATGGTACACACTAAAAAATGAAAAAAAATGTCTGGTAAACATGCGCACTACATTGCATATCTTAAGAGGAGTGAGCACTTGATCAGTAGAAGAGGAGAGTTTCACTGTAGCGAAGATGAACAAGTGCTCACAGCTTCCAAAGTATCATTACAGAGCCCATTTTTACTACACACTTTTTCCTTGTTCTGATCCACACTATCTGCTTTCTACACGGAAAGCAAAGTGCTTGAGGTAGAAGAGATTATTTCACAGTATCCCAGCCTTTAAAATATTCATTTTAGAGCCGATAGTAGACTTTTTTTTGCTCCGAATGCTGGTTCCTGTCATCTCTCTGAATACTGACCATTTCTCCTGGTACACTCTGTACTGTTGTCGTTCACAACGTTCTCCATTACTCTTCTGACGAGCAGCTGCTATTTAAAGTAGGAGAGGAAGTGACTTGAAGTAGGAGCGCCGTTCAACAAGTAACGCAACTCCTTCTTTACTCGGACGGTTCCGGTTGAAGGAAAGCGGAATTACTTGTGGGGCATCATGGAACGTTCGTACTTCAGCCCCTATAGTTTCATGAAGTTCCAATAGGTGGGGGCTTTATACGCAGCCTACAAAATGTCGTTTGTTCCAAGCAGAGTGTCGTCATTTAGTTTCTCATGGGGGAAAACCAAAGCACTGCAGATAATCATAGGCGCTCGCAGAATGTCTACGGCCGGCCAGTGTGGCCGTGCTGTTCTAGGCGCTTCAGTCTGGAACCGCGTGACCGCTACGGTCGCAGGTTCGAATCCTGCCTCGGGCATGGATGTGTGTGATGTCCTTAGGTTAGTTAGGTTTAAGTAGTTCTAAGTTCTAGGGGACTGATGACCATAGATGTTAAGTCCCATAGTGCTCAGAGCCATTTGAACCATTTGAATGTCTGCGGGCACCTCGCAATGAACGAAAGCGCGGTGAGTTGTTGGGCGGGGTGTTCGTCATCATCTCAGCTGCGTGGCGCGAACCTGTTCGATCTCCGGCGTTCCGGCACACAGCTGCGGCTCTTCCAGTGTTGGTGCGTGCGGACAGTCTCACTCCAGGTGATCACAGTCAAACAACTCGCTGCCCAAGCTAATGTCACAGCTGGGGAGTTGGGTTGTTTTGAACCATTTGGGGAGGAGAACAGACGGCGAGATCATCAGTCTCCTCGGATTAGGGAAGGTCGGGGAAGGAAGTCGGCCGGGCCCTTTGAAAGGAGCCATCCCTAGGGAAATCACGGACAACTTAAATCAGGATGGCCGGACGCGGGATTGAACCCCGCCGTCTTACCGAATGCCAGTGCAGTGTGCTAACCACTGCGCCATTCGCTCGGTGTCACAGTTGGTAACGCTGACACACTCTTCCACCAGTTGGACCAGTCAAAGTTGTGTTCCCGCTCTATTCCTCGCCGCCTGACAAGATGCCGTAAAGACCAACGAAGGACCATCTGTGCGGAACTGCTTGCACGTTACGAGGCTGATCGTGACAATTTTTTGTCAAACATCGTCACAGGCAATGAAACATTGGTTCATCACTTCGAACCAGAAACAAAACGTCAGTCCTTGGGGTGGCGCCACACGACCTCTCCCCGGAGGTAGTAGTTCAAAGCCGCACCATCAGCCGGTAATATATGAAGATGGTATCTTCATATATTACCATCTTCAAATACTTCAGGCTAACCGGCCATCGACCTCCTTATTCTGTGCTGGATTCACACGCATTGCCAGAACTCTTACGGGACTCGGTAAGATTGTCTGCCGCGAGTAATGAGTGTAATGGGCAGGGGCACTACGAATGTAGTGTGTGAGCATTTAGTTCTGAATGTGGGTCTCACGGGGAGCGTGCAAGGGATAAATCCCTGTAGTCGCACTATCCTCTGTGCCCTTGGTGGCTCATATGGTTAGAGCGTCTGCCATGTAAGCAGGAGATCCCTGGTTCGAGTCCCGGTCGGGGCACACATTTTCAGTTATCTAGGGATGCTGAAAGACAACATCCGACGCCAATGCCTCACCATAACTCCGGACATGCTTTACAGTGCTGTTCACAACATTATTCCTCGACTACAGCTATCGTTGAGGAATGATGGTGGACATATTGAGCATTTCCTGTAGAGAACATAGCTTTGTCTTACTTTTTTTATGCTAATTATTGCTATTCTGATCGGATGAAGCGCCATCTGTCGGACATGTTTTGAACTTTTGTATTTTTTTGGTTCTAATAAAACCTCATGTCATTCCAAGCATGTGTGTCAATTTGTACCTCTCTATCTACATTATTTAGTGATTTATGCAATTTTTAAATTTGAACTGACTTTTTGAGATTATATATATATATATATATATATATATATATATATATTAATTACTATGAATGAGTCAGTCTTTCAGCCGCTTCATTGGACAGCAAGCGAGAGCGAAGACGTTAAGTTCAAACTCTCTGGAGACAGAATATATCTGTCACAGACTTTCGTCAGAAATCGGCCATGCCAGAATACATAACATGCAGAAACAGTCGTGTTTTCCTGAAGGAGGGGCGTGAATATAAGAGAGGGGGCAATATGGGAAGAACGTTTTAGGTCGGTCCTCGCGGTAGAAAGACCATCGGTTTTCGTATTCCGAGAGGTGATCACCTCTAGATGTGCGGTGTTAGGGAGTGAAAGGTAAGTGCATGCACCACTGAATCCACTGTCGCCGCAGCGGGCTACATCTCAGGCGTAGAAAAATTCTGACCCGACAATACCGTAATATCTTCCCCACTTATGGGAATTAAACTGAAGAGCCAAAGAAACTGGTACACCTGCCCAATAACGTGTGGGGGCCCCGTGAGCACCCAGAAGTGCCGCAACACGAAGTGGTATGGCTCGACTAATGTCTGAAGTTCTCGTATTATTGGATGGAACTGACAACATTAATCCGTCAGGGTTGTCCATAAACCCGTAAGAGAACGAGGGGGAGGAGATCTCTTGTAAGTAGCGTGAATAAAATATCGCTGTGTGTAAGAAGCGTGAAGCGAACTTTATATGTATCCTGATGGCTAAAAGAGCCACGCGCACTTTGAATAAGAAAATGGTGTCTGACATTGAAATCAAGGTAAAAGATTGGGTCGCCACTAACTCCAACCACACGACAAATAAGAGGTTGCGCTGAGTCGGAAAATTACTTAATTTATTCATAAGAAAAACGAAAGAACATTCATGGTTAAGTCACTGATAAACAATGGAATGAAGTTACTAATATAATCCAGGAATTGTTCCCATGAATCAAATATTGAATAAAGTAAAGATTGGACGAACATTGAGCATAAGTACAGCTTACAGCAACATTCCTGAAAACAAGATTTATTCCAGAGCACCTGTGCACATGGAAACGCTATGGATGGGTGAACAAGGAAAACTACAAGGTAAATGGCGTAGGTAACGGAGACGTAACATCGGTACACTGGATAAGATTGGAGGCAAAATTATTTATTCCTTAAAACAGTGATGTAAAGCATCTATAGAACTGCTCTTGCCAGGTTGTTGTTGTTGTTGTGGTCTTCAGTCCTGAGACTGGTTTGATGCAACTCTCCATGCTACTCTATCCTGTGCAAGCTTTTTCATCTCCCAGTACCTACTGCAACCTACATCCTTCTGAATCTGCTTAGTGTATTCATCTCTTGGTCTCCCTCTACGATTTTTACCCTCCACGCTGCCCTCCAATACTAAATTGGTGATCCCTTGATGTCTCAGAACATGTCCTACCAACCGATCCCTTCTTCTGGTCAAGTTGTGCCACAAACTGCTCTTCTCCCCAATCCTATTCAATACTTCCTCATTAGTTATGTGATCTACCCATCTAATCTTCAGCATTCATCTGTAGCACCACATTTCGAAAGCTTCTGTTCTCTTCTTGTCCAAACTATTTATCGTCCATGTTTCACTTCCATACATGGCTACACTCCATACGAATACTTTCAGAAATGACTTCCTGACACTTAAATCAATACTGGATGTTAACAAATTTCTCTTCTTCAGAAACGCTTTCCTTGCCATTGCCAGTCTACATTTTATATCCTCTCTACTTCGACCATCATCAGTTATTTTGCTCCCCAAATAGCAAAACTCCTTTACTACTTTAAGTGCCTCATTTCCTAATCTAATTCCCTCAGCATCACCCGACTTAATTAGACTACATTCCATTATCCTTGTTTTGCTTTTGTTGATGTTCATCTTATATCCTCCTTTCACGACACTGTCCATTCCATTCAACTGCTCTTCCAAGTCCTTTGCTGTCTCTGACAGAATTACAATGTCATCGGCGAACCTCAAAGTTTTTATTTCTTCTCCATGAATTTTAATACCTACTCTGAATTTTTCTTTTGTTTCCTTTACTGCTTGCTCAATATACAGATTGAACAACATCGGGGAGAGGCTACAACCCTGTCTTACTCGACTCGTATAACTGCCATCTGGTTTCTGTACAAATTGTAAATAGCCTTTCGCTCCCTGTATTTTACCCCTCCCACCTTTAGAATTTGAAAGAGAGTATTCCAGTCAACATCGTCAAAAGCTTTCTCTAAGTCTACAAATGCTAGAAACGTAGGTTTGCCTTTCCTTAATCTTTCTTCTAAGATAAGTCGTAAGGTCAGTATTGCCTCACGTGTTCCAGTGTTTCTACGGAATCCAAACTGATCTTCCCCGAGGTTGGCTTCTACTAGTTTTTCCATTCGTCTGTAAAGAATTCGTGTTAGTATTTTGCAGCTGTGACTTATTAAGCTGATAGTTCGGTAATTTTCACATCTGCCAACACCTGCTTTCTTTGGGATTGGAATTATTATATTCTTCTTGAAGTCTGAGGGTATTTCGCCTGTTTCATACATCTTGCTCACCAGATGGTAGAGTTTTGTCAGGACTGGCTCTCCCACGGCCGTCAGTAGTTCCAATGGAATATTGTCTACTCCGGGGGCCTTGTTTCGACTCAGGTCTTTCAGTGCTCTGTCAAACTCTTCACGCAGTATCATATCTCCCATTTCATCTTCATCTACATCCTCTTCCATTTCCATAATATTGTCCTCAACTACATCGCCCTTGTATAAACCCTCTATATACTCCTTCCACCTTTCTGTCTTCCCTTCTTTGCATAGAACTGGGTTGCCATCTGAGCTCTTGATATTCATACAAGTGGTTCTCTTCTCTCCAAAGGTCTCTTTAATTTTCCTGTAGGCAGTATCTATCTTACTCCTAGTGAGATAGGCCTCTACATCCTTACATTTGTCCTCTAGCCATCCCTGCTTAGCCATTTTGCACTTCCTGTCGATCTCATTTTTGAGACGTTCGTATTCCTTTTTGCCTGTTTCACTTACTGCATTTTTATATTTTCTCCTTTCATCAATTAAATTCAATATTTCTTCTGTTACCCAAGGATTTCTACTAGCCCTCGTCTTTTTACCTACTTGATCCTCTGCTGCCTTCACTACTTCATCCCTCAAAGCTACCCATTCTTCTTCTACTGTATTTATTTCCCCCATTCCTGTCAATTGCTCCCTTATGCTCTCCCTGAATCTCTGTACAACCTCTGGTTCTTTTAGTTTATCCAGGTCCCATCTCCTTAAATTCCCACCTTTTTGTAGTTTCTTCAGTTTTAATCTACAGGTCATAACCAATAGAGTCCACATCTGCCCCTGGAAATGTCTTACAATTTAAAACCTGGTTCCTAAATCTCTGTCTTACCATTATATAATCTATCTGATACCTTTTAGTATCTCCAGGGTTCTTCCATGTATACAACCTTCTTTCATGATTCTTAAACCAAGTGTTAGTTATGATTATGTTGTGCTCTGTGCAAAATTCGACCAGGCGGCTTCCTCTTTCATTTCTGTCCCCCAATCCATATTCACCTACTATGTTCCCTTCTCTCCCTTTTCCTACACTCGAATTCCAGTCACCTATGACTATTAAATTTTCGTCTCCCTTCACAATCTGAATAATTTCTTTTATTTCATCATATATTTCTTCAATTTCTTCGTCATCTGCAGAGCTAGTTGGCATATAAACTTGTACTACTGTAATAGGCGTGGGCTTCGTATCTATCTTGGCCACAATAATGCGTTCACTATGCTGTTTGTAGTAGCTTACCCGCATTCCTATTTTCCTATTCATTATTAAACCTACTCCTGCATTACCCCTATTTGATTTTGTGTTTATAACCCTGTAGTCACCTGACCAGAAGTCTTGTTCCTCCTGCCACCGAACTTCACTAATTCCCACTATATCTAACTTTAACCTATCCATTTCCCTTTTTAAATTTTCTAACCTACCTGCCCGATTAAGAGATCTGACATTCCACGCTCCGATCCGTAGAACGCCAGTTTTCTTTCTCCTGATAACGACATCCTCTTGAGTAGTCCCCGCCCGGAGATCCGAATGGGGGACTATTTTACCTCCGGAATATTTTACCCAAGGTAACTAAGGTAACTAAGTACAATTGCTTGTGAAACGCTATACGTTTCACAACAAAGTCATGTGCCCATGTGGTTCGCGGAGACACAGTTTCTAACCTGCCGTGACGAAATTTTGGTAACATCAAACCACTCAGTCGTGAACAATTAACATTTTACAGAGGACACATTTGAATAGACAAAGGATAATGGCAGAAGGCCAGCAAACTCTCATATTAACCCATGTGGATGGTTTCCACCGGACATAAGGTAATGAGCCAAAGAAAAGTCTCAAAGAAGCAAAAATTGCCAAGATTCGAAAAGATTAGAATGCATACACACACAGTTGCAGGAACACGAATATTCATACTGATCCGAGGGCGCTTCAACAAACACAACAGCTTTGTGCTACGTTCTTCTTACGGAACAAAGTCGCGTCTGCATTAGGAATCAAACTGAAAGTCGGCAAAAGCCTTTCATTCCTTGCTACGACCCAGCAAATGAATCTTTATAAATGAAACGCGAGACTAAAAGCTAAAACCTCCCCTCTTCGTACGAGACAACGCTCCACGCGGTTGAGTCGTCACCCTTCTTCGAAGAGGCTTCGGCTGCAGACCCTCGGCGAGCTGGAAGTAGACTGACCGTCTCACACATTCCAACGTCTCCCACGCGACCCCGTGGCCAGGAAAACACAGAGATGATGCTTCCGCCACCAACCTAACACCGGTGACTTTCACACAAGGGTAGCAAACCTCTTTGCCTACCTGAAAACTACAACCACCGTATAGCAAAATGAAACACACCCACATTCATTCACTCACGCAAGACAGAGAGTTGCGTATCATTGGAAAGCAAATAAAATGATAATGTAAGGGGCCACAGGACCCTTTCACTCTTCTCAACACCATGTTGCAAGGCATCCCATATATGCTAAATAAATTTCATGTGTAGGGAGTTCGGTGGCCAAGGAAAGTGTTTCAACTCAAACATGTGTTCCTGGAGCCACTCTGTAGCAATTGTGGACATGTGGAGTGTCGCATTATCCTGCTGGAATTGCCCAAGTCCGTCGGTATGCACAATGGATATGAACGGATGCAGGTGATCAGACAGGATGCTTACGTACGTGTCACCTGTTAGGTCGTATCGAGACGTATCAGGGGTCCCACATCACTCCAACTGCATACACCCCACACCGTTACAGAGCCTTCACCAGCTTGAACAGTCGCCTTCTGACATCCAGGGTCCATGGACTCATGAGGTTGTCTCCATACCCGTACGCGTCCATTCACTCGATACAATTTGAAAAGAGACTCGTCCGACCAGGCAACATGTTTCCAGTCATCAACAGTCCAATGTCGGTGTTGATTGGCCGAGGCGAGGAGTAAATATTTGTGTCGTGTAGTCATCAAAGTTATACGAGTGGGCCTTCGGCTCCGAAAGCCCATATCGATGATGTTTCGGTGAATAGTTCGCAAGCTGACACTAGTTGATGGTCCAGCATTAAATATGCGGCAATTTGGGGAAGGGTTGCACTTCTGTCTCGTTCAACGATTCTCTTCAGTCGTCGTTGGTACCGTTCTACATCTACATCTACATTTATACTCCGCAAGCCACCCAACGGTGTGTGGCGGAGGGCACTTCACGTGCCACTGTCATTACCTCCCTTTCCTGTTCCAGTCGCGTATGGTTCGCGGGAAGAACGACTGTCTGAAAGCCTCCGTGCGCGCTCTAATCTCTCTAATTTTACATTCGTGATCTCCTCGGGAGGTATAAGTAGGGGGAAGCAATATATTCGATGCCTCATCCAAAAACGCACCCTCTCGAAACCTGGCGAGCAAGCTACACCGCGATGCAGAGCGCCTCTCTTGCAGAGTCTGCCACTTGAGTATATTAAACATCTCCGTAACGCTATCACGGTTACCAAATAACCCTGTGACGAAACGCGCCACTCTTCTTTGGATCTTCCCTATCTCCTCCGTTAGACCGATCTGGTACGGATCCCACACTGATGAGCAATACTCAAGTATAGGTCGAACGAGTGTTTTGTAAGCCACCTCCTTTGTTGATGGACTACATTTTCTAAGCACTCTCCCAATGAATCTCAACCTGGTACCCGCCTTACCAACAATTAATTTTATATGATCATTCCACTTCAAATCGTTCCGCACGCATACTCCCAGATATTTTACAGCAGTAACTGCTACCAGTGTTTGCTTCGCTATCATATAATCATACAATAAAGGATCCTTCTTTCTATGTATTCGCAATACATTCGCAATACATTCTTGTAGGATCTTCTTCCGTCCGCAGTGATGTCGGAGATTTGATGTTTTACCGGATTCCTGATATTCACGCTACACTCGTGAAATAGTCGTACGGGAAATTCCCCACGTCATCGCTACCTCGGAGATGCTGTGTCGCATCGCCCGGGCGCCGCCTATAACACCACGTTTAAACTAAATTAAATCTTGATAACCTGTCGTTGTAGCAGCAGTAACCGATGTAACAATTGTGGCACACACTTACACAGGCGTTGCCGACCGCAGCGCCGTGTTGTACCTGTTTACATATCTCTGTATTTGAATAAGCGTGCCTATACCAGTTTCTTTGGCGCCTCAGAGTATACACTAGTAGGTTTTTTATCATAATAGATTGTGCACTGGAAATGATTCGGAAATAACGTTGTTTCCACTAGTTTCCCACTACGTATAAACTAGTTCGCATGACTAGTCCTAAATAACAGATTTTCTGTTGTTATTTGCACCCACCTTGACGCGCTGGAACCGACCCACAGCCACAATATAACTGGTCACGCAGGATGACTGAGTCGATGCCTTTCCATTCACAGCTCAGCTTTTTGTCAATACTCTATCGAGAAATCTTCGAATAACGTTATTAGAGGTATGGCGACTGTCTATTATTAATTTATCTCAAGAAGCCGTACAGGCACAGCCGGTGGAAGTAATCAGTGAGTTACGGGCTATTAATTAATCTCAGCCAGGGACCATCGGACTTATTAAGGGGGCGAGGGACAGGGTGGTGTACTAACACAGCTTCTTACCGTCTGAGGTGGTTGAGGCAGTCGCTGAGGTAAACACAGTAGACTCTGTTTTGGGAGGACGAAAGTGCCATTCACATTCCCGCCATTCGGGTTTAGGTTTCCTGAAATTTCTCCTAATCGCTTGAGACGAATGCTTCGATGGTTCCTTTCAAACGGCACGGCCGATTTACTTCCCAATCCTTTGCTAATCCAAGCTTTTGATCCGTCACTCACGAGCTAATCGTCGGCTGGATGTTATTCCACATGATTGTCGGAAACTAACTGAAAAACTCGTATGGGTTTTGCAGTGTCAGCTGTGCTGGAAACAAACTGTTACTTAAAAAATTCAATACGTTCCGCTATTTCAGAGTTAATTTTCGTTGAAGTTATTAGACAATCAGGCGATCGCGCGTGCAAATTCAAGCGGCCCGCCAGATACAACTAGTGTTAGTGGTGTCAGCTGCTGGGGTAGCGCGGATGGCCTCGGCTTTAATCTTTACTACCGTCATAAGCTGAATTTTTGTATCGCTCTCTTTTCGGTTTGAGGAAAGCTAACGAACAACACTTTCGCTGACAGCGTCTCTAGTGGGACGCTTGAATTTGCGCGTGCAACGGCCTGTGACAGGCTTTCGATTCTAATTAACCCGGAAACGGACTGATGTATCGAATTTTTTTCTTAACAGTTATTTCTCAGCACAGAAAACCCTGCAATACGCTCCCAAGCATTTCAAACCGTTTCTGACCACATTATATGCATAGATTTGGGCTGTGATCCGTCTATGAAACTAGATAAAAGGCTGTTCTTGTTCTTTCATTCGCGTTTCTGTTCTTCTTGTTTGGGAAGCATATTCAATAGACTGTAATACATGTTTGTATGTAATACTTTCCTCATACAAGAATTACTGATTTATTTTTATTTTACAAAAAATGGTTCAAATGGCTCTGAGCACTATGGGACTTAACGTCTGAGGTCATCAGTCCCCTAGAACTTAGAACTACTTAAACCTAACTAACCTAAGGACATCACAGACATCCATGCCCGAGGCAGGATTCGAACCTGCGACCGTAGTGGTCGCGCGGTTCCAGACTGTAGCGCCTAGAACCGCTCGGCCACCCCGGCCGGCTTTTATTTTATAGTTCTTTGTTATTCTTTTGTTAGGTGAGTAACAATTTTTCTAGCAAAATTCCTTTAGGTTAAATTGCTATTTGTTTCTACTGAAGGTTTGTGATGGTACTAGTGCATGTGTGTGGCGTTCTGGGGTTGTACTTGGATGTCCGGTTTTCGGCGTTTTACGTTTAGAGTTAACGCTTCACCTTCACTGTTTATTGTGTTTTGATTGTCGTTGTGTGTGTGTGTGTGTGTGTGTGTGTGTGTGTGTGTGTGTGAGAGAGAGAGAGAGAGAGAGAGAGAGAGAGAGAGAGAGAGAGAGAGAGAGAGAGAGAGCGATCCATGTTAGACGTTTCATTTTCATGCTTTATTAGGTGTGGAGCAATGGTAGAACGGATATTTCTTATTTCCATGTTTCCAGCTTGTTATGTGTTCTTTAACCTAGTTTTGAAATTTCGGCCGGTGATTTCTAACAATATAGGTAAACTCACATAAAAACAGCCGCAACCGAAAAGTAATAAATGACCAAACTAATATAAGTAACAACTGACTGATAACGTTAGCCACTGAAAGAACAACAAGAAGTAGAGGTATGTAGTAAACCCAGATAAGATAAGAAAAATTTAAAAAAAGGCCACAGCACACGCGAACGCCCACATACACAAAACAATATTCAACTACATGAGGTGAAGTGTTAAGTCTAAACATTTTCATAAAACGCCGGAAACTGTGCTACGAAAAGTTGTTTGTCAACTAACAAGAAGAGGACAGCCGGCCGCGGTGGTCTAGCGGTTCTAGGCGCTCAGTCAGGAACCGCTTGACTGCTACGGTCGCAGGTTCGAATCCTGCCTCGGGCATGGATGTGTGTGATGTCCTTAGGTTAGTTAGGTTTAAGTAGTTCTAAGTTCTAGGGGACTTATGACCACAGATGTTGAGTCCGATAGTGCTCAGAGCCAAAGAAGAGGACAACGACAAAAAACGGTTACGTAGTAACAAATATGTAATTATTATGCTATGCAAAAATTACACACAGAAACAAACAATATTACAGGTTACAGAAGATTCTTTACAAATTAAAAAAAAGCGAAACGCGTATAGCACAGTAAAAACAATCCTTCAATTAGTTGCATTAGACGAACATTGCCGCGCAGAGTGGTCGCGCGGTTTGGGACTCCTCTCGCCTTCACACACACATGAACATTTGAACGAACATATCCAGGAATATAGGCGGAAGAAAGGAATGATGGAAAACATAAAAGAAATATGGCGACATTCATACGCTCCACGATAATCTGAGATGGGGACTGGAAAGACTATAAAATAAACCGGTTGAGAATCGAGAAATGGCATTGGCTGTTAACAGCTCGCTTATTTTAAGTTCTTTGTATCAAAGGTCTAGGGGCGACCGATTACGTCACGCGGAACAACTTTTGTCGTAGAGAAAATGTTCGCTGATGCTTCGTGGCGGCGCTAGGGAGTCTTTTTGTGTGTTGGTTGTGCCCCTGAGAGGTGACACGGAGAAGGCGCTTTGCCGCGTCCATATGCAATGTGTACTGCCGCTAATCCAGTCGTCTGCACAGCATTAACAGTGGTAGGGCAGAGCAAAATTAAGCTATCTTATTCGCTTCTAAACTTTGTCTCCTCCAAGAGACACCCATTCCTAATGTTTTCTTGATAAAAATTACTCTATCGGCTTACAGGACTAGGGAGTTCGCGGGACACCTCGTTCGTAGTTCCTACCAGTTCGCCGAGCCAGTTTTAGAACACGCAGCATCGGTATGATGCGTCAGCAGATATTTCGCCTTCAACAAACGCTGTTCCCCAAGACGCGATCTCTTACTCCTGGATGTCTAACGCAAAGGCTGTTAAGTATCTTGTACATATGGGGATAAACCATCCGTAAGAGAATAAGCAGTAAAACGGGTCATCTGGACAAATGGCCGGAAATGTTTTCCAAGGTAGGAAGGAGGAGATAAAATACCTTTGACATTATAGGTTCCAGTGGTTTCAAGCACACATGGTAACTGACCAGGCAAGAGGGTTATATCTGTTCGTGCTAGGGTTTTAGCTCCACTCTCAAGAGGACAATGAGGTGGGGCAGCATCATGTAGAAGCCATTCCACCCTTCGTAGCACAAAAGCCACGTCTTCCAGAGTGGGACAAAGCGCCGCCCTCAGGCAGTGCAGAGGCGCACTTGGATGTTCTAACGTCTCCACAACGCATCCCATACATTCTCCTCGATGGAATTGTGTGTGTGAAATCTTATGGGACTTAGCAGCTAAGGCTGTGAGGCGTCGTGGACGGGCGGCAGGTCCCACGCTGACACCACACCACTGAACCGCTACTGCAGACAGGATATACCCGCGATCGTGTTCGAGAGCGTTCCTGGGCGCACTGTGTGTCCGCCCTTCTCCCCATACGAGGATACTTCCTGCAATATCGAACATGACGGTTTTGGTGGTCCAGGTGTCACAGTGTGGGGACACGTAAATTGCATGGGCGTACCGACCTCCAATTTTTTGAACACGATGAACTCACCAGTCAGTGTTACTGTGACACTGCACCCCACCCTACGTCCGGCTTTTCTGGGGTTGTTCTTCAGTTTTATGGTCGACACAGCTCCACCGCATCAAATGGAGCAGATGGAGCAGTTCTTGGAATGAGAGGATATTCGGCGAATGTACTGGCCCTGCCCTTTTCCCAGACTTAAATTCCATCGAGGAGAATGTATGGGGTGCGTTGTGGAGACGTTAGAACATCAAAGTGCGCCGAGACCATGCAGCAGTTGAAACCCCCCCCCCCCTTCCCCCTCCCCAAGAACTCTTTGCCAACCTTGTGGCCAGATGACTGGGTGTTGTGTGATGTCCTTAGGTTAGTTAGGTTTAGTTAGTTCTAAGTTCTAGGGGACTGATTACCATAGATGTTAAGTCACATAGTGTTCAGAGCCACGTTCCAGAGCGAGCATCTGCGTCCGCGGTGATCATACACCCTCTTAAGAATCTTGTCGTGCGTCTTGTAATGTGTAAAGGACCATCGTGAACCACGTGGAATTCATTGTAATCATAATCACTGTCTTCACTTCTGTTCGTCGCATTACGTATTTCCTTTAGTTACCTTCTCTACGAAGCTGTGGAATTTCCTTCTCTGCATGGTCCAACTTTCACCGGGCTATGTTACTTGGCCTTTGACACATGCGAAAGTTACTTCCGTCCTTAAGTTTTCCACACCAGTGTATGTTATTCTCCATATCACAAGAATATTAGGCCTCGCTCGTCACTATCTATTACAGCGCAGACAGACGCCCACCGACAATCTTTCTTTCCACGAACAATACGAGACTGAAACTTCCTTGCAGATTAAAACTGTGTGCCCGACCGAGACTCGGAAGGTAGGAGACGAGATACTGGCAGAAGTAAAGCTGTGAGGACCGGGCGTGAGTCGTGCTTCGGTAGCTCAGATGGTAGAGCATTTGCCCGCGAAAGGCAAAGGTCCCGAGTTCGAGTCTCGGTCGGGCACACAGTTTTAATCTGCCAGGAAGTTTCATATCAGCGCACACTCCGCTGCAGAGTGAAAATCTCATTCTGGAAACATCCCCCAGGCTGTGGCTAAGCCATGTCTCCGCAGTATTCTTTCTTGCAGGAGTGATAGTTCTGCAAGGTTCACAGGAGAGCTTCTGTAAAGTTCGGAAGGTAGGAGACGAGATACTGGCGGAAGTAAAGCTGTGAGGACCGGGCGTGAGTCGTGCTTCGGTAGCTCAGATGGTAGAGCATTTGCCCGCGAAAGGCAAAGGTCCCGAGTTCGAGTCTCGGTCGGGCACACAGTTTTAATCTGCCAGGAAGTTTCATATCAGCACACACTCCGCTGCAGAGTGAAAATCTCATTCTGGAATACGAGACTGGACTAGAAGGGAGAGCCGATAGAGGTACTCAAGGTAACCTCCGCCACACACCGTCAGGTGGCTTGCGGAGTATGGATGGAGATGTACGGGTGTGATTGTGTCTCATTCAAACACTACGACACACACACACACACACACACACACACACACACACACACACACACACACACACACACCACACCTTTCAAGGTGGAGGTAGAGATCACACCTGCCACTTTTCATTTACCTCTAGAGCCTTAATTCAGTCTTTGTAGCCGCCTGCTCTATGCAAACAGAGCTACATTCTCGGATGAACTCAATTTCCCAGCGCACCGCGGGGCGTGACCTCGGCGAGAACCAGTCCGCGACGTGTGGCCTCCATTAAGCGATTACCCGCCCGCCGCCGCACTCGCCCTGTCTTAACTGGCGCAGAGGGCCGGATGTGGCCCTCTTATCAGTCGGCCGCCGCCCCTGCTAAGTAAAACAGCCGTCGCCGCTGAGTGAGTGCAGCTTAAGCGCCGCATTGATCCGCCGTCAGTTCGCGTCAATCTCCTAATTATTGTGAGGCCTCAGCTGCCGCGCGTTCTCCTGCCCAGGTCAGCCAATTGTGCTGAGTGCGCGGCGCCGCACCACTACACGTCAGCGATCAATGCAGCACCAAGACTCGAAGGTGTGCCGCGTTAGCCTAAGTACACACAATTTTTCTGGGTCATCGTCTTCGCCACCTTACGGCGTCAAACGAACGTTAATACGAGCGTTACCCATAAAGAATTGCATCGCATTTTTTCTCAACTGAAAACAATGCGACGAATGCGAAACGTTGTGCATGTATTATTTCAAGTCTCCTGAGCGAGTGCGCCAAGTTTCCGTCACTTCCGACGGATAGCGTAGCTGCAGGACAGTTCAAAATGGCCGGCCGAAGTGGCCGAGCGTTTCTAGGCGCTGCAGTCTGGAACCGCGCGACCGCTACGGTCGCAGGTTCGAATCCTTCCTCGGGCGTGGATGTGTGTGATGTCCTTAGGTTAGTTAGTTTTAACTAGTTCTAAGTTCTAGGGGACTGATGACCTCAGAAGTTAAGTCCCATAGTGCTCAGAGCCATTTGAACCATTTTTTGAGTTCAAAATGGCGTCTGTAGGTGATGTACGTTACAAGCAACGTGCCGTCATTGGATTTCTCACTACAGAGAAAGAAACTGTGGGGAATATTCGTAAACGCTTGTGCCAAGTCTACGGAGCATCTACCGTCGACAGTAGTAGTCCGCAGCTCGCCGTCTCGCGGTCGCGTTCTCGCTTCGTGACCACGGGGTACCGGGTTCGATTCCCGGCGGGGTCAGGGATTTTCACCTGCCGCGAGATGACTGGTTGTTTGTGTTGTACTCATCATTTCATCATCATTCATGGAAGTGGCGAAGACTGGATTTAGCAAAGGTTGTGAATTTGAACGGGCGCTGATACCAGCGCAGTTGAGCGCCCCCCAAACCAAACATCATCAACATCATCATCATCATCATCATCATCATCATCAACAGAAGTTTGAGTCACTCGCTGGGCACGGAGGGTGCGGCCATCAGAAGGCGGTTCAGTAAAGCTCCACGATTTTCAGTGGTCAGGGAGACCATCCACGGTTGACACACCTGACCTAGCCCACTCGGACTTCCACTTGTTTGGGTCATTAAAGGATGCCATTCGTGGAATACATTTTGAGGACAATGAGGAGGTGATTCACACAGTGAAGCACTGGTTCCACCACCAGGACAAGGATTGGTACCAACATAACGCACATTCCCTAGTTCCGCGCTAGAGGAAGGCCATAGAACGGGATGGAGATTACAGGGAAAAATAGGATGCGTAGATAAAGTACCATTCTTTCGTGTGTATTATTCTCATTATGTTCGATACAGAATTGTTGAAGAAAAAACTGCGGCGCGTTTCTTTCTGGGCAACCCTCGTGCTTCTCTGTTCCATTCGCGAATGGATAAATTTCCGTATGAGCTCTAATTTCTCGGAATTTTTTCGCCACAGCCATTTCGCGAGACATATGTGGGAAAACACAACAGGTTTTCCGAATAACCTTCGAACGTAAGCTCTCGGAAATCCGACAGTAAACATCTCTGGTGTACACAAGCCTCTCTTGCAGTGTCTTCCACTGGAGATTGATGAGCATCTCCGTCACGGTTTCCCGTCTATTACAGTGTACATCGTAACGGGTAATAATGGTAAAAAATTTTACTATATTCTTCTTCCATCATTTTAACTTAGCCTCAGGTAGCTGCGTGAACAGTTGCCTAAACTACTCCGCAGTTCTTGTGGTCGGGTCCGACGCTATTGCGCTGAGCTAGGGACGCCACCGCCGTATTGCTGAGTGAGTGACGCAAACTTTCTGCCACGAACCCCCCATTGGGAGCATCGGCTGACGTCACGTGAGGCACGCGAGAGACTGACCGAGGTAGCGGCCGAAACTGCGAGTCGCTCTCTCGCCTGCCAGCTTCCTTACTTTCTGGAAGTGTCCACCAGTCCTTCATATTGCGGGCGAAATACTTTTTCCGAACCATGCGCGGCTCAATCAGTGGCTGTACCACTTCGTGGTAGTTCCTGGGAATGAAACCTGTTTCTCATTTTACATGTAGAAAAGACATACCGGATGCCAACATGAGTTCCTGGTACCATCCTGCCGTGTACAACACTGTAAGCTCAGCATTCAGGGATATGACAGGGATGATCATTTGAAGCAGGAAGCTTCGTATGGATGTATGCCATATTCTGAACGCTTTCCGAGATACATTTAATATGAATTACTACTTGTTTTTCGTATTACTCGAGATATTGTTGGGTTTACACCTGTACACACGTACAGCAGTTATGAAACATTACAACATGCGAAACTTCCTGGCAGATTAAAACTGTGTGCCCGACCGAGACTCGAACTCGGGACCTTTGCCTTTCGCGGGCAAGTGCTCTACCATCTGAGCTACCGCAGCACGACTCACGCCCGGTCCTCACAGCTTTACTTCTGCCAGTATCTCGTCTCCTACCTTCCGAACTTCTTACAACATGCGTTTTACAAAACATCAATTGAAAACCATTATCGTACACGACACATTACAGCTGTTCTGCAGTTCACAATAAATGTCCGAATATCCTGCCGTTAACTTTAATGCATTTGTCCGTTTTGGGACAACAAGTTACGTTGCCTGACAGTCCTTCCCTGTTCCCTGAAGAGGGCAGCAACGTCCGTGATGAAACGAAGCAGCTCATCTCGTGTATTCACCTTTAGTTTCTACGCCTCAGACTTCATCCAATCCCATAAACAAAAATCTAATGGCTTAAGATCTGGAGATTTTGGTGGCCACTATTCTATTTTGACGGCCCATAGAGCGATTGGGGTAACTGCAGTTGAGATGTTTCCTCACACATCTGGCAAACTTCGAAGGAGCTCCGTCATACTGGATGAACATCGCAGTGCGCTGGCAGTTGGCAGCATTGGCATGCGGCTGGTACTGGCTTGTTCCGTAGCCTCTTCTCTACAGCTCCAGTTGGCGGAAACCTTAGCATTCACGGTTGTGTTGTTACAGTGTAAAGTATGGAACCCTGCGGAGACGGTCGGTCAATGCTATTTAAGGGGCTCCGGAACGCCCTATACTTGCAATGTTAAAATAACGCTTATAAAGTACATCTTTCCTCACAAAGTATTTGAGGTAGGAAGTTGAACTTTTTACAGATTATGTATTGGAATATGGGCTACAACTTAACACAGGGATTTTACAAAATTTTAGTTCAGTTATTAAAGATGATTTTTTTCAATTTTTTTATTTATATATTCAAAAATATACAGTTTTTTGGAAAAAGGCTGTGTTAAATTATGCAGAAGGTACTGTGTAACATTTACTGAAAGTTTGAAACAAATATGTTTGGAAGATCCTTAGAAAACATGTAATTAGTATGAGAAAATAAAAGTTTTGGGAATCGAGCGACAAAGATTGGATTAACTTTTTAGTGCATTCCAGGTCCATAGGATGGATTATCTTCATCCTCTGCAAACTCCTCCTCCAGCTTCCTCTTGTTCCTCCTCCTGTTTACTCTTGCTTGTATTTCTAGACTCTTTACAGCCCTGTCTGCAGCCCGAAGGCGTTCCTTGTCTAAAGCAAGCATCGCTCGTTGTTGTGTTCGTAGATTTTGCTACCATTTTCTTCAGTTGCAGTTACTGCAACACTGTTCCAAAAGGTGGTCATGTATGAACACTTATCACATTTCAGTTGTATTTCACTAGCAAGTCCTACGTGCTTTGTTATGGAGAGTTCCAGACCAACTTCACTACAATGAATACATGTTACACAGTTTGAAAAAATTCCTTTGAGAACCGACATATCAAATATTTCATTCACATCCGATTCGCCCATAAAACATTCATAGTTTTCACTCATTGAACCAAGCTTCTTCTCTGAAGTATTTTCTTTCCCACTTTGACTGCTATGGGCAGGTGTACTTGAGAGGTTAGGTTCACTCACTTGGTTACCGTCTTTATTGTTTACAGTAATAACACATACCTTTGGCTTTCCAACATTTCTCCTTTTCTTAAAAGCCTTCAGAGGATTTCTAATAACTTTACTTTTACTCATTATTATACTTCAACAAAACAGAGACTCAAGAAACAGAATTAATTACGAATATTTTCGAGATAACGACAGAGTAAATACAAACAATTGACAGTCACACCAGCGATATATATTGAACCATCACAGGTTAGCCACAACACATACTTTATCTCACATCACTAAAATGTACCTGATGAACACGGACGTTAATAATAACACCATTTGACAGCAGTTTAACTGCGCCACAGTGGGTCACGCCCATGTAGAACACATTTCAAGAAAAATTTAAAAATATTTGTAGTCTTCGGAATTGAATAAATTATATATCTATTAAAAGGTAATAGTCTGCAGATTCAGAAAACGCAAAAAAGTAAAAATTGAACTTTTCATGATTTTGAGCCTTTCCGGAGCCCCTTAAGCAACGTGCAGTCATTGAACTCTTGACAGCAGAAGGTGTCACCCCAAAGGAGATTCATCAGAGAATGAAGGCAGCTTACGGTGATGATGTTGATGTGAGTACTGTGCATTGTTGGGCGACTAAGTTTAAAGATGTTGCGGAGGAAACACCTGACCTGCGTGTTACAAACAAAGAGTTGGACGTCCTGTAACTGCAACCACGGCATCCTCCATACAGTCTAGATTTAGCACTGTCTGACTTCCATCTGTTCCCGATTATGAAAGACGATATGCGGGGACGTCACTATGCTTCTGATGAGGACGTTGAGAGAACTGTGAGAGAGTCGTTGCGGAAACAGTGTGTCGACTTCTTCAGTGACGGATTCAGAAAACTTGTTTATCGTTGGCAGAAATGTATCCAATTGGCTGGTGATTATGTGGAAAAGTGAATATTGGTAATTAAAGATCACATGCTAATGATTATTTCTCCGTTTGATTTACTAAAATATTCCAGTCGAAACCCAATTAATGAAGGTGGAGGCATTGCTTTTCATTCAACCGTCGTAGATACTGGTTTAAAAAGGACCTTCTGCCAGTGGCATATATCTTCCATGAAATTTCACCACTGTGTAACCGAGTTGAAATTTTATGAAACAGAACACAAATGACTCTCGTTTAATATTCTATAATACTGTTGAGTATTACACAAATATCGGGTATGTTGTCATTTCTATTGTGTAAAATGTTGTACGAAGAACCGACAGAATAGCCAATCATTGTGAATTGCAACAGTGGCGCATCAGCACTGCTTCACGGTACATTACATGAATACGACAACCACCTAAATCGAACTTGGTACAGGCCGGCCGGAGTGGCCGAGCGGTTAAAGGCGCTACAGTCTGGAACCGCACGACCGCTACGGTCGCAGGTTCGAATCCTGCCTCGGGCATGGATGTGTGTGATGTCCTTAGGTTAGTTAGGTTTAAGTAGTTCTAAGTTCTAGGGGACTTATGACCACAGCAGTTGAGTCCCATAGTGCTCAGAGCCATTTGAACCATTTTGAACTTGGTACAGTGTGAACACATATCTGTTCAGTCATTTCTGAGTGGATAGGAACAGAAGTAGGCTGTAGCGAAAGACGGCTAATATATAATACGGAAAAGAACCAACAGTGAACAATAAGACTGGAACACCAAGAACCAAGTGTACGGATTAAAAACTGTGTAAGACAGGGGAGCAGTCTTTCGCTTTTACTGTTCAATACACATTGGAGAAGCAATGACGGAGATAAAATAATTGTTGAAGAATGCGATTGAAATTCAAGGTGAAAGAATACGAGTGATCAGATTCTCTGATGACACTGCGATTTCCAATGAAAGTGGAGAAGAATTAAGGGATCTGTTCAATGGAATTAACTACTTCATGAGTACAGAAAATAATCCGAAGTAGGAGAAATGAGAAGTGTAACATCAAAATTCCTGATCACAAAGTCAACGCTGCTATCTTGGAAGAAAAACGACCCATTATGAACGAAGTAAGGATGACATAACAAGTAGACTAGCACAAGAGGGCATTCCTGGCCAACAAATAATTGAGGATGTAGGTTCCAAGTGCTACTCTGAGATGAGGAGGTTGGGGCGCGGGGGAAAAAAATAGTGGCGGGCTGTATCAAACCAGTCAGGAGACTGGTGACTCAAAAACGGAAACATGAGCACTGTTTCTACACATGCACTACAAATGGCGTTGGAAGTATACGTTATGACGACGAGAGACACCATAGTGACCAATTCCAATAGCCTCCAGAAGTCTTGGTGCTTAAAAGCGGAGCTCACTGCAATATGAAAGGGACTTAGACATGCTGAAGCTTAGATAAAGACAGAGTTCTGAGGGTTATCCAGAAAGGAAGTCTCTATCGGTCGCTAAATGGAAACCACAGCGAAAATCAGAAACATTTTATTTGCAAGAGTTAGCTACACTTTCCAGATACTTCTCTACATAGTCGCCGCTCCGACGTAAACATTTATTGGAGCGTTTTACCAAATTTCCAACACCATCCTCATAGAAGGCAGCTGCCTCTGCTTTCCGATAATTCTCTACGCTGTTCTATAGCGCGTAGCCTGTGCCCAAGTGTTGTCTTCGTATCCAGCGTTTCTTGTGAACAGAGATGATACTCAGGACTAGCCAATTAGGGCTGTGTTGTGGGTGATCGAACACTTCCCTTTGAAAAGTACTGCAGGAGCGTCTTCACTGCCCCTGCAGAGTGCGCCTGAGAAAGTGCGTGGCAGTTGTGTTAGGTGGGCTGCATTCATTAAGGCGAAGCCTTCAGCAGGCCCTCATACTTGGCGGGAGACATCGTTGTTCTAGGCACCTTTACTCGCTCACAGTGCGCTCACAACTGAAAAGAGCGTCTTGATGCGATCTACGGTCATACTAGAGACACTACCCAACACATCTGGTTTTCAGTGTGGTGTCCATTTCGCGACGGATCGGAACTTACTTTCTGGGCAACCCTCGTATTATTCTAATAGACTTGCAATCTGCATTGCTGGTAATACGTAATTATGTTATCAGTATCACCAGTAACTAGTTGGTGTACCAGATTATAAATCGGATTGCTGGGTCCTACTGCACCATATGAAGGAAATTATCATGCTGTGGGTGAAGGGACACCCTAGAATTGGGTGCAATGAAATAGTCCACACTTTCGCATTTGTATGCATTTGAAGGTCACTTTCGTACGTTTTTCTTGAATAAACTATGGTTTCTAACAACATGGCTGTATTGGAGTAGTGCTGGCCTGTATTATCGACCTGCTTTGTATAGCAGTCAATAATCAGGCACAAGAAACTGTTTTCAGCCCATAATGTGTAGGGTCTCATGTATGACAGGCATGTTGGGTTGGAGTAGTGTCAGCTTGGATCGAGGGCTGGATAAGGGGAGAGAGAGGCAGGAGGGGATAGCTATAGGGAAAGGGGACAAGAAGGGTAGGCACTAGGACAAGAAGAACAGAGTGTGAGGGGCTAGGAGACAGAGTATGGGGGGAGAGAAGGTGGACATCAGAGAGAGCAGTGAGAAGGGAATGGACAGAGATAGGATAGGATAGGAGCAGCTGTATGGGGAGAGAGAGGAGGATGATATGGTCAGAGAGAAGGGGAGGAGGAGATGAGAGAGGAAATTAAGAGACAGACTATGTGGGGATGAGGAGATAGACAGAGGTGGTGGACAGAGCGATGGAAAAGGAGGTGTGGGCAGTATCGTGATGAATCTTATGCAGATGAAGCTGTGGGGAAAAGGGCAATACGTCAATAAAAATTAAAGAATGTAGAAATAATTAAGAGGAATATATTTTGACTGAGGAAGACCCAAAAAAAGAGAGAATCGATGGGAGGAAGCTGCTGAAAGGTAAGCGGACTGAGAAGAAATGAGGAGGTCCTCTGGAGAGATGGCGAAGACATATGGAAAACACAGACTGGAAGACGGGACAGAATGTCAGAACATAAGTTAAGACATCACGGAGTAATTTCCATTGTGCTGGAGAGGGTGTAGAGCCTAAAAACTGCAGGGGAACAGAGAGATCGCAATATGTCCAACAAATAACTGAGTACATTAGGTGCAAGTGCTGCTCTGAGATTAAGGGTTTGGCACAGGAAATCAGTTTGTGGTGGGCCTAACAAACCAGAAAAAGAATGCATACATAAGGCTGACATAACTGACATTGACGTCCTGGTGCCCATATAAAGCACTTATCGCATCACGCGCCTGCAGCGACACAAAGCAGTCATCAGCCTCACAGTGGGAAGAAGTCCACATGCTTTGACTCATCAGTGTAATGTTGAATGTAAATTGCATCCACGGAGGACTGCAGGGGAAACTCTTAGTGGACAACCGAATGTCATGCCACACCATGAAAAAGCAGCTAAAGAGAGACTTTGTGTGTGTGTGTGTGTGTGTGTGTGTGTGTGTGTGTGTGTGTGTGTGTGTGTGTGTGAAAATTTGGGATCAAGAGTATTAAGTAAGTACTGAGTAGTTATAATTCAAGTACAGCTACTCAAAGAGGTCAATTGTGGGCTGTAATATTATTGTATGGCAGCGAAACTTGGTAGATATTCTAATGCGTTAGTGTGGATCTGATTTACACTTTTGGAAAATTACTTCCAGTTCTGGCCACCAGGTGTAAATCTTCAGAAATGTGACGAGAGAAATTTTAATAGTTGTCACGAGTCTTACTGTATCACGTGCCGCCCAACTGATGTACAGAGGTTGGACAAAAGTATTAAAAGACTAAGCGAAATGCATGCCTGAACATAAATGAAGATGCTAGCCAAGCCTGCAGGCTGCGTCATTGTATTTGACCGCGAACGGTGCAAGTGCTGTGTCCTCAGTACATTGCAAGTGTCGGTCGTGATAAGAGTACATTGTCTGTCCACTAAGTCGGAGTTAAACGACTTCGAATGTGGGAAAATTGTTGATCGTCTGGTGGATGCTGAAGTGTTTCGCTTTGGAGAGGCGGCATCTCGACGATTTATATCGCACATAGAGTAAGCAGCCACGACGAGAATGTGTGTTGAGTGATGGTGAAAGACGGTCACGTAAGAGGATTATGGTGAACAATGAAGAGTACAACAGCTGCAAAAGTAACTGCAGAAATGATTTTCGCATTAGCGAACCCTGTCATCACCAAAACACCACGAAGGAAGCTCCACAAACAGCGAATTACAGGGGAAACTAGAATTCCAGAACCACTCATATGTGATGTAAATGCCCGTAACAGGAAAACATGGTGCCTAAGCCATGAGATCAGGATTTTGGAGCAATGGAAGACAGTCATTTGTTCGGGTGAGTCTTGTTTCGCACTGTTCTCAACTTCTGGCCGAGTTTACGTCTGAAGAGTGAAACATGGCGAGAGCTCGCTGTTGATTTAGGCGCCATGCCATGGTGTCCCATGGGCACATGATTACTGTAGAAGCTCACGTTACTGTCAAGGATTATGTGGCAATTTTGGCTGATGAGGTCCATGTCATGGTACGCTGTTTGTTACCCAATGGTAGCACTGTGTTAAAAGCCAACAGGTCCCCTGTTCACACAGCTCGCCATTGTCCAAGGCTGGTTCTAAAGAATACTCAGTATTGTAGAACACTCAGTATAATGTCGTTTAATAAAACTGAACTACACTTCTCGAACAATAGCTATATACACACAAAAAACAAATAACTTGTAGACGACCATTCATCAAGAGCGTCGGTGAGGTCCGTCGGAGCTGGTCCTAGCTCGGCGGGGAACTGGCTGTGCTGCTGCTGCTGCTGCTGCTGCGCTGGCCTTATAAAGCCGGCAGAGTACTCCAACTTTCCCTGTATCTGTGAGGCGACCTCTGCAGAAAAAGGTTCGCATTAGTCTCTAGCAAGTTCTGTGTGTTTTGAAGAATTGTTTTCCTCTTAGTTGCGCCTGCAAGTGCTAGTGTATGTTTTATGGTACACAGGGGTGTCTTGAGTGCAGTCTGCCTGGCAGGGGCCTTCTGTGGCAGATGTAACAGGTACTATGGTCACTAGGAAAACTGTAGTATCTACGCTGGCCATCACCGTCAACATGTCTGAATATTATTCAGCCTTTGTGGTTTGCTTTTGGGAGAAGGGTGCGTGATCGCTGTCTACGTCCATCATTGTTACCCAAAATTACCACTGTTTTGCAGTAAGAATGGTATAAGATTCACTTGAAAAAGTACAGGACCTGAATTTATCCATTACGGGACGACTGCAAAGTGTTTTGAATGCCAACAGATTTCCTACAGCTCATTAGGCTCGCTAATGTAATTCTGGTTTTTGTATATTTTTGTTCACGCGCTATGTTTGTCTAAATCAGTTGAAGTGGTGACGTATTTCATACTGCACAGTTGTTGCACCACATTTAATGGTCCCATATTGCATTCTGGTGAGGCCACGAACGAAAGTCTAGGTGAGCATCTACTATCTATTGCAGATGACAAGGATCTGAGTGACAGTTCGGGAGACAATTTTTAATACCTTTCCAGAGTGGTGTACATGTACTTCTTTATGAGCCTTTATCCACACATCCCGCACTGTACCAGATGCAACTAGTATGTGACTGCCACGTGACAGAAAGGAAATGTAACGATGTATTGTTCAGTCAACTGATTTAGTAATGACTGTGCTTTAATCAGAAAAGGTGTTCAGCACAATATGCGAATAGTGGAGCATATGGGAAACACTGAAATTAAGTTTGGGCAGCATGGTAGGAGAAGTATTAAGACATCAGTCAATAATGGATGTAAAGGGAGAAGTAGAGAGTAAAAACTGTAGAGGGAGGCAGAGATTGGAGTACTCGTATAATTAACAAGTACACTAGTGGCCATTAAAATTGCTACACCAAGAAGAAATGAAGATGATAAACGGATATTCATTGGACAAATATATTATACTAGAACTGACATGTGATTACATTTTCGCGCAATTTGGGTGCATAGATCCTGAGAAATCAGTACCCAGAACAACCACCTCTGGCCGTAATAACGGCCTTGATACGCCTGAGCATTGAGTCAAACAGAGCTTGGATGGCGTGTACAGGTACAGCTGTCCATGCAGCTTGAACACGGTACCACAGTTCATCAATAGTGACTGGCGTATTGTGACCAGCCATTTACTCGGCTACCATTGACCAGACGTTTTCAATTGGTCAGAGATCTGGAGAATGTGCTGGCCAGGACAGCAGTCGAACATTTTCTGTATCCAGAAAGGCCCGTACAGGACCTGCAACATGCCGTCGTGCATTATCCTGCTGAAATGTAGGATTTCGCAAAGATCGAATGAAGAGTAGAGCCACGGGTCGTAACACATCTGAAATGTAACGTCCACAGTTCAAAGTGCCGTCAGTGCGAACAAGAGGTGACCGAGACGTGTAACCAATGGCACGCCAGACCATGACACCGGGTGATACGCCCAGTATGGTGATGACGAATACACGCTTCCAAAGTGCGTTCACCGCGATGTCGCCAAACACGGATGCGACAATTATGATGCTGTAAACAGAACCTGGATTCATCCAAAAAAATGACGTTTTGCCATTCTTGCACCCAGGTTCGTCGTAGAGTACACCATCGCAAGCGCTCCTGTCTGTGATGCAGCGTCAAGGGTAACCGCAGCTATGGTCTCCGAGCCGATAGTCCATGCTGCTGCAAACGTCGTCGAACTGTTAGTGCAGATGGTTGTTGTCTTGCAAACGTTCCTATCTGTTGACTCAGCGATCGAGACGTGGCTGCACGATCCGTTACAGCCATGGGGATAAGATGCCTGTCATCTTGACTGCTAGTGATACGAAGCCGTTGGGATCAAGCACGGCGTTCCGTATTACCCTCCTGAACCCACCGATAGCATATTCTGCTTACAGTCATTGGATCTCGACCAATGCGAGCAGCAATGTCACGATACGATAAACTGTAATCGCGATAGGCTACAATCCGACCTTTATCAAAGTCGGAAACGTGATGGAACGCATTTCTCTTCCTCACACGAGGCATCACAACGACGTTTCACCAGGCAACGCCGGTCAACTGCTGTTTGTGTATGAGAAATCGGTTGGAAAATTTCCTCATGTCAGCACGTTGTAGGTGTCGCCACCGGTGGCAACCTTATGTGAATGCTTTGAAAAGCTAATCATTTGCATATCACAGCATCTTCTTCCGGTATCACGTCATCTTCGTGGCGTAGCAATTTTAATGCCCAGTAGTGTATGTATTGTTTCGTCGATCAACTGACCTCTTAATCATTGTGCTATAATCAGTAAGGGTCCTCAGCAGAATATGCGAGAAGTGGAGCATATGGGAAACAGTGAAATTAAGTGTGGGCAACATGGCAGGACATGTATCAAGCCGTCAGTGAATAGTGGATGTAAAACGAGCTGTAGAGGGTAAAAACTGTAGAGGGAGATAGAGGTTGGAGTACTCGTATAACTAACAAATAACTGAGATGGATGGAGATTTGGCACACGGAAAAATGTGGTGGGCTATATCAAAAATATAGAACATTTGATGAAGCATCCAAACAAGTAATTAAAAGGTGGCTTCGGAACATTTGTATGACACACTAAATGTAAGGAGCTGTTTTCGGCTGTTGCCAAGAAAATGTGATGCCACAAACGCGACGCTAGCATTTATGATTATGCAGCAGCAGGGGAACATGCGGTACCTGTTGCGATCAACTGACTGGGGAGGGAAGGGCGATTTGCAGGTGCCCGCATCGGAGCACCGGAGAGCCATTCAGAGCGCGACTTGCCGCTCAGCTGACCAATCAGAGAGCGGTGCGCGCGATTGGGTCCGGCACAATGCGCCCCCGTCCGCTCTTTGTACGCCGGGGACGCGGCGGCGCCGATATCGACGGCCCGTTTGAGCGCCGCGAGCGCTCCTTTGAAGTCCATGCGGGAGGCGTCTCAGTTGTCAGCGACTGCGGCGACGTAATGAGCGAGCTGCTCCAAAGGCCTGGGCCCGCAGGTCCGGGCTTCGGTTTCAGACGTGGATCCACCCGTGGATCCACTCGCGTCCCTCAGGTTTCGCTGGTCTGGTGTGCTCGACAGGCGGGCCTGCTGGGCTCGCAGCGTTACCCTCACCAGCGAGGCAGACGCCGGCGCGATGCTCTAAACCAAAATCTGCCTGTCGTTAGCGAACGACATACGATTATACCGAGCAGATTTTTGATTGGATTGAGCGTGGGAAACCGCCTAAAAGTTTGGCACCGTCCAAAGATATCCGCGGCACACTACGGTCGGCAACGCATATCGATACCACAGACATCGGTCATGTCTCGCTACAGTCCCCGACGACGAGTAGGAGGCGCTGCTGAGGACAGACCCCCTCTCTCAGCACAGCAGCGCAGTCGCACAGAGGTCAATATAGAGGCAAGCGTGGAAGCGCTCCTCCCCAGTCCGTGAGCTCAGGGTCAGCAGTCAGTGTCCACATGTAGGACATATCCGAAGGAATAGACGCCATTTTGATCCAGAAGCCGCTATTAATTAACACAAAAAGGAGTACAGACATTGGCTGCCAGCGGACATGGATTTAAATCACGAGGAAAAGATGAAAATTTGACTCGGACCGAATCCAGGTCTCCTGCTTACTTGTGAAAGCTCTCTGCTGGATTCCTTTCATGTTAATTTCTTAAATCTGTTGTCATTTACGGCATAAATTCCTCTTCTAAATTTACTGTGGCGTTTCTGACTATCTGGGAGGAGACTGAGTAGTGGAACGTGTTACTTTTACACATAAACAAGAACGATCTGTCACACTACTACACTTTAAGACACAGTTTACATGTAATTCAGAATGAGATCTTCACTCTGCAGCGGAGTGTGCGCTGATATGAAACTTCATGGCAGTTTAAAACTGTGTGCCCGACCGAGACTCGAACTCGGGACCTTTGCCTTTCGCGGGCAAGTGCTCTACCAACTGAGCTACCGAAGCACGACTCACGGCCGGTACTCACTGCTTTACTTCTGCCAGTACCTCGCCTCCCACCTTCCAAACTTTACAGAAGCTCTTCCGCGAACCTTGCAGAACTAGCACTCCTGAAAGAAAGGATATTGCGGAGACATGGCTTAGCCACAGCCTGGGGGATGTTTCCAGAATGAGATTTTCACTCTGCAGCGGAGTGTGCGCTGATATGAAACTTCATGGCAGATTAAAACTGTGTACCCGACCGAGACTCGAACTCGGGACCTTTACCGGCAGAAGTAAAGCTGTGAGTACCGGCCGTGAGTCGTGCTTCGGTAGCTTAGTTGGTAGAGCACTTGCCCGCGAAAGGCAAAGGTCCCGAGTTCGAGTCTCGGTCGGGCACACAGTTTTAATCTGCCATGAAGTTTTATATGTAATTCATGTCACACAGTCTCATACGGAACCTACATCCGCTTTCTTTCTGTATATCATAAGATACTGTCATCCCCCTTCCATTCTGTGTGAGAGGATGAATGAGCAAATGTATTTCTAGTTGCATGCTTGAGGGTAGCAGACAAGCCTGTCTGCTAGAGAACAGTAGGACCAACGTCGGAACAGGTAGCTACGCTTTCTAAAAGCAAAGAGGTATCTATCCTTAGTAGGGGCCTGTCCGTCCCTTGTCATGTTGGTATAGGAAGCTGCCCCTATGGCCACTTCCGTTTGTATTTGTGAGCCACCCACAGGAAGAGACCAGGGCAGTCTGTCCGTGGCGAGCGTCTGAAGTGGTAAGATCTCCGGCTAAGCGCGTCTCTGCTGAGTCCGTAGGACAATGGATTTCTTAAGATCAGCCTAACTGAAAATTTAATCACCTTTATTTCAGGTTTAGCTCTAAAATATCTAATGCTATCTTAAATTGCAGCGCAGTGTAATTCGCGTGTCAAGTTCAGAATATCTTCCGGTAGTTGCTTTGTCACTACTTTGTGAGTAAGGTGGAACCACGTGTTGATCAGTAACTCTAACTAAGATCATCAATCTTAAATGAGAATATGCGTGAGATTATAACGTCTCGTCTTGACAATATTTTTCAATATAGCAACTTTTCTTTATGTTCAACCCACGTGGGGTGTACTTTGTGAGACCAGTACCACGTGCTTATACAGTTGTTTGACCCATCAGGTTAATAGTAAGACGATAGTAACCAGTTCCAGGTTTTTCTTTAGTAAATCGTGTTTCGATGTAATTTATTTTAATTATCAAAATTATTGTGGAGTTACACTCTTTGTGTAAACCAAGTTCACCATGCGAAGCATGTGGTGTAAGCATCAAATAGCCCTCAGCTATTCTTTTCGGCAAGATTTCACAGAGAGTTAGTATGAATTTAGTATACCAGTGTGTGGTAATTTCATGACGGACAGGATTGCGCTACGAACGTAACTTCTTTGGGTGAAAATTGAATGGGTTGGTTGTGGTTAATTTCCTCTTGCATATGTTTCAACGTTCTTCGTGTGTTATTTTATGAATGCAATGTTGTATACAGTCTCCCAATCTTGGCTCCATATTTGATGTGTTCCGTAAGATTACAAACTCACATTTTCACAGTCCTAAATAAGGCACCAGCTTAGTTATGACTCACGTTTAATATGCTGAAATTTCAGTGATCAATGTTAAAATAAATTTCGAAATATAAACTGATTTATTTCTTTTTATTTAAATTCTCTTTTTTATATATATATCACCGGTTGTCGTATGACTATTAAAAGATTATAATTAATGTTAGTCTGGTTGGGAATTTGGGAAGCTAGACTGGATACCTGGTGAAACAGTTGCGCAGCAATGCAAGGTTAACTTCCCCAGACAGCTCACAGCTTTTAACTCGCTTTTATTGTCTATGAGCACCGCTTTCATAGCAAATTAAAGCAACAACGTTACACTTGCAATATGCATTGACCACACTTAGACACTGTCGTCATCGAAACTGCATGGACTTCCCTAGCACGCTTCCTGTCAGACCCAAATTCTCAACTTAACCCACAGACTACAGATGTAGTGGGCCGGCCGTTGTGGCCGAGCGGTTCTAGGCACTTCCGACTGGAACCACGCGATCGCTAAGGTTGCAGGTTCGAATCCTGCCTCGGGCATGGATGTGTGTGATGTCCTTAGGTTAGTTAGGTTTAAGTAGTTCCAAGTTATAGGGGGCTGATGACCTCAGATGTTAGGCCTCAAAGCGTTCAGAGCCATTTGAGCCGGATGTAGTGCCCCTTGCCAATTATCCTCGTTACCCGCAGCATTACCGAAAGAGTTCGAGCCTGGTGTTCATCCGCACTAACGGGATCATTGGCTGTCCTCGCCATTTCCGAAAGAACGGACACCACATATATACAATTAAGTCGAGAACGGCCAGTGATGTCTTCAGTGCACAAGCCTCGAACTCCTACGGGAATCGGCGAAATGCCGCGAGTAATGATGATAATGGACAGGGTACCCTACATTTGTAGCGTGTGGATAAACTGAGAATTTAGGTCTGATGGGAGGTAGGTGTGCCAGGGTAGTCTATGCAGTTGAGATGACAACTGTGTCCAGCTGTGGTCAATGCATCTGGCTAATAATCAGGAGTCCTGGATTCGCATCCTGGCCCAGCACAAATTTTCATATTCCTCACTGATATAAATGAAAGCCCGCTTGCAACCTGAACCGTGAGTTTACTTTCACAACCGTTTCTTAAGAATTTACTTTATTTACGAGGGCAGTTCAATAAGTAATGCAACACATTTTTTTTCTCGGCCAATTTTGGTTGAAAAAACCGGAAATTTCTTGTGGAATATTTTCAAACATTCCCGCTTCGTCTCGTATAGTTTCATTGACTTCCGACAGGTGGCAGCGCTGTACGGAGCTGTTAAAATGGCGTCTGTAACGGATGTGCGTTGCAAACAACGGGCAGTGATCGAGTTTCTTTTGGCGGAAAACCAGGGCATCTCAGATATTCATAGGCGCTTGCAGAATGTCTACGGTGATCTGGCAGTGGACAAAAGCACGGTGAGTCGTTGGGAAAAGCGTGTGTCATCATCGCCGCAAGGTCAAGCAAGACTGTCTGATTTCCCGCGTGCGGGCCGGCCGTGCACAGCTGTGACTCCTGCAATGGCGGAGCGTGCGAACACACTCGTTCGAGATGATCGACGGATCACCATCAAACAACTCAGTGCTCAACTTGACATCTCTGTTGGTAGTGCTGTCACAATTGTTCACCAGTTGGGATATTCAAAGGTTTGTTCCCGCTGGGTCCCTCGTTGTCTAACCGAACACCATAAAGAGCAAAGGAGAACCATCTGTGCGGAATTGCTTGCTCGTCATGTGGCTGAGGGTGACAATTTCTTGTCAAAGATTGTTACAGGTGATGAAACATGGGTTCATCACTTCGAACCTGAAACAAAATGGCAATCAATGGAGTGGCGCCACACCCACTCCCCTACCAAGAAAAAGTTTAAAGCCATACCCTCAGCCGGTAAAGTCATGGTTACAGTCTTCTGGGACGCTGAAGGGGTTATTCTGTTCGATGTCCTTCCCCATGGTCAAACGATCAACTCTGTATTGTGCTACTCTACAGAAATTGAAGAAACGACTTCAGCGTGTTCGTAGGCACAAAAATCTGAACGAACTTCTCCTTCTTCATGACAACGCAAGACCTCACACAAGTCTTCGCACCCGAGAGGACCTCACAAAACTTCAGTGAACTGTTCTTCCTCATGCACCCTACAGCCCCGATCTCGCACCGTCGGATTTCCATATGTTTGGCCCAATGAAGGACGCAATCCGTGGGAGGCACTACGTGGATGATGAAGTTATTGATGCAGTACGACGTTGGCTCCGACATCGACCAGTGAAATGGTACCGTGCAGGCATACAGGCCCTCATTTCAAGGTGGCGTAAGGCCGTAGCATTGAATGGAGATTACGTTGAAAAATAGTGTTGTGTAGCTAAAAGATTGGGGAATAACCTGCTGTACTTCAATGCTGAATAAAACAACCCCTGTTTCAGAAAAAAATGTGTTGCATTACTTATTGAACTGCCCTCGTACTAGCGATTCATCAAGAACATTAACACATTTAATCACACTATGTGAGCGTGGAAGTAGTTGCCAGCAGGTAACTGATGAAAACAAATTGAATTTCTTGCAACCAATGGAAATTTTTTTTAAGCAGATTTAAAATTATAATCAGAAGGCACCCTGTAAATATCAAGTTACAATTTATTCATAAGCAGAAAGAACCAATTTTGACTGTATGAGCTTTCGGGCTGAGAACCTTGCCGCCCCCTTTTGACACCGCTGTAGTCACGACCGCTCACAACAACCTCTGAAAGACTACACTGGTGCAAATCTGCAACACATCAGATTATTTTAAACTAAATAATATAACAACTCAAACAAGCACATAAACTATACACCCCGTAGGAGGGATGGAAATGGTAGAAAACACTAACATTAAAAGATTAACTTGCCACCGAAGGTGCAACTTGATTTTAAAAAGAATCTTACGGTGGAAGGTGGCAACTTTATATACTAAAATGACCATTTAAATAAAAACCCATGAAATGCAATCTTATATAAAACTCTACAAGGTTGGTGAAACATGCTCTACATTACACAAATACCGCCTCTCAAGATGATAGGCAAGATAAAAACATATTTCAGGAATTCGGCCGTTACACCGAATCCGACAAACCTGACAGAGGCAACTATTAACGTACGACAGACAGACATTGACTGCCTAACAAATGCGGACGAGAGACAGACGAGCAAGCTGGGGACGAGAGACTGGCCAAGAAACAAAGTAGAATTTAACAAGTAAATGAAACAACATATCACCAATCACTTAACTTGTAAGAAACTGCGATTTCTCGAGAAGACCTGGCGCAGCACTCCACAAATCGCTCTCCCGAACCGTCCGCTGCCAGCCGCTTCAACGGACGCAGGAAGGCGCGCCGATCTCCCATCTCACGGCGTCGCAGCTCGCACCGGCCAGCCCGATGTCGTGGCTTGACTCCTTTTGCTCTCGTGTCGGCCACGAAGCCACTACGCTTCGCTATACTTCGCATGCGCCGACGCTCAAGACGGACAAGTCATCCTGTGTCCACAGGACTCGCATTCGGTAGGACGACGGTTCAATCCCGCGTCCGGCCGTCTTGATTTTGGTTTTCCGTGATTTCCCTAAATCGCTCCAGGCAAATGCCGGGATGGTTCCTTTGAAAGGGCACGGCCGACTTCCTCCCCCGTCCTTCCCTAATCCGATGAGACCGATGACCTTGCTGTTTGGTCTCTTCCCCCAAACAACCAACCCATCGTGTGTCTCAGTGCGCGACCGACCAACCGATCGCCTGAGCAAACTCGAGTAGACTTGCGGCCTGACACATACTAGCACTCCGGACGACAGACAGACACTGACTGCCCCACACTGACCCAGCTGACCAACTGACCAGACACTCCCCCTAGCGAGCTCATAACGCCCCTTAAATGCACTTGGACAGGCAACCTTTCCCACCAGACACCAAAGCTGCGACTGCCACAGCGGCGCCACCGCCAGAAACGGAGGGCGACTGCTTCACACTAGGCGCTACGGCGCGCTCTTGAAAACAGCAATTTTTACCACTTCTGACAACCCATGTCTGTAATTCCTTTGTGTCTTAGGACAAAAGTGTTATTCAGGTAACGGGCAGAAATGTACATTTGTAAATGTCGAGCGTTGTACTTCAGGACAGTTAGTGTATCATGGCATGTCTTAATAGAGAGTGACTGTTACAAAGGATTGTATCAAGTTAATCTTTTTATTCATTCACGCGATAAAGTGGATCGATATTTCATGTGCTGTAGTTCCAATCAGCCATCACCCAGACCAGTCAAGCAACTTACAGCTATGGCCGGACGATTGTAATTACGACTGCTCGTAATAAAAATCACATTCACGTTGGTTCGGTGTACCAGCCAGATAGTCGTTAATCAACCACTCGGACTCGAACGGCTGTGCATGACCTCCCATTCGCGTTAAGTTACACCTTCAGCTCCCTGTTAATCGAGTTGTAGAAGAATAAATGTTCAAAGACGCCAGCTGCATCTGACAGACAGCCGTTCGACCGGTCTCATAAAAAATTCACAGCCCTGCTGATGGTACTGGATACCTACCACCTACCGGGCTCTGTCTTGAAGATATATCGACCGTAGCGGCTGGGGCACGGCCGTCGAGGCGTGGCAGCAACACAAATGTTTTGCTCTCCTCGCGTAACGCAGTTGCGTACAGCTGTTCTGCCAGCAGCGAGGTATCGATCAGTCTGTCAGAAGCCGCCAGGAGGGATCTGGGGAATTAACGACCTATTAGCGATAATGCCAGTGCGTGGGACTACTGCATACGCGTACGCGGAACGCTTCTCAGTTCAACTCGTCTCCGTCTTACTAGTATTGTTATAAAATGTATTATTCTCTTCCTTTATCTCCACCGCCTTGTTCTGATGACGTTAATTAATATGTCGTTTTTTAGACACTATTAAAAGCTGAGGGGAGAGCGAATAGTTACAAGGGGTACACTGAAACTCTCCCGACGGAAAGCATCTGTGTGGTGGTGAAGTGGTAAAAGAACAAAGGCAGTCGGTATGGTAGAGAATTCGGTACAACAATCACACTATACTAGAGCTTCAGATATCTTGTAATAAATAAGGCAGAAGGTACACTATGTGATCAAAAGTATCCAGACACCTGGCTGAAAATGGCTTAAAAGTTCCTGGCGCCCTCCATCGATACTGCTGGAATTAAGTATGGTGTTGGCCCACCCTTAGCCTTTATGACAGCTGCCATTCTCGCAGGTATACGTTCAAACAGGTGCTGGAAGTCTTCTTGGAGAATGGCAGCCCATTCTTCACGGAGTCCTGCACTGAGGAGAGGTGTCGATGTCAGTCGGTGAGGCCGGGCAAGAGGTCGGCGTTCCAAAACAACCCAAAGGTGTTCTGGAGGAATCAGGTCAGAACACTGTGCAAAAAATGTTTCAAATGGCTCTGAGCACTATGGGACTTAACATCTGTGGTCATCAGTCCCCTAGAACTTAGAACTACTTAAACCTAACTAACCTAAGGACATCACACACATCCATGCCCGAGGCAGGATTCGAACCTGCGATCGTAGCAGTCCCGCGGTTCCGGACTGAGCGCCTAGAACCGCTAGATCACCGCGGCCGGCAAGACTGTGCAGATCAGTCTGTCACAGGGATGTTGTTGTCGTGTAACCACTCCGCCACAGGCCGTGCAGTATGAACAGGTGCTCGATCGTGTTGAAAGATGCAATCTCGATCCCCGAATCTCTCTTCAACAGTGGCAAGCAAGAAGATGCTTAAAACATCAAAATAGGCCTGTGCTGTGACAGTGCCATGCAAAACTATAAGGGGTGCAAGCTCCCTCTATGAAAAACACGACCACACCATAACACCACCGTCTCCGAATTTTCCACTTGCTGGCAGATGACGATCACCGGGCAATGCCATACTCACACCCTGCCATCGGATCGCCACATTGTGTACCGTGATTCGTCACTCCACACAACGTGTTTCCACCGTTCAATCGTCCAATGTTTACTGTCCTTACACCAAGCGAGGCATCGTTTGGCATTTACCGGCGTGATGTGTTGCTTATGAGAAGCCACTCGACCATGAAATCCAAGTTTTCTCACCGTCCATCTAACTGTCATAATACTTGGAGTGGATCCTGATGGAGTTTGGAATTCCTGTGTGATGATCTGGATAGAGTCTGACTATTACACATTACGACCCTCTTCAACAGTCGACGGTCTCTGTCAGTCAACAGACGAGGTCGGCCTGAACGCTTTTGTGTTGTACGTGTCCCTTCACGTTTCCACTTCACTATCACATCGGAAACAGTGGACCTAGGGATGTTTAGGAGTGTGGAAATCTCGCGTACAGACATATGACACAAGTGACACCGAATCACCAGACCACATTCGAAGTGCGCGAGTTCCACGGAGCGCCCCATTCTGCTCTCTCAAGATGTCTAATGATTACTGAGGTCGCTAACATGCAATACCTGGCAGTAGGTGGCAGCACAGTGCACCTAATATGTTTTTCGGGGTGTCGGGATACTTTTGGTCACATAGTGTATGTATTATCCCAATAGCATTTCTAAAACGTCTTGGGGAAGTACTAATCAAATGACTGCTCAGCTTGGCGTGTAGAATGTATGAACTTGGAGACATGCCATCATCTCGAAGAGAGAAAGGACAAAGAGGTATCGCATACTCGCGTTGGTTCTTGTATATACTGTTCTATAGCTTATCCCTACTTTTCTCACAATTTCAAATATCTTGCACCCTTTGACATTGTCGAACACTTTCTCTGTGGCGAGGTATACTATGAATCTACTATGTACAGGTCTGCAGTAAATACTATGAATACTAACGCTGATCCATGCAAGTTGCTTCCCAGAATAGTATACAAACTTTTGGAAAATAAATTTGAGAATCTGTTACATGACGATCAGGTGGGCTCGAAGAAAGGTAAAGGGTTCCGAGAGGCAGTTCTGAGGCGCTTGGTAAGGGAAGCAAGACGGAAGAAAAGTCAAAACAAATTCATAGTATACCTCGCCACAGAAAAAGTGTTCGACAATGTCAATGGGTGCAAGATATTTGAAATTGTGAGAAAAGTAGGGATAAGCTATAGTTTAGAACAGTATGTACAAGAACCAACAATAAGACTGAATGATCAAGAACGAAGTGCTCGCTTTAAAAGGATGTAAGGTAGGTAGTCTTACGAGCCTGCTGTTCAGTCTGGACACCGAAGAACCAACAACGGAAATAAAAGGTTCAAGAGTAAGATTGAACATTAAGAAGAATTACAGAATGTCTGAATGGAATGAACAGTCTCATGAGCACAGAATATGGATTGACGGTAAACTGAAGAAAGACAAGCTGTGAGAAGTAGCAGAAATGAGAATAACGAGAAGGTTAACTCAATTTCTGAGCACGAAGTAGACTAAGCTCATGAATTTTGCTAACGTGGAAGCAAAGTAATCGATGACGGACGGAACAAGGACATAAGATGCTAGCTTACACAGGCAAAGAGAGCATTCCTGGGCAAGAGAGGTCTGTAGATATCAAACATGAGTGTTACATTGACGAAGAAATTTCTGAGAATGTACGTTTGGAGAACAGCATTGTATGGTAGTGAAAGAGGGACTGTGGGAAAAGCATTTGAGATGTGGTGCTGCAGAAGTATGCTGAAAATTATTTGGACTGATAAGGTAAGGAATGAGGTTCTCTGCAGACTGGGTGAGATAAAGAATGTTTGGAAACCACTGACAAGGCAAGGGACAGGATGGTAGGATATCTGTTCAGACTGGTTCAAATGCCTCTGAGCACTATGGGACTTAACATCTGAAGTCATCAGTCCCCTATAACTTAGAAGTACTTAAACCTAAGGCCATCACACACATCCATTCCCGAGGCAGGATTCGAACCTTCGACCGTAGCGTTCTCGCGGTTCCAGACTGAAGCGCATAGAACCACTCGGCCACAGCGACCGGCCAGACATCACAGAATAACTTCCATGGTACTAGAGGGAGCTGTAGAAGGTAAGAACTCTAGAGGAAAACCGAGATTGGAATACATCCAGTAAATAACTAAGGATATAACATGCAAGTGCTTCTCTGAGATGAAGAGATTGTTGGTGTAGGACAGGAATTCGTGTTAAACCAGTGATAAGACTGACGACAATAACAGTAAAAAACATCGTTGTAGTGACTTTTGAGGAAGACAGAAAAAAGAGAGCAACGATAGCACGACGCTAGAGCACAAAATGGCGCATCCCATAGTTGAAGAAGAGATATCGTGTGTCATTTTGTGTGCCGCCTCTAGTGGCGTGCTGTGTTACTACGGACCGAGTATTTCAGTGTGAGGCAAGGAGTGAAGAAGTGCACCTGCAAACAAAGAAAAAAAATTAATTACACAAGTCTATTTTTCCGAGATTATAATTAAAATGCTATGGGTACCGCTGCTAGTGTGTTAGAAGTTCATCATAAAAAGTAAATTTCGGAAACGCTGAACTCTCTGCCGCACTTGTGCGGTGCATTCGAAGGCTACGAGATATTTTCGTTGTTTGCGCAACTCTTGAGGAATTTTTTTTGTCTGAGGCAAGAAACGAAAAGGAATTGTTATGCCTCGTACCTCGGCATCTCATTTATTCTCTTCCCCTCCTTGAATCCCTTCCCAACACACACACACACACACACACCACACACACACACACACTCTCCACACACGACGCACGAAAACAAGATAGAAGGCCTGCCACACAATGGCAAAGACTGATATTATGATTCAGTGAAAATGAATTCCAATGCAATTTCCAGTGCTGGCTGAAGAGGGTGATGGAGGGGAGGGAGGAGGGAGGAGGGGGGTGGGTGTGGGGATGGCAGAATGGAGCGAATTGAGTGGTCCCGCGGCGGCTGGGAACACAGATTTTGCCACTAGCAGACCCCGCCGAGCTTATTCATTCGTCGTATAATTAAAATGTTGGACACCGAAAAATAGATGACAGTTCCAGTTTTTTTAATTACGAACGCACACACAGTGCAGTGGCGTTCGTTCGCATGCGGGGGCGTGTGAGGATAGGAGGGAAGATGCAGATGGCCCTGCAGTGGGTGGACGAGAACAGCTGGTATGGGAGGGGGGCAGAAGGGGAAGGGAGGGGGTGTGGCGTGGGAGGAATTATTTAAATTACCCCGGCAGCGCTATTTCATGCCCCATCCCGTCGGCTAGCTCGGTCGCAAGCCTTCGATCCTTTTCACAGCAGCTATTGAAACGTCACATGCTGTTATGCTACTACTGCACTGTATTAGTCTCCCACGTGCAGGCGAGAGTCCAGGTTTCGGTCCTGGGGACGTGTGAAATATGGCTCGCTGTCGCTTCCACTTATAGTGTGCCACAGATACTTACAACTTTAATCTTATTTTATATGTATTATAAATCCCAAAGCTCGCGCGGCGCGCGCGCGCCTGTGTGTCTATGTGTGTGTGTGTGTCTATGTGTGTGTGTGTGTGTGTGTGTGTGTGTGTGTGTGTGTGAGGGAGAGAGAGAGAGAGAGAGAGAGAGAGAGAGAGAGAGAGAGAGAGAGAGAGAGAAGAGAGAGAAGAAAGACGGACAGACATTAGGATGGATGGTAGTATTAGTCTGTCTGTTACTCATTCACGCTAAAATGCCTGGGGACGTTTGAATGAAAATGGGAGTGGAGGTACCTTATGGCCTGAATTAACACACAGGCTACCTTATACAGCGTGACCGATTTGCCTCTAGCCGGCCGGTATGGCCGAGCGGTTCTAGGCGCTTCAGCGTGGAACCACGCGACCGCTACGGTCGCAGGTTCGAATCCTGCCTCCGGCATGGAAGTGTGTGATGTCCTTCGGTTAGTTAGGTTTAAGTAGTTCTAAGTTGTAGGGGACTGATGACCATAGATGTTAAGTCCCATAGTGCTCAGAGCCATTTGAACCATTTTGAACAAATTTCTCTTCTTCAGAAACGCTTTCTTGCCATTGCCAGTCTACATTATATATCCTCTCTACTTCGACCATCATCAGTTATTTTGCTCCCCAAATAAGTGTCTCATTTCCTAATCTAATTCCATCAGCATCACCCGACTTCATTCGACTACATTCCATTACCCTCGTTTTGCTTTTGTTGATCATCTTATATCCTCCTTTCAAAACACTGTCCATTCCGTTCAATTGCTCTTCCAAGTCCTTTTTGTTTCCTTTACTGCTTGCTCAATATACAGATTGAAGAGCATCGGGGATAGACTGCAACCCCGTCTCACTCCCTTCCCAACCGCTGCTTCCCTTTCATGCCCCTCGACCCTTACAACTGCCATCTGGTTTCTGTACAAATTGTAAATAGCTTTTCGCTCCCTGTATTTTACCCTTTCCACCTTTAGAATTTGAAAGAGAGTATTCCAGTCAGCATTGTCAAAAGCTTTCACTAAGTCTACAAATGCTAGAAACGTAGGTTTGCCTTTTATTAATCTAACTTCTAAACTAATTCGTAAGGTCAGTATTGCCTCACGTGTTAAAACATTTCTACGGAATCCAAACTGATCTTCCCCGAGGTCGGCTTCTACCAGTTTTTCCATTCATCTGTAAAGAATTCGCGTTAGTATTTTGCAGCTGTGACTTATTAAACTGATAGTTCGGTAATTTTCACATCTGTCAACACCTGCTTTCTTTGGGATTGGAATTATTATATTCTTCTTGAAGTCTGAGAGTATTTCGCCTGTCTCGTACATCTTGCTCACCAGATGGTAGAGTTTTGTCAGGACTGGCTCTTCCAAGGCCGTCAGTAGTTGTAATGGAATGTTGTCTACTCCCGGGGCCTTGTTTCGACTCAGGTCTTTCAGTGCTCTGTCAAACTCTTCACGCAGTATCGTATCTCCCATTTCATCTTCATCTACATCCTCTTCCATTTCCAATGGTATCTTTAATTTTCCTGTGAGATAAGCCTCTACATCCTTACATTTGTCCTCTAGCCATCCCTGCTTAGCCATTTTGCACTTCCTGTCGATCTCATTTTTGAGACGTTTGTATTCCTTTTTGCCTGCTTCATTTACTTCACTTTTATATTTTCTCCTTTCATCAATTAAATTCAATATTTCTTCTGTTACCCAATGATTTCTACTAGCCCTCGTCTTTTTACCTACTTGATCCTCTGCTGCCTTTACTACTTCATCCCTCAGAGCTACCCATTCGTCTTCTACTGTATTTCTTTCCCCCATTTCTGTCAATTGTTCCCTTATGCTGTCCCTGAAACTCTGTACAACCACTGGTTTAGTCAGTTTATCCAGGTCCCATTTCCTTAAATTCCCGCCCTTTTGCAATTTCTTCAGTTTTAATCTACAGTTCATAACCAATAGATTGTGGTCAGTGTCCACATCTGCCCCTGGAAATGTCCTACAATTTAAAACCTGGTTCCTAAATCTCTGTCTTACCGTTATATAGTCTATCTGATACCTTTTAGTATCTCCAGGATTCTTCCGTGTATACAACCTTCCTTTATGATTCTTGAACCAAGTGTTAGCTATGATTAAGTTATGCTCTGTGCAAAATTCTAACAGACGGCTTCCTCTTTCATTTCTTAGCCCCAACCCATATTCACCTACTATGTTTCCTTCTCTCCCTTTTCCTACTGTCGAATTCCAGTCACCCATGACTATTAAATTTTCGTCTCCCTTCACTACCTGAATAATTTCTTTTATCTCATCATACATTTCTTCAATTTCTTCATCATCTGCTGAGCTAGTTGGCATATAAACTTGTACTGCTGTAGTAGTCATGGGCTTCGTGTCTATCTTGGCCACTATAATACGTTCACTATGCTGTTTGTAGTAGCTTACCCGCACTCCTATTTTTTTATTCAATATTAAACCTACTCCTGCATTACCCCTATTTGATTTTGTATTTATAACCCTGTAATCCCCTGACCAGAAGCCTTGTTCCTCCTGCCACCGAACTTCACTAATTCCCACTATACCTAACTTTAACCTATCCATTTCCCTTTTTAAATTTTCTAACCTACCTGCCCGACTAAGGGATCTGACATTCCACGCTCCGATCCGTAGAATGCCAGTTTTCTTTCTCCTGATAACGACGTCCTCCTGAATGGGGGACTATTTTACCTCCGGAATATTTTATCCAAGAAGACGCAATCATCATTTAACCATACAGTAAAGCTGCACGCCCTCGGGAAAAATTTGGGGCTGTAGTTTCCCCTTGCTTTCAGCCGTTCGCAGTACCACAACAGCAAGGCCGTTTTGGGTAACGTTACAAGGCCAGATCAGTCAGTCATCCAGACTGTTGCCCTTGCAATTACTGAAAAGGCTGCTGCCCCTCTTCAGGAACCACACGTTTGTCTGGCCTCTCGGCAGATACCCCTGCGTTGTGGTTGCACCTACGGTACGGCTATCTGTATCGTTGTGGCACGCAAGCCTCCCCACCAAGTGAAGGCGTATCCCAAGTTGAACTACATTAAATTATCTACAAAATGTGGTGTTCACTGTTTCTATAGGACTATTAGTTAGTGCATAGCGACCGAGAGACTTAAAAAATGGCTCTGAGCACTATGGGACTTAACATCTATGGTCATCAGTCCCCTAGAACTTAGAACTACTTAAACCTAACTAACCTAAGGACAGCACACAACACCCAGCCATCACGAGGCAGAGAAAATCCCTGACCCCGCCGGGAATCGAACCCGGGAAAACGAGAGACTGTCAACATCTTTTAGACGAGTTGCTGGTTGTATAACCCATAGGTATGGGCACCTGAATCGCCCTGTATTGACGTACGTACGAAAGGGCTGGCGGTGAAGGTTAGAGGCAAGTGTAGCCCACGACTCATGAATGCCCGCATTTTATTCATCCTGTATTTGGGAATGTGAGCATTTAATGACTTGCAACTATCTTTACATAAAATATAAAAATTTCATCAAACTTTTCATAAATTTTTGTAGCAGACGTTGCTGGTAGCTAGCCGGTCGCAATGCACCCCGTCTCATTCAGTGCCGTACCCACCTGTTTGCCTCTTACGGAGTTTCGGCAAACAGGTGCTGCTATTCCGCTCCAGAGAAGCATATTGCCAGGCCAGATATACGGAGCACGTTTGGCTGATACCCAGAGGACGGCAGTAAGTTTACATATGATGCAGTTCTGGGCAGATACTTTTAGCTTTGTTTCTTGCCAACGATATTCGAACGTGAGTCTACGGTTCAAGATTAGACGCAGATATTTTGGAGTATCGTACTTGCATAGTTGTTGTCTTCTCCAGTAAGAATGTTACAAGCAGTCATGTGTAGTGTCAGTAGTTAAGTTCGGAGGAGGTGGTGTTACGGTACGGGAGTTCCTGGTTGAGGTGTGGCCCCCTTTTTATACTTTGAAAAACGCTAAATGCGGAAGGGTCTAAATATATTTTACAGCAGTGTGTACACTAGAAGAAAAAGGAGATGATGATAGTTTGCATCAACCTGAGAATGTACCCTCTCATAAAGCAGCATCCATTTCTGAAGTGAACTGTGTACCACTACAACGCATTTTTCAGCTATTTGATTTCTCCTCTTCACAACCATTTTTGTAAATATGTGAATTAATGTAAAGTATGTTATCAACATACGCTAAGCAATAATTATACCAATTCATCGTAGTAAAGACGCTGGCAATGCCACGGAAATTTTTATTGTACAAAGCACAGAGAATATACATCGTGTAACAATAACAGCACAGTAGTAGACGTGAAGGCAAAAAAATAATTGCGAAGCATCTGTGGTGTGGTACAGACACGTGTTTTTTGTCGAAAATCTCGTTGTAATATGTGACCAGGTATATTATAAGTGGGCGAGCGAGTATGTGGGCACGGTATATAGTCGAACGAAGATCTTCGAAGTAAAGAAGAATAATGTGTGGCTCAAATTTATTCAAGCCCCTCGCTAATAAAGAACAGCCTGTTGTCATTAAAGGATCTCATAATAAGCACTACTTCGCACCACAAGCATAGCATCGCAGAGTTAAGATTCAGCCAGTAATTTATATTTGTGTAATAGGAGTGTCAGCGCCTTAGTGACTATTTTGAAGTTCAGACAGACTTCATTGATACGAGTCATTAACCATCGACAGGGTCTTTTCCTTTCACCAAAAAATCCGAGAAAGTCACAAGTGAAAGAAATTGTCGAAAGAAGACAAATCTAGTCAAATTTATAGTTCATTTTCAATCGAGTGATTCTTGCGACAAAACACGGCTGTAGCTATAGTTGCCCATATACAAACACCAAAAAAAAGTTCTGCATCGCCTCGGTTCCAAGAGTTCCGGAACCTGTACAGAAAATTGGAATAGAGGTCGGCATAAACATAATTTCCGCCCTTTTTATTGCTCATGAAAACCACACATTGCGTGGTGTACCACCATACAGCGAGACCTTCAGAGATGGTGGTCCAGATTGCTGTACACACCGGTACCTCTAATACCCAGTAGCACGTCATCTGGCATTGATGCATGCCTGTATTCGTCGTGGCATACTATCCACAATTTCATCAAGGTACTGTTGGTCCAGATTGTCCCAGTCCTCCACGGCGATTCGCCGTAGGTCCCTCAGAGTGGTTGGTGGGACACGTCGTCCATAAACAGCCCTTTTCAATCTATCCAAGGCATGTTCGATAGGGTTCATGTTTGGAGAACATGCTGGCCACTCTAATCGATCTATGTCGTTATCCTGAAGGAAGTCTTTCACAAGATGTGCGCGATGGGGGCGCGAATTGTCGTCCATGAAGACGAATACCTCACCAATATGCTGTCGATATGGTTGCACTATCGGTCGGAGGATGACTTTCACGTTTCGTACAGCCGTTACGGCGCCTTCCATGACCACCGGCGGCGTGCGTCGGCCCCACATAATGCCACCCCAAAACAAGAGGTAACCACCACCTTGCTGCACTCGATGGACAGTGTGTCTAAGGCGTTCAGCCTGACCGGGTTGCCTCGAAATACGTCTCCGACGATTGTCTGGTTGAAGGCATATGCGACACTCATCGGTGTAGAGAACGTGATGCCAATCCTGAACGGTCCATTCGGCATGTTGTTGGGCCCATCTGTACCGCGCTGCACGGTGTCGTGGTTGCGGAGACGGACCTCCCCATTGACGTCGACGTGGAAGTTGCGCATCATGCAGCCCATTGCGCACAGTTTGAGTCGTAACACGACGTCCTGTGGCTGCACAAAAAGCATTATTCAACATGGTGGCGTTGCTGTCAGGGTTCCTCCGTAGGTAGTCATCCACTGCAGTAGTAGCCCTTGGGCGGCCTGAGCGATGCTTGTCATAGACAGTTCCTCTCTCTCTGTATCTCATACATGTCCGAACAACATCGCTTTGGTTCACTCCCAGACGCCTGGACACTTCCACTGTTGAGAGCCCTTCCTGATACGAAGTAACAATGCGGACTCGATCGAACAGCGGTATTGGCCGTCTAGGCATGGTTGAACTACAGATAACACGAGCCGTGTACCTCCTTCCTGGTGGAATGACTGTAACTGATCGGTGGTGGGACCCACTCCAATAGGCGTTGCTCATGCATGATTTTTTACATCTTTGGCCGGGTTTAGTGATATCTCTGAACAGTGAAAGGGACTGTGAATGTGATACATTATCAACAGTCAACGCCTATCTTCAGGTGTTCTAGTAATCAGTGTGATGCAAAACCTGCTTGATGTGTGTAATGTTCAGATACTACTGCAGACGACTATCAGTTTGAATTGAAAGCGATTTGAAGTTCATATTCTGTGACAAAAGAGTTCAAATGGTTCAAATGGCTCTGAGCACTATGGGACTTAACATATATGGTCATCAGTCCCCTAGAACTTAGAACTACTTAAACCTAACTAACCTAAGGACAGTACACAACACCCAGCCATCACGAGGCAGAGAAAATCCCTGACCCCGCCGGGAATCGAACCCGGGGACCCGGGCGTGGGAAGCGAGAACGCTACCGCACGACCACGAGATGCGGGCGACAAAAGAGTGTTGGCATTCATATATTCGAAGTAGTTTAGGATTTTTATGTTGTATTTTGCAAAGCTATTATCTGCATACGTCAACTTAACATTAGTACTAAAAATAGTTGTTGCGATGAATGAAAGTTTTTACTGGATCTGTTTAAAAACTATCAGTTACAGACCAATAAGTAAATAATTGTTAACCGTTTTTGTCACAATTGACCATATTTTCGAACAGACAGCATTTTTATGAGTTCGTAACACATCAAGTGTTGCTAGTCATTCATTACTATTGATGGTCATTATGGTAGCAAACTTCATGGCATTCCAAACTAACGTCTTTTTGCGTTCATGTCACATGCAAGTTAGAGCGTACGCATTTTGTCCAGCTGCTGTTTTGTGTTTCCCACGAGATACTTGCTTGTCTTCAAAGTCATTATAGTCATTTACCAAATTTAACTTTTTCTCCTTTGGAGCTGGCGAACGTCTTATTCTGCATTCTAAGCTTATTCAAACAAAACTTTGTCATAAAACATTTCGACATTATACCTTTAATTTATCACCAATTTTTACGTTTCGATCGTTTCTGTACGTAGTAACAAACACTCGTGTGATAGCGATCGGGTAGTAACTACCTATAATCTGTCGGTAAGCACTGATCTTCGCAATAGATGTTTTGTTTCCACTAGCAGTGGAACAGCAGGTACACATCTAATAACAAAATCGTTCATACACTGTAGAGCATAGGCGAGCTATAACTTGCTCACTAGAGTCCCGACCTGAATCCTAAAGGGGGACGAGTGTTTGCACATAGACTTCGCTTCAGACCAAAGCCTCCACCAACACTACCTTCACTGGTTTCGGCTCTTGAGGAAGATCAGGCTGCCATTCCTCCACAGACATTGAGGCGTCTCACCGAATGTGTCCACAGCAGAGTTCAAGTCTTCATAAAGGCGAAGGGTCGACATACTCCATATCGACGTCCAGTAGTAAGTGCCCAGACACTTTTGATCAAGTAGTGCATCTTGCCGTTTGGTACAACGAAGGAGATTTACCTGTCAAATACGTTCTATTTTTCTGTATCACTTGAGCGGAAGTGAGGTGTGGCTTATTAGCCCTCTTGCATTATACGCGCGGAACTCAAAACTGCGTGCGGCGTTCAATAAACAATGCAATACTTTTTCCTGATAGCAGGTTGCTTGTATTAACAATTCCAATACATCATATTACTCCTCACTCTTTCGGCTACGAAACCTTATTTTTCAACGTAATCTGCGTTCACTGTGACGGCGTGACGGCACGTGACTCGCATGGCCTGTATGCCCGCACCGTACCTCTCTACTGGTCGACGCAGCAGCCAACGCCTCGCTACATCACTAACCTCCGCAACATCCACGTACTGCTTCCTGCTGAGTCCATCCTTCATTGGGCCAATCAGATAGAAGTCGAAAGGTGACGGTACCACTGGACCTATACCTTTTAGTATCCCAACAGGTGGACGTGTGTGTGTGTGTGTGTGTGTGTGTGTGTGTGTGTGTGTGTGTGTGTGTGTCAGAACTACCAACAGAGATGTCCAGTTGTTCAGCGAAGTGTTTGATTATCATTCGCCGATCACTTCGAATGAGAGTGTCCGCACGTTCCAGCGTTTCTACCGGCCAGCACGTGGAAGATCGGAGAGGTGTGCGCGACGTCGTTGCGAAGATGACAGATGAATCGCCCAACGACTCACCGTGCTTTTTTTTTACTCTTATGTCTCTATAGACTTCTGTAATCACCTATGAATGTCTACGATGACAGCTCTGTGCTTGGAATACAGCTCCGTTAAAGACGCCATTTAGAGGGCAAATACAACGCCGCTACCTATTTCAACATTACAGGGTGCCCCACAACAAATTTCACATATTTTCAACCGAAACTGGCCGAAGAGACGAGGTGTGTTGCATTACCTTTTGAATACCTCTCGTACGAAAGGAGGAGCCCCAGGCCTGCAAGTGAACACTCGAAGTACGCTGTCTCACGAGTGACGGAGCAGTCGCCGGTCACCGTTGCCGACCGGCCTACTTCCGCAGGCTGCTCGGTGCCGGGACCGCCGCCGCCCACGCACTCACGGGCGGCGCTCAGTGGGCGACTATCGATTCGCTATTTTCGGCCGGTGCGGCGCGGAGCGGCGTCGAATTGGATTTGCGGCGTTTACACAGCGCAGGCCGGGGCACGGCGGGCGGCGCTCGGCTGGGGCGTGCTAGCCCAGGGTCTCTACTGGTAGAGGAGGAGAGGGAGAGGGGGGGGGGAGAGAGAGGGAGAGAGAGAGAGAGAGAGAGAGAGAGAGAGAGAGAGAGCGTGTTGGGAGGGGGGGGGGGGGGGGCAGTCCGCAGGCGCTCTGCTCTTCCGGACACACAGCAGCAGCCTCTGGTGGGGCGCGTCCGGCGGCCGGTGCCGTCCATTCTGCTTACAGGGAGACTCAGCGCGACGGTATCTAGATCTACAATACTGGCCATTAAAATTGCTACACAAAGAAGAAATGCAGATGATAAGCAGGAATTCATTGCACAAATATATTATACTAGAACTGACATGTAATTACATTTTCACGCAATTTAGGTGCATAGATCCTGAGAAATCAGTACCCAGAACAACCACCTCTGGCCGTAATAACGGCCTTGATACGCCTGGGCATTGAGTCAAACAGAGCTTGGATGGCGTGTACAGGTGCAGCTGCCTATGCAGCTTCAATACGATACCACAGTTCATCAAGAGTGGTGACTGGCGTGTTGTGACGAGACAGTTGCTCGGCCACCATTCACCAGATGTTTTCAATTGGTGCGAGATCTGGAGAATGTGCTGGCTAGGGCAGCAGTCGAACATTTTCTGTATCCAGAAAGTCCCGTACAGGACTTGCAACATGCAGTTGTGCATTATCCTGTTGAAATGTAGGGTTTCACAGTGATCGAATGAAGGGTAGAGCCACGGGTCGTAACACATCTGAAATATAACGTCCACTGTTCAAAGTGCCGTCAGTGCGAACAAGAGGTGACCGAGACGTGTAACCAGTGACGCCCCATATCATCACGCCGGGTGATACGCCAGTATGGCGATGACGAATACACGCTTCCAATGTGCGTTCACCGCGATGTCGCCAAACACGGATACGACCATCGTGATGTTGTAAACAGAACCTGGATTCTTCCGAAAAAATAACGTTTTGCCATTCGTGCACCGAAGTTCGTCGTTGAGTACACCATCGCAGACGCTCCTGTCTGTGATGCAGCGTCAAGGCTAACCGCAACCATGGTCTCCGAGCAGATAGTCCGTGCTGCTGCAAACGTCGAACTGTTCCTGCAGATGGTTGTTGTCTTGCAAACGTCCCCATCTGTTGACTCAGGGATCGAGACGTGGCTTCACGATCCGTTACAGCCATGCGGATAAGATGCCTGTCATCTCGACTGCTAGTGATACGAGGCAGTTGGGATCCAGCACGGCGTTCCGTATTACCCTCCTGAACCCATCGATTCCATAGTCTGCTAACAGTCATTGGATGTCGACCAACGCGAGCAACAATGTCGCGATACGATAAACCGCAATCGCGATAGGCTACAATCCGACCTTTATCGGAGACGGAATCGTGATGGTAAGCATTCCTCCTCCTTACACGAGGCATCACAACGTTTCACCAGGCAACGCCGGTCAATTGCTGTGTATGAGAAATCGGTTGGAAACTTTCCTCATGTCAGCAAGTTGTAGGTGTCGCCACCGGCGCACACCTTGTGTGAATGCTCTGAAAAGCTAATCATTTGGATATCACAGCATTTTCTTCTTGTCGGTTATATTTCGCGTCTGTAGCACTTCATGATCGTGGTGTAGCAATTTTAATGGCCAGTAGTGTACATGTGTTGGATAAAAATGCTTGAACACAAATCGAAATGCTAGCCAAACCGTCTCATTTTCTGACAGATGTGTCACGCATCAGTGGGAGACCGAATGGTTGCAGGTGACAGAAAATGAACTCCAGTCACTGAAATCGACCACACCTGCGTGGCTGATTTCACGCCAGCCTCACTCTGGAAGGAGATTCTGTTTACTGGGCTGTTCATGGAACACAGCCCTTTAACACATGGCTTCCTCCTCCGGCGGGAAGAACCGCCACTCTGTGAGGTTTGTGGTGTCGCACTTTCTGTTCAGCATATCGTGGCAACGTGTGTCCTAAATATTGATATTAGGGGAGCCCTCAGTCTCGCTGGAGATACACCCTACATCCTCGCCAATACTGAGTCCAGCGTTACAAGAGTGGCGACATTTCGTCAACTGTCAGGCCTCATCAAGAAATCGTTGAAAAAGGGAGACAGACTTTAATACATTATAAACTGCCCCGCGTGTCCGCCTCCGTAGCGTAGCGGTAACGTTACCGTCTACCACGCAGGGGGCCCGTGTTCGATTCCTTGCAGGGGACTGGAAGTTGTGTGTCCGTCATCATTTCATCATCATTGACTCACAAGTCGCCGAAGTGGCGACAACTAAAAAGGACTTCCAATACGGCAGCCCAACTCCCCCGAATGGGGCCTCCCGGTCACCAATGCCATACTATCATTTCCATTTTTTGCTCCGCGTGTGGGGGCAGCCTTCGTCCTCGCCCATGAGATCACCATGGCTTTTCGCTATGGCGCTGATAACCATAATGTTGAGCGCCCCTCCCGCCCATCATCATCATCATACGTTGGAACCGTCAGTCGTGGTCAGAACAATGTTATGTGTAGGTGTGTGCGCATTGTGGCGAAGGTGAGTGAATTCGAACGTGAGCAAAATGTTGGTGCCCGTACGTATGGTGATTCCGTGAACATGGAAGCTGAAGTGTTTGGCGTTTTCAGAGGCACGGTATCGAAGATTTATACAACATTCTGGGAAAGCGGAAGAACAGCATCCGCTAAGTCACAACGCGAAAGAAAGTGTGTGTTGAGTTATCGCCATGGACAGTCTCTGATGAGGACTGCGGGGAATTATAAGAGAACGACAGTTGCAAAAGTCGCTGCTGATCTGAATGTCGCACTCGCGACACCTTCACCTCAAAAACAACACGAAGGGAGCAGGAAACTGCACAGATAGCTGGAATTGCAAAACTACTCATGACTGATGCAAATGCCCGTCACGGGAAAATGGGGTGCTGTAGCTATAAAACCTGGACTTTAGGGTGAATACTAAAATGTGTTGGGAATCGACACAGAATTCATCAACCGACCACGGCATAACAGCCCGGATAATTATAATGGACATTTAAGGTGAATGTCATTTTGTCGGATATGTCTCGTTCCTCACTGTTTCCCGCTTATAGACGAGTTCATGTCCCGAGAGTGAAACATGGCGGAGGTTCGCTGATGATATAAGCAGCCATGTCGTAGTATTCCATGGGCCCCATGGGTTCTCTGCAGGGTGGAATTACTACCAAGGCTTCTGTGACCCTTTCAGTTCACGACTTTCATCCCATGCTAGAATATTTGTTCTGCAGTGGGGATGCTGTGTTCCGGGACGACGGGGCATCCGTTCACGCAGCTCGCAAAGTCCAGGGCTGGTTGTGAGCACTAGGGTGAATTTTTGCATCTCCGCTACCCTTCGCAGTCACCAGATTTCAATATTATTCACCCTATAGGGACTAATTTGAAGAGACGGGTGCGTTATCCCTATACACCTCCATCATCTTTACCTGAACTTACCGCCGGCCGCGGTGGTCTAGTGGTTCGAGGCGCGCAGTCCGGAACCGCGGGACTGCTACGGTCGCAGGTTCGAATCCTGCCTCGGGCATGGATGTGTGTGATGTCCTTAGGTTAGTTAGGTTTAAGTAGTCCTAAGTTCTAGGGGATTGATGACCACAGAAGTTAAGTCCCATAGTGCTCAGAGCCATTTGAACCATTTTTGAACCTAAACTTGGAAGCTATACAGCCATGCACATATCCTGTTGGAGACAACTGGAAGCTGTTTTGAACGCCATCGTGTTTCCTTCGCTGCGCTTTGCGATGCTAAGTGTTGTGTTTCTGGTGTTCCCATATTTATATCCAACTTCTGTACTGAGCTGTGACTGGCTCGTGTTCGTGCCATATCTTATTTAACATCGTGTTTTTGCCGTACTCCCACCTCGTTATGTAAGTTTCAATTACTTGTGATACTGAGTTGCTGCTTTGCTTGCCCCGTGAGCGGCAGCAGCAGCGCTTATCGATATAAGCACAGCCCTATAATCTTTGCTGGACTGGTATTACTTCCCGTTCGTCGTGTGTCGATGAGTTAGTTCGGACCTGGCAGTGTTTATCACTGCACAAGTACAGTTGGGGCGCAGCAGCAGTGAGGTCCGAACCGCCATGACTCGCCCGACGGTTACAGACGCCCATGATTGGGACGACTTTGGTTGGTCGTCGGTCGGTCGTCTTGTCGGACGACGTGTTTCTGGCCGGCGATCGCTTACGAGTTGGCGGTGTGATTCGTCCCTGTTATTGTACAGTCACTGCCGTTAGCATTGTCTAGTTCTTCGTGCAAGTGTTCGTGAAACTGTGTGTAGTTTGTATGATTTTGACTCACAAGTTATGTTAAATGTTGGCGGCGCACTGGTTCTGACAAGGGAACCTCCCCATCGCACCCCCCTCAGATTTACTTATAAGTTGGCCCAGTGGATACGCCTTGAAAAGCTGAACACAGATCAATCGAGAAAACAGGAAGAAGTTGTGTGGAATTATGAAAAAAAAAGCAAAATATACAAACTGAGTAGTCCATGTGCAACATAGGCAACATCAAGGATAATGTGAGCTCAGGACCGCCGTGGTCCCGTGGTTAGCGTGAGCAGCTCCGGTATGAGAGGTCCTTGGTTCAAGTCATCCCTCGAGTAAAAATTTAAATTTTTTATTTTCAGACAACTATCAAAGTTCAGGCACTCACATTAATCAACTTCGCTCTCCAAAATTCCAGGACATATTCAGATTCGCTTGGACATATGCAGGATTTGACGGTCTACACACGGAAAAATTTGAAAAAAAGTTACAAACATATGTTTTGACAGAGCACAGAGAAAATTGTGCGACTTTGAAACTGTTGCATTAATTTGTTGCAGTTTATGTGACAAACTCTTATGTTTTCATCACTTTTTTGGGAGTGATTATCACATCCACAAGAAAACCTAAACCGGGCAAGGTAGAATAATCTTTTTACCCATTCGAAAATGTACAAGTTAGGTGGGTCGACAACATATTCCTGTCATGTGACGCACATGCCGTCACCAGTGTCGTATAGAATATATCAGACGTGTTTTCCTGTGGAGGAATCGGTTGACCTATGACCTTGCGATCAAATGTTTTCGGTTCCCATTGGAGAGGCACGTCCTTTCCTCTACTAATCGCACGGTTTTGCGGTGCGGACGCAAAACACAGACACTAAACTTATTACAGTGAACAGAGACGTCAATGAACGAACGGACAGATCATAAAAACGTAAATTTTTCACTCGGGGGAGGAGTTGAACCTAGGACCTTCCGTCCCGCAGCTGCTCACGCTAACCACAGGACCACAGCACTCCTGTGCTCAAACTATCCTTATGTTGCATATGGACTACTCAGTTTGTATATTTTGCTTATTTTTTTCATAGTTCCACACAACTTCTTCCTGTTTTTTTCGATTGATCTGTGTTCAGTTTTGCAAGGCCTATCCACTGTGCCAACTTATAAGTAAATCTGAGGGGGTTGCGATGGGGAGGTTCCCTTGTGAGCAGTCGGTCGGTTGGAGTGGAGCAGCGAGGAATTTTCGGCGGGGCGTAGTTTGGCCGGGCGCGCTGGCGGTCTCTACGCAGTGTCTGAGTGTATGGCGCTGTTCCCATTGCTACGAGGTCCGTGGCTCACTGATCCTGGGCACGAAAGTTGAATTTTTACTTAACCTACCAGCAAGTCAAGACTGTTCACACTATGTCGTTTGGAGGTAGTTGTCGGCTGTTGGGATATTCCTGCAAGCAACAACGTGGTTTTGAAGTTGGAAAATTCCAGCCACCCTCCGGTGGAGTTTCACTGTATTTGGTTATTTGAATTGAAGTGCACCAGCGGAATCTTCTGCCTTGTGGTCGTTAAAATTCCGGCTACCTGCACTGGGCGTTAACGAAAATTTCAGGCAGTGCAGTTTCCTCATCGTGTTGTCGCTGTCCAACAGTGTGTAGTTTGACAGCTCCGTGTATGATAGGTTGTGGGCGCCAATATTTCCTACGTTGAACTCTGTGTTGTGCCCTGGTCGGGTGAAGTGGAAGTTACCATGTCAGAGGGTTCGGTTGTCGTCTGATCGTGAATGGTTGGCCCAACTGCCTGTCTCACTTAAACGAGCATTAGTGTTTGAATTGCAGGCCGACCCTCGAACATCTGGGCGCCCTTGTGTGGACTACCTTATTTTTTAAAATTTGTTCTCGTTGTTGGTACTTGTATGGCTTCGGTTTTGTATTTTAAATTAGAGTTGTTTTACTCTTAAGTCCTTCAGCCTAGTTTAAAGTACTGTTTCACGTAAGCCCTTTGGCATTTTAGAAAAGTTTTTGAATTTTAAAGTCTTTGGCCTTCAGCCGGTTTGAGTTTCAGTTGTTTGTTCTGAAGGCCTTCAGCCTAAATTAAAGAACCGTTTCACGCAAGGACTTAAGTATTAAAAAAAATTAATGTTTTGGAGTTTTAAGTGTTCGTTTGTTTGTTTGTTTACTTTAGCCTTTTAAATTTCTGATTATGCTTGAGCTTTAAGTTACTGGCCTTCAGCCGTTATTAAATTAAAGTGGCTTTCAGCCGGTAATTAAGTCCCAAAGATTATAGCTGTGTGTTTAAGAATTTTTCTTGGACTGTTGTAATGTTTGGTCAAATAATAAAGTTGTATTTTCGAGTGTGACTGACAGCCCCTTACTTTGGCCCCTTTCTACAATTTATTGTACCTATCCTGTCCTGCGTGTTAAGCAGGACATCTCATGTACATCTGCGTTCACTATCCGTAAACCGCCGTGTACTGTATGGCGGAGTGTCCTTTGTACCATAAATTATTTCCTTTCTTGTTCTATTCGTCAATGGAGTAAGGAAAAAATGACTGTCTGTCTGCTTCCTTACGAGCCCTTAATTTCTCTTATCTCGTCTTCAAATGGTTCAAATGGCTCTGAGCACTATGGGACTCAACTGCTGTGGTCATAAGCCCCCTCGAACTTAGAACTACTTAAACCTAACTAACCTAAGGACAGCACACAACACCCAGCCATCACGAGGCAGAGAAAATCCCTGACCCCGCCGGGAATCGAACCCGGGAACCCGGGCGTGGGAAGCGAGAACGCTACCGCACGTATCTCGTCTTCTCAGTATTTACGCGAAATGTACCTTGGCGACGGTAAAACCGCTCTGTAGTCAATGACAAATGTCGATTCTCTAAACTTCCTCGATAGTCTATCGTCTTCCCTCCAGGAATTCCCATTCGACTTCATGGAGCGTTTCCGTAATACTCGCGTGTCAGTCGGACCAAATGATAACAAGTCTATCAGCGCGACTTTGAAGTGCTTCGATGTCCTCCATTAATCCACCCTGATAGAGATGCCAACTACTCAACAACGGGCTGCGCAAGTGATCTACAAGCGGCAGCATCTATGGATAAGCCGCACTTTCCCAAAATTCTCCAAATAAACAGAAGTCCACCATTCGCCTTCCCTACTACTTAATCTTACGTACTCGCTTCATTTCATGTCGGTTTGCAAATTAACATCTGGATACTGAGTCGACGTGACTGCGTCTAGCACACCGCTAACGCTTTACTCGAAAGTTAGAGGCTAGTTTTCCCTACTTATATGTATCAACTTCCATTTCCCCGCATTTAAAACAAGCTGCCACTTATCGCACCAAATTGAAATCCAATCCAAGTCACTCGAAGACGAAACTGAACCGTAGACCACAGCGTTATCAGCAAACGGTCACACATAGCTACTCACCTTGCCTGTCGGATCGTTTATGTACACAGAGAACAACAGTGGTTCCGTCACACTTCCCTGACACCCTCCGATGAACGCTCTTCGTCCAGTAGAACGTATCGGTTTCTATTACTTAAAAAGCCTTTGAGCCTCTACAACGAAAATTATTAAAATTTTTCGGGATTTCACGAGGTTGTCTTCTGGGACCTCTTGGATAAGCAAACGTTTCGTCCCCGCTTATGGAGGGCACTTTCAGAAGGCTCGTTGCTTCGATGGTTTTGTGGAGTACACAGTGGTTCGCTACTGACTGGTGCGAATGACTTGCAGTTATTATTATTGTAAGTCTTTGTTCTCTCAGTTCATCTTCAACTCCACTCTAGGCAATGCGATGTACGCTGCCTAACTTCCGGCAAGGGTATAGGAAGGAACAGCAAACCACCTAGCGAGTACACCCACGGTTGCAATAAATTTCATTAAACAGGACGTAATGGTAAACATAGTTTATTACCAAATACTTAATATAACCTTCTATGAAATGCACCATTCCTTACTCAGAATAACCTACCATATAAACTCGTCAAAATCCCAAGAACACCCCTGTGTAAGAATGAAAAATAGTAAGAGTTCGTAAAATTTTTGCTCTCCTTAAAAACATGAATGCACTACAATGTGAGAACTGCGATACATTTTTACAGCATACATTCGAAAATGTTCAGAGTGCCACGCTTCCACACGTTTAACGAAGTATACTTAAATTTCTGACTCAATGTAATTTTTCAAAGCGAGACTCCGGCATACTCGTGAAAATTGAAGTTCGCCATCCTAGTTCGCACCAGAGAATGTCTCTAAAGTGTTCCTGCCGTGGAAGTCTGCGGAAACAGACTCTCTAACTCACTGTAAAATTTCCAAAGTACTTTCAGGAAGCGTCACAGCCTGTCCGGAAACATTCTAGGTCCGTAACTTCGTACCCCTCCCCGCATCAGTTAGTCAGGCGACGTGGACTCAGCGTAGCTTCACTGCTGGCCGACTCCTTTCATCAGATACCCGCGCCTTAAATACGGCGATATAAAAAAGTTGTGCAAAAGTTGAAGCGGCTGATAGAGCAGTCGAAATATAAGTACTTAGGTATAGAAACGTAGGGTCTTGTAAGTAATGCTAAGCCAAGCTTAACCAGGAACAACAAGGTCATTCAGTGCACTTGAGCCTTGAGTTCATGAAAGACAATGTACTGTTTGCTCAACAATGTTGTGCGTTACATACAGATCGTATTACGAGGTTATGTCAATACGACCAATACTTTGACAAAGATAGACGTTCAAAGCAAACAATTTCTGACCAGCTATAAAAAAAGGAATTTTCGGATAAACAACGGTTCGAGCAAACTTGAACAAATCCGACCGGAAGGAAATCTCATAAAAGAAATAGTTGAAAACTATAAAGTAGCAGACAATGTGGCTTACGACGATACTGAGAATGCAAAAGGGAGAACATCTTCATGTGGAAACTATGTGACAGTCCGATAAGAACCTCTTCATCACTATTACCTATATATATATATATATATATATATATATATATATATATATATAAATATTTCCATTCCTTGGTCTGAGCCTTTCGTGAAGAGTTAAACCTTTAGATATATGACTCTCCGTCGCTTCTTGGTAGAAGAGTGTAGTAATAAATTAAAATGACACTACAGGATTAATTTATTTAGGTTACCGGTTTTCGGCTTACAAGGCCATCATCAGAGATTGATTATTGTAAACAAAGATGTAAAGGCTTTTGTAAAAAATATTGGAAAATACATTACTCACGTATATGGGGGTATGGACACGTGGTAAATGACATTATGTAAAAAACTAAGAAACTAAACACTAAATAAGTGTAAACTGAGCCAACCAGGAAAACATAAGCACTAACCTCGAGAAACGGGGCCTGTATAACAGCTGAAATTAAGTTAGCAATCACAAAAATGTAGTATTTAACATGAGTACTGAAGTGTGACTCCAAGATCTATTACACTTGGAAAGTGATACATAAAAAAGTGAAAGTTAAGCTTTACAATTGTAACAACAGAAGATATTAAGTACAAAGGCGATCACAATAAAATACATCAAAAAGAGTTTTGCATCATCCATCTCGGTTCGGAGAGTTCCGGAACCTGTACAGAAAATTGGAAAAGAGATCAACATAAACATCATTTCCGCCCATTTAATTGCTCATGAAAATCACACATTGCATGTTGTACCACCATACATCGAGACCTTCAGAGGTGGTGGTCCAGATTGCTGTACACACCGGTACCTCTAATACCCAGTAGCACGTCCTCTTGCATTGATGCATGCCTGTATTCGTCGTGGCGTACTATCCACAGGTTCATCAAGGCACAGTTGGCCCAGATTGTCCCACTCCTCAACGGCGATTCGACGTAGATCCCTCAGAGTGGATGGTAGGCCACGTCGTCTGTAAACAGCCCTTTTCAATCTATCCCACTCATGTACGATAGGGTTCATGTCTGGAAAATATGCTGGCCACTCTAGTCGAGCGATGGCGTTATCCCGAAGAAAGTCCATTCTCAAGATGTGCACGATAGGGGCGCGAATTTTCGTCCATGAAGACGAATACGTCGATGCCATTCACGTATCGTACAGTCGTATCGGCCCCACATAAAGCCACCCGAAAAGAGCAGGGAACCTCCACGTTGCTGCACTCGCTGAACAATGTGTCTAAGGCGTTCAGCCTGAACGGGTTGCCTCTAAACACGTCTCCGAAGATTTTCTGGTTGAAGGCATTTGCAATACCCATCGATGAAGATGACGTAATGCCAATCCAATCGGCTTGTTGTTGGGCCCATCTGTACAGCTTTCCATGGTGTCGTGATTGCAAAGGTGGACTTCGCCATGGACGTCGGGAGTGAAGTTGCGCATCATGCAGCCTACTGCGCGCAGTTTGAGTCGTAACACGACGTCCTGTGGCTGCACGAAAAGCATTATTCAACATGGTGGCGCTGCTATCAGGGTTCCTCCGAGCCATAATCAGCAGGTAGCGGTCATCCACTGCAGTAGTACCTCATGGGCGGCCTGAGCGAAGCATGTCATCGACAGTTCCTGTGTCTCTGTATCTCCTCCATGTCCGAACAACATCGCTTTGATTGACTCCGAGACGCCTGGACGCTTCCCTTGTTGAGAGCCCTTCCTGGCACAAAGTAACAATGCGGACGCGATCGTTTTATCGTGTGGCTAGCCCTCTCCCCCCCCCCCCCCTCCCGTCGGGCAGACAGTTCGCCGGGTGCCGGTCTTTCAATTTGTTGCCAGTTCGCACTTCGGCGACCTGCAGTCGATGAGGATGGTAGGATGATGATGAGGACAGCACAACACCCAGTCCCTGGGCGGAGAAAATTCCCCGACCCAGCCGGGAATCGAACCCGGGCCCAGAGGATTGACAATCCGTCACGCTGACCATTCAGCTGCCGGGGGCGGACAGTGCTGTGGTGAGTGTCTTCAATACGTGGCAGAACCAAGGTGAAACCACGTCCAGACGGCGTGGGGATGGGCGGCCATATGTCGAACATCGTAGGCTGGGCAGACTTGTAAAACAGGACAGGTAGCGAACTGTGGCGGTACTAACATCAGACTTTAATGCTGGAAAGAGTGCAAGTGTGTCTGAACACACAGTGCACCGAACACTCCTAGCGATGGACCATGCCTGTGCCAATATTAACGGTACGGCATGGGGAACTACGAATGAAACGTGGTCGTGCCCATCAGCACTAGACGTCGGCGCAGTGGCAGAGCGTTGCGTGGTCTGATGAATACCGATACTTTCTTCATCATGCCGATGGAGGACGCGAATCCGTCGTCTTCTAGGGGAACAGCATCTTGACGCCTGTGCTGCGGGAATGAGAAAAGCTGGCGGCGTCTCCATTATGCTTCGGGGAACATTCACGAGGGCATCCGTGGGTGCGATGGGGCTTGGGCAGGGCACCATTATGGCCGAGGAGTATCGTACATTGGTTCCAGGCGATGCACCCTCCTTCAGGACGATCATGTTCCACGATGGCAGTAGCATTTTTCAGCAAGATAATACGCCATTTCAGAAGGCCGGGAATCTGGTGGAGTGGTTTGAGGAACACAATGGCAAGTTCAAACTGATGGGCTGGCCGGCAAACTCGCCAGATGTGAACCCGATCGAAGACGCCTGGGATGCGATTGAAAGTGGCGTCAGAGCTCATCGTCCCCCTCCCCGGAACTTATGGGCATTTGGTGACTTGTTTCACTTGTGTGTGCAGACGTGGTGCCAGGTCCATCCATTCCGAGTATTGCCAATCTCGACGATTTTTGCCTGTTTTCAACACCTATACTGGCAACATGTTGGTCCAGTTCGAAGACAAATAAAATATGACAAAAAATATTATTCTGTGTGATATAATTACAAATTAACATTTTTTTTTCAATTTTTTCCCTTCACTTGTTATGTGATATCTCGCTTGTTGCCGAATTTTATTATTCTGCGTCAAGCAGAAGTACCCTATAAGTTCGAATGAGTGAGTTCTCGGGTATCAAAATATGACACATAAATTGCCTTATTTTTCACTGCATTGACTTAAAAGCTTCACTTTCGCCATGGTTTCAAAGTCCTTAATACATGATATAAATTTCAGTTTTATAGATCTACACGTACCTGAGAGAAAGAGTTTTTCTAAAGTCGGATAGATAGATAGACAGACAGACAGACAGACAGACAACAAAGTGATGCTATAACTTTTCGTTTAAACCAACTGAGGTACAGAACACTAAGAAGGGCATATTCCGCTGCGCAATGAAAAAATTACTCCAGGAACAGTCCTACACTGTTGTGTACTGGACTGTAAGTGAATTTAAAATTTTAGTAAGTATTCTGTATTTTGACAGTAATGACATCCTCACTTCTGCAGAACTCGCACCTTCTGCCGCCACCAACAGCCATAACGGCGGGGAAAAGCCTGAAGATGGTCTGAGGAAAGGACCGAAACGGTTGCTGACGAGTAAAAATCTGCATTAGTGTTATCCGCGTTTAGTGTTGTCAGACATGATGGGGTATACAAAGGGCGTGGATGCCACCAGGTGTTAAGCGTCCACCTGAAGGACACGGAGGTGCCGCGTACTCGTGAGATACAGCGCCAGCACCAACAGAGTACGGAAAAATGGAAATGAACGTATGGCATTGTGGACCGGGAGTCCCCCATTCGGGGAAGTTCGGCCGCTGAGGGCAAGTACTTATTGCATTAGACGCCACAATGGGCGACTTGCACGTCGGAGATGGGGATGAAGTGATGATGAGGACAGCACAACACCCAGTCCTGAGCGGAGAAAGCCCTCTGCCCCAGCCGGGAATCGAACCCGGGTCCCTTGCCGTGGTATTCGGCGGTGCTGACCACTCAGCTAACGGGGTCGGACACAGAGTATGAAAAGGAGAGTCATCATGAATCTCCATTCTGCCGCCTGGTCGACTCCTAGAATCTCCAGGTTTGTGGGGCATTCGGGTCTGACAGTGGATCTTAAATGGACGACCGGAGCGCGCTTCGTCTTCAGTGCTTGTCCGACCTCGTTAAGCCAAAAGGAAATGATCTTCAGTGATGGTGAAAAGTCCACGTGAACTTCATCCAATTGTTTTGTTTTGAGCGGCAGTCCAACCCTTCAGATGGAAATTTTTCATAACCGAACGAAATTAGCTTTTCTCCATTTTCCATCCCAATCGACACATTTACCAATTCAGATGACTGTTAACAATGAACTGAACGGTGGACATTGTTGAAATTCTGTGTGGGATCCTTGGAATAATCACGCTTACCAACCACGGAAGCGCAACGAAAATATTCCAGTCTAGCGTGGAAATTCACCAGACTTCTGAAACCAACCTCATGTATGTAGTTTTGTTACTCGTGTGTAGAGAATATTAGCTGTTTATAATCGTACTGTGAGTGCAGCATATTTTACAACTACATGTAACTCATGACAGTATAAGAACAATATAATAACAGTTTCCTAATTGTCTTAATCTGAATGCCAGAATGGTTCGTATGATTTTGTTGCATGTTGCTCGACATTGAACTCTAATTTTTCTTTTTTGGTTTTCTGGTAGCCTGCGTCCATGTGCTGTTCTGCATAGCCACGTATGTTAAAAGTACGTGATGTTATCAATAAAGAGTCTTTACATGTAAGGCATGTTTATATTTTGCTTACGTCTACAGCTCTTGGTATAGTTGCTAGCCTCGTTGCCTGTAGATCATGAGGTCCTGGGTTCACTCAGGCACCAGGTGTTTGTCCTGTCCTAAGCGTTTCCTTTCATCTTGACCGACGCGCAAGTAGCGGAATGGCGTTAGATTAAAACACTGGTGGCCGAACAAATCCCAGAAAGGGCCTCCAAGTCAATAATGCCGTAGCATCAGTTAATTTTTTTTTTTTTTTCATTCTTGCTTCCGAGATTTCTGCATTCCCATGACGAAATGGGGAGGGGGCAGAGGGATACGTAGCGCACATTGTTTTGCACAACGACGCTTGGACAGAAATGGTGGCGACGATTTGGAGGGAGAGCTGAAAGGATAGCATCAGAGCAGAGGGCGGCCGACAGTAACCGCAGAGCAATGGGACGAGTGCACGCGCTGCCACCTGGCTGCCGAGTGGTGTACTGCCTCGCAGCCCGGACCAGCGTCCATTACGGGCCGGCCGGCTGCGCTGCTGATTGGTAATTGGTCGGCGGGAGTGCTCGGAGCCAGAGAGCTAATGGACTCCATCCACGCTTTCGGAAGCGCCTCACTTCCTTCCCACACGCATGCAGTCCACCACCTCCCCCCCACCCCTCTCTCTCTCTCTCTCTCTCTCTCTCTCACTCTCTCTCTCTCTCTCTCTCTCTCTCTCTCTCTCTCTCACCCCCACCCCACCCCCCATCCCCAAGCCCCACCTCCCCTTTTTTTTTAGGTCATCAGTCTACTGACTGGTTTGATGCGGCGCGCCACAAATTCCTTTCCTGTGCTAACCTTTTCATCTCAGAGTAGCACTTGCAACCTACGTCCTCAATTATTTGCTTGACGTATTCCAATCTCTGTCTTCCTCTACAGTTTTTGCCCTCTACCGCTCCCTCTAGTACCATGGAAGTCATTCCCTCATGTCTTAGCAGATGTCCTATCATCCTGTCCCTTTTCCTTATCAGGGTTTTCCACATATTCCTTTCCTCTCCGATTCTGCGTAAAACCTCCTCATTCCTTACCTTATCAGTCCACCTAATTTTCAACATTCGTCTATAGCACCACATCTCAAATGCTTCGATTCTCTTCTGTTCCGGTTTTCCCACAGTCTATGTTTCACTACCATACAATGCTGTACTCCAGACGTACATCCTCAGAAATTTCTTCCTCAAATTAAGGCCGGTATTTGATATTAGTAGACTTCTCTTGGCCAGATATGCCTTTTTTGCCATAGCGAGTCTGCTTTTGATGTCCTCCTTGCTCCGTCCGTCATTGGTTATTTTACTGCCTAGGTAGCCGAATTCCTTAACTTCATTGACTTCGTGACCATAAATCCTGATGTTAAGTTTCTCGTTGTTCTCATTTCTACTACTTCTCATTACCTTCGTCTTTCTCCGATTTACTCTCAAACCATACTGTGTACTCATTAGACTGTTCATGCCGTTCAGCAGCTCATTTAATTCTTCTTCACTTTCACTCAGGATAGCAATGTCATCAGCGAATCGTATCATTGATATCCTTTCACCCCTACATTACCCCAATCCACACCCAACCACCCCAGTTACCTACAGCAACACACACGGTCGCACCACCTTCATTCTTAGTTCGTGAACGGGGCGAAGACTATATGGGAACTGCAGGGAACCGCATGCCGTGCTGCCAGATTCAGTTCAACCTTTGAGCCTCACTAGACCCAAAAACTTACGCAACAGTGTGAGGTCATACGTCAACCGTGTAGAATGAGATATACAGTAGTCACCTATTGAAGTAAAGTTGTCAATATCTCCGCGTCCTTTACTCAAAATATAGAACATTTTGTGTGGACTTAATTTACACACACGCTTCGTGCGAACACAACGCTTTATAAAACTGCAACAGGCGCACTAGCCAACGCAAGGTACGACCACACTGACTCCGATAACGTAAGGGCATTGTAGGCTAGTACGAGGCGTGTTTTTTAAGTAAGTACCGTTTTGAAATTTAAAAAAAAGACGTGCTGAGGTATCTCAATAATTTTATTTTTACATTAAAGCCTGTACCTTAACCCACTTTTCTACATAATTTCCGTCAATATTGAGGCACTTATCATAATGTTGTGCCAGTTTTTGAATACCCTCCTCATAAAAGTCTGCCACTTGACTTGTTAACCACTGCATCACCACTGTTTTGACTTCGTCATCGTCTTGAAGACGCTGACCGCCCAGGTGTTTCTTCAAGTGCAGGAACAGATGGTAGTCACTGGGCGCAAGATCGGGGCTGTATGGAGGATGATCTAGAGTTTCCCATCGAGAAGATGTGATGAGATCTTTGGTCTGATTCGCCACATGCGGACGGGCAATGTCTTGCAGCAAAACGATGCCCTTGCTCAACTTCCATGGACTGTTTCTTTGATTCTGGTGTGACGTAGGACACCCATGTTTTATCGCCCGTAACAATTTGGATTGAGAAATCATCACCGTCGTTGTGGAAACGCTCAAGGAAAGTCAATGCACTGTCTAAACGTTTGGTTTTGTGCACATCCGTCAACATTTTCGGTACCCAACGTGCGCACAATTTTCGGTAATTCAAGTGCTCGGTCACAATGTCATACAAAACACTACGAGAAACATTAGGAAAGTCATCCCGCAGGGAGGATATCATAAAGCGTCTGTTTTCTCTCACCTTATCGTTCACTTCCCGCACCAAACTTTCATTAACGACCGAAGGACGCCCACTCCGTTGTTAATCATGCAAATTTGTGCGGCCATCTTCAAATGCTCTCACCCACTTTCTTACCATTCCATCACTCATAATGTTTTCTCCGTAAACTGCACAGATCTCACGAAGAATATCGATCGCTTTTAGGCCGTTAGCACTAAGAAATCTTAAAACAGCCCGTACTTCACAGTCGGCGGGACTCACGATTATCGGAGGCATATTAAACACTCAGTACACAACGTAAACAAGGAAGAATCAGGTTGTAATGGCGTCAGTGCGTAGATTAAGGTACAGGCTTTCATGTAAAAATAAAATAATTGCGATGTCTCAGCACATCTTTCTTAATTTCAAAACGGTACTTACTTTAAAAAAACACTTCTCGTACATATTGAGGGTTGACTGATTTCCATACGAAGCACGTCGCCCTCGTCCACACGAAAAACTGCAGTAATAATGAACTTCTAGCCTCCAGATACGTCAGTTTTCGTTCAGTGCGTAGCCTGACTAAGATTGTAAACAGCAAGAGCACAGAAATCTTATTTATACACGACGTAGCAGTATTATAATCAACAATATACTCTTGGTTATATATCGTAGGTTGCCACGTATACATAATGCAAAACGCACTTAAAAGAATATGTATGCAGCATTTTTTATATCTTCTCCAATGGAGTGCGCTGAAAATATATTCAGTTAATTTAATCGATGTTTTTTGAAAATCTGCATAAATCTGACTCAAATAACAAACCACTGTATCAGTTGTGTTTTTTCATGCATAGCACGATGAGTTTCAGGAATTTATAATCGTCTTCAAGTCTGAGAGTAAAAAGAGGATTGGGAGACAAGAGAAACTGAACACCACACGTGCAGCCATCACATACAATACTAATGTAAATAGCTGCACTTGAAGATGGGAATTGGTTCCTGAAACGCATCGTGTGTGTTGTGCATGAAAAACAGCTATTGGCGCAGTGTTTTCGTTAATTAAATCGCTATATTCTCCATTACACTGCCAGTAACAAATGGACATTTTTTATTTTTAGATGCAGGTAAACTGAAATCAGTAACATGAAACAATGGCCGAATTTTGACTTGATTTCAAGAAAATAAAAATTGTTCTAATATGACACTGGAATCACGTTAGTGTTACAGAAGTACAAAATCACTTAACGAGAGCATTTGAAAGACATTCACTGAGGGAATTACCGCTGCTTAGGGTTGAGATAAATATGAATCGTGTGGACCCGTTCAAAGCATCTAGTACAGTCCTTTTGGGGATCACATTCATTCCCAGGAATGTCTGTATTACGTTTTTGGCACCAATCTCAAAGTTTAGCACACGCAATATTTTCAAACGAGCAATAGGAAAAGTTGCTACCCAGCACATACCAAGAACTTGAATTTACTTGGAGCTTCAACGTCGTATGGGACGTTATTTCATTGGAACACTGTCAGTCGTGAAGATTATCTCTACAGCTTCAGATATCTGTTTGGACAGAAAGCACAGAGATGTTTGGTGGTGAAATTTCTTCCAACAACATGGTGCCTCTCTCTACTGCCATTGATAAGTACAATATTATCTTCATTTTACAGACTCCTTGACTATTGATTGTGGATTCTCACAGTGACAGCTTTGAGATTGTATCTGCCTAACAGGAACGTGAAATATAGGTTCACATGAGCTGTTTCCGCCTTACCAATTGTGAAGATGATCCATGATCAAAACCGGTAGACACACAGCATTTTTGCAATCATTCAACGGCCGTTGGTTGTCACGTAACCAAAACACTAACAAGGAACCCCTTGAGTGTGATGTTGCTAGTTCAGTGTTTAGTTTGTTAGTAAAAAATAGTTTATGTGTGAATTGTGTATTTCGTTTCGCTTTTTGAATTTTGTCCTTGACAACTTGAGAGTTTTAATGAGTATAATCTAGTTAATATTGCAAAAAGTTTTATCTAAATCTACAAATGCCTTCAAGAAGATTGAGGTAAGTAGCTTCAAAATTTCGGATACCAGATGGTAAGAATGTAACAACACTCTTCTAATTTTTTTTTGATGTGAAAGAAAAGCCAGGACGCACAGTTATGGAGAAATGGCGGCCATACAGTAGCTCTGAAGTACTGTGTGTAAGTATATGAAGCTGCCAGGATGATTCTAGAATCTACATACATCTGCACTCTGCAAGCAACAGTTCAGTGCGTGGCGGAGGCTGCGTTTTTGTAGTCTACCAATCCAGTACCACTAACCTTTCTTCTCCCCCCCCTCCCCCCGCATCCTCCCGCCCTCTCTGCAAATGTGGAGTACCTAGGTTCGATTCCCAGTATTGACAGGGATTTTTCCTTGTTGGGAGGAATGGAACAGTGTTCATTCAGCCACATGAGGCCTTAGTGCAGCCAAATGTCACCATGCAACATAGGATAACATGGCAGCTAGTTGGCATGGCGTGGTCCTTTGCACCTGGTCACAGATTTACTTTTTCTACTTTCACCTGTGCCGTGACAGTTTATCTTAAAGAATTTTCCGCAGTTTGTTAATTGCTCATTTACTTTACCAATCACGATTTCGGCTTGGTACCCATTCTAAAGTGTATGCTTCAATGTTAAAATATGTCAAATAGCGGAAATTTCTTTGAAAAAATCCTACGTAAGTCTGGTCCTCAATGAAGGAAACGTCACTGGATGATAGATGTGTTGTGCTTCAGACGATATCCTGGGTCAATGTAAAATTTTTGAAGTCTATCCCTCACTGACGGTAAGCTAAGCTAAGACAGGCTCATACAAAATACCCTGCATGGGAATGTCAAATAGGTGGGAAGCTTGTAAGGTGGCCAAATTAATGAAGGTCAATTTCGCACCTTACGTAAGAGTTTTATACATCATAATGGGAAGGTGAATGTGACACGTTGCTTACTTTGAAGGTAATGAGCAGATGTGCCTGTAAGTATGTAATGCAACAGGGATGACACTCAACGGATGGTATTAACACATCGCTCCCATACAAGGCATGTCAATGAGCAGTAGGTGAAACAAGCAGTCAGAGGTTCAAAATGGTTCAAATGGCTCTGAGCACTATGGGACTTAACATCAGTGGTCATCAGTCCCCTAGAACTTAGAACTACTTAAACCTAACTAACCTAAGGACATCACACACATCCATGCCCGAGGCAGGATTCGAACCTGCGACCGTAGCAGTCGCGCGGTTCCGGACTGAGCGCCTAGAACCGCTAGACCACCGCGGCCGGCAAGCAGTCAGAGGAAATGTTTTGCATGGAAGCAGCAGGAGAGGGGGGAGTCGGCGACAGGTGAAGCATACTGGAAAGCAAGTAGTGGGCCAACAGAAGTAAAACAGAGTGAAGCTTTAGAAAACTGCGTTTCAGAATTCCAAGTGGATAGAAACAAAACCAGTGATGCATTTGATCACGTGAACAGCGATTGATACACATGTGATGTATGCATGCATGTAACTTTTAGGTGTCTGGAGTGGGCACAAAACGTCCGACTGGCGGAAACAAACTAGGAAGAAGTAAAGTGCCCAGATCTCGATGCAGTTTAATGGTAGGGCCCTTGCGAATGGCTCCACAAAAATAAGAGGAACGCTCCTATTGGCCGAAAAAAGCCGTGACATGGAGAACAAAAGAACCCAGGTTGGGAGACAGTTCGGCTACGAGAAAGACGAGTGTAGTTTTCGAGGACTCTTCTCTGAACTGGTGTCAAGTGCATAACGGGGCGCATAAAACTGTACGACGCAGAGGAGAAATTTGTGTGAACACTGCGTTCACTGCAGCTGACATTCGGCTTGGTCCTAGCTGTAGTGTCCTTGAGCTCCAACTGTGGAGAAACGAACCAGCCAGTTAGTTAATTGTTCTTGCAAGGACTGAGTGGGCATTTTAATATGCATGCTGCTCCAGCCATGCGTGTGCATACCGCCATAATCCGAGACTACGGATGAGTACATGTTTTCATGCATAACAAGAAACATTGGGAGAGTTTCTGCTCGATAAAACAGCAGAGACGTAACTAGTTTTTGTAGGAATTTCAGAGGATGAGAGCAGCTATGCAGACGACAGCTGATCGCAGCTAAGGTAAATACAGTGAGCAGAGACGTAAACTTGTTCCTTCACCAGCTTGCGTCCACTGTAAACTCTAGCGACCTTCGGTAATCTTTTGCTCAACTTGTCACAAAACTAACCATCCTCTGTAGACTTGTCATCCTAAATAGTACCTAACCTTGAACTGGAATCAGATGATTTATTGTAGTACTGGCTAACATCATGGCATAGCCGTAAGAATAATTTTGTAAAGAAACTTATAGTTAAAATTTACAGTTGTTGTGTTTAGGATTATTTCACTATCTGAGGACTAGATACGTTGGTTTGACAACTGTCGTAACATTGTCACATTGTAAACTGTGAAAACACGTGTATTTCTGTGATAAGATTGCAACATTAAACCAAAAATATTTACAGCTTACGCAGTTGTTGTCCTGTCATCAAAACCTTACAATCTGAGACTGCAAATAGCGTGACCTACAGCCAAGACTATTGTTATACATCGCTTGAGTGATCTGTCTGAATTGCCAATGCAGCAGTATGACCTTACTGTGAGGGGGGCATAGCGCCATCTGCCAACCACATACACTGGAGTTATAGCACATACATCATATGCAAGAACGACTTTCAGCCTACTGACAGTGCAGAAAGTCACGAGCTCAAAGCCTGAAACGAAAGGATGGAGCTCTGTGGCGCAATGAAGAATGCAGATGAGCCCAGAAAACCAGGCCAAATTTGATTATCCCCAAAACAACGGATAACGTCATTGCGTTCAACAGACACCTACAAATACTTGGGGTTCTGAGCCCATCCCCAGTTAAAGTGAGCCTGTTTTAAGGCAGGACCTGTGACGTGCAAACTGTCATTCACCAGATGAGTACTACACTCGAGACAGTAGGCAGCCAAGCCTGCTGGACTTGGCTGTTGTGACCTGCCAACCTTTCCTCCACTGGTGTGAAGACTTCGGTGCCTTCTGATATCTGAGAACTAAGGGTCAAACTAATAGCTATTCAGCAGTTCAACAGTGTTGACACACAATTGAACTGTCGGTGTTTGGGGAGGTGTGCTAGCTGCCCCCTGACTTTCATCTGCGAGTGGACAGTACCGTCCATGGCTTTCCCCTGGTGAAAAGGCTATGATGTAACTCTGCATAGCTACCGCCATTCCGTGCAGAGCTGCTGGGAGCTTACAAGGGGCACTACCGAGCGAGATGGCGCAGTGGTTAGCACATTGGACTCGCTTTCGGGAGGACGACGGTTCAATCCCGCGTCTGGCAATCCTGATCGGTTTCCTGTGATTTCCCTAAATCGTTCCAGGCAAATGCCAGGATGTTTCCTTCGAAAGGCTGACTTCCTTCCCCGTCCTTCCTTAATCTGAAGAGACTGATGACCTTGCTGTTTGGTCTCCTTCCCCAAACAACCCAACTGAATCCAATCCAATCCAGCTCTTACTTACTATCTTCAACGTCCATGAGTGCACTTTATTAAATCGTTTGTCACGCTGTTGGGCCCTACCAATGCCTACCACCAGCATGGCTGACTACCTGGCGCGGCGCCACTTCTGCAGTGCCAGTGGCCTTGAATTCGCCAACCGTCTTCGAGACTGCTGAGTTGGACACACCTGCGTGTTCCAGTCTTGTGTGCTGCTTCTTCTGCCGTCGCTGCTGCCGTGGAGCACTGTCGTATTAAGGCTCCTGGGCTGCTGAAAGTCTGCATCCCCGACGCTTTATCACCCTGCCTCTGTAGGGGTCATAAGCACCTGGCGTCAAGAAATGGGAAGAAATACTGTCGGCACCTCTGACTATGAGCCGACTTTTTGTAATCTTGGTGCCAGAATGACTAAGCGAGACGTATGTTAATTGAATTACTCCGTTTCTAGACTTCCCAGTAATCCCTGATTCTGTGAAGCCGGCCGTGGTGCCTCTAGGCGCTTCGGTATGGAACAGCGCGACCGCTACGGTCGCAGATTCGAATCCATGGCATGGATGTGTGTGTTGTCCTTAGGTTAGTTAGGGGACTGATGACCTCAGCAGTTAAGTCCCATAGTGGTCAGAGCTATTTGAACCATTATTCTGTAAAGAATGCACTCTCACGTATAGTCCCGGAAATTTGCACTCCACTTACAAAAAATTGTTCTATGCATCTCAATGTTTATGAGGTCATATCTTCTGAGCTGTATGTCGTGAAATAATATAATATTGCAGTTATATTCAGTGGGATTTAAGGACACAGTGTGCAAAACGTCTTTCACATAGGGTCAGTAGCAGAGAAGTAATAAATTGAATGGTCATGCCTGATGCTGCGCATGCACAGTGAAAATGTGGAAAGCAACAAACATTTTTTTTTCTTTCGTTATTTTATGGAGGGGTGCGAGAGAGGAAAAAGTTTCGAAAAGGTTTGAAATTATGTGTAACGTTTTCTGGAAGTTCTCTCAGTGTAAAACAATGGATCATTACAGTCTGGGTAATTTCCTCAAGACATATACACAGTTTCTAACTTCATTAATTGTCTCTTTGTGTTACACCTCTGATGTAAGGTTATACCTTTTAATGAGTAGGTTCTGACAGCTTTTTAAATCTTTAAATCGCATAAACAATAATTATACGAAACAATAAAAATCAAATATTTGTTGCCTTTGCAAGTAATCAGATAGACAACCTACAACCCGTGTCAGATGACTGGTACACGGGACTCCAAGAGTTTTAAAAGCACCCACTCCGTAATACACAATATCTCTGTCGAGCAACTCCAGGGCAGTCTCATGCTGGCTATAGTAAATCCATTACGAACGAGGTGACTAAATTATTAGCTTTTCTATATCCTCTATCAATGCAACTTTGTAGGGCCGGCCGAAGTGGCCGCGCGGTTCTGGCGCTGCAGTCTGGAACCGCGAGACCGCTACGGTCGCAGGTTCGAATCCTGCCTCGGGCATGGATGTGTGTGATGTCCTTAGGTTAGTTAGGTTTAACTAGTTCTAAGTTCTAGGGGACTAATGACCTCAACAGTTGAGTCTCATAGTGCTCAGAGCCATTTGAACCAATTATTCCTAATTTGGTTTAGAAGCTCTTGAAACAGCCACGTCTGCAAACAAACTTACTGAATTTCAGTCCGCCTTTATGAAATCCACTGTTTTATATACGTATACAAACCCAAACATGTTGGGTCCCATAGTGCTCAGAGCCATTTGAACCATTTGAGCCAACTTTGTAGGGATCCAAAATCGACGAACAATAAAAATTGGCCAATTGAGGAGTTTATAATTGAACTCTTTAATGTGTAAATTACAGGTTCTTAAGGGTCCTCCAAGAAATGTTCGTTGGAATCTTCCGACGCTACAGCTGGACTTGCGTGATCATCCCATCTCAAGTCAGTGCGCACTGGCAGTGCTAGAAAATCGCAGGTTGTCACGGGTTACAGTGCCAGATTGGCGCGCCTACGTTTCTTCACCACAGACAAGTTTTCGTGCCATTCCGCCACGCCCAAATGAATAAAAAGCTCTCAGGGTTTCCAGTCGTGTCGAGTAATTAAAATTACACGAGTTTCCGGCCTAGCACTCCTTGGCCATTGTCAGGTGGCATGACTGCCGGAATGACCCTTGTATATTAGCACACGTTGACTCGGCGTTCAATCCACCCGCTTCGACCCCAAGATCTCTCGATCTCACACCGTGCTGAGCTGCAGGCCACCGTCTCCATTTAGGGTGTTATCGATGATTCTTGTTTCGATGTCTTCTTTAATTACACAATTCTAGAAGCTTTTTGTGCCAGCCGCGACTGGTGTTTCATCAAATTTTGTTCGGTATCAGTTCTTTAAAGCATGCACAGCTGAAACAGATTTCTCAGGACAGCGTAGGCGAAACATCTTCTGATGTTCCTTCCTGCATTGTACTGCTTGTCCGACGTAAGATTGGCCACACTAGAACGGTGACTTGTAGACCCGAGTTATTTTGAGACCTGTTAAGTCTTCAATTGATCTGAGTAATTGACGTATTTTTGTTGGAGGCCTGAAGATCGATTTTATCTTGCTTCGTTTCAGCAGGCGGTTTATCTGTAAAAAAAAAAAAAAAAAAAAAAAAGTTTCTTTTCCTTCTCCCCATCGGTGGTCTTGTTTTGACTATAATGCTACGGTATCACATCATGCAGGCTGAGTGTTATTGAACTATATGAAAAAAAGTAAATTAGTTACAAATTACGGCGTGTACACACTTTATTCAACGTCAGTACAGATATTCGGATTTACGTTTGACATGTTCAATGAGCCTGCCATCATTGGCAATGATGTTACTCAGACGAACAGGAAAATTCTGCATGGCCCACTGAAGTGTCGGTACATCGATGCTTTTGTTGACCTCCTGAAGAGCTGTTTTCAGCTGTTTTGGGGTTACTGCTGTACGTCTTGTCTTTAATATAGTCCCACAAAAAGTGAAACGTCCCCTTAGAACAATTATAGATGACTGTGCTTAAACTGACACACAATATTTATAGCGCAACGCAATCTGACTTCCAGTAATCCCTACAAAAGAATGGCCCTGACTAACATTAACCTATACCTTTCACAAATCACTTACCTCACAAAAATCTTCGTTACTCGAACTACTGCAATACAGCGAGCGCCACTACTGCCAGCTAAATAAGAGATTCTAACTACTGAAGGCACTAACTACAAATAGCCATAGTTAGCAAATGAAAGATTTTGATAGAGGACAAACATTGTATTTACATTAATAGTCATAATATATATAGCAGTTCATGACATCCAGTGTCACAAATTTCAAAACTCCGCCATTTCTTTCCCCACATCCACCACTGCTGGCGGCTCACATCCAACTGCACAACTCCAAGCGCTGTTAACATCCAGCTGCCCAACACTACAATGGCGAGTATTACAACAATGCCAACCAGCCACTGACTGCACACAGCACAGCCAGTGATTTTCATACAGAGCGCTACGTGGCGTTACCAATACAAAAAAACCTAAACAGCCTACTTACAAAAGGAGTCGCATGTGTTCAGAACATGGCGGCCAATCTAGACCCATGCCAGTGGTCTATGGGTTCCCCAGAGCCAGAAACCAGTCCCAACACTCTCATGTTTCAATGGGGTCGAGCTCTATGTTACATGAATCGCATCTTGTCGAAATCAGGATCGCTTTGCATAATGGGGATGTAATCATCTTCCAAAGCCTTCACTTACCCTTCGGTAGTCACTGTCCGATCAAGGAATGTCGCACCGATTATTTCGTGATCGGATACTGCACAGTACACAGTCACCTGTTGAGGGTGAAGAGACTTCTCGATCGCGAAATGCGGGTTCTCAGTCCCCCAAATGCACATGTTTTGCTTATTGACGAGCTCATCCAAAACGGGCTTCGTCGCTAAACCAAACTATGTATGCGAATACTATTTCCCATCATGCCCTGCGCCCAACCGCAAAGTTTGAACCTCCTAATGCAAACCGTTCAGAAGTTATGACGATTTTATATCATATAGTTCAAAAATTGTTAGCAACCCTCCAGGGTAGCCGAGAGCGCTAACGCGTTGCTTTCTGGACTCGGGTAGGCACGCTGGCCCCGGATCAAATCCACCTGGCGGATTAGCGACGAGTGCCGATGTGGTTTTTAGGCGGTTTTCCACATCCCGCTAGGTGAATACTGGGCTGGTCACCACGTTCCGCCTCAGCTCGAAGGCTCGCAGACATTTGAACACATTCGCACTTTCCGATGGATTACACTACATGCAGACAGTTGGGGTACACTAATTCCTTCCCAGGTGGTACGGGATGGCGCAGGAAGGGCATTCGGCCACCCCTTAAAATTAACATGCCACATCCAATTAACCAGCAGACCCCGCAAGTCGGGATTCGTGCTTGGGGGGGGGGGGGGGAGAGAGAGAGAGAGAGAGTGTGTGTGTGCGAGTGTGTGCGAGTGTGTGCGAGTGTGTGCGAGTGTGTGCGAGTGTGTGCGAGTGTGCGCGTGTGGGTGTGAGAGTGTTCAGTAATTTTCAACCTGTATTAACACCGCCGCCTCCAGGAGGATATTTCGTCGTGCCAGCTTCTCACTAACACGAGCAATGATGCACGACACCAAGCCACAGCTGGAATCGAATGGTTGTGCTCTTATGGCCTTGCGTCTGCAACTATCGAAGACACAGTTTCGGACACGGAATGAGCGGACATCAGAGTAGTAGATTGCAGAGAAGCAGAAAGGACAGTTCAGCCACCTATCGCAGCAACAGCGCCGTGTGGACCACAGATTATAAAGAAGGCACCGTCATCAAGCTGAGGATGAAAGATGTAGACACGGGAGCAATATCGGCACTGAAGAAAGGACTTTGTTTCACACCTTCGCCGCGGTAAATCCATACCTGTGATGTGAGGAGGACTTTGTTTCACATCTTCGCCGCGGGACGTCCATGCCTGTGATATAAGCAGTGCTGTCGAACAGGCACTCCGCAAGCTCCCAGACGAAACAGCTGATGAAATACGGCGTGAAACAAGCCATATTCTCACGAAGGCGGAGTTACCAGCACCCAACATGACCAGTACTGAGGAAAATGGCCTGCGAGCAGTAAAGAATGATGAAATCGTTGTGGTCCTTCCTGCTGACAAGCGGAATGCAACCGTAATTATGGAAGACACGGACTGTAATACGAATATCTAAGCGCCACTAGACAAAGGAACATAACGGAAACTCTCACGTGACCCAACATCGAGAATAATAAAAAGACATCCGAACTTCTCAAGCCCCCTCTGTTGGAAGACGTTGCGGTCAAGACTCTTCCCCTACAGGGATAATATCTGACGAAACATCCGTCGTGACTAGTAAAAACGGCTTCTGATATTGTGTAATAAAAGAAGCCATTGAAATAAATGATAATGAAATCGACAGGCGTTGATATACATCATTGGGGACATTGAAAATGTGTGCCCCGACCGGGACTCGAACCCGGGATCTCCTGTTTACATGGCAGACGCTCTATCCATCTGAGTCACCGAGGGCGCAGAGGATAGTGCACCTGCAGGGACTTATCCTTGCACGCTCCCCGTGAGACCCACATTTCCATCATGTCCACACCACTACATTCGTAGAGCGCCTAATAGATGTTTGCCCATCACACTCATTACTCGTGACAGATTAATCTACCAAGTCCCGTATGAGTTGGGGCATAGTGTGTGCGTTCGCACAAGAATGTCATTGGCCGGGTAGCCCTCGGTGGCTCAGACGCATAGACCGTCTGTCATGTAAGCAGGAGATCCCGGGTTCAAGTCACGGTCGTGGCACACATTTTCAACATGTCGCCAATGATGTATATCAACGTCTGTTTGCAGCTACGGTGTCGATTTAATTATCATTTCATTCTACAGAAGTGCACGGTCATCAATGGTATCTGTTCATTCCGCAACAGATACTACTTCCATTGAAATAAAAACCACCGGTAACACCATAACTAGAGACGGTGGTCTGCAGCTCACCACGAATCATGAATCGGGTGCTCCAAACGCCGAGTCAACTTATGCCCGTATATGACGTCACAGCCGGCAGCTAGTGTGTATAAGGGGTGTACCAGCAGCTCACTGGAAACCACGCCCCTCGACAACGACCATGGAGTGCTTGGCCGAGAGCTCGTCCAATTTTAAAGCCGAAAACTTTTTGTTCAATGTTACCGCCGCTTCCCTCTGCATTCTTACATCTCCAGCTGGGCTTTTAATCATCCTTCAGCCCCCTGTACGTCACCTACCGTGACGATACCACGTTCCCTCCTTTCAGCTGACTCTGCAGCGGGAAATTAGCCAGTCCACGTCCGCGTTTCCCCCACTGCTGGCATAAACGCGCTGGAGGAGGCACTGGCCATCACTTATGCATCGGCCGGCTGCCAACAGCTCCCCAGGGCCGCCACCTGTTGAACACCACATTTCCCAGCCTCGTCTCGCGTGCTACGTACGGAACCGCCCGCCATGTGCCCACCTTGTCTCACTACACCATCTTTCCATTAACTACGTAATCACTCACTCTATCACCCAAGACTATGGCTCAGCTGTTTCCTTTTTCTTAATCAGATAAGACTGTCACCTCTTAAAGTATGGAAGGTAGGAGACGAGGTACTGGCAGAAGTAAAGCTGTGAGTACCGGGCTTGAGTCGTGCTTCGGTAGCTCAGATGGTAGAGCACTTGCCCGCGAATGGCAAAGGTCCCGAGTTCGAGTCTCGGTCGGGCACACAGTTTTCATCTGCCAGGAAGTTTCATATCAGCGCACACTCCGCTGCAGAGTGAAAATCTCATTCTGGAAACATCCCCCAGGCTGTGGCTAAACCATGTCTCCGCAATATCCTTTCTTTCAGGAGTGCTAGTTCTGCAAGGTTCGCAGGGGAGCTTCTGTAAAGTTTGGAAGGTAGGAGGTACTGGCAGAAGTAAAGCTGTGAGTACCCGGCGTGAGTCGTGCTTCGGTAGCTCAGATGGTAGAGCACTTGCCCGCGAAAAACAAAGGTCCCGAGTTCGAGTCTCGGTCGGGCACACAGTTTTCATCTGCCAGGAAGTTTCATATCAGCGCACACTCCGCTGCAGAGTGAAAATCTCATTCTGGAAACATCCCCCAGGCTGTGGCTAAGGCATGTCTCCGCAAAATCCTTTCTTTCAGGAGTGCTAGTTCTGCAAGGTTCGCAGGAGAGCTTCTGTAAAGTTTGGAAGGTAGGAGACGAGGTACTGGCAGAAGTAAAGCTGCGAGTACCGGGCGTGAGTGGTGCTTCGGTAGCTCAGTTGGTAGAGCACTTGCCCGCGAAAGGCAAAGGTCCCGAGTTCGATTCTCGGTCGGGCACACAGTTTTAATCTGCCAGGAAGTTTCACCTCTTAAGTTGTTTTCATAGAGGCGCTGTTCACATGTAACATTACCATGGGTTAAAACAAATTCTCATTGTTTGCTGAAACAATGTAAGTTCAAATATTGGCCAAACAGTGTATTTAGGGTCAGAATTTGAAGAAAAAGGTCTGTCGAATAAGGAAAATTACTTTAAGGCTTCTGCTGCGTGATTCTTTTTTAAGGATTTTCATTAATCCTGTAATTATTGTACAACAACTCTGAAAACACAGCAGCAACATAAGAACCGTGTTGTGCAAAGCTCAAAAGTGTAACATGTGACTGAATTTCCGCAAAAAGCATGTATTGTCCTTGTATGTGCGTTCCAACAAAAAGCCATGGCATTTCGCAACTACATGAGACAAGCAGTCAATATACAGTTATGTGTGAAGAGTCTTACATAACACAACAAGGTACAAAAAATGAAGATCTGAATAAAAGCACCCACAGTCAAGGGCAAAAAGTTGCTGAAACATGTTTGGGTTTGTATACGTATATAAAACAGTGGATTTCATAAAGGCGGACTGAAATTCAGTAAGTTTGTTTGCAGACGTGGCTGTTTCAAGAGCTTCTAAACCAAATCAGGAATAATTGGTTCAAATGGTTCTGAGCACTATGGGACTCAACTGCTGAGGTCATTAGTCCCCTAGAACTTAGAACCAGTTAAACCTAACTAGCCTAAGGACATCACAAACATCCATGCCCGAGGCAGGATTCGAACCTGCGACCGTAGCGGTCTTGCGGTTCCAGACTGCAGCGCCTTTAACCGCACGGCCACTTCGGCCGGCTGAGGAATAATTCATCCAGATAAATTGCTTTCTGTATATCTGTCTCTTTTTCCTTATAAATGTTAGCGAAGAAGAGCGGGGTGCGGGAAGATAGATCTGTGTGAGACACATTTTGTCTGGTTCGCTGAATAATTCGTCTGGCTTAAGAGACGCTGCAAGCAGTAGCTATGCTGCTACCTGCTCTTTAAGAGTAGGGGTTCCCGCAAACTTTTGTTCTGACGGAACAGTTTAAGAATCAGATTTATTTTATGGACCACCTTGTTTTTTTGAAGGTAAATAAAATTAATATAACTTTTTTGAAAAAATGAGAAAATCTAGTTTAATTCAGTGGTTACTTCATTTTTAAGTCATAACTAGAACAAATAAATAAAAATAAAAAGTTTTAAAAATAAGACAAACTGTCGAAAAGAGACACTATTTTATTAACGCATTAAAGACCTAATAGTTTTCTTCCAACTTACGCAGTGGCCAGGGATTGTGTGCCGCCTGATCTGCATACAGCCCACACAGCATACCGGTCTTGCACATCTTCTAATCTCCTTTCGGAGTTTTCTCTACTAGCTGTTGCATTTTTGCATCTACCCATAAACCAATTTACATTTCATCAACTTTGCATTTTATGTTTTAAATTTTTAATTTTCGAAAATAAAACGTTTCTCTGCATTATTAAACAATAATTTTGAAAGCAAGCAGGAACTTGCCAACTTCATACACTACAATTGCTACGTAATTATAAACTTGACGTACATATAAACATCATAATCCACCAGCCTGATGTCTTACTTGTCCCTTTGTGGACCGAATGATTTTTGGGTGTGATTTCTATACTATTGATGATATTAAGTTAAATATTAGAATTCTTACCCACCTCATGTTCCAGCAGTTCTTCAGTGCGTGGTGCTTCTCCAGACACACACCCCTGTGAAGAGGTACCTTTCAGAACGAGCAGATGTATCGGGTTTCGTTCCTCTACTTCGGTGCGCTAGAAATTTTGCAGGGCTTCGAAGGGTGCTTCTGGCCCTATGATCCAACCACTGCCTCCAGTTTGTTTCCTCATATCCCTAGACGGTGTTTGAGGATGCTCTTGTTTAGGTGCTCAAGATGTGGAAGTTCCCCTGGGGTCTTCGTCTTCTCCTCCTCCATCCCCTTCATCATTCACTTCTGGCTGCTGAGTTGATACCCACATTCTAACTGTCTCCAACAGGAATAACTTGCACTTCATCTTCTTTCACTACCTCCTTGCTGCATTTAACAGTCTCTCAGGATTGAGTAGTGCGCCAAATACTGGTCTGCTCCGTCCACTCTCTTCGTGTATTTATTGTATTGGACGATATAATCAGGCTTCTACATAACACCTCTCATGCTTTCTAAATTCTTCATCATAGCTGGATGGACAGTGCGAACCATTCACACCATACGCTTGACCTTCCAACCTTGTAAAACCACATCCTCCTTCCGACAGTAAACGCTTTCCCCCTGTCGAGACTGTTTACAGCAGTTAGAAACTCTGATGGAAGTTCCCTATAGGCCCTTATTGTCACACAGACCCTAGTCGTCCGTGCACGTAGGTTATCTGCAGTTGTCACACTGTTACATTAGTTGTCCTGATAAACATGATGCCAGATGTCTAAATGAGGTGCCAATACAGAAAAAATGGTGTAGTCCAGTCTTTTCCTTTCCGCACTATATATTTCTACGTTGGATATGTAACCTGTCCTGGCTGTACACACCATTCGCACAAGTAGGCAATACTTAAACAGCTTTCCAGGATTACAGATCCTAAACCTTAGGCAGCCTCTCCAAGCTATCGTGGCCTCATCAAATGGTATTTCCTGTGTGGGGTTATGTATGGTCCGAAAACGATCCACAAAATTCTGGAGATCCGTTCGGACGTTATAGGACTTGTCTGCTGTCTCATCCTGTAGTGAACTGCCGGAAAAGTTGCACGCGTTCCACATCTGTTCCCATCGATTGCGACTCATCAGCTCTCTGTCGACATCCGTTTCAGTCAGAGGGACTGTGCTCCAGTACTTCCGACAACTGCCCTTTCCAATTCGTCCCATCACAAGTATAAAAACTAAAAATGATTTCTTTTCAACAACCGAAATGTCAGACCACTTTAGTGTCTCGGGTGAAACTTTATACTATGCAAAACCTGACTGCGGTATAGGTTAGGTTGGGTTACGAAAATATCAAGTAATTCTTCACCAAACAAGCGAGCTACAACCTCTGAAGTACTAAGTGAATCATCAGGAAGCAATGTATGGCCTGGCTGGCCTTCGAAAGGTTTCAAATGTGTGACTTAATTGTCTTTAGTGTACCCATTGCTTATATCCATTCCACGTAAACAAACTTCTCCCTCATCACTACAATTAGGACAGCTGTCTCTCACAAACACTGGTTTAGTTGATAGAGGGCCCAAACTCACTGCCACTATCACTAGCATTATCACTATCGCCATTCTGTACATCATTTGGTTCAAAATGGTTCAAATGGCTCTGAGCACTATGGGACTTAACTTCTGAGGTCATCAGTCCCCTAGAACTTAGAAGTAGTACTTAAACCTAACTAACCTAAGGACATCACACACATCCATGCCCGAGGCAGGATTCGAACCTGCGACGGTACCGGTCGCGCGGTTCCAGACTGTAGCGCCTAGAACCACTCGGCCGTTCCGGCCGGCTCATTTAGTTCATCCGATAATAAATCTGCATGTAAATCATGAAACATTTCATCGTCTCACCTGTGCAGTCTCACAGATTTCACAGCTATCAGAATCGTATATGTAGTCAAATATACCGACACTAACATCTGAACTCTTTCTACTCAATGCCTTGCCAGCAAAAACAGTTCGAATTTTATGCAACACAGAGTACAACAGGCCGTAATTGACGCCCGTGCAGTAAAACGGAGATTTCCGTTCCCCGTCGGCCGCCGCTATAATACGGATATCTCTGGGATCAGTCAGTAGCGTTTTAATAGCTTTTCGTGGAGCATTTATTCACTTCCCTCGGGACGCTGTTTTGGAGGCACCTCTCCGCCCGCACGGACGGTTGTAATTTCTGGCTGTCTCTCACGGAGAGGCGCATATATACATTAACATTACACTGGTGACCAAAACTATAGCAACAAACTATTATTTTCCCGTCCTGTGTCTATTTCACGATATAATCATACAAACTGTAAACGGACGTCGTTACGATGGTATTCAGCACGGAGTATGGCATCGCGATCAATGGACAATCACGCCGGCAATGACCTCAGGGCACCTAACAAGAGGGGCAGTGTTCGCAGGGTAGTCCCACGTCTACAATCGCTGTGTACACAGTCACAGACGGTGCAGTACGGCACCAGGAAGACGCCTACACACTCTACGTAAAATTAGAGAGATTAGAGCGCGCACGGAGGCCTCCAGACAGTCGTTCTTCCCGCGAACCATACGCGACTGGAACAGGAAAGGGAGGTAATGACAGTGGCACGTAAAGTGCCCTCCGCCACACACCGTTGGGTGGCTTGCGGAGTATCAATGTAGATGTAGATGTACGTTGTGGAGGGCCGTAGCAAGAATGAAAGCAGGATAGTCACGAAATGATGTGGCCCGATGGCTTCATCTGAATCGTTCTGTTGTTTCTAGGATGAGGCGACAGTTTATAAACTGTGTTCTGAAGACCAGATCAGGACTCACCACGTGAGAAAGCAGAAAGAATGGATCGTTATTTGACTGTAAGGGCACGACTGTACCGCCTTTGTACCGCACTGCAACTGGCATCTGTCCTCGTAGTATCCACTGGACGTGTTGTATCGAGGCAGATAGTGTACAGAAGGGTTCAAATGGCTCTGAGCACTATGGGACTTTTAACATCTGAGGTCATCAGTTCCCTAGAACTTGCGAGGTGCATTCAAGTTCTAAGGCCTCCGATTTTTTTTCTCCGGACTGGAAAGAGATAGAAACATGCGCATTGTTTTACAATGAGGCCGCGTTCATTGTCAATACGTCCCAGAGATGGCAACACCGTACGGCAGATGGAATTTTACCGCCAGCGGCGAGAATGAGAACTGTTTTAAATACTTAAAATGGCGACGTTTTCCTTACTTGAACAGCGTGCAATCATTCGTTTTCTGAATTTGCGTGGTGTGAAGCCAATTGAAATTCATCGACAGTTGAAGGAGAACATATGGTGATGGAGTTATGGATGTGTCGAAAGTGCGTTCGTGGGTACGACAGTTTAATGAAGGCAGAACCTCGTGTGACAACAAACCGAAACAACCTCGGGCTCGCAAAAGCCGGTCTGACGACACGATCGAGAAAGTGGAGAGAATTGTTTTGGGGGATCGCCGAATGACTGTTGAACAGATCGCCTCCACAGTTGGCATTTCTGTGGGTTCTGTGCACACAATCCTGCATGACGACCTGAAAATGCGAAAAGTGTCATCCAGGTGGGTGCCACGAATGCTGACGGACGACCACACGGCTGCCCGTGTGGAATGTTGCCGAGCAATGTTGACGCGCAACGACAGCATGAATGGGACTTTCTTTTCGTCGGTTGTGACAATGGATAAGACTTGGATGCCATTTTTCAATCCAGAAACAAAGCGCCAGTCAGCTCAATGGAAGCACACAGATTCACCGCCACCAAAAAAATTTCGGGTAACCGCCAGTGCTGAAAAAATGATGGTGTCCATGTTCTGGGACAGCGAGGGCGTAATCCTTACCCATTGCGTTCCAAAGGGCACTACGGCAACAGGTGCATCCTACAAAAATGTTTTGAAGAACAAATTCCTTCCTGCACTGCAACAAAAACGTCCGGGAAGGGCTGCGCGTGTGCTGTTTCACCAAGACAACGCACCCGCACATCGAGCTAACGTTACGCAACAGTTTCTTCGTGATAACAACTTTGAAGTGATTCCTCATGCTCCCTACTCACCTGACCTGGCTCCTAGTGACTTTTGGCTTTTTCCAACAATGAAAGACACTCTCCGTGGCCGCACATTCACTAGCCGTGCTGCTATTGCCTCAGCGATTTCCCAGTGATCAAAACCGACTTCTACAGAAGCCTTCGCCTCTGGCATGGAATCATTGCGTCAGCGTTGTGAAAAATGTGTACGTCTGCAGGGCGATTACGTCGAGAAGTAACGCCAGTTTCATCGATTTCGGGTGAGTAGTTAATTAGAAAAAAAATCGGAGGCCTTAGAACTTGAATGCACCTCGTGGAACTACTTAAACCTAACTAACCTAAGGACATCACACATATCCATGGACGAGGCAGGATTTGAACCTGCGACTGCAGCAGCAGTACGGCGTCAGACTGAAGCGCCTAGAACCGCTCGGCCACCGCGGCCGGCTACAGAAGTGTTCAGCAAAGTGGCCTTTATTGTGCACGTGGCCTGCTCGCTCTCCCGATTTGAATCCCACAGGGCACGTCTGGGATGCACTAGGAAGACGGGTCGCACCACGTCAGCATCCACCAACCACTCCCCAAGACTTGTGGGCATCTCTGCAGGATGAATGGGCGTTACTGCCTCAACACGAGACTGACGACACCATTCACAGCATGACCCGTAGATGTCAGACCTCTGTTGGTTCCAGAGCTGGTCACACTCCAAACTGAGCTCATTAGCCAGTTGCCAGAACGTGTGCGCAAGTCCATTAAGTTGGAAAAAGATGAAAAACATTTTTGTCTATCGTTATGTATGTTGCGTCCGCAGCTCGTGGTCTTGCCGTAGCGTACTCGCTTTCCTCGCACGGGGTCCCGGGTTCGATTCCCGGTGGAGTCTGAGATTTTTCCTGCCTCGAGATGACTGGTTGTTGTTGTGTCGTCTTCATCATCATCATTCATCCCCATTAAGGTCGGAGGAAGGCAATGGCAAACCACCTCCATTAGGACCTTGCTTAGTCGGCTGCGCGGGTCTCCCGCATCGTCCCCTACGCTCCTGAGTATGGGACCTCATCATTATGTATGTTGCAGTTGATTACGTTCCATATTCCTTACATTGTTTCTACTTTACTATCATCTGTTTTGTGGCAAAATTAAAACACAACCTTGCGAAACTTACATTTGTTGCTTTAATTTGGGACAGAGTGTATTTAATTATCGCTAGCGTTCATAAAATTTTATTTAACTCAAAGATTTATCCGACTGTCCATGACACTTGTTATTACAGTATGTGTTCCTCTTCAAATGTCTAGGAATGAAATAATTTGGCTTAAACTCTCCACGCATTCTGATGATTTTAGATGAGAGGACTCCTATTTGCTTATTACTGAGAGCAGACGTCGCAATGCTAGAAACTTGTAGCAAGATGAAGAAAGACCCGCAGAGGATGGACGCTCCGTACATGTATCGGCAGCTGGCCATCAACGTAAAGAAATGACACTTTAAATAGGGGAAAAGATAAGCCACTATTTCAGTACACGACTGACGGAAAACCACTGGGAACAGTCAAAACAGTTAAATATCTACGAGTATATGCACGGAGCGATTGAAAGCGGAACGACCAAGTGAAACTAAATCTTTGGATGAGCCATGAGAAGTATAATCCAACCACGAAGTAGTTTAAGAGTCCTTCGTTCGACCGATTACTGATTGTTGTTCATCAGTCTGCGAGTAGGATTGATAGAGGAAATAGAGTGGACCGGAAGAAGAGCAGCACATCGCCTCGCGAGCTCCTGGCAGACGTTACAAAACAGATGTTGTGCATCACGATGTGGCTTACTGTTGTGAGAGTTTACGTTCCTACATTAGTGAACCATCATATTGCTTCCTAACACATATACATCATGAAAAGTACGAGGGCCACTACAAAAAAATGCACAATATTTTTGTAAAAATACAGTTTTCATTGGCCGGCCGGTGTGGCCGTGTGGTTCTAGGCGCTTCAGTGTGGAACCGCGTGACCGCTACGGTTGCAGGTTCGAATCCTGCCTCGGACATGGATGTGTGTGATGTCCTTAGGTTAGTTAGGTTTAAGTAGTTCTAAGTTCTAGGGGACTGATGACCTCAGATGTTAGGTCCAATACTGCTCAGAACCATTTGAACAGTTTTCATTCTGCATATGTGAAAGTTTTACAGTGTGTAGATACATCCTTCCCGCTTGTTTACAAACTTAGTTCAACCTGTTCCCGTGAGAGGCGTCGCCACAGCATGTCTTCAAGATGGCTGCTACACTTGACGTTCGTCAGAAGCAACTTCCTGTCATAGAATTCCTGTGTTGTGAAAACGAGACAGTGGGAAACATCCACAAGAGGTTGAAAAAGGCGTATGGAGATGCTGCTGTCGATCGCAGTACAGTTAGACGGTGGGCGAGCAGGTTACGTGATGAAAGCGGGCACGGCAATATTGAGGATTGTCCTCGCAGCGGCAGGCCTCGTACTGCACACACTCCAGACAATGAGCAGAGAGTTAACGAATTGGTGACTGCTGACAGACGCATCACAGTGAACGAATCGTCACGCTACGTTGGAATAGGGGAAGGAAGTGTTTGCAGAATACTGAAATTGTCGGCGTTAAAAAAGGTTTCTGCCAGGTGGATTCCCAGGATGTTGACAGTGGCTCACAAAGAAACAATAAAACCGGAATGCAGCAAACTTTTGGAACAGTACGAGAATGGTGAAGATGAATTTCTTGGAAGAATTGTGACAGTTGATGAAACATGGCTCCATCATTTTTCACCAGAGACGAAGAGGCAATCAATGGAGTGGCATCATGCAAATTCACCCAAGAAAAAACAATTCAAAACCACACTTTCTGCTGGAAAAGTTATGGCTACGATGTTTTACAATTCCGAAGGACTCTTGCTTGTGGACATAGTGCCAAGTGGAACCACCATAAGTTCTGGTGCATATGTGACGACACTGAAGAAACTTCAAGTTCGACTGAGTCGTGTTCGACCACATCGGCAAAAGCAGGATGTTTAGCTGTTGCACGACAATGCACGGCCACATGTGATTCAAAAAACCATGGAAGCGATCACAAAACTCGGCTGGACAACACTGAAACCCCCACCTTACAGTCCTGACCTGGCTCCGTGTGACTATCATCTCTTTGGGAAATTGAAAGACTCTCTTCGTGGAACAAGGTTTGAAGATGATGACTCCATTATGCACGCTGCCAAACAGTGGCTCCAACAGGTTGGTCCAGAATTTTATCGTGTGGGTATACAGGCGCTGTTTCCAAGATGGCGTAAGGCAGTTGAGAGGGATGGAAATTATGCGGAGAAATGAAAATGTTGTTCCTATAGGATGTATCTACACACTGTAAAACTTTCAAACGTGTAGAATAAAAGATGGATTTTTTATAAAAATAGTATGCATTTCTTTTGGAGTGACTCTCGTGTATAAACGTAAAATCTACCAGTAGTGGACACCAGAAGATCCTGAGGAAGATCCCAGCAGAGGGGTCGAAACGCTGATCATATTAGTATAAATATGAGGCGGAATAACCCAGAAGATTTTTACTACAGTTAACTACAAAATCAGGACTGTTGTGTTCTTACTGAGAATTACCAACACAGGGAAGTGAGCGTGTCAGTAGCACATGAAGTACCCTCCGCCACCCTCTGTTAGGTGGCTTGCGGAGTATAGATACACAGGCTGATTCCGTGCTGACATTAAAAACTTTCAGCGATGGTGGAGAAGGGTAAATGTATCAGTTTGGGGTAAGTGACCCTGGTCCAGAAACGACCGAGTCGAAAGTTACATAAAAGAAATCGTTCTGATACTTCTGACAGTGGATCTCTTCTACTAGTACCTCTCTGCTTTCGATTTTTTGGTACGAGGCAGTAAGGACTGAAACAAGAAAAAAAATTGTCAGTGGACATGTGGGCTTTAAGAGCTGTGAGCGCTTGTTCGGTAGAAGAGATGTCTTCCACAGTGACAAAGATGACAATTTTTGTTTCTGTTTCGTCCACACTGTCACTTCTCAAAATACGGAAAGTAAAGCATTTGCAGTAGAACGTCTTCACCGTCAGAGTTACCAGAACGATTTACACTTGTAATTTTCGACTCTGTCGTTTCCAGACCGCAGTTCCTTACTTCAGATTGATTCATTAACTCTTCCCCATAATGTATGTATATATGTACTGAACTGGGGACCTAGAAACGACGGAGAGGCTTCGTCCCCGCCGTAGCCCTCAGTAGTTCACAACCCCACAACAGGCCACAGCAGTCCACCCACCCCACCGCCGCCCCACACCGAATCCAGGGTTATTGTGCGGTTCGGACCCCCACGGGAACGTCTCATTCCAGACGAGTGTAACTCCAATGTTTGCTAGGTAGAGTAATTATAGTGTACGCGTACGTGGAGACAATGCTTGCGCAGCAATCGCCGATATAGTGTAACTGACGCGGAATAAGGGGAACCAGCCCGCATTCGCCGAGGCAGAGCGAAAACAACCTTAACAACCATCCCCATCCACAGTCTTGAAGTTAAAATCTTCTGGGTTATTAGGCCGCGTCATGTTTCTTCTAAAATGTTCGACGTTTCGACCCCCCTGCTGGGATTTTCCTCAGGATCTTTTGGTGTTCACTACTGCTACTACTGTTCTAGCAGTAGTGAACACCAAAAGACCCTGAGGAAGACCCCAGCAGAGGGGTCGAAACGTCGTACGTTTTAGAAGAAACATGACGCGGCCTAATAACCCAGAAGATTTTAACTTCAGTGACAACGGCCACGAAAGTCTGCAGACTAAGATATCCACAGCCTTGCCGGCACACCGGACCTCGACACTAATCCGCCGGGTGGATTCGTGCCGGGGACCGGCACGCCTTCGTGCTCGGTAAGCAGTGCGTTAGACCGCACGGCTAACCGGGCGGGCTTTTTCCACCATACCTGGAAGTTCGTTCATCACGGAATCAGCCCGTAGATTTCATCTCTTCTACCCTTTCCAGTTCGGGCAGCTGTCGAGTCGTTAGGAGAAGTGGTTTAATCGATATTTCGAAGGGCGGGGGTGTATCATCAGCAAACTGTTTACAGCAGTTTTTGCCAGTTAATGGGCGAAACGAACGAGAGAAAGGAACGCCGCAGCGTTGATGACGCTAATTTCAGAACACTCGCCGTCCAACCGCACATTCGTCATATGAGAGAGAGAGAGAGAGAGAGAGAGAGAGAGAGAGAGAGAGAGAGAGAGAGAGAGTGTGACTGACTATGTGTTCGAACGTCAGCTAGTCTCCGCAGCTGGTCGGGAAAAATTGCAATGGCATGCAGCACGGGAGCGGAAGTAGCAATTAGTTGGCACTCAATCACGCTCCGACAATTTAGGCTCTGCATCAGAACTGGCGGACTGAGCATGGCAGACACAAAAACGCATTCCGTTCGTGACTCTATAATTACGGAACCCTTTTTTTCCTACACTTTATTCGACTCGTGTCGTGACAGAACGCTTATCTTATAATACAAGCTTGATACACTGATTCGAGACTGAATTGAACTGGTCATTTCTGTGTGGCCCCTTATCATATATTTTCGGTGAAAATAATATATTCCCGTTTGTAGAACTCCAGGGTTAGATGTAGTGACCAACCCGAAATCCGAAGCTGAACACCAGTTGCAGGTTGCCTAGCCAGCGTTTTTCAGGGACAACAAAAATTTGATTTTCAGTACTCGCGTAATTATTGGCATAATTTATAAATTTAAAATGCTGTTGTAATCTTCTAATTAAAAACTATACATTTACGTTAAAACTTTAACACAACGTAACAAGTTTTGCAGTTAAAAACTGTGTGCTTTTCTTGAGACCGTGTAACTGAGGGCTCCGCAGTACACGGACTTCATACATCCAGTTCTATTTATTTATGGTATGATGATACAGAGCTTGGATTAAATACATATACAGTGTAAGAAATGACAAGCAAAATACATGTACAGATTCAAATGTTCGAAGTATTATGCTAAATTATCTACACATTACACAAGTTCTTCGATTTCAAAGTCCAATCTGTTAATCCAGTTGAGCCCTTCAGGTTATGCATGGCGGATGTCATTTATTGCTCCCCCAAAAGTTCGTTTCGGGCATTCACTAACAATGTGATTTACTGTCTGCAGGGCAGCTCCACAGTCACAATCTCGAGATGTTGCCCAGCCCCACTTGTGCTTTAGATATCCGCAGTTCCCTTGTCCTGTTCGGATGCGGCAGATGGTTCTCCACTTGCGCCTCTGGAGTGTGAAACCTGGAACTCGCATGGAAGGCTTTTCGACCAGATGGCATTGAACACTGACGGGAGAATCCAGCATGTCATACTCAATGGAGAGAAGTCTTCCTAAGTAAGAGTGATTTCAGGTGTGCCGCAGGGGAGTCTCGTAGGATCGTTGCTATTCACAATATATATAAATGACCTTGTGGATGACATCGGGAGTTCACTGAGGCTTTTTGCGGATGATGCTATGGTATATCGAGAGGTTGTAACAATGGAAAATTGTACTGAAATGCAGGAGAATCTGCAGCGAATTGACGTATGGTGCAAGGAATGGCAACTGAATCTCAATGTTGACAAGTGTAATGTGCTGTGAATACATAGAAAGAAAGATCCCTTATCATTTAGCTACAATATAGCAGGTCAGCTACTGGAAGCAGTTAATTCCATAAATTATCTGGGAGTATGCATTAGGATTGATTTAAAATGGAATGATCATATAAAATTGGTCGTCGGTAAAGCAGATGCCAGACTGAGATTCATTGGAAGAATCCTAAGGAAATGCAATCCGAAAACAAAGGTAGTAGGTTACAGTACGCTTGTTCGCCCACTGCTTGAGTACTGCTCAGCAGTGTGGGATCCGTACCAGATAGGGTTGATGGGAGAGAGAGAGAAGATCCAACGGAGAGCAGCGCGCTTCGTTACAGGGTCATTTAGTAATCGCGAAAGAGTTTCGGACATAATAGATAAACTCTAGTAGAAGAATCTGCGAGAGAGACGCTCAGTAGCTCGGTACGGGCTTTTGTTGAAGTTTCGAGAACATACCTTCACCGAGGAGTCAAGCAGTATATTGCTCCCTCCTACGTATATCTCGCGAAGAGACCATGAGGATAAAATCAGAGAGAGTAGAGCCCACACAGAGGCATACCGCCAATCCTTCTTTCCATGAACAATACGAGACTGGAATAGAAGGAAGAACGGATAGAGGTACTCACGGTACCCTCCGCCACACACCGTCAGGTGGCTTTCGGAGTATGGATTTAGATGCAGATGTAGACTTCTCTTAAAGTCGGATGCTTCAAGATGTTGTGCCGTTCGCCAAGATGGTTTTCTTGACTTCAGACGCTGATGTTCTGCTATTAATATATCGCTGTGTTCAGGTAGCTGGGGGCTCTTCTGAATGCTTCTCCAGGCCTTCAGGAGAGCATTCGATCTTCGTAGAGCTGGAAGTTGGATGTTACTTAAGACTGGTAGCCATGCAGTTTGAGTGCTACGTATGCAGCCTGTCATAAATCGCATTGTCTCGTTGAGTTGCGCATCTATCTAGCTACAGTGAGCACTGTTCATCCTAGTTGGACAACAGTATTCAGCGACAGGGTATGATGGTGCCTAATCAGTTGATTAGGGTTTGAGCGCCGCAACCCCATGAGGTACCAGCAAGGATCTAAATATTATTACGGGGCTTCACTTTTGAGGCCACGTTGGTGAGATGTTGTCGGAAAGTTCGGGACCTATCGAGTGTTATTACGAGGTACATACATCCAGTATCGACCTCCAACAAACTTAAAAACTACGTTCTAAGAAAAAATAAAAAAGGTAAAATAGACGTACCGCTTACGAACTATCCGAATGGGAACGTAATCGATAGATGAGTTGTTCATGTATAAACAAGCAAATGATTACAATTTCGGAAAATTTGGTTGATTTATTCAAGAGAAAGAGTTTCGCAAACTGTGGAAGGCAGTACCGCGTTGGACTACCTCTCACCCTTATGCAAGCAGGTTTTCGGCTTGGAATTGATTGATAAGACTTTTGTATGTCTTCCTGATGGATAGGCCGGCCACGGTGGCCGTGCGGTTCTAGGCGCTGCAGTCCGGAACCGCGGGATTGCTTCGGTCGCAGGTTCGAATCCTGCCTCGGGCATGGATGTGTGTGATGTCCCTAGGTTAGTTACGTTTAAGTAGTTCTAAGTTCTAGGGGACTGATGACCTCAGCTGTTAAGTCCCATAGTGCTCAGAGCCATTTGAACCATTTGAACCTGATGGATATCGTCCCAAATTCTATACAACTGGTGCGTTAGATATCAAAATCGCGAGCTGGTTGGAGGGCCCTGCTCATATGTTCCAAACTTTCTCAGCTGGAGAGAGATTCGGCGACCATGCTGGCCAAGGCAGAGTTCGGCAAGCACGAAAATAAACAAGAGAAACTTTCTTCGTGTACAAGCGCACGTTATTTGGCTGAGATACACCAGTGCCCATTAAAATTGCTACACCCTGACATTGACGTGATACGGACGCGAAATTTCACCGACAGGAAGAAGATGCTGTGATATGCAAATGATTAGCTTTACAGAGCATTCACACAAGGTTAGCGCCGGTGGCGACACCTACAACGTGCTGACACGAGGGAAGTTTCCAACCGATTTCTCATACACAAACAGCAGTTGACCGGCGTTGCCCGGTGAAACGTTGTTGTGATGTTTCAAATAAGGAGGAGAAATGCGTACCATCACGTTATCGACTTTGATAAAGGTCGGATTGTAACCTAGCGCGATGGCGGTTAATCGTATCGCGATATTTCTGCTCGCGTTGTCGAGATCCAATGACTGTTAGCAGAATATGGAATTGGTGATTTCAGGAGAGTAATACGGAACGCCGTGCTGGATCCCAACTGCCTCGTATGACTAGCAGTCGAGATGACAGGTACCTTATCCTCATGGCTGTAACGGTTCGTGCAGTCACGTCTCGATCCCTGAGTCAACAGATGGGGACGTTTGCAAGACAACAAACATCTGCACGAACAGTTTGACGACGTTTGGAGTAGCATGGACTACCAGCTCGACCATGGCTGCGGTTATCCTTGACGCTGAATCACAGACAGGAGCGCCTGTGATGGTGTACTGAACGACGAACCTGGGTGCACGAATGGCAAAACATCATTTTTTCGGATGAATCCAGGTTCTGTTTACAGCATCACGATGGTCGCATCCGTGTTTGGCTACATCGCAGTGAACGCACATTGGAAGCATGTATTCGTATCACCAGGCGTGATGGTATGGGGTGCCATTGGTTACACGTGTGGGTCACCTCTTGTTCGCATTGACGGCACTTTGAACAGTGGACGTTATATTTCAGATGTGTTACGACCCGTGGCTGTACCCTTCATTCGATCCCTGCGAAACCGTAAATTTCAGCAGGATAATGCACGACCGCATGTTGCAGGCCCTGTACGGGCCTTTCTGGATACAGAAAATGTTCGACTGCTGCCCTGGACAGCACATTCTCCAGATCTGTCACAAAATGAAAACGTCTGGTCAATGGTGACCGAGTAACTGGCTCGTCACAATACGCCTGTCACTACTCTTGATGAACTGTGGTATCGTGTTGAAGTTGCATGGGTATCTGTACCTGTACGCGTCATCCAATCTCTGTTTGACTCAAGGCCCAGGCGTATCAAGGCCGTTATTACGGCCAGAGGTGTCTGTTCTGTGTACTGATTTCTCAGGATCTATGCACCGAAATTGCGTGGAAATTTAATCACATGTCAGTTCTAGTATAATATATTTGTCCAATGAATACCTTTTTATCGTCTGCATTTCTTCTTGGTGTAGCAATTTTGATGGCCAGTAGTATGTTCCAACCGTTCTCAGCTGGAAAGAGATTTTACGACCTTGTTGGCCAAGGCAGGGTTCGGTATGCACGAAAACAAGCAGCATGAACTCTCTTCGTGTAAAAGCGCAAATTATCTTGCTGAAATGTTAGCCCAGGATGGCTTGCCGTGAAGGGCAATGAAACGGGGGGTCGGACATCGTCCACGTATCGCCTTGCTGTAAGGGTCCGCGGATGAAACCCAAATGGGTCCTGTTATGAAAAGAAATGGCACCAGTGACCATCAGTCCTGGTTGTCAGGAAGTGGGGAGGGCGAGAATCAGGTTGCCATCCCACTGCTGTCCGGGATTTCTCCAGACACGTTTCGGCCGGGAATCTCGTTGACTGGAGTAGAAGTGTCTTCAGTGGTGTCCAGTTAAGTATTGAGCCCTAATAACCACCGAAGACGTGTCTGGAGTCGCTCTGGACAGGCGAGAGTTTCTACTGGTTGTCTTCGTGCTTGCCAAACCCTACCTTGGTCAGCAAGATTACCACATCTCTCCCCAGTTGCGAACATTATAGCCATGACCCTCCAACCAGCTTGGATTTTTACGATCCAACGCACCAATTGGACAGAATTTGTCACTATAGCCCTGATGAGGACATTCAGCAACTCTTTCAGGCAATGCAAATCCGAGTAGCTGCTTGCGTAAGGGCAATTTGTGAAGCTGTTTCTCTTGAAAAAGTCATTCCATTTTCCTGAAATTGTAATCATTTGTTTGGTTCTACATACATATCACATCAGGCGTTCGAAACTGTGTTATACGTGGGAGTTCACCTGTTTCAAACGTCGAGGTTTACTGACATTACGCTATAGAGACTTCTCTCTGGCATTCGGTGTCGAGAGAGGGCGCAAAGAACTTTCATTTATATTTTCGAAAGGACACATTTTATTGATAAGTGTAATCGTAACACAGGTATTGTAATATACATGTGTGACTGTATCGAAAAGAAATGTAAAAAATAAAATAACGTAAATCAGTCACTTAATCTCGAAGTCAGTGTGACAGGAAGCCATCATTGTAAACTGTGCTGAGAACAGGAAATTCATTGCCTGCATAGTAAATATGCAGAAAAAAGGGTTTAGATGTTAGCAGTTCGTGTCCGCACTAACAAAGGAAATATATGTATGAAGATGGTATGACCTGCTTCTGTGCTGGATGCACACGCATTGCCCGAACTCTTACGGGGCTCGGGAAGATTGTCTGCCACGAGTAACGAGTGTAGTGGGCAGGGGCACTACGAATGTAGTGTGTGGACATTTAGTTGGCAATGTGGGTCTCACGGGGAGCGTGCAAGGGATAAATGCCTGCATTCGCACTATCCTCTGTGGCCTCGGTGGCTCAGATGGATAGAGCGTCAGCCATGTAAGCAGGAGATCACAGGTTCGAGTCCCGGTTGGGGCACACATTTCCAACTGTCCTCGTTGATGTATATCAATGCCTGTCGGCAACTTAGGGTCTTGATTTAATTATCATTTCATAACAAAGGAAAGGTGAATCCTTCATGGAACCTCGAGGGAGGGGTGGGAAGTGGAGTGTGAAGCAGAGATGGCGCTAGTTACCGCCATTAAGTACCAATCCGATACTTATGAAACTTCATGCAGATGTTCATCAACTGATATTAAATCAAAAAACTGCAATTCCATTCGGAAACGATGTCCACGATCAACGTCCGTGTGAGGAATGATCCCCACAGGCGCGGATAAAGTCAAGCATTTGTTGGGGCATGCAAGCCAACAGCATTGGAGCGTGATCTTGAGGAATTTCTTGTCATGTCTGAAACGGGCTGCATCACTCTCTGGAGTCTGGTAAGAAACCAAGTCTTCCTATTGCACCACAGCCGAGTTATATGGCTGACAAATCAGGCGAGGGTCCGTGCATTCCTCGATGTGTTTGTGGTGAGAACTGCAGAGTGCTGTCTTGAACTATTCTGCTGGTAAGAGCCATTTCATACACAATAATGTCGTGTGACTAGTGCCTGCCGTCGGGTAGACCGTTCGCCTGGTGCAAGTCTTTCGATTTGACGCCACTTCGGCGACTTGCGCGTCAATGGGGATGAGACTATGATAATTATGACAACACAACACCCAGTCCCTGAGCGGAGAAAATCTCCGACCCAGTCGGGAATCGAACCTGGACCCTTAGGATTATCATTCCGTGGCGCTGACCACTCATGTACCGGGGGCGGACATTTCATACACTAATCATAAAGGGTATATCGACAGTGTTTGTCCTTTTTCTCCCCACTTATTTGCGGGCATACAGCCTCCTTTCAGCAGTTACGAAATCAGTACCTCCTCCCCACAACTGATCGAGGTGGCATAGTGGTTAGCACACTGGACTCGCATTCTGGAGGCCGATGGTTCAAACGTGCGTCCGGCCATCTTGATTTAGATTTCCGTGATTTCCCTAAAATCGCTTCAGGCAAATGCTGGGATGGTTCCCCTGAAAGGGCACGGTTGACTTCTTCGCGATCCTTGCCTGATCCAATGGGACCAATGACCTCGCCGTTTGATCCCTTCCCCCGAATCAACCAACCAACCAACCAACCTGTCTCCCCATACCGTGATACCTGGAGTTGAAGAGTCTCGGGAGTCGCTGCTTCCTGTGACTTTTCACCTGGTCGTCTGCGGCCACGTTGGCGTCCGTCTGATCACCACGGACAGAAGCGTATAACTGGCGAGTCGTCGCGCCCTGAAAATATTCTAACTTTGGAGGAAGCATAAGCCGCTCGGCTAGCCGGGGCCCGGCAGCAAACACGTGATACCGAACGTTAGCTGGACGAGAGGAGTAGCCCCAGTGCATGGTCCAGCCGCATGGCTGGGAATTCCATTGTGACGCTGTGTCGCTCGTAGTGCCAAAGATGGCGGACTTTGTGAAACCTTAATAGCAGACATTTCACAGTTCGTGTAGAAATTAATAGTAGCCAGATGTATCACGATACCTCAAAAAGAAACATGTACATTACCATTGTTTGTACGACGATTCTGATGGTGTAATCAGATTTCCTATATCTTTATTAGTTTAAAGTTTAATATCTGACGATAAATTATACAAGTAACACCCAGCAACGAATTACCAAAATCTAAACGGTTCATCCTATTTCGTCGATCTACGCCTCTTTAGATAACTATTAGTGTAAACCTAAATTGGTAAGAATTACAGGCATGTAATTTGAATAGTACATGAGTTATTGGAGGTCAAAGTGGCCGATTACTATCGATCGCGTCAGGCCATAAGTACTCCACAGTTACACGAGAAAACGGTAGCAGCATGCTTATAAATATATTTGTTCATCTGTGTCTTTGTTTATATACGCCGGTCGGAGTGGCCGTGCGGTTCTGGGCGCTATAGTCTGGAACCGAGCGACCGCTGCGGTCGCAGGTTCGAATCCTGCCTCGGGCATAGATGTGTGTGACGTCCTTAGGTTAGTTAGGTTTAACTAGTTCTAAATTCTAGGCGACTGATGTCCTCAGAAGTTGAGTCACATAGTGCTCAGAGCCATTTTTTTGTTTATATACGATATATACCATTCATAAAGAAATTGGCCAATTACTTACTGTGTTTTAGAAAGCACAGAGACATTAGGCTATTGGCCTACCTTTTGTTCTATTCAAATGTTCAAATGTGTTTGAAATCTTATTCGACTTAACTGCTAATGTCATCAGTCCCTAAGCTTACACATTACTTAACCTAAATTATCCTAAGGACAAACACACACGCACATGCCCGAGAGGGGACTCGAACCTCCGCCGGTACCAGCCGCACGGTTGTTCTATTCCTTTGATATATGTTTATTTAATTTGTTTATGTATCTAATAATGTATGTTACAGCGCGTGTATGGTCCAGCCGTAGGAATATTTATTTAATTTCAGTTTATTTAAATGTGAATCCAGTATTTGGTATGTGTTTCATTATGTTTGTGTGGATGCGTTGGCTGGAAGACATGGCGCGAGCGCTCTAGCCAATCACAGCGCTCGTGAATAGGGAGACTGGATGGAAGCGTTTTCGGAGAGGACACGAGTAGTTCCAGGGAGTGGGGCGCGAGCGACGGTCGCATAGGATGGAGAGGGCTGGACGCGACGGCGTAGTATGCGTTCAGAAGTGAATACCTCACGAGCTATGTTCATAACTAATTACGTGAAGTAGGACTCTATTGTTTCCCTGTCATTAAACTTACATTTTAATTAATTGCAGGGCCATCGACACCAATAAGTGTTTTGCAGAAATATACCGCGTTCTCAAAAGTACTTCTACTATCGTACTCATCATTTAAAGTCGTTAAGATAGTACCTGAAGATTTTATTTAATTACAATCTTTCATTTGTAAATATATATGTTACATTCATAATTCGCAATTGTCGAGTGATAGAAAACTTCGACTATTCGATTCATGTGTGTATTCTTATCGTATACTGTAGACTCAGCGGTATTTGGCCTGTAATTCGGCAACTTCGTATCCCAGCCCCTAGACAACGAAACCAGTCAAAAATTTTACTATGTCAACGTTGAGTCGGAGGGTACTTCATTCATTTCATTGTTGGAAAGCCCGCAGGTTCGAATCCTGCCTCGGGCATGGATGTGTGTGTATCCTTAAGTTTGGTTTAAGTAGTTTTAAGTTCTACAGGACTGATGACCTCAGGTGTTAAGTCCCATAGTGCTCAGAGGCTCAGAGCCTTTTTTTTTTTTTTTTTTTTTTTTTTTTATTTTTTTTTAGCCCGCAAGCGAGGCCCAACGCTGAACGAAACCACACCAGTTGGCACTAAATCATGCAAGTACCAGATTGTTATAATTAAAGTGCAGCTCCTCACAGAGGTCCAGAGTGGGCTGTAACCATCGTATGGCAGCGAAACTTGGTAGATATGCAAATGCGTTATTGCGGAACTGATTTACGCTGTAAAAAAAAAAAGGTCAGTTCCCATTTAGAACACCAGGTGCAAATCTGGCGCTGTACACTGTATGGTGGTAAGATATTCACGCTGTCGTTTGAAAAGCCATGAAGTGAGTGAACAGTATGGATATCGAGAAGAGAGGTCGTATGCTGTTAGCAATTACAGTGCCATGTGAATGTCTGTTCTTCCGGACACGTCTGAAAGAACAGACGCCACACATTCGTATAATTTGATAGGCGTAGCTGGGCAATGAATCCAGTTTCTTCAGTGCGGACGCACAAATAAGTCCGACCACCCAGTGGGAATCTCAGGGAACGATGACGGGGGAAATAGTCAGGGGTTGCGGATAGGTGGCGTTCGGTGGGAGTCCGTGTAGTTGTGATAACGCTGTGTCTCGGATGGCGTAGTGCTTATCGCACCTGCCTACTAAGCAGGAGAACCCGTGTTCGAATCCTCGTCCGGTATACATTCTCGCTCGTCGCCGCCGATTCCGCTTGATGTCCCCTGCAGCTTACAGCACCGATGCCTCCCCTCCCTTCACCCTTTCCCACCCCACCTCCTCCCCTCCCCCTCCCCTCCACCATCCACTCTCCCTCCCTCCCTCCCCTCCACCATCCACTCTCCCTCCCTCCCTCCCCTCCACCATCCACTCTCCCTCCCTCCCTCCCTCCCTCCCCTCCACCATCCACTCTCCCTCCCTCCCTCCCCTCCTCCTCCCGTCCCCTTCCCTCCCCCCCTCCCCTCCTCCTCCCGTCCCCTTCCCTCCCCCCTCCACTCCCCTCCCCAATCCTTTCCTACCATCTTCACATTCAGCTTACACATAGTTACAGAGCTGCAGCGAGAGGTTTGAGGAGCGGCGCATGTCCTTAAATTGTTTGAACATGATGGACATGTAATTCGAATACACGGGTGCGCTTTATGTGGCACCTGGAAGAATTCTGTTATGTTGTTGTTGTGGTCTTCAGTCCTTAGACTGGTTTGATGCAGCTCTCCATGCTACGCTATCCTGTGCAAGCTTCTTCATCTCCCAGTACCTACTGCAGAATACATCCTTCTGAATCTGCTTAGTGTATTCGTCTCTTGGTCTCCCTCTACCATTTTTACCCTCCACGGTGCACTCCAATGCTAAATTTGTGATCCCTTGATGCCTCAGAACATGTCCTACCTATTGGTTCCTTCTTCTGGTCAAGTTGTGCCACAAACTCCTCTTGTCCCCAATTCTGTTCAATACCTCCTCATTAGTTACCCTCTACCCATCTAATCTTCAGCATTCTTCTGTAGCATCACATTTTGAAAGCTTCTATTCTCTTCTTGTCCAAATTGTTATAGGCAACAGCTATTTAGAGATTTGACAGATACCTCAGCGTCCACTTCCAACAGCGGGGAGTCCTTTGGGGAAAGGAGACGAAAGCCCTTCCGATGCCGCCCGTATTTTTCCCTCTCCTCAGCACCATTCTCCCAAACGTTTATTAGAATTACACGATATCGGAATACTTGCAAAGAGGGACGCGAGGAATTGCCCCAGGGACAGGGGAAGGAGCGAAAATAAAAGTATAAGGTCCGGTCGTTTCCGGATGAATTCTCAGCCGATGCCTAGCGCGATCTTGTTTCTGGCAGATTACGGTGGACCACGGCGCTTCGCGGTCTGAGCCGGCGCCGACCGCTCTTTTCATCTTTTCCCTTTCTGGCCGCCATTTTTACGGCATCGGCGATATCAGAAGGCGCACCGCTGCCGCATACGGATGACGTTATCCTAACGGCGGGTACCTCGTCCGCGATTATCCTCTTTCTCCTCCTCCTCCTCCTCCTCCTCCTCCTCCTCCTCCTCCTTCCTCCGTGTTCCCTCCACCCTCTCTTCGCTCTCTCCGCGGGAACTCAGTAAGCGCTCTGTTACGGCCTCGCAGGGAGAGTTTACGGTAAGGCACTTGAGTTCCAGATAGCGGCCGGGGCGGGTCTACCAAAGGCCGAGTCGTTTTCGGGCGCATTGTCGCCCGGGCTGTACTCCTGTAATAGAGGCGTTTAATCCGAAAATAGTGCGTCGTTCGCAGCGAGCTTTACACGGCCTGCGATAAGCGGCACACAGGCGCAATAACGAGTTATGTGCCTCCTGTTCATACTTCCTCATACAAGCGGTCCAACAAAATATTATGAACACCTCGCGGGGCATGTTTTCTGACGTAACTGTAATCCACTACCACACACTCACACTATCGTCGACAAATTGCTGGAAAGAATAGCTAGCGTAAAAATATCTAGCAGTAAAAATTCGTAGCGAAGTGGAATGATCACGTGAAACAATTAGTAGGGAAAGCAGATGACACTCTGAGGTTCGCAGAAAGAAACTTTAAGAAATGCAATTCATCCACGAAAGAATTTGTAAAATATAAATATCGAGTGTTATGTTTTCCTATTCCCGTAACTAACCACATTTTTTTTTTGCTGATCTTTATCTTACATAACACACAGTCACCTGGCGTAATGCAACACTTACTTAAAAGTTTCAGGTTCTTATTTACAATATATATTAGCTTTGCAGCTAAGCACAGCCTGGGACCCAGCCCTCGCGAGGTTAAAACGGGTGAACTTATTATTCACTTCCTTACTTTAACTGTACTGATTTTGTTGATAGCATTAGTTTGCTTCTAGAGCAAGCTAAGTAAAAGTTACTTAATTAAAGATAAAAAACAGGGCAATACTTGAAGAACTTTGTGAGCTAATCGGCATAATTCCATATGATGACCAACACCAACAGAAAGCAAAGCATTCCGACTGTCACGTTAAGTTATTTAAATTATCAGAAACTAAATAACAGGAGATATAATTACCATTTAAGTATCTAAGCAGCCCCATTTCTCACCACAGATTTCTTCAGAAATACTGTTAGATTTTGACTTTCGACTACCTACTTTTGTTACTCAGGTTACTCTGTTCATTACGAAATACAGCACTTATTAGTTAACTTTCTAATTAATAATTTCATATAATTTTCTATACTTTACAATGTTGTTGTTGTTGTTGTGGTAGTCTTCAGTCCACAGACTGGTTTGAAACAGCTCTCCATGCTATTCTATCCTGTGCAAGCTTCTTCATCTCCCAGTACCTACTGCAACCTACATCCTTCTGAATCTTCTTAGTGTATTCGTCTCTTGGTCTCCCTCTACGATTTTTACCCTCCACGCTGTCCTCCAATACTAAATTGGTGATCCCTTGATGCCTCAGAACATGTCCTACCAACCGATCCCTTCTTCTGGTCAAGTTGTGCCACAAACTTCTCTTCTCCCCAATCCTATTCAATACTTCCTCATTAGTTATGTGATCTACCCATCTAATCTTCAGCATTCTTCTGTAGCACCACATTTCGAAAGCTTCTATTCTCTTCTTGTCCAAACTATTTATTGTCCACCTTTCACTTCCATACATGGCTACACTCCATACAAATACTTTCAGAAACGACTTCATGACACTTAAATCTATACTCGACGTTAACAAATTTCTCTTCTTCAGAAACGCTTTCCTTGCCATTGCAAGTCTACATTTTATATCCTCTCTACTTCGACCATTATCAGTTATTTTTCTCCCCAAATAGCAAAACTCCGTAACTACTTTAAGTGTCTCATTTCCTAATCTAATTCCCTCAGCATTACCCGACTTAATTCGACTACATTCCATTATCCTCATTTTGCTTTTGTTGATGTTCATTTTATATCCTCCTACCAAGACACTGTCCATTCCGTTCAGCTGCTCTTCTAGGTCCTTTGCTATCTCTGACAGAATTACAATGTCATCCGCGAACCTCAATTTTTTTGTTTCTTCTCCATGGATTGTAATACCAACTCCAAACTTTTCTTTTGTTTCCTTTATTGCTTGCTCAATATACAGATTTAATAACATCGGGGATAGGCTACAACCCTGTCTCACCCCATTCCCAACCACTGCTTCTCTATCATACCCCTCGACTCTTATAACTGCCAGCTGCTTTCTGTACAAGTTGTAAATAGCCTTTCGCTCCCTGTATTTTACCCCCGCCACCTTTAGAATTTGAGAGAGAGTATTCCAGTCAACATTGTCAAAAGCTTTCTCTAAGTCTACAAATGCTAGAAACGTAGGTTTGCCTTTTCTTAATCTAGTTTCTAAGATAAGCGTAGGGTCAGTATTGCCTCACGTGTTCCAACATTTCTACGAAATTCAAACTGATCTTCGCCGAGGTCGGCTTCTACCAGTTTTTCCATTGGTCTGTAAAGAATTCGCGTTAGTATTTTGCATCTGTAACTTATTAAACTGATAGTTTCGTAATTTTCATATCTGTCAGCACCTGCTTTATTACTTTTCAATATGGTGCTCATAAATGGAAACGAGGGGATTCACATTTCCTAACAAGAATAGTGTCCATGTTTTTTTCTAAAAGTTTGACCAGTAACATCTCCTTTAACCCGAAATCACAGTAGTTCTTGTAGTCCACACAAAATCGTAAAATCGTGCCTAGCCCATTTTCGGAGTATTTGTAATTTATGAAATAACAGTTTGTTCTTACTACCGTCTTACGTAGCGTCTACAAGCAGTCGGACGCCACCCAAAATTGGCAGTTCGCCGTTTGAAAGCTGAGGAGAAAGACTTGTGTCGGGGACGCAGCTGGTGTTGACTCATGCCACTACTATTCACGTTTAGTAGGCGAAATTACGCGTAACAACAACAAAGAAAGTCAAGAACTTTAATTTCCGGAGTCCGTCGAGTGATTTTTGTAATCTAAATTAAGGAAATCTTACGTGAACTGTGTTATGATTAGCAAGAATTTGGAATATCATTGCGATCAAAACTAGTGATTCACGGACTCCATGAAACTTAAATGGACGTGATTAATTGAACAATCTAAGCGTAGTTCTCTCTAATAAACTGCTTCAGTACGGTGTCAAGGTCAAGCGGTGACCTTTTCGAGAAAATGCGAACTGTTTTTTTGTGCCACAATAGAACACTTAACTTCGGCACTGCAATTGTAGTTCCTAATTCTGGTTCAGTGCGCTTACAAATTTTCTCATTTGACAAACTGGCCACCATTCCTAATAACTGAACTTATTGGGGAATGAATCACATGTCCATCATTACAATTCTGTAATGCACTGGAACCCAGAATTCTGATGAGTCACAACATTAGAAAAATGGTTCAAATGGCCCTGAGCACTCTGGGACTTAACATCAGCCGGCCGGAGTGGCCGAGTGGTTCTAGGCGCTACAGTCTGGAACCGCGCGACCACTGCGGTCACAGGTTCGAATCCTGCCTCGGGCATGGATGTGTGTGATGTCCTTAGGTTAGTTAGGTTTAAGTAGTTCTAAGTTCTAGGGGACTGATGACCTCAGATGTTGAGTCCCACGGTGCTCAGAGCCAGCCAACTTAACATCAGAGGTCGTCAGTCCCCTAGAACTTAGAACTACTTAAACCTAACTAACCTAAGGACATCACACACATCCATGCCCGTGGCAGGAGTCGAACCTGCGACCGTAGCAGCAGTGCGGTTACGGACTGAAACGCCTAGAACCGTTCGGCCACAGCGGCCGGCTCACAACATTAGAGCTCAAGGAAAAATACATACACTGAGGTGATAAGAGTGCATATACTCGACGTGGCATGGACTAAACAAGTCACTAGAAGTCCCTTCGGAGACATTGAGCCATGGTTCTTCAATAGCCGTCCATAACTGCGAAAGTGTTGATTGGTTGGTTGGTTACTGAAATTGAAGGGGCCAGACAGCTAGAGCCATCGGTCCCTTGCGAAAGTGTTGCCGGTGAAGCATTTTGACCTCTCGATTGTTTCTCATAAATGTTCACTGGGTGGCCAAACCCTTCGATCGAACTGTCCAGAGTTTTCTTCAAACCATTCCCAAACATTCTTAGCCTGGTGACATCACGCACTATAACCCATAAAAATTCCATCGATGTTTTGGAACATGAAGTCTATGATGGCTGCAACTGATCTCCAAGAAGTCGAACACAGCCATTCCAGTCGGTGATCGGTTGTACGGGAGATCGAGGGGTCCCGGTCCATTCCACATAGACAAAGGTCACACCATTATGGAACTACCACCAGTTTGCGGAGTGCTTTGTTGGTAACTTTTGTCCATGTCTTCGTGAGGTCTGCGCCATACTCAAACTCCGGCCGCTGCGGCTGAGCGGTTCTAGGCGCTTCAGTCCGGAACCGCGCTGCTGCTACCGTCGCAGGTTCGAATCCTGCCTCGGGCATGGATGTGTGATGACCTTAGGTTGGTTAGGTTTAAGTAGTTCTAAGTTCTAGGGGACTGATGACCTACGATGTTAAGTCCCATAGTGCTTACAGCCATTTGAACCATTTTGAACCACACTCAAACCATACCATCAGCTCTGACCAACTGAAATCGTGATTCATCTGCCAGTCGTGTAGGGTCCAATCGAAATGCTCATGAGCCCACGGAGGGCGATGCAGGCGATGTCGTGCTGTAAGCTAAGGCAGTCGGATCGGCCGTCTGCTGACACAGCCCATTAACGCCAAATTACGCCACACTGACCTAACGGATACATTTCTCGTATGAGCCCACGTTGATTTCTGCACTTATTTGACGCAGTGTTGTTTATATGTTGGCACTGACTACCCTATGCAAACGCTACTGCTCTCTGTGGTTGAGTGAAAGTAGTCGACCACTGCATTGTCCGTGGTGAGAGATACTATCTGAAATTTGGAATTCTCGGCACACGCCAGACATTGTGGATCTCGGAATGTTGCATTCCCTAACGATTTCTCCTCGTCAGGTGAATACAGAGTTATAAATACAAAATCAAATAGGGGTAATGCAGCAGTAGGTTTAATAATGAAAAAAAAACACTACGAGTGCGGTAAGCTGCTACGAACAGCATAGTGAACGCATTATTGCAGCCAAGATAGATACGAATCCCACGCCTACTACAGTAGTACAAGTTTATAAGCCAACTACCTCCATAGATAACGGAGAGATTGATGAAATGTATGATGAGAGAAAAGAAATTATTCGTATAGTGAAGGGAGACGAAAATTTAATAGTCATGGGTGACTGGAATTCGATATTAGGAAAAGGAAGAGAAGGAAACATAGTAGGTGAATATGGAATAGGGGTAAGAAATGAAAGAGGAAGCCGCCTGATAGAATATTGCACAGAGCATAACTTAATCATAGCTAACACCTGGTTCAAGAATCATGGAAGAAGGTTGTATACATGGAAGTAGCCTGGAGATACTAGAAGGTATCAGATAGATTATATAATGGTAAGGCAGATTTAGGAACCAAGTTTTACATTGTAAGACATTTCCAGGGGCAGATGTGGACTCTGACCACAATCTATTGGTTATGAACTGTAGATTAAAACTGAGGAAACTGCAAAAAGGTGGGAATCTAAAGAGATGGGACCTGGCTAAACTGACTAAACCAGAGGTTGTAGACAGATTCAGGGAGAGCATAATGGAACAATTGCCAGGAATGAGGGAAAGAAATACAGTAGAAGAAGAATGGGTAGCTCTGAGGGATGAAGTAGCGAAGGTAGCAGAGGATCAAGTAGGTAAAAAGACGAGGGCTAGTAGAAACCCTTGGGTAGCAGAAGAAATATTGAATTTAATTGAGCAAAGGAGAAAATATAAAAATGCAGTAAATGAAGCAGGCAAAAAGGAATACAAACGTCTCCAAAATGTGATCGACAGGAAGTGAAAAATGGCTAAGCAGGGATGGCTAGAGGACAAATGTAAGGATATATCACTAGAGGTAGGACAGAAACTGCCTATAGCAAAATTAAAGAGCCCGTCGGAGAAAAGAGAACCACTTGTATGAATATCAAGAGCTCAGATGGAAACCAGTAATAAGCAGAGAAGGGAAACCAGAAAGGTGGAATGAGTATGTAGAGGGTCTATACAAGGGCAATATACTTGAAGGCAATATTATGGAAACGGAAGAGGACGTAGATGAAGATGAAATGGGAGATATGATACTGCGTGAAGAGCTTGACAGAACACTGAAAGACCTAAGTCGAAACCAGGCCTCGGAAGTAGACAACGTTCCATAAGAACTACTGGCAGCCTTGGGAGAGCCAGCCCTGACTAAACTCTACCATCTGGTGAGCAAGAATTATGAGACAGGCGAAGTACCCTCAGACTTCAAGAAGAATATAATAATTCCAATCCCAAAGAATGCAGGTGTTGACAGGTGCGAAAATTACCGAACTATCAGTTTAATAAGTCATAGCTATAAAATACTTACACGATTTCTTTACAAACGAACGGAATAACTAATAGAACCTGACCGCGGGAAAGATCAGTTTGGATTCCGTAGAAATACTGGAACACGTGAGGCAATACTGACCATACGACTTATCTTAGAAGATAGATTAAGGAAAGGCAAACCTACATTTCTACCAATTGTAGACTTAGAGAAAGCTTTTGACGATGTTGACATGAATACTCTCTTTCAAATTCTGAAGGTGGCAGGGGTAAAATACAGGGAGCGAAAGGCTATTTACAATTTGTACAGAAACCAGATGGCAGTTATAGGAGTCGAGGGACATGAAAGGGAAGCAGTGGTTGGGAAGGGAGTGAGACAGGGTTGTAGCCTACCCCAGATGTTATTCAATTTGTATATTGAGCAAGCACTAAAGGAAACAAAACAAAAATTTGGAGTAGGAATTAAAATCCGTAGAGAAGAAATAAAAATTTTGAGGTTTGGCGATAACATTGTAATTGTCAGAGATAGCAAATGACCTGGAAGAGCAGCTGAACGGAATTGGATACAGGATACAGGATATAAGATAAACGTCAACAAAAAGAAAATGAGGCTAATAGAATGTAGTCAAATTAAATCAGGTGTTCCTGAGGGAGTCAGATTAGAAGTGAGACACTTAAAGTAGTAGATGAGTTTTGTTATTTGGGGAGCAAACTAACTGATGATGGTCGAAGTAAAGAGGATATAAAATGTAGACTGACGATGACAAGGAAAGCTTTTCTGAAGAACAGAAATATGTTAACATCGAGTATAGATTTAAGTGTCAGGAAGTCGTTTCTGAAAGTATTTGTACGGAGTGTAGCCATGTATGGAAGTGAAACGTGGACGATAAATAGTTTGGACAAGAAGAGAATAGAAGCTTTTGAAATGTGGTACTACAGAAGAAAGCAGAAGATTAGATGGGTGGATGACTTAACTAATGAGGAGGTATTGAATAGAATTAAGGAGAAAAGAAATTTGTGGGACAACTTCACTAGAAGAAGGGATCGGTTGGTAGGACATGTTCTGAGGCATCAAGGGATCACCAATTTAGTATTGGAGAGCAGCGTGGAGGGTTAAAAATCGTAGAGGGAAACCAAGAGATGAATACGCTTAGCAGATTCCGAAGGCTGTAGGTCGCAGTAGGCACTGGGGTTGAGGAAGCTTACACAGGATAGAGTAGCATGGAGAGCAGCATCAAGCCAGTCGCTTGACTGAAGACACAACAACAACGATTTCCGAAACACTATCCCACGCGTCTAGCTTCAACTACGACTGCGCGTTCTGTATACGTACATATCGCTAACCCATGACTTTTGTAACTTCAGTGTATAACGTAATTTTTTATTTTAATTATTTATTGATGTATCGATTCTAGTAAGATTGTGGGCGCTGGGACTTCTTTATATAAAGGTAGGCATTCTATATGTATTACGTAATGTTCATTACGACATGTATGCCATAAGGGAACTTACATTTACTGTGAAATATAACATTTACAAACGATCGTATTACAAACGTCCATTTCTTGGTGACATGTTTCCACATTAAAATCGTTTACCAGTTTCGGAATTGCAACCATAATAAGAACTGGTGATCGCTGTGCGATCGATGGACTGACTATGCGCCCACGTATCGCCTCTGTAACCATGAGGTCCAGTGATGGCTGCTATGACTAAAATGTTTATCAGTTGTAACAATGTAGCGTGTGACCAAGAGACTGATTTTTATTATCTAAGCCGTTCCAAAAGTCACAGGTCTTCTCCACTGGTGCAGGCGGTCTCATGTCGCTAGTTAGATGTAACTACAACATGAATAGCTGAAGGTGATATAATCCGTTCATCATAACAATAAACATGATGTAAACATTGCAGTATGTATTCTTCCGCGTCTGCTGGAACCTCACTGAAATTCATTTTCACGTGGGACTGCAGCCAAGCTGTCTTGAGTAATGTCAAGTACGGTAATAAGGGTACGTTTTGTGCTGTGCGTTACGCGCACATCGACTTGGCGACAATACGGGACAGCAGTTTCACCGCCACATTTAACATGGACAGCACTGGCCAGTCAGCTGGTACAGCTCGCTTGCAGCGACGTGGCCAGCTGCAGCTCACACGTAAAAAAGAGACGAGCAGAGGAGCAATACAGCTTCGAGTGTCATTTATTTTTTAAGCAGAATGAAATGATACACTGAAAATCTCCCACAATACTCTCCTTAGACGAAAACCGCAACACGTTATCCTTTTTAGCTAACGAACTACTGTAATTAAAAACAAGAATGATGAAAATTCCTAACTTAACCACAGGGTAAGCAGTGAGTAACGTAAAAGAGTATTGAAGGATTTCACCGTATAGTTAAATTAGTTAAATATTGAAGCCACAGAAGGTATTACTTACAGTCAGTCGTCTGGTAATCTCTTAGCTCCTTTCTTATCCCAATCCGAGAAATACATTACTTGCTACGTTGATGACGACCCTATCAAGAACAGAATCCACGAAGGCAAGCAGACGCAGCATTTTCTTTCCTTTTACGACGAGCCGTTCTATATCCCGCCACGGTTCTGCAGTGACGTGTGCGTTAGTTCCAGTACGTCTGTCAGCTTAACAGTCCTGTTACTTCTCTGGCCAAATCCCGCAGCTTGGCTCCAAATCAGTTCTGTTGGGTTCATGCTGTAATGGTACAGTAGCAAATGTAAAAACGCAGCCTATGTGTGATGTGCTCGATGCTATGAAAACGATTTTTTTCATGTTTCTACGATACTTATCTACCTCTGCGGTATAAGAGGATTTGGTTTTTCATTTTTGTCTTAAGAAATTAAATTGTTGTGTTTTCTTAATTTAAACAACTTTTATGAACAGTCTTTCATAAAACATCAATAATTTAGAATTTGTATTTGAAATGGAAACAGAGAATTCGCGTCCTATATGTAATTAGAAAGAAGAAGACGTGCACTATACATAAAAATGATGAGTTTTATAATTACGGGATGTAGGTATTTCAAATTGAACGAGGACAAAAAAAAAATGGTACTGGGGAGATGTGAGCTAACGCACGAATATCCACATTTGGTTCCAGTTCTATTTTGCTATCGATTGCGAAAAACAGTAAGAACAGTCTATTTCGCGGCACTTGTTAACCGTGTCCCACACGTGTGTTTCACTACGGAACAGAAAGCAGCCTCAGCAATTTTCATACTGCATACGGCAATCAGAGCACAACGCTATGGAGGCTGTGGTTGTACACGATTTTTGAAATAAAAACTACGTAGCTAAAGCGTGATTAAGAAAAACGTTGATGGCTGTTAATACAGTTTCATTTAACGTAATTTAGTGATAACTAACTAGTACATAAGTAGGTCGTAACTCCAAGATCGTAACAACGTCAGTGTGCGTGTGCTACGGCTTCTGACCAGTCATCGCGTTTGTGTATCAGGTATATTCATACGATGAACGGATTGTAGTAGCAGTAGTAGAAGAATGAAGCAGAATTTATGTTAGTTGTTTGGGAAGTTGATCAACAAAGGCAGGCAAAAAAAATGGTAAATTTGATATGGGGACACTGAAAGCGATGAACATGAGAGAGAGGATGGGAGAGACAGGGAAAGGTGTAAGTGATAAAAAGACAGATGACGAAATTAACATTCCGAGGTTAGCCACAATCGGGTACTGAAATAAATTCAATGAAAGCAAGTGAAAATTTATGTAGGACCAGGACTCGAACCCGGCTTTCCCACGTTATACAAGTGGTCGCTTTAACTGTTTCAGCTACCCGAGCACGCTTCACATCCAACCCTATTTCCAGCTTCTCGGACACTCCTGTCGTAGCTCCTCCTGTCCATTACCTTCATTGCATGCAACCTCACACTGATTTCCGCAAGAAGTCGGACGAGGAATGGATGTGCACAGAATTATGATAAACTGCCGTCAAGATACATATATGTTTATGTGTATGGTCTCTCCTTTCAGCCATAAGCAGAACAGACACCATTTATATAAATAACACAAATAATCAGTGGGTGGGAGGAGGAGCCATAAAGCCATTTCTGACTGAGAAAAGTAAATAGGAGAACATGGAAGTATTGTCCTTATTGCTCCACAGCAAGAAAACTAGCCACAGGTGTTAATTCTTTTTGGCAAAAGTAAAGATGTTGAGAATGCACATAACGTCCAACATTCAGAGGAAACTAAAGCAATACCATATGGATCTAATGACAAATACGCTGCCTGACAGGAAAGGTGAAGTACCCAGAAGGTATGGGATGTTCATTCAGTGATTATAGTTTCGAGTCAAATTAACAATATACTTGGCAGTACGAACCTACTTGCCAGTATGATGCTGCAAGCTCTCTGGCATGGACGGATACACTCATTTGGTTGGGAAGGCCGTCATCCTCTCCCGAGACAAACTGGCCCACAGCTGATGCAACCGGTCTCTGATACTCCAGGTACTGTCACTGGGACAGAGCTGACAGTCGAACTAGTCCCACACTTGCGCTGTTGGGGACAGATGTGCTGATTTTGCTGGCCATGGTGCATCACGCAGGGAATCCATAGAGATACATGCCACAGGTGGATGGGCACTATCCTGTTAAAAAATAGCCCCATGACATTGCCATATGTGAGGTAACACATGAGGACGTGGGGTATCCATAACGTACCACTTTACCTTCAGAGTTTTCTCAATAACTACTAGCCATGACCTGAAGTCATACCCGATGGCTCCCATCACCGTGATGGATGACTAATACAGATATGCCTCTCGAAAACATTGAGAAATTGGAATGTCTCCATGGGTCATCATCATTCTAGCCGGCAACGGTTAACTGGAGTAGTGCCAAACAGTAATTCATCACTTAACACGAAGTGATGCTGCTTATTACCATTCCACGCTTCCCCCGAACACAGCAACTTGTGTTGTGGTGTTAACGGTGGCCTACTCATGCGACTGCAATTCTTCAGCCCGACTGCTGCTTATCTCTGACCAGTGGAGCATGACGACAAAGAATCTTACTGGGAGTCCAGTAGTTGATCTAGGGTGGAAAGCTTGGTGCACGATGCGGAGGTCCTCCCTTGTATAGAGCAGGCGTGAGTGGACTGGAATCTTGACGGCGAGTATGCCTATCCGCAAGTTCCAAAGTAGTCCAACATCGGGCTAATGTCGCACCAGAATGCCCCACAAAAACCTGGATGTTGCACAGTTGTACCTGTCGGTCAAAATGGCTCTGAGCACTATGGGACTCAACTGCTGAGGTCATTAGTCCCCTAGAACTTAGAACTACTTAAACTTAACTAACCTAAGGACATCACACACATCCATGCCCTAGGCAGGATTCGAACCTGCGACCGTAGCAGTCGCACGGTTCCGGACTGCGCGCCTAGAACCGCGAGACCACTGCGGCTGGCCCTGTCGGTCAAATGGAGACCCACAATGACGTCCCGTTCAAGGTATGTTAGATGCTGATGACGCTGTCTCACACGAGTACTCCGTGTCCTTCAGTAATCACTCATTCTGACACTGTTCAGCACCTTATATACCCCACCGGGCGTGGTAACAACACTAAACACCAACAACACTGGTGCCCTCTGGTGGCTGGTCTGCCTGAAAGAGAGAGTTGCAAATCAAATAAGGTACTTGCCCGCTGTTGTGTATGTGTAAGAAGTTAAATTGGATCCATCCATTTTTCTAGGTCGCTTTAGATTTTTTTCAGGATGTGCATAACGGTAAAACACACCACACGTTAGAAAACTAAGTCTTCTATAAGAGAAACTAGGAGACAAATCGAAGCTTATAATATATATTGCAACGGAGGGGAAGAAAGTAACAGTCGACTGTTATTAACCTTTAAGGTCGTGCTCAATTTCTTACACTGCAAAGTTCAAATAACAAATTGAAATATCTGTCACGTGGTAAAAAATTTATTCAAGAATATTCACGGGTCTACAACTAATTGCAGGTCATAACCTTTTCTGAGCATTTCCGCCCGTCTTATCCATCTTTTGAGTGTGTAATTTGTATAATGTAAGACGACAGTGTTATGAACTGGCATCATTTGCTAACGTGTAAAAACTTTTAACAATATTAAACAAACTTACTGTGCTTCTGTTTAGTTTTGTCACAAAATCATTGTAGTTCAACAATAGTCTTTTCAAATGTTTACTAAGAACGTGAGAAAAAAATGCAGATTTCAATAATATTTTTTTCTCTTGTTAGCTGAAGAGGATTCACTTCGCTGTTTACTATTTCGTTTGTTCGGAAATGGAAAGAAGTGCAGTTAATGATCTAATTTGTATAGCGTATAACTTATTCAATGTGTGTTCTTAGAAACTAAGTTTGGTGCTTTGCCTTGGAGTACAAAGACGAACATGTTTTGCGGTTGCCGAATACGCGAATCCACTACATATTGTTCTCTATGCGAGAATCACCGGTCTTTTTAATTGATTCCACAGCTCAGGATTGTTTGCCCTTGAGCTTTATTCACAGTCGTAATATACTATCATCTTATCGGAAATGGGAGCCTTTTAAATCTCAAAGGTAACTTAGTTGAAATGAGAGGACTTCACGATATGAATACTGATTTTGCGGTTGATATTTCCGCTTCTACGTTGTTTTAGAAGCTGTTTTGCGAGCGTTTACAGGGAACTTTCACGAAATTTAAAAACTCCTTTGGGACGCTTACGTTTCCGGGTTGCTTCATCATTGCATCAACAGGTTTTAATTTTTTGTCTTCTTCTCGTATCATAATGTGTATTCGCTAATTTGTTGAATATCACCTTTTTTGTCACTAAAATTATAGGCTCACTGAACAAATATTTGTTTGTGTAGTTTCTCTCTGTAAGTGTACATAGTTTTCCGACGCGTTCTCTGTCTTCACTATATTGCACTATTCATAATTTTAAACTTTCTGACAGGGCGTGGATCAATGCGATTTGTGCCTTTGCCGAGTTTTGTTCTCGGATGTTAGAGAATATTTGAAAATAATCGTTAATGTTCGAGAATCTTCGCAAATGCTCTAGAACATCATGCAAAAATCTTGAAATTATTATCTAGAATACATTCCTTTGTAAATACCGAGGGGGGTGGGGGGTTATTATTAAGCCTTCGGCACTTGTGAGGACCGCCATGAAAAACCAGTTACCGTAGGGTAATGAAAGTCTGCGGAAACATTTGTAAGGACGTGCGGAAGTGAAATAGTGAATAAACCATTGAAACAGATGCACTTTAATTTTCACATTGGAGTTTTAACTGCGTAACATGTTTACGTTCCAGCTTACAAACGTGACGGCAGTACGCATCCACGACAGGCAGGAACTGCACTACAGATCACCGTATTTCTGCCCAAATCATCCCAGGTGGAATGTGGCTACTTCCCTACCCATGCTCACCTCCAATTTCCAAGAGTCCCGCTGATAGATCCCGCTTTTCAGGTAACCCCCCGCCAGAAATCACACGGGTTGAGATCTGCTGATCTTGGCGGCCACGCAGTTTGGAATGATCGGCCAGTGACTGAGTCCTTTTCAACTGGGGTGCCGAAACAAGACCCCTCTGTATTCGCTTGATGCGTCGATACTCGCGAAGAGCCCCAGCACTACTGCTGTCGTTTGGGTAAAACAGTTTTGCGAGTAGACGCCTGCTGAAGCTGTCCAGACCCATGTTTACTGTCTGCAGCTGTAACGCGCACTGGCGCTTGTGTTTCAACCCTACGGTCGCCGAAACAGTACGGGCGTCTAACGCCTAAGTCATGACAATAACACTACTCGTGACGCAAACCCAGCAGCGCACAATTTGAACATCATTGCTACGTAGTTGGATGCTCATACGGTAAATTGTTTCCCGTGTACGCTGGGTCTACATCTACATCTACATCTATATTTATACTCCGCAAGCCACCCAACGGTGTGTGGCGGAGGGCACTTTACGTGCCACTGTCATTACCTCCCTTTCCTGTTCCAGTCGCGTATGGTTCGCGGGAAGATAGACTGTCTGAAAGCGTCCGTGCGCGCTCTAATCTCTCTAATTTTACATTCGTGATCTCCTCGGGAGGTATACGTAGGGGGAAGAAATATATTCCATACCTCATCCAGAAACGCACCCTCTCGAAACCTGGCGAGCAAGCTACACCGCGATGCAGAGCGCCTCTCTTGCAGAGTCGGCCACTTGAGTTTGCTAAACATCTCCGTAACGCTATCACGGTTACCAAATAAACCTGTGACGAAACGTGCCGCTCTTCTTTGGATCTTCTCTATCTCCTCCGTCAACCCGATCTGGTACGGATCCCACACTGATGAGCAATATTCAAGCATAGGTCGAACGAGTGTTCTGTAAGCAACCTCCTTTGTTGATGGACTACATTTTCTAAGGACTCTCCCAATGAATCTCAACCTGGTACCCGCCTTACCAACAATTAATTTTATATGATCATTCCACTTCAAATCGTTCCGCACGCATACTCCCAGATATTTTACAGAAGTAACTGCTACCAGTGTTGTGCGGAGTATAATCATACAATAAAGGATCCTTCTTTCTATGTATTCGCAATACATTACAAGTAGCGAAGTTTAACCATAACCACCCCATATCTCTGAAAGAGACAGATGATGATCTAGTAGTCATACCGATGTGATAGCGAACTGCTTCACTCACTCACGTCTCCCCAACAGCTAGCACAGCACAACCACTGAAGTGCAAAAAGGGGCACCCAAAGAAAACACCAGACAAAATAAGTTATGTTTGGCGGTGAGTGAGTGGTTTTGGAGGTATCCTCAACTTGACCCAAAAACATTGTAATTCATCTTGTCTTCACTCAGCTATGTTTCTCGGTTTGTTTCTTGTCCTACCGGCGATGAATTTCGAAGCTCTAGAGCTTCACCTTCAGACACTGCAGCTTCGTAATCGCTGTAGTACTACACCGCAACTACCTCTGGTTGCCGTAATCCAACACGTTCTGGAAATTTTTGGAAATTTGTGGTAAGGTCTTATGGGGCAAAATAGAACGTTCTGGTGTCACTGCAAAGCTGATAACTTTAAGGATTATGAGGCTTTGCCGGCCGAAGTGGCCGTGCGGTTAAAGGCGCTGCAGTCTGGAACCGCAAGACCGCTACGGTCGCAGGTTCGAATCCTGCCTCGGGCATGGATGTTTGTGATGTGCTTAGGTTAGTTAGGTTTAACTAGTTCTAAGTTCTAGGGGACTAATGACCTCAGCAGTTGAGTCCCATAGTGCTCAGAGCCATTTTTTGAGGCTTTGATTGTTCGACTTGTCAAGTCGCGAAATACGGATGTAAATGTCTGTATATAACAACTATATTTTTATTCGTAATCTCCACTGAAGAGCCAAAGAAATGGTACACCTGCCTAATAACCTGTAGGGCCCCCGCGAGCACGCAGAAGTGCCGCAACACGACGTATCATGGCCCCGACTAATGTCTGAAGTAGTGCCGGAGGGAGCTGACATGAATCCTGCAGGACTGTCCATAAATTCGTAACAGTACGAGGGGCTGGAGATCTCAACAGCACGTTACAAGGCATCCCTGATATACTGAATAAAGATCATGTGTGGGGAGTTTGGTGGACAGCGAGAGTGTTTAAACTCAGATGAGTGCTCCTGGAGCCACTCTGTAGCAATTCTGGACGTGCGGGGTGTCTCATTGTCATGCTGGAATTGCCCATGTCCGTCGGAATGCACAATGTACATGAATGGACGCAGAGGAACAGACAGGATGCGTCGCTCCAACCGCACACGCCCCACACCACTACAGGGCCCCCACCAGCTTGAAGCGTTCCCTGCTGACATGCAGGGTCGACGGACTCATGAGGTTGTCTCCGAACCCGTACATGTCCATCCGCTCGATACAATATGAAACTAGACTCGTTTGACCAGGCAACATATTTCCAGTCATCAACGATGCAATGTCGTTATTGACGGACCCAGCTGAGGCGTACACCTTTGTGTCGTGCAGTCATCTAGGGTACATGTTTGGGTCTCCGGCTCCGACAGCCAATATCGATGATGTTTCGTCGAATGGTTCGCTCGTTGACACTTGTTGATGGTCCATCATTGAAGTCTGCAACAATTTGCAAAAGGGTTGCACTTCTGTAACGCCGTCGTTGGTCCCGTTCTTGCAGGATCTTTCTTCGGCCGCAGCGATGTCATAGACTTACTGTCTTACCGGATTCCTGATATTCACTATACTGTCGTCAAATGGTTGTATAGGAATATCCCCACTTCATCGCTCCCCCCGAAATGCTGTGTCCCATCGCTCGTGCGCCGACTATAACGCCACCTTCAAACTCACTTAAATCTTGATAGCCTGCCATTGCCGTAGCAGTAACCGATCTAACAACTGCGCCAGACACTTAACGTCTTATATAGGCTTTGCCGATCACGGCGCCGTATTCTGCCTGTTTACATATCTTTGTATTTGAGTATGCATGCCTATACGTTTCTTTGGCGCTTCAGTGTAATTTTCAGTGTACGCTGGTTCAAGTAGCGAAAGTTTAGCCATAATCACCTCGTATGTCGAGAAGAGACCGGAGATGAAGTGATGGTTACCACGTTGGGACAGGTACCACGTCAGACACACACATCTCCGCAACAGCTACCACCGAACAACCACTAAAGTGCACAAACGGGCAACCACAGGTAACACGAGCCAAAGAAACGTATGTTTGGCGGTCGGTTGTTTTGGAGGTACCCTCATCTTCACCCACAAACACTTTAATTGATCTCGTCTTCACTCAGCTGTGTTTGCCGGTTTGTTTCCTGTCTTACCGATGATGAATTTCGAAGCTCTTGGGCTTCATCATCAGACACTCCAACTTGTTAATCGCTGTCGCACCACACCGCAAGTATCTCTGGTCATCATAATCCAGACGATTTCTGGTCTCACTGCGAAGCTCGTCACAGAGTTGTGAGGTTTTGATTGGTTCAAATGGCTCTGAGCAATATGGGACTCAACTTCTGAGGTCATCTGTCCCCTAGAACTTAGAACTACTTAAACCTAACTAACCTAAGGACATCACACACATCCATGTCCGAGGCAGGATTCGAACCTGCGACAGTAGCGCCAAGAACCGCTCGGCCACCCCGGCCGGCAGGTTTTGATTGATCGACTTGTCAAGGCATGTGAGCTTTCCAGTGATAAATACGTATGTATATACCTGTATGCAGCAATTGCATTTTTATTGTAATCTATAATGAAGCTAGTAATTTGTAATGAAAACAGAAAGCCTCACGCTCAAGATCCAAGTAACAATAAAATGACTAAAAAAGAAGAGAAAATAGAAAGCTTAAAAAAAAACCTAGCTACCTGATTATAAGGGATGCTGAAAGTGGTGGCCGTGGGCATCCAGGAATCGCTGACTTCGCGTGATAACGTTACCAGCAACATGCTTTACTTCTGCAGGCGTGATGTTGTTAATTTCTATGGTAATGTTCCGTTTAAGATCGTCTATTGTGCGGGTATTGTTAGCACACACTTTCCTTTTTAGTATGCCGCATGAATAAAAATCACACGATATTAAGTCCGGCGAGCTTTGGGGCCAGTGGCCTCTACTGACAAGACTGCCTCCAGGGAACACGTTGGTGATGTGAACCATACTTCGGTTGGATGAGTGAGCGGTTGCTCTATATTGCATAGAGCTTCTCTGCTTCTGTTTATTGTGCATAGAAAGAGACGAAGACCTCTAGATATATGACACTGTTTATGATGTAATTGAAGCATATGGGGTCCATAATGCGCATGCCGGACAACCCACACCAAACACGTATGTTCTGTGAGTGGAGAGGTGGTTCGTGCATAATATGTAGCTTGTTCTGCGACCAATATCTGCAATTCTGGTGGTCTACACAACCTGACAAATAAAACTATGCTTCATCTGACATGAACTAAATCAAGAGGTCCAAGTAACAGTTAGCAGTTGATGTTAACAGCCAGCTACAATGATGAACGCCCTTTTCCTGGACCTCAAACCTTAAACTTTGCACCACACTCTCACTATAGGCTTTTAATTTTATATCTTTTAATACACCACGAAACAATGTATGAGATACACCAACCTGCTGAGATGACCTCCTTTCCAACTCGCTGCGACTTCTCGTAATGTCCATGCGACTTCTGTCTATAGTTTCAGGAGTCCTAACTATCGCTCGCCCATTCCTCTGCACATTTCTTAATGGATCCTACAGCTCTCCATTTCTGGTACAGATCTTGAATAGTGCTGATCGTGGGGCGTTAGCTACCAGGATACTTCGCTTCAAACATTTCTTTACATTCCTCAATGGAGCCTGTCTCTACGTAACACTCCACAATATCATTTCGCTGCCCTAATGCACACTGCCCCATTTCTGTAACAACACAACACCAGGAACTTCTCACAGCAACTGACGTAAAAACACAGCTGCACTAAATTCTGCGATAAAATGCGATGTAGCCAAGTTTACAGACAGTGCTGGCACTACACAAGCAGTTCGGGTAGACATGATTACGTGAGGCGTACCTGGTTTATGTGGGACACGCCCAGTATCCCTCAAAAATGATCCACAGACGTGTGAAATTACTGGTACGATAGACAGAGCTCCTTTACGCTCGTTTTATACCTTCTGGTAGCAGCAACTTTGCGTAGACGGAGGAAGAAACGAGCATAAGGTTAGACACAGAATGGAATTATATACTTGTGACTGATACCACGCGTCCTAGCTCAGTTAATTAAACAAAACTCCGCCTGAAGAGGCCATGAAGGCCCAACGGTACCGATCGGCTGCCGTGTCATCCTCAGGCTACAGGCGTCAGTGGATGCAGATATGGAGGGGCATGTGATCAGCACAGCTCTCTCCCTGCCGTATGTCAGTTTACGATATCGCAGCCGCTACTTCTCAGTCAAGTAGCTCCTCAGTTTCCCTCATAAGGGCTGAGTGCACCCCGTCTGCCAACAGCGCTCGGCAGACCGCATGGTCATCCATCCATTCTAGCTCACCTGTTCGCTGTACTTCTCCACGTCGCTGTATGTCCAAGTTGGATGCCTCTTATCACTGTGTTCGACGACGACGAGGGAGCTACAGCTGACCATTAGGAGGCTGGAAACCTGGGCCCAGACAACTGGTTTTCGGTTCTCAGCTGAGAAGACTGTGTGTGTGTGAATTTTAATCGTGCTCGTCGGAGTTTTAACCAACCAGAGCTTACAGTGGGTGACCGTATTTTATGTTTTCAAGACACTGTGTGCGTTTTGGGTTTACTATTTGACTCGAAAATAATGTGGCTCCCACACGTGAAAGATCTACGAAGAAAGAGCTTCCGGTTGTTGAACATTTTGAAATGCCTTGGAGGAAAAACATGGGGGAACTGACACGTCACGCCCCCTGCAGTTTTATAGGGCATTTGTTCTGTCACGCTTAGGCTATGGCAGCGTGGTCTATGGATCATCCCGGTGTACCTGCCTCCGGATGATGGATGCTGTCCACCATGAGGGCATTCGCATATCGACTGGAGCCTTTCGGAACAGCCCAGTTCAGAGTCTGTGTGCAGAGGCTGGTGAACCACCACTCTGGATTCGGTGACATCCTTTTGGCTCGACAGGCGCTGAAATTCTCTGTCACTGGCACTTCGTTCAGTGACCCAACACACATTCGAACGACTGTTCAGGAATCGGCTCCAAGCAACCCAGCCATTTGGTATACGTGCTACGGCCTGCCTCAAGGATCTAGATCTCTCGGGCATGAAAACACACAACCAGGGATGGAACGTACTACGACCTTGGTGTCTTCAGAGGCCCAAAGTGATTTCAAGCTTGACACAGTACACGAAAAGTTGTACTCCACATTTGGTTTTTACAGCTTTTCTTCCATTTTAAGTGCGCCATAGTTTTATCGTTATTTATACAGATAGATCCCGGCAGGGGAATGCTCTCGGTTGTTCTGCGGTTTTCTCTGATAGGGTTTTTAAAGTGCGTCTTCCGGAACAATTTACAAATTATGATGCGGAGTTATATGGCATTTTGATGGCATTGGAGAGAGCTCACAGACATCACTGTACGAGTTTTCTTGTCTGTTCCGACACTCTTAGTGCGCTGCAGGCACGTCACCAAATGTATCCGGTAGACCCGCTGATTCAGCTCTTCCATGAGTCCTTACAGCGGTTCCAACGCCGTGGCAAGGTGGTGATCTTTTGCTGGGTACCTGGCCACGTCGGGATACAGGGTAACGACATGGCCGACAAGGCTGCCAAGGAAGCATGTTTGGATGATGCTGTCCATTAATGTCCCATTCCGTTGCACGCCATCATCTCATTTTATGACTGATGCATCATGCATCAGTGGGAGACTGAATGGTTACAGGTGACAGACAACAAACTGCGGTCGCTCAAATCAACCAGAATGGCTTGGTGGACTTCATGTCAGTTTCGCCGCTGGAAGGAGGTTTTGCTTCCTAGACTGCGCATCGGGCATAGCCCTTTGACACATTGCTTCCTCGTCCGGGGGGAGGATCCACCTTTCTGTGAAGTTTGTGGCGAGCCACCTTCAGTTCAGCATATTGTGGCTACGTGTCTCCTGTACTCTGATATTAGGGCAGCCCTCGGTCTCACTGGAGATCTGCCCAACATCCTCGCAGATACCTGTGTTACAAGAGTACTGAAATTTTGTGAACTGTCAGGCCTCATCCCTAAACTGTCTGAGGTGTGGGGTTGATCTATTATTCTGTTACTCTGCGCAACGTATTAATCTGAGATGTACCCTTTACCCTGTGGCTCCTGCAAGATGCAATTTCCACCCCCACACTACTACAGAAGTCAGACAGACGCTCCTAACGTTCTAAAGCGAAATGCCTGAAGAACTGTCAGCAATAAATATCTTCTGGACTCGTCCGCTGTAAGGAAATGACACAAAAATTCACAAAATTTCTTACGTAACTAGTGGGATACTTGGGTACTGGAGTAGTGCTAGTTAGTGTAAGAAAAACATGAAACTAACAAAAATTATTATTTATTTTTCAAAAATTCTGAGAAATCACAATGACACTTTTAGTTATGAATTGAACAAGTTATATCCTGGTTCTTTTCAGAATGTGAAGTTACCTTTCAAGGATAGGATTCGCTAATGAAATTTCTACACAAAGTTTAAGATGGTTGTTAACTTGGCAGAATGGCTGAGAGGCACGCCTACTCAACTTGAATAACTATCCTTTAGAATGTTGCTAGGTACGGTCGAGGCTGTCACATGTGAAATGCAGTGAAGTGTAGTGTTGTGGAGGAAATATGGGGCTCGCAATAGCTGTAGCGCACAATACCGTAAGCTGCGATGACTGCTGTCTGTGCCGCTCGCTGCTGACAAATAAGATAACTCTCGTTCTATCTGGATTGACCTTCGCCAATCAAACTCCCCCTACGCCTTGATGAAGTCAAGGATTCCTATTCGCCTTTAGTCTAACTATTGGCGTGGTACACCAGTCAGATAACCAGTCCACCGCAATGCCACTCAAAATTCGCTCGCAGGCGTTTAACTATAACTCTGTCCGTTCACGCTGCAGAATAAGTGTGTCGGCCAACAAAGTGAACAATGCTTAATCGCAAGGACTCAATATAGAGTCGCCCTTTGATTCGCTCTCGACAGAGGTGCTCTCCCAGTGAAGTACTGAGGAGAGACTTGTTCCTCGCTCTTCCGAGTACACGTATGAGAGCGCACGCTCTCGTTACGTGTTCTCGCTCCAAGAGCGGCAACGGAACGGCCACTCTCCATGCCAGCCGTGAAGGGGTATATCTTTCGGTCTCTTCCGTTACTGCTTCAGCTCAAGGCGTCAGAAATATCGTCTGCCAATCAGCATTGCTCTTCTAAAACGGGAGAATGACGTTTCGTTTAAAGCGACCAATCCAGATATCTGCAGCATCGGCGTTTGCTGTCTCCCTGTGAAAATCTCTGAAACTGGGTGCTATGTGTAAAGAATGCGTAGGCTGGGCACTGCCACACAATGTAGCGGAATTTGCTTTTAAGCTGAACACGGGGTCGTTGCCCCCTTTCCACTTGGGCCCACGCTGTTCGCTACAGGCGGTCACCGGCCGACATGGGCTGGGTCGTCCTCTGAAGGGCCTGGCGTCCTTCTGTGCGGCCTCTGCCCCGAACTAAAAGCCTCTGTGACCGTCGTGTCTGGAATGTATGTGTGCACGCCAGACTCGAGTATTTCAACCACGGTGAGCTCACTTCTCAATTGCATATCGTTTACATGAATTCATACGACACTGACTTTGTCTTATCGAGTTTGGGCTCGAATGAAGCGTCTTGATGTGCGGAATATGATTGTGAGGGCGGAATATGAAAGCAATGAAGGTCAGGAGACCGCGACGTCTTACAACTGGTAGGGTAGGGTGGCAGACTTTAATACGTTGTAAACTGCTCCGCATGTGGGGACAGCCTTGGTCCCCAACCATGAGAATTTTATGTTGACTTTTCATCAGGACGCTAATGACTATGATGTCGAGCGCGCCCTCAACCCAAATCGTCCATCACTCACCTTATCACTGTGTTAGCGTCGCCACTCTACACAAATATTGCTTTAGTGTGTGTGTGTGTGTGTGTGTGTGTGTGTGTGTGTGACGTCATTAGGTGGCCGCAGGTGGCACCTGCAGCAGCACCGCGGCTGAACGGTTTTCCGCGCCCGCGCCCTGCTGGCAGACGCTGTGTTTTCGCTTGATGAGGTTCCCGGCTGCTTTCATAAGGGCTGCGCGCAGTAACGTCCCAATCTGCCCGCCCTCCGCCCTTCTGACGCCTCACTGCCCGCTATAGTGGCAGCTCCCCTTTAAAGCACAGTGCCCGGCAGCTCGCGAGAGCAAACATGATGTCAATATCGCCAGATTAATTTAGACGCCCCGCTTTAGCGTCTCTAATGAATCCTCCTAGCGCTCTGTTTTCCATCCACTGGCCTCCCTCGCGCCCGATAGCGACTCTCGACTGACGGCCTCAAGCGCTTTATTGGAAATTTTTGAGATGGGCGTTTCATTACCTGTTATACGCGGGGTGAAAGCGGCCTTCCCACACTTCCAGTTATTTCAAGTTCCTCTACGATCGTACACTGATGCACAAAAATAGAATGTTGTCTGCCTTACTTACACGTAACAGCGGCAACTCATAGACAACTTTATGAATAAGTACAATATTTCATTAGTAAAAAGTTCTTCACTTAGCCAACCACAAAAAAATGATTCAATTTCCATGAGCTTTCAGCCTCATCCGTCGTCAAGTGGTGATCTCTGTGGCTGAGGTTCAAATGGTTCAAATGGCTCTGAGCACTATGGGACTTAACTACTGAGGTCATCAGTCCCCTAGAACTTATAACTACTTAAACCTAACTAACCTAAGGACATCACACACATCCATGCCCGAGGCAGCATTCGAACCTGCGACAGTAGCAGCTGCGTGGTTCCGGACTGAAGTGCCTAGAACCCCTCGGCCACAATGGTCGACTGTGGCTGAGGAATAGTCTGCTGAAAACTCACTGCAATGTAGTTACTTGAAGCAGCTGGAGGCCTAAAAATAGTTTATTAATTGATATCTCAACAGAACTGTCCATTTGTTCATACAGTAACTGATGTAAAGCGTGACAATTATTGAAAAATGTGCGATAAAATCGTTATAACTTGTGAATGGTTTGCCTTAGGACGTTCAAACTGCACAGTTGGCCGTGGAGCATGATGGGAATTAGTATGCGCTTGCGCACGCGTCTTCTTGTTGTCTCCAAATTGTACAAGAAAATGTCACGTTACATCATGCCTGAGCGTACAGCGCTTGTGAAGGCCTACTATGCGACCAATAACAGCCCACCTACGACTCAAAGGAAATTTGAGCCCGGAGTGGCATCGAGGTTCTAGGCGCTACAGTCTGGAGCCGCGCCAAAGCTAAGGTCGCAGGTTCGAATCGTGCTTCGGGCATGGATGTGTGTGATGTCCTTATGTTAGTTGGGTTTAAGTAGTTCTAAGTTCTAGGGGACTGATGACCACTGCAGTTACGTCCCATAGTGCTCAGAGCCATTTGAACCATTTGAAATTTCCGCCCGAGTTCAAGCAGAAGACAACCAGTCCAAGCGTGCTAACAATCAAGAATTTGATTCGTAATTTTGAGAGAACGGGCAGTGTTCGTGATGACAGTGCTGGCAATGTCGGTCGTCCAAAAAGGCAGAAAACGCCTGAAAACATCGAGAAGACACGCACTGTGTTTCAAACCAGGTGCACGAAATCGATCATACGAGCTGTACAACAGGTGACGATCAACCGGGATACACCGCGACAAATCGTTGTTGAAGATCTGCATCTCTTCCCATAAAAAATTCAAACCAATCAGTCATGGAGCCCCAGGCCCATGGAACAGCGGTTGTGTTTCACCAACACTACTGTCCACAGAATTGACGAACAGGACTTTATGTGAATATGGTTGGGTTTAGCGATGAAGGCCACTTTCATTTCGATGGGTTCGTCAATAAGCAAAACTGGCGCATTTGGGGGACTGAGAATCCGCTTTATGCGATCGAGAAGTGTCTTTCCCCCCTCAACGGGTGACTATGTTGTGTGGAATGTCCAGTCACGGGATAATCGATGCGACATTCCTTGATGGCACGGGGACTACCGAACGGTACGTGACTGTTTTGGAAGATGATTTCATCCCCATTATCCAAAGTGACCCTGATTTCGACAGGATGTGGTTCATCCAAGACTGAGCTCGAGCCCATCGAAGCAGGAGAGTGTTTGATGTTCTGGAGGAGCATTTTGTGGATTTCATTCTAGCTCTGGGATACCCAGAGGCCACTGGCATGTCTTTGTTAAGTACCATAGTGCTCAGAGCCATTTGAACCATTTTGAACCAACCACTGGCATGGACCTCAATTGGCCTCAAATATTCTCCAGATCTCAGCACATGCGACTCCTTTTTGTCGGGCTATATCAAAGACAAGGTGTACAGCGGTAACACCATAGCCATTACTGAGCTGAAAGCAGCCATTCAGGTCATCGACAGCATCAATGTTCCGGCACTTCAGCAGGTCATGCAGAATTCAGTTACTTGTCCGCGCCGCATCATCTCCAATGATGGCAAGCATATCGAACGTGCCATAACCTAAATCCAAACATCTGCAGTGACGTTTACATCTTGAATAAAGTAAGTGCACGCAGTACTTTGTAACTAATTTACGTTTCTTTTCCACATGTTCAATAATTGTCACCTTGTATGAATTGATCTATGCTAACATTTCCATTATTCCTTAATTTTTGCCGGCCGCGGTAGTCTAGCGGTTCTAGGCGCTCAGTCCGGAGCCGCGCGACTGCTACGGTCGCAGGTTCGAATACTGCCTCGGGCATGGATGTGTGTGTTGTCCTTAGGTTAGTTCGGTTTAAGTAGTTCTAAGTTCTAGGGGACTGATGATCATAGATGTTAAGTCCCATAGTGCTCAGAGCCATTTGAACCTTAATTTTTCTCCTTCAGTTAGTTCCTCTCTATGCCTCTGCAACACAACACACAAAATTTCATCACCAAGGTTACAATCAATATTTGATCTCAATTTTTATAAGATTACTTTGTCCAGAAGCATGCAAACGAACATTCTACAAAAATTTTCTAAAATTGAAGAAGATGGATAACACAACGAAGGTGACTATGAGAATATGATACAGGATTCACGCCTCATCAGAGTGCATCTCTTGCTGCAGACGTGGGCAGTACGCTTCTACTGTCTATTTGCTGTACCGTATTACCCTCATGCTTCTTTCAGACTTCAGCATTGCTAATTGTCAGCTATGGGCCAAACAACGTATGACCGGAATGCAAAAAACTGCAAAATTTTGTATCCGAAATAACCGTCTTTGCTAATGGGACTTTAATCGTAACTAGAAGTGTGCACTTGCAGTGAAAAGTCTGTTAAGAGCAGATTGTGGAGATATGAAGGGCTTTCAATAAGTAAGACAACACGTATTTCTCTGATAGCAGGTTCGTTTTATTCAGGATTCCAATACAACAAATTGTTCCCCTGTCTTTTGGCTACAGAACCCTATTTTTGAACATAATCTCCGTTCAGTGCGAGGGCCTAACGCCACCTTAGTGGCGGACGGCACCCGCGAGGTACTACTCTAATGGTCAACGTCAGAGCCAACGTCTTGCCCCATCAGTTAACCTCCGCACCGCCGCGCGGGATTAGCCGAGCGGTCAAGGGCGCTGAAGTCATGGACTGTGCGGCTGGTCCCGGCGGAGGTTCGGGTCCTCCCTCGGGCATGGCTGTGTGTGTGTGTGTGTGTGTGTGTGTGTGTGTGTGTGTGTGTGTGTGTGTTCTTAGGATATTTAGGTTAAGTAGTGTGTAAGCTTAGGTTTCGGACACAGGTTTTTATCTCTAGTTTATTTTTCTCCTGTAAACAGAATTCAGATATTTTAGTGGGTTTCAGGACAAAAATAAACTGGATGGAAACCATGCCTGAATTCGTCATCCACCAAGATAACAAAGCACCATATGAACAGGAACACGACCTTTCTATGAAGGAACTCCAGTTATAACTTCTGCACTGGCGATCGTGGCAGCCACTCAATAACAAACAACATTGCGAAACGTTCCACTTATGGTCCGTCGGCATCGAAAGGCACGTTTGCTGCCAAAGGGATGGCCCAGTCGCAGAAGCTGGCACCTATAACTTCGACACACTGTAGCGCCGTTGGATGATATTTTCAGAAACAGGTTCCCACCTTCAATTCATTCCTCAAGACACGCTTTATAACTCCAATAAGTTTTCGATGATCCTGAGCCACAGTCATACAGTATTTTTTTGATGGAATACACCGACATTTTACTGTATTTCTCTTCTGTACAATCTAGATTTCGGCTTTCATACCATTATCGAGTACTATGCTCTTAGATCATTAACATAATTTTTCTGTGTACTGTGCAGGACGGCAAATATACAGTTCAACACATCTGATTATCTTTCATACAAATGATAAAAAAGTTAACGTCTTCTAGGACTGCAGAACATTATTGTACAATCACATCATATCTTATCTGGTAAAGCCCAAAGCAGGTAAACACAAGACTAGTACTTACCTTTAAGATGTAACTATTAAAGTAACGTCAGAGAATGTAGACTGTACTGTGTGGCTGGTCCCGGTGGAGATTCGAGTCCTCCCTCGGGCATGGGTGTGTGTGTGTGTTTGTCCTTAAGATAATTTAGGTTAAGTAGTGTGTAAGCTTAGGGACTGATGACCTTAGCAGTTAAGTCCCATAAGATTTCACACACGTTTGAATATTTTAACCTCCGCACCGTCCACGCACTGCTTCCCGCGGAGTGCAGCCACCATTGGGCGGGACAGACGGAAGTCTGAAGATCCGAGATCCAAACTTCGGGGTGGACGAGACAGGACGGTCTAATGAAGTTTTGTGAGTTCCTCCCAGGTGCAGAGACCTGTGTGGGTCATTGCGTTGTCACGGAGGAGTAGTAGTTCAAAAATGTGTTTGAATTCCTAAGGGACCAAACTGCTGGGGGCATCGGTCCCTAGACGTACACACTACTCAAACCTACTTGAACTATCTTACACTAAGAACAACACAGAACCCATGTCGAAGGGAGAACTCGAAACTCCGGCGGGAGGGGCAGAGTTATTCGTGTCATAGCGCCTCAAACCGCGCGGCCACTACGCGCGGCAAGGAGAAGTTCGTTGGCAATTTTGTGGCAACAAACACGCTGATGTTGTTTCTTCCTTTTCCTGTGATTAGCACAATACACTCCAGAGTTGACTGTTGCACCATGAGGACATCAAGCTGCTTCAGAGTCCCAGAAGACTCCGCCGGGGGGGGGGGCGGGGGGGGGGGGGGTGCAGCTTTGAAATTTTTCTTCAGACAAGAGGTGATGTGGCGCCACTCCGTAGATTGTCGTTTTGTTTCCGGTTCGAAATGATTAATTCGTGTTTCAGCGGCTGTGACGACGTTCGATCAAAACTTGCCACGATCAGCCTCGTAAAGGGCAAACAGTTCTGCGCATGTAGTCCGTTGCTGTTTATGGTATTCTGTTAGGCGGGGCGAGGAACCAGCGGGCGCACACCTTTCAAACCCCAACGGGTGGACGAGTGTGTTAGCACTACCAACAGAGGCGTCCAGTTGTGCAGCGAGGTGTTTGACTGTGATCCTTGGATCACCACGAATGAGAGTGTCCGCACGTTCCAACACTGCAGAAGTCAAGTGTGCGGCTGGCCACCACACGCGAGGTTGGACAGGATAGCGCGATCTTGTTGCGATGATGACAGACGCTTCGGCCAACAACTTTATATTGCTTTTGTTCAGTGCCAGATCTCTGTAGACATTCTGGAAGCACTTGTGAATATCTGCGATGCTCTGGTTTTCCTCCTAAAGAACTCAGTTACAGGTCTCTGCCTGGAACCCACTTCTGTTAAGACGCCATTTTGAAGGCTACGTATGGAGCCGTCACCTATCGGAATTTCATGAAATTACATGGACTTGTCTCACAACAGTTCCCGCATTTTGTTCAGCCAAAATTGGACGAAAAAAATGTTACATTGCTTATGTAACATACCTCGTATTTATATAGAAATAGACGTTTTACAACAACCAGTACGAGAAGCTAATTTACGTTGTTGCATTCGTTGATTATAATTACTCCATACGACATTTGCATTAAGGTGACTTGCCAGTGAACGGCTGGAAAAACAGTGAGAATTTTCGTAAAGTTTATGAGGGTCTAATGTGAACTCTGAATACAAAGAAATTTTAGGGCAATGAAAGTGTTTTGAGGACGAAGATTTTTGTGTAAGAATAATCAGAATAGCTTTGATATAAACTTTATTATATAAACATTTATGTCGGTCAGTAATTTAAAATTTTGCTGCCAATTTATGTTTGAAGTCTATAGATTTATTAACTACTTTTCTTAGATGCTTAAAACTTTGTGCACACATTTATGACATTGTTATCTAAAAAGTAGACAACAATCAAATGATCTCAATCAATAGTTTGTGTATACTATAAATACATAAATTAGTCATTCAAAATTAAGGTAATTTTTTATAATTAATGAGGGTATATTTTTCCTCCTGGTGATAGTAAGCTGGTGTCTGTAGTCTGCTTTTCTCCAAATGGTAGCCCGAAATATCACAAAAAAATCTCCTCAAGCTCAAATAATTTTTTCCCGTAAAATAAACATGTCAGAAAATTTGATTCTTGGGAAATTCAGTTCAAAGGTACATTTCATCTGTTACTCACCTCTGTTGTTTTTAAAGCCCTCCATTTACATAATGTTCTTTGTTTGTGTTTTCCTCATCTTCTCTCTTCCTTTTCTTGCTCCTCTTTGCTACTCTGGTCTCTTTACTCGCCTCAAGAGACCATTTTTCGCCTTGGGTCACTCTCAAGGAATCAATTGCCATCAGTGCTCGTCTCAAATTGAAACCAGGAGTTAGTCCCAATAATTCTAAAACATCACATCTGCTAACTGCCCCATCATTAAAGCAAATAACTGCATCTAATACACCTATTCTCATGGTACTGAAACAAACACGGTTTTAGGCAGGGGTTCCCATATCACATGGTTGTAATATTCATTAACATTTTGTGTCTGAATGTAAGCACTGTGACAACAGTTTAGTGTCAATTAGGTCCCTGTATATGGGCTTAATTGCTTCCAATACCTCAAATGGCAGGGAGTGATGGTGTGCATAAGTCTCACCATTTGCTTTTCCTTTTTTGTATCCACACCATGTGTCTACACCACTGTCGCAGAGAGCATGCTGTGGATGGTCATCTATAGAAGCTTTATGGAAAAGGGTAGCACATACTGCTCTCCTCATGGCCTCAATATTGTCTCGATTCCTTCTTATGGCTAAACCATAATAGAGCTGCTGTTTGTCCACCTCTTCCTTAGTACGACGACCCCGACCACCAATTGGTTTGCCATCGCTGAGTTGCTAATTCATATCTTTTATTAGTTTACGTAAACGTGTGCCTATCCTCTTACGGACATGATCAACACACTCTAATTTTTCAATTTTTACAGTTCTGGCATAAGCCATATTTTCCAACACATTTGCAAGCTCTTTGGAGTCCAAGGCCGCATACCAGCATGTGTTTGAAATTGTTTTTAAAGATGTTCCCGATGTCCGAATCGATTCATTTATCTACCATTTTGTTCACAAAACTCTGAATATTAAGACGGAAAAAATTCGAATTTTTTAAGCAGATTCACTAGCAAATGACTTAAAAAGATAAGAGAATGAGGTGCATCAACTGAAGAAATGTGATTACAGTGTATGACAATTGCTCTCGGGTTTCCAGTCCTCTAACGTAGTAAATGTAAGAGTCTTACATTTATCTCATTAGAATGTGCTGTGATACGGCACCCTGATACACCGATTCACATTGATGTATATTCCATTTCGATTTACTGTCGCCAAGTGGCAGAGAATAGAAGCTATGGAAGGTTTTGTGAAGGACTGCAAATGTAGTAAATGACAAATACATCTGAATGGTTCAAATGGCCCAAGCACTATGGGACTTAACATCGGAGGTCATCAGTCCCCTAGACTTAGAAACCTAACTAACCTAAGGACATCACACACATCCATGCTCGAGGCAGGGTTCGAACTTGCGACCGTAGCAGCGGCGCGGTTCCGCACTGAAGCGCCTAGAAACGCTCGGCAACAGCATCCGGCACATCTGAACGCAGAATTGGTATCAAAACAGCCTGTTTGCTGCGAAATAATAGTTAACAGCTCAAGTCACCACTTTCAGTGTTATGGAAGCAACAAGATTTTTCCATGTGCTTCTCGCGTTACTAATACGTCTCTCTGCTACGAAAGAAAGCGATACCACCTTATGAAATGGTCCTCTGCCTTACTGAATTTTAAGGTCAATCATTTCAGTAACAAGTACGCTTGTTCGCCCACTGCTTGAATACTGCTCAGCAGTGTGGGATCCGTACCAAATAGGGTTGATAGAAGAGATAGATAAGATCCAACGGAGAGCAGCGCACTTCGTTACAGGATCATTTAGTAATCGCGAAAGCGTTACGGAGATGATAGATAAACTCCAGTGGAAGACTCTGCAAGAGAAACGCTCAGTAGCTCGGTACGGGCTTTTGTTGAAGTTTTGAGAACACCGAGGAGTCAAGCAGTATATTGCTCCCTCCTACGTATATCTCGCAAAGAGACCATGAGGATAAAATCAGAGAGATTAGAGCCCACACAGAGGCATACAGACAATCTTTCTTTCCACGAACAATACGAGACAGGAATAGAAGGGAGAACCGAGAGACGTACTCAAGGTACCCTCCGCTACAGGTGGCTTGCGGAGTATGGATGTAGATGTAGATGTAGATGTAGATCTAACAAGAACTCTACTGAATGAACTATCCAAGCAGGACTCAACCCCCTACCCGACCTCCACAGCTCTACTGGCGCCAGTAACTTTTCTCCTGCCGCCTTGACTTCACAGAGGTTTTTCTATGTGATTTGCAAGACTATGACTCCGGCGAAGAAGAAAAAAAAAAGGAATGTAAGAGAAAAGTTAAGTGAATCTGCTAGTGCGGGTCGTGAGTCGTCTTTGGATAGCCGATCCAGTTAGAGCACGTGCCCCCTGAAAGGCCCGCAGTATTAATTTTCCAGGAAGTTTGAAATCAAGACGCATTCTGCTACAGAGTGGAAATTCATTGTATTGTCAACAAAATGTCGCAAATTTTGCTCTAAAAGTTGCCACTTCCAAACTTCAAATTTTAACATCGAAATGGAATATGCTCAATATTGCAGTTTTGAAGTTTCCAAATTACTCTAATAAAAACTGCCTCTGCCAAACTTCTTTATCGCACTGTTTATATGACTCAGAAGCAGTTCTCTGTGTAAATTAATATTTATTACTCCGGTAATCAGTATGCTTAAAATATGCAGTTTCAATATCATAGTTATTCAATTGAAGACAGCTGCGCGGTCTTTGGCGCTGCAGTCGTGGACTGTGCGGCTGGTCCCGGCGGAGGTTCGAGTCCTCCCTCGGGCATGGGTGTGTGTGTTCGTCCTTAGGATAATTTAGGTTAAGTAGTGTGTAAGCTTAGGGACTGATGACCTTAGCAGTTAAGTACCATAAGATTTCACACACACATTTGAACATTTTGAACAACTGACGACAAAACCATTCCCCAAACACATGAAAACACTAGAATTTACCAAACAGCCCATTCCCTCTTACATTTCTCATAATTTAGCTCGTAGAGAATGCAGCTCAAGATATTAAAGTAAACATAGCAAACAATGCACCTAAGTGTACAGATGATTCACTCTATTACTAACTTAGGCCATCAGGAGCGCTCTGAGTTTTGGCTCAAGTTAAAAAGAAAATGCGTTTAACCTTATTGCATTACAATGAGTTATAATCAGCGTGCCACCTTCTTCATTTCAAATAAAAGCAAGTAAACCTAGCGAGTATACACTGGGTCGACTACGAATTCATTGCAGGTGGTACAGATAGGGACTCTTGTGAAGTACTTCTGAAATCGTTTTCCGAAAACTGTCTTGAACAGCTAGTGCAACAGTCCACATGAACTGCAAATAGATACTAATGATCACAACGTCACTACAGCGACAATGGTTGCTAAAGTTAATAAATCCATCAAGAACACTAAGAGAGTTGGTTCAAATGGTTCAAATGGCTCTGAGCACTATGGGACTTAACAGCTATGGTCATCAGTCCCCTAGAACTTAGAACTACTAAAACCTAACTAACCTAAGGACAACACAGAACACCCAGCCATCACGAGGCAGAGAAAATCCCTGACCCCGCCGGGAATCGAACCCGGGAACCCGGGCGTGGGAAGCGAGAACGCTACCGCACGACCACGAGATTCGGGCGCTAGGAGAGTTGTTTTATCAGAACGAGCTGATAGGAAGTTGCTAGCATCGCAATTAGACAATGAAAGGACATCATTTAGTTCCAGTGTGATGGAGGTAGATGAATTACGGGCAAAGTTTAAACTGATTTTAAATCGTGCTCTCCAAAACTATGTCCATAGTAAGTGGATTAAGGAGGGAAAGGATCAATAACAAAATCCAGAAAATGCTGAAGAAGCAAAAGCTGTTGCATTCTCGGTTCAGAAGTGGACACGTGAAAGACTACAGGCAAAGGGCAGTAAAAATTCGTGCGTCATTATCAATGCGCGAAACATACGGAAACCACAATCGTCAAACCTTGCAAAAGTTCAGTCATAGAACTAGAGAAATTCTGGCCTACCTAAATTCGCCAAGCGCATCGAAGGCTTCTACCCACTCATTCGTCGATGAGTCTGGTACGGAAACAGGAAACAGCAAAAGGAAAGCTGAAGTTTTCAAATTTGCGTTTTAGAAATCATTCACGTAAGAGGACCATACAAACATACCGTCGTTTGACAGTCGCACAAACTCCCGTAGGGAAGACACAGTAACAGCCATCCCTGGCTGAGAGAAACAATTGGAAGAGTTGAAAACAAATAAATCGCCAGTCCCGGATGGAATCCCAGTTCGCTTTTACAGAGAGTACTCTACGGCGATTGGTCCCTTACTTAGCTTGCATTTGTAGCGGATCTCTCGCCCACTCCCATGACAGTGGAAAATAGAGCAGCTGACTCTCGTATATAGCCGGCCGCTGTGTCCGAGTGGTCCTATGCGCTTCAGTCCGGAATCGCGCTGCTGCTACGGTCGCAGGTTCGAATCCTGCCTCGGGCATGGATGTGTGTGATGTCCTTAGGTTAGTTAAGTTTTAATAGTTCTCATTCTAGGGGACTAACGACATCAGATGTTAAATCCCATAGTGCTCAGAGCCATTTGATTTTTGGCACCCGTATATAAAGGACGGACCTGCAAAATTACAGATGAATATCCTACTGTAGAATTATTCAATAGTTTCTCTGTTCGAATATAATAAACTTCCTCGAGACGGGAAAGCTTCTGTCTACAAACCAGGACAGTTTCGGAAAGCATCATTCGTGCGAAACTCAGCTTGCTCTTTCCTCACACGATATGCTGCGAACCATGGATGACGGACCACAGGCACATTCCATATTGCTAGTTATCCTGAAAGCGTTTGAGGAGGTGCCCCACTGCAAACTATTAACGAAGGTACCAGCATGCGGAATAGGTTCGCAGATATGTAAGTAGGTCGAACACTTCTTACGTAACAAACCAGTACGTTTTCCTCAATGGCATGCGTTCATCAGAGACAGTAGTATCATTATGAGTGTCCAAGGGAGGTGAGACACGCCGCTCTTATTAACTATGGACGTAAATAATTTGGCAGGCAGGGTTAGCAACTATTCAGGGCTGTTTACTGATGATGCTGTGGTGTGCGGGAGGCGTCACTGTTGAGTAACTGTAGGAGGACACAAGATAATGTAGACAAAATTTCTAGTTGGCATGTTGAATAGCAGCTTGCTGTAAATGTGGAAAAATTTTAGTTAATGAAGATGAGTAGGAAAAACAATCCCGTAGTGTTCGAATACAAAATTAATAGCCACGTTGATTAAACATTTAGGCGTAACGTTGCAGAGCGATGTGAAAAGAAACGAGCAAGAAAAGACGGTAGAGGGAAAGGCGAATGTTCGATTTTAGTTAACTGGGGGAATTTTAGGACAGTGTGGTTCATATGTAAAGGAGCCTCGCAGAGAACACCACTGCCATCTATTCTTGAAAACAGCTACTAAAGTATTCGGGATCCTCAACAGGACGGAATTAAAGGAAGACATTGGAGCAATTCACAGGCGGGATGCTAGATTTGTTACCGATAGATTCGATTATCACCTGAATCTTCCAGTGATGCTTCGTTAACTGAAATTGTAGCCCCTGGAGGGACGACGAAGTTCTATTCGTGGGGCATTATTGAGAAAATTTAGAGCGCCAACATTTGAAGCTGACTGCAGAACGACTGCACTGCAGCAAATGTCCATTTCACGTACGGACCACAATGATAAGAGAAATAATAATTCGTCCTAAAGTCTTACAGACAGTCGTTTTCCCCACACTCTGTTTACTTGTCTAACAGGAAAGGAAGTCACAAGTAATGGTACAAGGCACCCTCCGCCATGCAACATACGGTGGCTTGCAGAATATGAATGTAGTTCTAGATGAAGAAAGGGAAGCTTTTTTTATTGTTTTCCTTATTGCGGAATTACTGAACATGGCGTCCTTGGGGCAGTGATGATAAAAATACAGGGTGTGGCGTTGTGAAATAAGCTGTCCCAATAAATAGAGAAGAAACTGACAACTTAAGGGATTTTTCCCACTAAACCTTCTACAAATCCACTAAAACACTTCTGAAAATGTTATCTATTGCACTTCTGGCCTAGGTACTCGGTGGTTATAATTGAAGTGCAGCTAGTCACACAGGTCCATTTGCACGTAGGCTGTTTAGGTTTTTACAGGGTGTTTCAAAAATGACCGGTATATTTGAAACGACAATACAAAATAAACGAGCAGCGGTAGAAATACACCGTTTGTTGCAATATGCTTGGGACAACAGTACATTTTCAGGCAGACAAACTTTCGAAATTACAGTAGTTACAATTGTCAACAACAGATGGCGCTGCGGTCTGGGAAACTCTATAGTACGATATTTTCCACATATCCACCATGCGTAGCAATAATATGGCGTAGTCTCTGAATGAAATTACCCGAAACCTTTGACAACGTGTCTGGCGGAATGGCTTCACATGCAGATGAGATGTACTGCTTCAGCTGTTCAGTTGTTTCTGGATTCTGGCGGTACACCTGGTCTTTCAAGTGTCCCCACAGAAAGAAGTCACAGGGGTTCATGTCTGGCGAATAGGGAGGCCAATCCACGCCGCCTCCTGTATGTTTCGGATAGCCCAAAGCAATCACACGATCATCGAAATATTCATTCAGGAAATTAAAGACGTCGGCCGTGCGATGTGGCCGGGCACCATCTTGCATAAACCACGAGGTGTTCGCAGTGTCGTCTAAGGCAGTTTGTACCGCCACAAATTCACGAAGAATGTCCAGATAGCGTGATGCAGTAATCGTTTCGGATCTGAAAAATGGGCCAATGATTCCTTTGGAAGATATAGCGGCCCAGACCAGTACTTTTTGAGGATGCAGGGACGATGGGACTGCAACATGGGGCTTTTCGGTTCCCCATATGCGCCAGTTCTGTTTATTGACGAAGCCGTCCAGGTAAAAATAAGCTTCGTCAGTAAACCAAATGCTGCCCACATGCATATCGCTGTCATCAATCCTGTGCACTATATCCTTAGCGAATGTCTCTCGTGCAGCAATGGTACCGGCGCTGAGGGGTTGCCGCGTTTGAATTTTGTATGGATACAGGTGTAAACTCTGGCGCACGAGACGATACGTGGACGTTGGCGTCATTTGGACCGCAGCTGCAACACGGCGAACGGAAACCCGAGGCCGCTGTCGGATCACCTGCTGCACTAGCTGCACATTGCCCTCTGTGGTTGCCGTACGCGGTCGCCCTACCTTTCCAGCACGTTCATCCGTCACGTTCCCAGTCCGTTGAAATTTTTCAAACAGATCCTTTATTGTATCGCTTTTCGGTCCTTTGGTTACATTAAACCTCCGTTGAAAACTTCGTCTTGTTGCAACAACACTGTGTTCCAGGCGGTGGAATTCCAACACCAGAAAAATCCTCTGTTCTAAGGAATAAACCATGTTGTCCACAGCACACTTGCACGTTGTGAACAGCACACGCTTACAGCAGAAAGACGACGTACAGAATGGCGCACCCACAGACTGCGTTGTCTTCTGTATCTTTCACATCACTTGCAGCGCCATCTGTTGTTGAAAATTGTAACTACTGTAATTTCGAAAGTTTGTCCGCCTGAAAATGTACTGTTGTCCTAAGCATATTGCAACAAACGGTGTGTTTCTATCGCTGCTCGTTTAGTTTTTATTGCCGTTTCAAATATACCGGTTATTTTTTAAACACCCTGTATGTTTGTAACGCCACGTAGTGCTCGGTATGAAAATCACTGACTGTGCTGTGTGTAGTTCGTGGCTGGTTTGCATTGTTGGAATATTCGCTATTGTAGTGTTGGGCAGTTGGATGTGAACAGCGCATAGCGTTGTGCAGTTGGAGGTGAGCCGCCAGCAGTGGTGGATGGAGAGAGAGAGAGAGAGAGAGAGAGAGAGAGAGAGAGAGAGAATGGCAGAATTTTGAGAGTGGACGATATGGACGTGTGCCTGTCAGAAAAAGGAAATTTGTAATACTGGATATCATGAACTGATATGATGACTTTTGAAGATTATTAAGGTAAATACATCGTTTGTTCTCCATCAAAATCTTTCATTTGCTAACTATGCCTATCAGTAGTTAGTGCCTTCAGTTGTTAGAATCTTTTATTTAGCTGGCAGTATTGGCGCTCGCTGTATTGCAGTAGTTCGAGTAACGAAGATTTTTGTGAGGTAAGTGATTCATGAAAGGTATAGGTTATTGTTAGTCAGGGCTATTCTTTTGTTGGGATTATTGGAAGTCAGATTACGTCGTGCTAAAAATATTGTGTGTCAGTTTAGTGTTCATCAGAATAAGTAAAGAGACAAATTTCTGAGCACGTTCAGTTATGCTCAGCTGTTTGAAAACCAAATAACGTAAGGGGTTTATCAGCACAGTAAAATATAAATGTTCCTGTTTCACATTGTGGTCATAATTATCGCATGGCAGCGAAACTTGGTAGACAAGTTTGTGCGTTAATGCGTAACCGATTTACGCTGCAAGTAATTAGTTCCAGTTATGGCCATCAGGTACAAATCTGGCGCTGTACAGCATCTCGTTGATGTCTCCATGCTCATATTGAACAAATTGTGTACGCAGCGGTTAATAGTAAAAGCGCTTGTTTGATAATTAATGCCCACATCCCGTTCCTAATATGTTACATATGGAAACGTTTTTATAATACTCTCTTGCATTCACAGGACCAGATTTGCACCTGGTTGCCGAAATTAGAATTCATTTTTTTTTTCAAAAAATGGCTCTGAGCACTATGGGACTTGACTTCTAAGGTCATCAGTCTCCTAGAACTTAGAACTACTTAAACCGAACTAACCTAAGGACATCACACACATCCATGCCCGAGGCAGGATTCGAACTTGCGACCGTAGCGGTCACGCGGTTCCAGACTGTAGCGCCTGTAACCGCTTGGCCACATCGGCCGGCATTTTTTTTTTCCAGCTAAAATTGGTTCCGCATTACGCCTTAGAATATCTACTAAGTTTCACTGCCATATGATAACTACAGCCGACATGGGACTCTGTGAGTTAGTGCACTATAATTATAATCACCCAGTCTCACAACAAAGTGCGACAAGTTGGGGCTGTGGAAACACATCAAACTCTGCTGCATTTTAACGAGTAGTTTGAAGCACACCTTAAACTACCTCTCTCAGCTGTGAAAAATACCAGCCCTGTGGCTGCATTGTGTTTAAACTTTAAATAATGCCCTCACTTTATCTTTGCATATGAGAGTTAGGAGCTTCGTAATATTCAACAATTTCACAGGCGCTCTACCTAGTGGCAATAACCGGGACCGGAATGACGCATTTCATATCTACGGCTGCCCCGCTGAATAGTGAATGTGCCACTGAAGGGTTGGCGGCACTGTGCGCCAGAGGCACAGTTGTGGAGCTGGCACCTGCGGTTTCGCAATTTGCAGCCCCGTAAAGACCGGTGCGTTATGACGTTCGCGAACAGCGCTCCACTTTGCACCCTCGGTGCGGCCCCTTTCGCGGCCGCCGACGCCAGTTGTAAAGAGAGTAATCAGAAGAGGCGGGGATGGAGCGTTCCGCAGACAGTATGGCCGCCGTTTATAGCAGAGGTGCCAAACTTGCGGCTGTGAACCCGCGAGGCGCGACCATTCGCGCCGCGTTAACACCCCGCGCGCGGCAGTGGCGCACAATGTTGGCAGCAGTGTGTGTGTGTGTGTGTGTGTGTGTGTGTGTGTGTGTGACACGCCGCCGCTGTTTACGGCGCTACACATAACCTGCCGACCGTCAGCGATGCCACCTTCACGCACAGACTGCACGCCCGTATTTCTCCTGCCGAGTGGCTTCCCTAGAATTATTGCGGTACTGTTCTGCTGATGCATCCTCATGATTTCCGTGACACGGGTGCATCAGTGTTAGGTCTATGGGCTAGGAATCTAAGATCGGAACTATGCAACATTATTCAATCATTTAAACGCACTATCTCTTCTAAGGCCGCTCTCACAATTTCTGGCCGAAAGGAAGGCCACATCTGTTTCTGAGAGATGTCGCGTTATGTTCAGCAGGACATGTAAGTGTAAACATAATGTATCAAATCCATAAATGTTAATAGAGGCCGGCCGGTGTGGCCGAGCGGTTCTAAGCGCTTCAGTCCGGAACCGCGCGACCGCTACGGTCGCAGGTTCGAATCCTGCCTCGGGCATGGATGCGTGTGATGACTGTAGGTTAGTTAAGTTTAAGTACACTAATGGCCATTAAAATTGCTCCACCAAGAAGATGACGTGCTACAGACGCGAAATTTAAGCAACAGGAAGAAGATGATATGATACGCAAATGAATAGCTTTTCAGAGCATTCACACAAGCTTGGCGACGGTGGCGACACCTACAACGTGCTGACATGGGGAAAGTTTCCAACCGATTTCTCATACACAAACATCAGCTGACCGGCGTTGCCTGGTGAAGGGTTGTTGTGATGCCTCGTGTAAGGAGGAGAAATGCGTACCATCACGTTTCCGACTTTGATAAAGGTCGGATTGTAGCCTATCACGATTGCGGTTTATCGTGTCGCGACATTGCTGCTCGCGTTGGTCTAGATCCAATGACTATTAGCAGAATATGGAATCGGTGGGTTCAGGAGGGTAATACGGATCGCCGTGCTGGATCCCAACGGCCTCGCTATCACTAGCAGTCGAGATGACAGGCATCTTATCCGCATGACTGTAACGGATCGTGCAGCCACGTCTCGATCCCTGAGTCAACAGATGGGGACGTTTGCAAGACAACCATCTGCACGAACAGTTCGACGACGTTTGGAGCAGCATGGACTATCAGCTCGGAGACCATGGCTGCGGTTACCCCTGACACTGCATCACAGACAGGAGCGCCTGCGATGGTGTACTCGACGACGAACCTGGGTGCACGAATGGCAAAACGTCATTTTTTCGGATGAATCCAGGTTCTGTTTACAGCATCATGGTGGTCGCATCCGTGTTTGGCGACATCGCGGTGAACGCACATTGGAAGCGTGTATTCATCATCGCCATACTGGCGTTTCACCCGGCGTGATGGTATTGGGTGCCACTGGTTACACGTCTCGGTCAGCTCTTCTTCACACTGACGGCACATTCGATCCCTGCAAAACCCTACATTTCAGCAGGATAATGCACGACCGCACGTTGCCAGTCCTGTACGGGCCTTTCTGGATACAGAAAATGTTCGACTGCTGCCCTGGGGAGAATATTGTCCAGATTTGTCCCCAATTGAAAACGTCTGGTCAATGGTGGCCGAGCAAACGGCTCGTCACAATACGTCACTGACTACTCTTGACGAACTGTGGTATCGTGTTGAAGCTGCATGGGTAGCTGTACCTGTACACGCCATCCAAGCTCTGACTCAATGGCCAGGCGTATCAAGGCTGTTATCACGGTCAGAGGTGGTTGTTCTGAGTGCTGATTTTTCGAGATCTATGCACCCAAATTGCGTGAAAATATAATCACATGTCAGTTCTAGTATAATATATTTGTCCAATGAATACCGTTTATCATCTGCATTTCTTCTTGGTGTAGCAAATTTAATGGCCAGTAGTGTAGTTCTAAGTTGTAGCGGACTGATGACCTCAGATGTTTAGTCCCATAGTACTCAGAGCCATTTGAACCCATTTGTTAATAGAGTTGAAGTATTAAATAGCATGCACAGGTATAGTATGTAATCAACAATGGATAATATGTCATTAGCGACTATCGGTGGCAAAGGTACACGGGTTGGATAAGAAAAGGTAACACCAAGAACAGAACGCATTAGTATAGTTAATGCGGAGTGGGAACACCAGTGGCATTGGAAACAGCTTCCAGTCGTCTTGGAGTGTATACATACATGTGGTACATGGTTTTCAAGGAAGCGTTGTACAATTCTTCGTGCAAAATAATGGCAAGTTCAGGTAATGGTGATGGAGGTGCAAAACGATGACCCACCCATCTCTCCAAGATAGACCACAAAAGTTTAATAATATTGAAATCCGGTAATTTTGGTGTCCAGAATATGACGACAATTCATCCCTGCGCTCACAAAAGCAGTCCTGGACGATGCGAGCTATGTGAACAGGGGCTCTGTCCTTGGCGGAGAAACACTGTGCGAATGGATGGACGTGATCAGCCAAAAAACGAGTAACCCTGGGACTCATGGAAACTCAAATATGGCTGCCCAAATCATCACCGAACCCCTCCCATATTTCACGCATGGGACGTAAAGTCGGCCGGAAGTAGGAGGACTTGCGAAACAAGACTCGTCTGACCAAATGTCTTTCATTTGCAACACTGATGAGCGGTTCTGGAATTGCAGCTCCCTGTGAAATTTGTTGCGGACTGAGGTCCCTTAGTGTTGTTTAGGTGCTAACGGGGTGCGCCACTCCGAAATTTACACTACTGGCCATTAAAATTGCTACACCAAGAAGAAATTCAGATGATAAACGGGTATTCATTGGACAAATATATTATACTAGAACTGACTTATGATTACATTTTCACGCAATTTGGGTGCATAGATCCTGACGTTGTTGTGCGTCCTGAAACACCAATAATAATAATAATAATAATAATCATCATCTGAGAAATCAGTACCCAGAACAACAACCTCTGGCCGTAATAACGGCCTTCATACGCCTGGGCATTGAGTCAAACAGAGCTTGGATGGCGTGTACAGGTACAGCTGCCCATGCAGCTTCAACACGATACCACAGTTCATCAAGAGTAGTGACTGGCATATCGTGACGAGCCAGTTGCTCGGCCAGCATTGACCAACCGTTTTTAATTGGTGAGAGGTCTGGAGAACGTGCTGGCCAGGGCAGCAGTCGAACATTTTCTGTATCCAGTAAGGCCCCTACGGGACCTGCAACATGCGGTCGTGCATTATCCTGCTGAAATATAGCTTTTCGCAGGGATCGAATGAAGCGTTAAAGCCACGGGTCGTAACACATCTGAAATGTAACGTCCACTGTTCAAAGTGCCGTCAATGTGAACAAGAGGTGACCGAGACGCGTAACCAATGGCACCCCATACCATCACGCCGGGTGATACTCCAGTATGGCGATGACGAATACACGCTTCCAATGTGCGTTCTCAGCGATGTCGTCAAACACTGATGCGACCATCATGGTGCTGTAAACAGAACCTGGATTCATCCGAAAAAATTACGTTTGCATTCGTGCACCCAGGTTCGTTATCGAGTGTACCATCGCAGGCGTTCCTGTCTGTGATGCAGCGTCAAGGGTAACCGCAGCCACGGTCTCCGAGCTGATAGTCCGAGCTGCTGCAAACGTCGTCGAACTGTTCGTGCAGATGGTTGTTGTCTTGCAAACGTCCCCATCTGTTGACTCAGGGATCGAGACGTGGCTGTACGATCCGTTACAGCCATGCGGATAAGATGCCTGTCATCTCGACTGCTAGTGATAGAGGTCATTGTAATCCAGCACGGCGTTCCGTATTACCCTCTTGAAGCCACCGATTCCATATTCTGCTAACAGTCATTGGATCTCGACCAATGCAAGCAGCAATGTCGCGGTACGATAACCGCAGTCGCGATAGGCTACAATCCGACCTTTATCAAAGTCGGAAACGTGATGGTAAGCATTCCTCTTCCTTACACGAGGCACCACAACGACGTTTCACCAGGCAACGCTGTTTGTGTGTGTGAAATCGGTTAGAAACGTTCCTCATGTCAGCACGTTGTGGGTGTCGCCACCGGTGCCAACCTTCTGTGAATGCTCTGAAAAGCTAATCATTTGCATATCACAGCATCTTCTTCCTGTCGCTTAAATTTCGCGTCTGTAGCACGTCATCATCTTGGTGTAGCAATTTTAATGGCCAGTAGTGTAGGTCAGCAGTGACTTTTCCTGCTGTCGTCCTCTTATTTCTCCTCAGTCCTCTTCAATGACCGGTGGTCAATCTCACTCAACATGCACTTCCGTCCGCTTCTTGTATTTCGGCTTTCCCTGTACGCGGTATAAATCTTCGATTCGGTGCCTCGAGAAACACCAAACACTCCGGCTGCTTTGATTACCGAAGCACCCACCATACGAACAACAATAATTTGCCAACGTTCGAATTCACTCATTTCCCACAAAATGCGTCCACTCTTACAAAAAACACCGTTTTTGACCATGGCTGACACTTGCAACGTAAGAGGACATTGCACAGATGCCATTCGTTATCAGATACAACAGCACCAACTTTCCACATTTTCGTCCACTCCCTGTCGCTTGCCATGCACTGCATACCACCCCAAATTGTATCAGCTACACACAAAGAAATTAAACATTTCAATTATTTTGTGCTGTGAAGAACTCTTGTCTAGAAGCCCGTAAAGAGAAGCGAGAGAGCAAGCAAACTATGAAGAGGTCTGGTAAGAAACAGGACCCCTCTGCTTGCCCCAACACAACCACCCCCTGGTGGTGTAGAGTCGTTAAGGAACAGTTGTCCAAGAGGCAAACAGTTTTTTTCTGCCAAGAACTCACTGACTAAATCCAGCAGTTCTGTTTTAATGTGTCTATATTACTAAGCACAAATGCTTTTATGGTTTATGTCTACTAATATAATGGAATTAAGGTTCCTAGACACTTCAGGAACTCTGAACTTTCTCTTCATTAACTCACATCTGACTTCCTCCAGCTTGTACAGCATATTCATTTCGATATACCGAAAGTACTCCAAAACGTGACGACATACGACATAATGGATTGAAAATAAGCAAAGCAGTTAAGCTTCCTCATGTGTGTAACCGGAATAATCAAGTTTGTTCTCATCGTGAAGGTAGCAGCACTCAATTTCTGAATCATAGCCAGAATTCCATAAATCCAAGTATGCCTTTCTTCTTTCCTCAGCTCTTAGAATTGAACATATTCGAATGCGAGAATAATTTGATCATCTGGTGACAATACAATGGTAGCTAGATCATAGGGACAGAGATTCTTGAGAAACATAAATGGAAATCTCCGAATGAAAGACAACATTTTTTCTGAAAAGATATATTTGGATAAATTTTGAGAAACCGTATCCAAGAAACACAGTGGGATAGTTTTGCTGCCGCCGTGATGTATCTCGTGTGGGGATTATAAGAACAGGATAAGAAGGATAGGGGCTTGTAAAGAGATGTGTAGCTGATTTTTTATCACTTAAGTGGTTTCCCTAGATTACTTCAGGCAAATGCTGGATTGGTTCCTATTATAAGGGCATGGCCAATTACTTGCCCCATTATTATACTAGACCTGTATATATGAATTCTCTTTGTGTTTTTATATTGTAATGCAACATGTCGAATTTTCCTGTAGGGTTAATCCATAGAGGAATAAAACTACAGTTACTAAATCGTAGGAACTACAGAAAGTGAGTTAGACATGTCGGCTCTCGTTAAGACCACAGCGCAAAAACAGTGGCACAGTATCAGAAGAGGGTACATACCCCGGGTTTCCTGCAGATACGAGTTCTCCGTTCATGATTGGGTGGCCGGGTGACCGGAAACGAACTCCAAAGTTGAATTATGAGTGACAGAACGATTCCTTGCGGTGGAACGTCAAAACTGTACGCACATTCAGCATGAAATTCTTGCGGTATTTGGAACGAATCAAATGCCGTGTCCAGCCATAGTGGAACGACACCACCAATTTGACCAAGACCGCACACAAGCGGATTATACAGACCGGACTGTCCAGATCTTGCAACACACGATTTCCTTCTTTTTGGCAAACTAGTAGAATGTTTGCAGGAAAGAGATTTTTCAACAATGAGTGTGTTTGGATAGCAATGCAAGGGACTTGTATCGTCGAAGAACGGAACGGTTAGCAGAATGTTCTGGATGGTGTTTACAGAAACTTGGTGACTGTATTTGAAAATACCATCACATATTTGTGTCAGTTTGAGTTGTAGTGCATCATTCAATAAAGTTGCTTAGCATAACATAATAATGTGGAACTTACTTTTTCAAGTCGCTTCATGCTAATACAATTATATGAGTGTCCTAATCGTGGTATGACGTTCCCTAAGACAAAAACTGTACAATGGCTTGTGATAAACATTTTTAGCTGTAGGTCTAGCAAATCAAATTTTGCCTTGGTGAAAATTCTCTGTTCGGAACATCATACACTATCACCGCTAATTTGGTATGAAGCATCCTCCACCATGCACCGTGTAGAATGGTTTGTGAAGAATATATGCAGATGTAGGTGCAAGTAATAACAAAATCCTTTACGAGAATCCTGTGTTGGAAGTTACGCATATTCTGTTTTGTTTCAGTTAAATGACAGTCAGGTCACTGTAAAGCATGCTCTGATTGGAGTATCGTAATTACTAGATTTGTTTACATTGCATACCATAGTTTTCTATATGACTCTTTTGTCATCTGCTAATATGAAGCATGGTTTTAAAGAGTTCAGTTGAGAAGCAGACAGGAGTTGGAGAAGAAAGAGCGGGCAGTGAAAGTGGAGTTGGTAGGGGTTAGGCAGGGGTTTGGGCGGGGAGCGAGGTCAGAGACGGTGATAATGATCTCGTTAGGCGGCGCGTCGGAGCGGACACGCGGAATATCTCTGGCGTAATTCAATTGTCAGCAGTGCCCCAGACCAAGCGGGACACGCTGGGGGAGGGGGGGGGGGGGAGGCGAACGCTTCCCCCGCGGCTGGTGGCCGAAGCAGGTGCGAGAAGGCGGCGAGAGGAAGCGATAAAGCCCGAGTAAGAGGACCATTTCGAGGGCCTCCCGTACATTACTACAGAAACAACAACAACAGATGCTGCAAGATTTGAGCTCCACACTGTCGTTCTTCCATGTAGTCACCATTATTCACTATTCAATTTTGATGACAATGAACCAGAATTTGTAGGCTGATCTCGTAAAAGTCTGAATGAACTGAAGCTATCCATTGTCATGGCTTTGTAGAGATCACAAATGAGGTGTGTACACTCACTTTAAACGCGCCAGTGGTACCTATGACGTCATCTGTGCACGCTCGGGGGCTCAACTCACCCATCTAACTCAAAATTCGTCACCCGAGTCTGTTGTAGGGTACACGTAGACTCTACCAGCGTGGAAAGGAGCGCCAGTGTATGTATACTGGGTGGCCTTTCCCTGATATTTAAACACATATTTGCAATTTCATTTTCGCAATGTATAGGTGGAGTCAGCCCAAATAAATAATGCTGATCACATCTTTCCTGTGATTCCGACTGTCCAAGGAAAGCGTCGGTTGGTGTCCCATTACAAACAAAATGATATTTAAAACGGAATTTTACGTGTCTATTCGCCGGCTACTGTGACCGAGCGATTCTAGGCGCTTCAGTTTGGAACCGCTCTGCTGCTAAGGTCGCAGGTTCGAATCCTGCCTCGGGCATGGATGTGTGTGATGTTCTTAAGTTAGTTAGGTTCAAGTAGTTCTAAGTCTAGGGGACTGATGACCTCAGATGTTAAGTCCCATAGTGCTTAGAGCCATTTGAAATTGGACCATTTACCTGTCTATTTGACAGAGATGTCCCAAACTAGTAAAGTGCAAGATTTGATGTATCGATGTGTATTAACAGGGACGGCAAAACACGGAGAGTGGCAAGTACTCCAGCAGCGATTGAGCAGCGCTGCAAGATGGCAGCAGTAGGCTTCTAGAGCGCTGGTTATCCTTCGTGTTTTTCTGTCGCTGATACACATCGATAACACGAGCATCACACTAAACTAATTTGTGATCGCCCTATCGAATGGTCATTTGAACTATCAATTTAAAAACCATTATGTTTGTAACAGGAAACAAACTGAAGCTTTCCATTGACAATGGGCGTCACATGATTGACTGCTGAGTATATGTAAGTGACGTAATTGATATATTTATCCCACTGTGAGGCAAGCTGATGGATGTCTTCATTGAAAAATGTTCACAGTTGCCCACGGAACCACGATTGTACCCAAGCGTCCACTTCTTCATTCTGAGTCTATCGTCACCCACGAGTGTCTTTCTCCAGGGCTCCAAAAATATGCAAATTGCACGGGAAGAGACTGGGACTTTATGTATGTAGGAAGTGAGAGACCTTGCCAGAGTAACTTTCGGTGTGTAGTCAAAACAACTTTAGCAACTTGTGGATCTGATCCGTCTTGCCCCACAGTGGGATAAATGTATAAACAGTTATGGCGGTTAATATTGACATAATGAACAGTTTACTTACATATCATCCACCTGTCTCGTCGTCATTTGGCTACCCGTCTGTATATAAACATGGTGTAACTGGTATAATTGCAGATATTCTTCTATGTAGTATCTTAATAGGTACACATAGGTGTGTTAGCTGTTTTTTCCCTACTTTCCCCGTCGGAGGTTCGAGTCCTCCCTAGGGCAAGGGTGGGTGGGTGGGTGGGTGCGTGCGTGTGTGTGTGTGTGTGTGTGTGTGTGTGTGTGTGTGTGTGTGTGTGTGTGTCGTCCTTAGCATAAGTTAGTTTGAGTTAGATTAAGTAGTGTGTAAGCCTAGGGACCGATGACCTCAGCAGTTTAGTCTCATAGGAACTTGTTGTTGTTGTTGTTGTTGTTGTTGTTGTTGTTATAGTCTTCAGTCCAGAGACTGGTTTGATGCAGCACTCCATGCTACTCTATCACGTGCAAGCTTCTTCATCTCCCAGTACCTACTGCAACCTACATCCTCCTGAATCTGTTTAGTGTATTCATCTCCTGATCTCCCTCTACGATTTTTACCCCCATACCTAACATTAACTTATCCATTTTCCTTTTTAAATTTTCTAACCTACCTGCCCGATTAAGGGATCTGACATTCCACGCTCTGATCCTTAGAACGCCAGTTTTCTTTCTCCTGATAACGACGTCCTCCTGAGTAGTCCCCGCCCGGAGATCCGAATGGGGGACTATTTTACCTCCGGAATATTTTACCCAAGAGGACGCCATCATCATTTAATCATACAGTAAAGCTGCATGCCCTCGAGAAAAATTACGGCTGTAGTTTCCCCTTGGTTTCAGCCGTTCGCAGTACCAGCACAGCAAGGCCGTTTTGGTTAGTGTTACAAGGCCAGATCAGTCAATCATCCAGACTGTTGCCCCTGCAACTACTGAAAAGGCTGCTGCCCCTCTTCAGGAACCACACATCTGGCCTCTCCACAGTTACCCCTCCGTTGTGGTTGCACCTACAGTACGACTATCCGTATCGCTGAGGCACGCAAGCCTCCCCACCAACGGCAAGGTCCAGGGTTCATGGGAGTGGGGGGGGGGGGGGGGGGGGGGGAGGAGGATAACAACACAAATTTCAAATTCTCTACTTTCCTACATCGAACAGTCTTCCCAAACCTTTAGGACCCGATGTTTTCTGCACAATAGTTACTACACCACGAAGGACTTTATGAACAGTATTTGTTTGAGAGAACTCCAGCTGTACATTCCAAAAAGAAATTAGAAGTACCTGCGGAAACTATATACACAGGGTGAGTCACCTAACATTACCGCTGCCCAAAATAATGGCTATGATGCTTCAATCATAGACACACTCTCTCAAAAAACAAAAGTAAAAATTGCTAACAGTAAGTCTTTGCAACAAGCAACAGCCACAATAACTATGAAAGACAAAAAATCAGTAAAATATGTAGCCCTACCATACATAGGCCCACTTTCATATAAAATTTCCAACTTATTCAAGAAGAAGAATGTCAAAATCAGTTTCTCTACCAATAACAAACTTCAACAAAGAGTCATACACTCACTCCCACACAATAGCATACCCCATAAAAGATCTGGAATATATAAACTCAAGTGTAACAACTGTCCTAAATTCTACATTGGCCAAAGAGGTAGAGCTTTTGAAACAAGATTCAAGGAACACCTTGATGCCCTACGTCTGAAAAACCTAAGCTAATCTGCTTTTGTCACCCATCTTGCAGAAAACAATCATACAGTTGAGAATATAGAAAACAACCTGCAGATATTACACCTCAAAGACAAAGGTTTCACATTGAATCTCCTAGAGGAGATTGAGATTCATACACATAAAAACAGGTTCCCTGATCTCATTTTGAATGAACAGACAGAGTCAGTTAACACCCCCTTCCTAAATAACTTTGAAGAAGCTTTCACTTTTTTAAAATAACTTAAGCCTAATATTCCATCAAATACATTCAGTACACAGGCCCCAAAAACTGCTTATATGTCATTGAAAAATTGCATAATGAAAACATGTGCATTGCATATTATGTCATATATTAGAATTTATCTCCTACTATTGTAACAACTAATTAGTAACACACAGTAATTCTGTACTACATATAATGTTTGTAATCTTATTTGTATGTAATTTTATTTATTCCGTTTTAGATTAATTTCATACAACAGCAAAGAGATATTTTACTGTACCCATATCGACTATACAGCATCTGTAAGTTAACATCGTTATGACTGTAAGCTCTTTGCAAATATTGTTCTCGTTTGTAATGTGAAGCTGGGCCACGTTTTGTAAACGTTATTGGTGTGTGCTGCGTGTGTAATTAAGATGATGAGGTTAGAAGTGACGTCCATTGACTGGAATAGCACTCACATAGTGCATATTGAAAAGTGTATTAAGCTTGCGTTCAAAAAAATAAACGCACGAATATTTCGTCAGGCAGAACTACACAGCTCGTAAGTACACTAACGTGCAAGTTTACTAATGTTTATAAAAACCATCTCATGAGCAATTAGATTTTGTAAAAGAAGTAAGTCTTTCGTAAAAATACCTTTACCTATATGACAACAAAAATATTTCTTTTCTTTCCCAGTGCAGCAAACGAATAACACAAACAAAACTAGGTCCAACTAAGAATGCTTGTAATCTGCCATCTGAAGAAAAATCCGAAACCGGTCATGGTCTGAAGATAATAAACCTTTTTTAAACCATACATGTGGCTGGTAGCTGTTTTTTATATAAATTATAAACCTTGTTTTTACTTGATTTTTAGCATTTTATACCGATCGCTGTGCTCCAGTCACCGAATGATTTCTAAAATTTCAAACTGTTGTTGCTGATGATCCATGCGTCTGATGCTGTCGCTAAGTCCGCCCACGGTGCTATTCCAAGAGTAGACGCAGTGTCGGCACATGTTTTCACCCTGTCCCTCCTCTCAACATTATGCAGCAGGAACATGAACACCTACAACAGTCACCCACACTCAACAAACACACTTACGACAACTGTCATAGGGCACCTGTGAAGAGACCACTGCAAACGGAAGAAGATTACCATTTCGATTAGGCGGTGAATAGCTCGCATGGGTCTGGCTCTGAGTATTATGGGACTTAACATCTGTGTCATGTGTCCCCTAGAACTTAGATCTACTTAAACCTAACTAACCTAAGGACATCACACACATCCATGCCCGAGGCAGGATTCGAACCTGCAACCGCAGCTGTCACGCGGTTCCAGACTGAAGCGCCTAGAACCGCACGGCCACACCGGCCGGCCGCACGGGTCTCTCGATTAATTACGCCATACGAGTCTTTTCTTGTCAAAATAAAAAAAAGGAACTCAGTTTATAAATAGTTGTGTAAGAAGTAATTCATTCATTCTTTGGTATTCATTACGTAAGTTTTGGTACTACTCCTTCTACTTGATTTCTTCGGAATCACATTCTGATTCACCGAGTCCAAGTTTTTAAAAGACGCAGTGCTGCCGCCGAATAGTATGGATACCCTGGACGAGTAAAGGAAAGAATGGTGAAGTACTGAGGAAATCGGGAGACGAACGTACTTCGATGGCAATAATGTGAAGAAGAAGCCGCAGCCGTCGCTTAGGTGATGTGCCGCAGACCTTGCTGTAGTGCCCTAACCGACAAGACAATTCAGGATTAACCTCCGACAGATTTTCATAGATGCCGGTATGGACCAAAACAAGGAAAAAACGTCTAGCAAACGTGGGCTCAACAATGCACACCTTAAGAGCTATGAGCACTTCTTCAGTGGAAGAGATATGTTTCACTGCAGCGAAGAGCAACAAGTGCTCATAAGCCTGTACCGGTAAGCATTGTAGAGTTCATGCTTACCAGACCGTTTTTTTTTTTCTTTTGGTCTATACTCCCACCTCTGAGTGTTTCTGGCCTGAGGTCTGGTTCATCCTGTAGAAGGAACACCAAACCGAAGGAGGACAAGAGGGTAATTCTCAGATACCGTCAGAAAACATCCCGTCTGTGTGTGTGTGTGTGTGTGTGTGTGTGTGTGTGTGTGTGTGTGTGTGTGTGTTTAACCCACATCTCATCCTCAACCATTTGGACCAAACTTAGTGCACATATCCTTTACTGTCAGGCAACAATCCCTGTGGGGAAAGGAATTACCCAACATAGTTTAGGAGATACGACGTCATAACCACTCACCATGTATCAAACTTCAATATATTTATTCTTTACTACTAAGACTCTCGTATAGTGGAGTCGAATTAAGGAAATCCTGGATACCTGGTAGCGATTTTGTGAGCTTACAACTGCGATGCACAAACGGCTGGAGACGAAAAATGTAACGTCTACAGAGCGATGAGAAGGCGGTGGCATAGCGACGTTCGCGAAGTACCTGCTCCCAACGTACAGAAAACTGCCCGGGATCATGTTTCTTAATCCGGATACAGTACTTGTACATTCGTACACTTTTCCTATTTCTGTGTACGGCTGTTTCGTAAATTCAAAGATGATGTCATGAGTACATGGAAATGAAATGTTTCAGTACTTCACTATAAACACAGATCATTTTTTTATTTTGGTTCCTAATAGAAAAGTGACAAAATAAATACTCGAGCAATGCTGGGTGTGTCGGCTAGTTGAACTATACAGGGAAGGTCAACTCGGATGATCACGGGTTAGTTTAACGGGAGGCCGAGCGTTACAGAAAATTGGAAATTTGTGGTAAGGATTATGGGACCAAACTGCTGAGGTCATCGGTCCCTAGGCTTACGCATTACTTGATCTAACTTAAACCAACTTACGCTAAGGACAGCACATACACCCATGCCCGAGGGAGGACTCGAACCTCCGACAGGGGGACCCGCGCGAACCGTGACAAGTCGCCTTAAACCGCACGGCTACCCCGCGTGGCCAGCGTTACAGAGATGCTGAAAACACTGACCAGGTACTTCAAGGCAGACGAAATTATCCCGTGAAATCCTACTTACTAAGTTTTAAACGCCAACTTAATATGAAGAACCTAGAATTACGAAACAACCATTTCCGTATTGTGAGAATTAACTACAGCACCACAGATGTGTTTAAGCAACCATTTTTCACGCGTCCATATGTGAATCTTAAGGAAAGAAGACCTGATATCTGGACATTGGGAAGTACCCCTTGTCAAGCACCTCACTGTGGCTTTTAGGGATGAGAAAAACCGACCGGTTAAAAATGATATCGGCATTTAGTTCTAAATAACAGATATTTTTCGGGATTCGTTTGGTCCGTATTATAACAGTTGTTCTTTATTGTTTTACTAGTAACCTTGTAGAAAAATGAAAATATCAATAAGCTATAGCAGCAGTGCTAAATTTTTTTTTTTAAATAAACCTCTTTTTTTTAAAAAAAAAAGTCTAATTTTTATACGCAAGATTTGCACTGGTTTGGAATAGCGCGTTGTTGTAGAAAATGGGAAATGCTATCGGTGCCATTTTAATAACAATACCGAGACAAACGAGCAACTAACACATGGCGTTAAAATTTGTAGACGATTACTGAGACAGCAATGTCGCTGTCGCCGCGTGTCGTGGCTGAAGGCACTCGTGTACTTGCCGTGTGCCAGACTTGGTCCCTCGTAGTATGCGGCAGTTTCCCGATGTCATCTCCGGACGTCCGCTGTACTGCACAGTTGCACCAAGTGTGGTCCCGAAACATTTTCACTAGGTGACTTATCAGTGAAGTACAATGCCTGATTTGCTTTGAAAGGCTAAAGATTTGTCTGCTATATCTATGAAATAATGAAACAGAAAGGAAATTAGGGAATCAGTAATAAATTAAAAACTTAACAACAGTTAAATGTAAATGTCGTGTGATTAGGGCCACCCGTCAGGTAGACCGTTCGCTGGGTGCAAGTCTTTCGATTTGACGCCACTTCGGCGACTTGCGCGTCGATGGGGATGAAATGATAATGTTTAGGACAACACAACACCCAGTCCCTGAGCAGAGAAAATCTCCGACCCAGCCGGGAATCGAACCCGGTTCCTTAGAATTGACAGTCTGTTGCGCTGACCTCCCAGCTATTGGGGGCGCACAACAACAGTTCATTCGTAGTACACAATAAAAATTTGAAATTTGTTGATCTGCTGCCTGTATCTACGTAATATGCGTTTATGTGCTTGTATCCCTTGGAAACGGAAAAATTAGCACGAAAAACAGAGTTCTCCAACCTCAGTTTTCACCCTTTAGCAGTGACTATTCGTAACGTCCACATAGTGGCATGAGCAGAGTTTCAAAAAAATTTGAATCAGTAGTATAATACCGGTGTTTTAGTATTCAACCACTAATCACTTTTCGGGAACGGTGGGCGGACTAAGTTTTGTTTTATCGCCTACTAGTGAAGGAACTCGGCGTTGCTCAGCTATTTCTTTACAGCTGCGCGGCCACGTCCGTACCCGGCAGCGTGTGGCCTTGTGGACGCCATATCTCCTGCACTGTACATCGTGCAATCATACAGTTATTTTGTAGGTACATTCACCGCCATATAAGGATACTATCTGAAAAATGTGTTGCGGATGGAGTTAGCAGCAACGAAGTAATACATTTAAACGTCACGCATGATGCGGTAGTTTTTCACGCATGAGGTCAAATCTGCTGAAGTATGTGTTGTACAGTGAAGAAATTTTGCACTTACATTCAGTGATATACAGGGTGTTACAAAAAGGTACGGCCAAACTTTCAGGAAACATTCCTTACACACAAAGAAAGAAAAGATGTTATGTGGACATGTGTCCGGAAACGCTTAGTTTCCATGTTAGAGCTCATTTTATTACTTCTCTTCGAATCACATTAATCATGGAATGGAAACACACAGCAACAGAACGTACCAGCGTGACTTCAAACACTTTGTTACAGGAAATGTTCAAAATGTTCTCCGTTAGCGAGGATACATGCATCCACCCTCCGTCGCACGGAATCCCTGATTCGCTGATGCAGCCCTGGAGAATGGCGTATTGTATCACAGCCGTCCACAATTCGAGCACGAAGAGTCTCTACATTTGGTACCGGGGCTGCGTAGACAAGAGCTTTCAAATGCCCCCATAAATGAAAGTGAAGAGGGTTGAGGTCAGGAGAGCGTGGAGGCCATGGAATTGGTCCACTTCTACCAATCCATCGGTCACCGAATCTGTTGTTGAGAAGTGTACGAACACTTCGACTGAATTGTGCAGGAGCTCCATCGTGCATGAACCACATGTTGTGTCGTACTTGTAAAGGCACACGTTCTAGCAGCACAGGTAGAGTATCCCGTATGAAATCCATGGCGGTGAATCGAGGAAGTACAGTACATACTGACGAAACTAAAATGAGCTCTAACATGGAAATTAAGCGTTTCCGGACACATGTCCACATAACATATTTTCTTTATTTGTGTGTGAGGAATGTTTCCTGAAAGTTTGGCCGTACCTGTTTGTAACACCCTGTATGTACATCCCCTTTCTAATATATATCGCTAATAGAGTTAGGAAATATGTAAAAAAATATAACGTCATGCCATATGTGGTACTTTTACTGCACGAACAGCAGAAAAATAGTAAGTGATAAACATTTTTCCTTACATTATTTTGTAGGAATTCCCAGCGAGAAAAACAAAATTGTAAAGGTTTGAAATTGTGTATACATTTCTTGCAAGTCGCTAAGTTACCTCATTCACCAATACTGGACAGATAAAGCGAGTCGTCGAGGTCACCGCTCTTCTTCTTTTTTTTTCCCACCCCCACACCTTGACAGGTACGTCGTTTTCTCCCCCTCAGGTATTGTCGCCTGACAGGAGGATAAAAGGGTTTCGTTCCCAAGAGTCCGGTGGTTTAGGAGGTAATGCTAACTGAATGTGTAGTGACCTCAACGTTTGCGGAACGTTTAATGCAATCCTGTGTAAATTAATATTAATAAAACCATTTTTCATCGATTTTTAAGCATTTAAAACGGAGGTATCACACTGAATTTGATACAGCAGTTCATTTACTTATTCATTTGTTTATTTAATTATTTATTTCAGTCCAAAAATTTCGATGCTTTGTTGCAGTTTTTCCTGCAATGTAGAGGAAGGGGTCTTTTTTCTTACAATATACAGTATCAAAATAATTTGACAGTATTGTGGCTTCCAGGACTTTAAACAGCAAAAATTACGTTAAATAACTTTTTGACAATGCATCTGCAGTTGTATAACAGTACAATATGTACATCCTACCAGTTTCTTATCTTTTAGTTTCGCTTTGTATAAATTACCAAACGTCTCGTAGATATTCTCGAAACATTCTCCATATTTCCTTAAGGATTTCAATACTGTTGCAAAAATTTTTTTTTCAGGTCGACGAGGTTCTGTCCCACACAATACAGTCAAAGTACTTGTCGTAGTAATTCTCTTATACACACCACCACTGCAACTACTTCTGCAGAAATAGTACTATAAGTGAAATTTCTGATAAAATCATTTGCTTTTTATGTGCAGTCTTAACTGCAAAAGAAAGATGGCTGAAACGATATTTTTATCATATCAAAATTCAACACATTGAAGAATAAGTTGCTTAGGCATCAAAAAAGTTTTTTTGTGATTGTTGGACTTAGTAATAGCATGGCATTTCGTTTTGACACTGATATAATTTAGGAAAAACTGCTGTGTTCGTTACTGAAAATGTTGGAAGTACATTATATGAAATGTGTATTAGTAAGATAGGTGAAAAAAGTATTGAGAATTAACTCTAAGAGAAAAGTATGATATAGTATTTTTCATCATATTGGCATTCAGCACACTAAAAACGACAAGAATAACCCAGTTTCATTTTTATTAACCTTTTTTGTTGTAATCCAAGATATGTAATATTGTGCATTCCGTTTTAACAGCGAGTTACTTCACGGAAAAAGTATCCTGAAAATATACGAAGATGTATTCCACAAAAGAGAACTGTATATAATCTACATTGAAAATGTGGGAGTACAGCATGAAAGTATTCGTGTATACACAGAAATTAAACGAAAAAAAAACAGAAAATATAAAATGATAAGTGTTTGCAGTTCGGGTGTGAGCTCCACGAGGGATCCGTAGCACGGACCCCAAGTGGGGTTCCCGGCATGCTCCACTTGCAGGGCAGAGAAATCTGAAAATTCCAGTGACGGCCGCGGTGAATAGTCCCAGCCGAGGTGCTGTAACTTTCCAGACACTCTGACCACAAGAGCACCGACGACCTCGGTCGTGTGTGACTTTTATAGTCGGGCGCTCCCTGCTCGCCGTCTGACAGCGGTACAGTGGCAGGTTTCCATGAAACTGATAGATTAGCCTCCGCCTCACGGCCGTGTCTTCTGCCCAAGGCTCACCTGTGCGACTAATTTTTCTTTTATTTAATTCTTCCTTGTTGTTGTCTTCTGTCCAGAGACTGGTTTGATGCAGTTCTCCATGCTACTCTATCCTGTGCAAGCTTCTTCATCTCCCAGTATCTACTGCAACCTACATCCTTCTGAATCTGTTTAGTGTATTCATCTCTTGGTCTCCCTCTACAATTTTTACCCTCCACGCTGCCCTCCAATACTAAATTGGTGATCCCTTGATGCCTCAGAATATGCCCTGTCAACTTGACTAGAAGAAGGGATCGCTTGGTAGGGCATAATTCCTCGTTAGTGTGCCCATAATGCCATAAGTCACTTTACAGTAATGCTACTGGAAGTCGGTCTTTGCATTTACGTAATACGTATTTCTTCTAAAATAAAAGCTCATCTCGTTCTGCTTTTATCCAGTTTTCAGTGCCTCCTGATATGGTACGACGTACGGAAATTTTTGCTTCTTTTAAAGAATCTTGATTCATCAGCATCAGTTTTGTTCCCTTCAACGTAATCCACCTCAGATATAAAACACTCGTACCACCGCTATTTCCAATCTTGGAAGGGTTTCTGGACACCACTTTTCGTTTTGATGTTCAGCTCTTTTCTTATTCTTTTTAAAAGAATCTTTATTTATTCGTCAACATCATTTTTGTCCCCTTCAAAGTAATCGCTCTCAGATATAACAGACTTGTGCCGGTGCTTTTTCCAGTTTCTGAAGAACTTCTGGAACTCATTTTTCGTTATGGTGTTCAGCTCTTACAGCGATTCTGTTTTCATCTTATCAATGGCGGCAAAACGACGTTCTGTCTTGGTTCTCTTCTGTCTCGGGAATAGAAAGAGGCATCATATCGGTTTTCTTTGGAAAAAGGAGAGAAGAAGAGGAGACGAAAAGGACAAGCATTGAGGTGTGAACGAGAGCATTTACTCGATGCAATATTCAGGAATGGTTTTGCCACAATTCCTTTCGTTTTCTTCTAAAGTCTTCACACAAACGGCGCACCACTTCCAGGCAATATTCCTTTGTTTATCGTACGATCATGAGGCAAGAACACTATCCCATTGTAATCCAAGAAAACAGTGAGAAGTACTTTCACTTGTGATCGAACTTGTCGAGTATATTTTTTCTTTTTTTTTCGGTCTCTTCAGGCACTTTCCACTGCGACGACTGTGAATTGGGCCTTTGTTTCGGCGTCATACCCATATACCCATATTTCGTCACCTGTTATAAACTGTTTTAGAAATTCTGCATTGTTGTGTAACATAGTACAAGGAGACAAAAACCGTGGGGCGATTGTGTAACCGTACAAATGTGGTAATGGTGTAAAGAGATAAAGGTGTTAAGGCACAGTGGTTGTGAAAAGGTACACAGATCGTAAAGATGTAAAAGTATAATGGTGATGACGGTAAATGAGTGAAAGGTATAAATGTAACAAGGGTATGAAAGTACGAAGCCGGTAAAGCTATAAGCGTGTATAACTGTGGCAAGGGTGTAACGGTATATAGATGTGGTTGCGGTAAGGCACTTCGAGCATGCTTTTGGATTTTAGTGATGATATGAAAGAGATGATATATACAAATAATCCAAAATGTCCTATATTAGTGTCGAGTCCACAATTTTTGAGGTTGTCAGGCTTACTAGTGGCAGCTGCGGGGTTAATCAATCCGTCCAGATGGGAATCTGAAAGCAGTGACATGTAAGCATATCTCTAGAACTTCCGGGGCAGTTCTGTCAAACTGAGTACATATATTGCGTAATATCCTGAAATAAAATGATGTCGAAAACAAAATAGTCTAAAATGGTATGCGTTAGAGTCGAATACGAATTTTTTGTTGTTGTTAGGGTAATTAGGCGCTAAGAATAGAAAATGAGATGACAGAAGGAATTAAAATTACGTGAGGGGTTGGGCAAGATTGTTTTCTCTTACCTGTCTGTTAAATACCTATTTGGATGATTTACTTAAAAACTATTTTCAACAAAAGAGCGCTGAGTCAACAAGAGCAATGATAGTCAACTATGTAATAATTGTTGACGATAATAACAGAAAATGAATAATAATATGTTACGAGTACTGAGCAGCGGTTGTGAGGAATATGAACTGTAGAGTAATGAAAAGAAAAGTGAGATAATTATTTCAATAATACAGTTACAAAGATAAAAGTTAATTACTGAAAAAGGTGATAACATCCAGTACCTTAGATGCAACATAACCAATAACGTGATATGTAAACGTGAAATAAAAACAATGAGACGTGTTGTAAGCAATATCTTTTGCAGGAGGAGTCATGTATTCTGGGCTCCATTAAGTAAAAATAGAGGTAAAGATCAGAGAAGCGTTTTGTAAGGAGTTTTGTCTTGCATTGTGCCGTATCTTAGCGGTGATAGACGACACAGTTTTAGAGGCTTTTTAGATGTGGATTTGGAGAAAAACGGAAAGATTAAAGTAAAGAATGATGATGATATTACAAAGGATGATTAAGAAAAGGCTAATGCTGGAAACTAGTAAGAGAAGAAAAAGAAATTGTATTGGGTACTGGATGAACAGAGATTGCCTAACAATGGGTGCAAATGATAAATGGCAACTGGGAAGTGCATGTGACGTCTAAGATATCAGCTGATTGGCAACACCAAGATAAATGCATCACAGACAAGTACGAAAAGAATGGTGGAAATTCAGGAGGACTGGTGAATGCCGAATGAGCAGTTATGGACATCCCTAATGGCCATTGCAAATCAGCATCATTATCGCCACACTCATTGATGGCAATCCTACATGTTGAGATGGTGGTAGAAGTGATGACATGGATAGCACAAGCCTGCAACACTTAGAGGAATTTCAACCACACATAAAACAAGATTGGAATGAAGAAGTAAATTGGGCATGAGAGGTGGCATGCCTTTATGATGCACACAGTGAGTTGCCCCCTTTCATATTTATATCTAACTCTGAGTAATTCGATTTGGGGAAGTATAGCCGAGTATGGTCATTACAAGGCTAGTATTGAGAACTCAGAAGATACAAACATTTTCCTCTCTAATTGCATGCGGTGAAAAGTAGCTATTCCTTCACACACGGACTTCCCACACAGCGTCTCTCGTCACCCGGGTGGTCCGGTGACAGGCGGGTTCTGTTGATCTTCAAAGGGTTATGCCGACAGGTGTGAGGGAGTCGAATGGATGCTGACCAGATGCCGACATTGACATAAGAGCGGGGACGACACGCCCACAGGGGCCGAAGGAGCGGCTGGGGTTAGAGATTCCGTTACTTCGTAAAACCTTAGTGAAAACACTTTCTGATGGGCTACCAGCGAGGCGTGGGAATGACTTGTGTTCCCAGGCAGTCTTGGTGGGCAAATTCCCGCGTTTTCTTCAAAATCATAACTGTGATTGGCATGCCCAGGGGATAGCTCCGTGGCGTAGCAAAATCGGAGCAGAAATTGGTGCCAAGTATCTCCATTGGTGGAATAGTAGTGCTTCGGCAATAGAGTGACATTTTCCACCGGTTTTCGAGTTGCGGTTTTCGAGTTGCTGATTCGCACGTTTAACGATGGCCACTGTGGTGGGGGCGGGAATTTTCTGTGTTCGGCTTGCACGGGTGCCCTTGGTAGAGTCAGCTCTCGCCTTTCGGTCAGAGTGGGTTACAAGACTGAGCTCTCCCTGCTCTGGACAGCCTGCCTTCCATCGGCTGTCTAATATAATTTCATTAAATTGTAACTGTTGACGAAGTTTCTGAAGTTTCGTCTTTCTAAGTACGGTTGGCAATTGAGCGTTCTGCGCACAAGCGGCCTATGTTGTTCGTCTTGAGCAGTTTCGGGTAAAGTTGACTGTATCAGAGCTACTGTGTGACTTCGCTTGTTAAAACCATTCACTGTACCGTCAGTGCTTGTGTGGCGAGCCTCAGAGGCGCATTTTTATTACTAGGAAGTCTTTAGTCTGGAACAACCAGACCAGGATAATTTGTTTCGGGCTATACTCGCGACATTATCATCACCACGATGGGACGTCGAAGCAACCAGCCATCGCCTCCAGTACGCCAGATCGTGTCCTTGCAATTAAGAAGACAGCTTGGTTATATATATCTGCAGCACGGGCAGAGTAGGGAATTTTGCTATGTGATAATCAGAGCTCAGCAGAGCGCACCTGTTCCCGTCTTTTCTACCATGGTTCCGTCTTGGGTGTTCATTGTCTGAGTTCTCACCAGTGTAGTAGCAATTAATGTTGGGTTGGCTGGGTGTTTCTCTTAAGATTTGAGTTGGAAGGAATTGGCTCCACATACCACTTGGTCATAAATGTCACAATCTAGTTTATGGACAACTTCACCTTCACAGCATTTATTTGAGTCTCCAATTTGACATATTGTAAATGTTTCATGTGCTTTGTTTATTACTTTGAGTTTAGCCATAATAAATGAAATTGTTATTTGGACAGAACTTTCATTCTGTAGATCGGTAGAGCAACCCTTTCATTTCTCACAACGTTAATGAAACTTTCCTTTATCAGTTTAATTTCTATCAAATTAAATTACTGCAGGTGCCAAACTCTTTTCTACTCCACTTGCAGGGTAGATTACAGTCAGTTCGTGTTTCTTCATAATCCATGTGCAACAGCAAAAGTCTGAGTTGGAAAAGGGGCGGCTTAGAGCGTCATTTCCATATGGAGATTCTAGAAGAATTTAGTGTTAAATACACTGCTAGCCCCGGCACCTCGCAGGCAATCTGGGAAAGCAGTTACTTGGTAAGTGAAATTACTTAGTCAGCGAAATTGCTTGGTCAGTGAAAATTAGCATCACAGCTTCATGTTCCCCAACAACTGTTAGGTTGAGAGAGATTGAGAATAACTACTAGTAGTAGATAAAGACAAGTTGACACGATGCAAAACAGAATATTGAGGACAGTTTATGCGAACGTGCAAGGATAAGCAACAGACTAGTGGAAAGCATGTTACTGACAAGAGAACGAAGGGTCGTGACTAGAATCTTCAGGACGTGGCTCAGCTCTCGCTGCTCTGACGTTATCCTCGGAGGCGTGGCCCTGGTTCCTCCCGCCCTTCCCGTAACGCCAGGCAGACTAAAGCACGCGTGGCATTCCAGGAATCTCGAGGGGACCCAGGGCCGTTTCCATGTGACGTCGTATCCCAATTCCTCTCCACACGTCGATGCACCTGGAGATACAGCCAACGGTACTCGACCCGTCTTGCTGCTGAGACAATACTGCTGCAAAACGATGTTCATCCAACAAAATTTGATTTCACGTTTGGTGAAATCAATCATTCTTATTGCCAACTACACTGCCTAACAAAATAAACTGTAGCACGCAGAAGGCGAGGGAAGAAACGGAATGGCTCTAAGCACTATGGGACTTAACATCTGAGGTCATCAGTCCTCTTAGAACTTAGAGCTACTTAAACCTAGCTAACCTATGGACATCACACACATCCATGCCCGAGGCAGGATTCGAACTTGCGACCATAGCAGCAGCGCGGTTCCGGACTGAAGCACCTACAACCGCTCGGCCACAGTGGCCTGAAGAAACGGAATGAAACTTCACTGGTTTAGGGAGTATGTAGTGTTATTTAGCTGATCGCAAAATCGATTTAAATTTACGGAGAACACGTTTCACCCGCTCTAGCCTAGATGCATGCACTAATTCAGCTGGGAAGTGTGTCCAAATCTGTTGTCACCTTTGCTGACGCAAACCGGGCCACACCTGTTGCAGCTGACCCATGATCTCATGTATACTGGCAATGGGACAGAGTTGACATCCAATCTGGTCCCATCAATGTTCCAATGGGGACAGACACAGGGAGCTTAATGGTCACATGAGTACCTCAACACCACGCAGACACTTCATATAGGTTCGTGCCACGTGTGGAGGAGAACTTTCGTGTTGAACAACGGCACTACCACACTATTGTAATGAGAGCTAATGGAAGAGGACGCAGGGTGTCCGTCATGTACCGTTGTGCCGACACAGTTCCCTCAGTCACTAACAGCCCTGAGGTGAAGTCGTACACGATGGCTCCCTACACCGCGACACGATGACTAAACACCAGCTCTGTGCCTCTCCAAAACATCGGAAGATTGGGGACGTCTCACCCGTGGTATGTGGCTCCCCATTCGTACCACAATTACCCACCATATCTCAGATACCGTAAAAGAGGAAGCGGGATGGATTCATGGTTGGTAGTCACAATTTATAATTAAGACAGTTTATTGACATTACGGCTTTTAAAGAATTTAACAATTACAAATGTGGACGAGCCACTACATAAAGCTTTGCAGATACAGTTAGAAACCCAACATACTCAGTACTCAAATAAACAGTCCCTTAAGAGAAAGTTATAAAAAACTTAACGTGCCAGGCATTTATAGAAACTACGTATATAAGATAGTATCTATTAGGAACATTACGTATGTAGATTGTGGACAGTTGGGAATGTGGGTCTCACGGGAAGCGTGCAACAGATAAGTCCCTGCACTCGCGCTATTCATCTGTGTCCTCGGTGCCTCAGATGGATAGAGCGTCTGCCATGTAAGCAGGAGACCCCGGGCTCGAGTCCCAGTCGGGGCACACATTTTCGACTGTCCCCAGCAAGGTATGTCAACAACACCTGTCGGCAGCTGAGGGTTTCAATTAATTATCATTTATTTATAGAAACCTTAAGCATAGCAGTTATCAATTACTTCACATAGCCACTTCATCAAACTCCTTAAATCCAGCTATTACATTAAGATGGCCACACTTAACATTCTTCACTAAAATACCCTTATGAACTTACTACTTTAATCTGTTAAAGAAGCACTTGTTAAAAGGTCAGTTACAAACTTAACGTTACCGGGCACTAATACCCCTGGCTTTCTTTCCCCTTATTAAGAAAACAGAATTACTGACAAACTTCAGAAATTCAAACTCCCGTATAGGATTTCCCTCAAAATACATGTGATGAGGACAGTTACCAATAAAAGGATAACTTAATGACACTTCAACACTAGTGCCAAGCTAAGATCCAATTACATAACATGATAGAACAACTTACATAAAAAACTACAGCAGAAACACTGATCTTTAAAGATGAATGTTCACGTGCTCAGACGTAAAGACTACTAGAAAGAGCTGCGCAAGGAACTCAGCAGGTGCTATGCAATTTAAAGTTTAGCCAGTTGCCAGTCGCTAATATTTAAGGAAACAGGTTCGTATCAGAACAGGTTACATACAATATATATTTGCACATCTGCCACCTTAGCCCGCCTTGGCGGAAAGAAGATAAATAGTAAACTTTGAAAGGCGGTAAGTGAACAACTCCCGGTAGTGGCCAGGTTCTTAAACACTGCCAGGCCTAGACCTCGGATGACATTTCACTCCCCGCTAAGGCGCTGGCACAATCAAAGGTTTTTGCGCGAATCACAAAGACATTTCAATAACTCTGAAACATAGAGACACTCGGCAGAACCTTTGACTCGATATATGGGTACGGGTGTAATGGAACACGTTGCACTACTGACAATTTCGCAACTTCGACCTTAAGCATTTTACACGTGGACAACCGTATTAATAGAGTGCAGGCTTTGAAAACGCCAACATAAAATCATTTGATTACAAGAAACACAGAGCACTAGTAAAACTTCTGAAAAAAACTTTCAGATAACGGCCACCATTTAACTAGGCCAACTGAACTCTTCCACACTATCTTAAAGTTGGACAGTGAAAGTCTCACCATAATAATAAAATGTAATGCGGCTGATTGCGTCGATCAACAAACACAATTACGACCACTTACTTCACATCACGCACGCAATACGAAGGAGCGGGTTCCGCCGGCCGGAGTGACCGAGCGGTTCTAGGCGCTACAGTCTGGAACCGCGTGACCGCTACGGTCGCAGGTTCGAATCCTGCCTCGGGCATTGATGTGTGTGACGTCCTTAGGTTTGTTAGGTTTCAGTAGTTGTAATTTCTAGGCGACTGTGACCTCAGAAGTTAAGTCCCATAGTGCTCGGGGCCATCTGATTTTTTTTGAGTGGGTTCCACAGCTTCACCGATTCACTTCAAATTTTGTTCCCAGCGAAGTCACAGAACATGTTTCTCCAAGCTGCCCATGTCGCCAAAACGCACGACCAACTTCACACCACAACATCGTAACGGTCATCACGCTCGTTCGACAGCCGTTGCCACTCGTCTCCCAGCGAATGTCACGAGATCTCGAGGGTTACCCGTCGAAGGCTAACAACCCAACTCGCTTCGCCCGTCAACCCGGAAGATAAGACACGCGAAAAGCAAAGGGAGCTTAGCTCAACTAAAGTCGATCTCAACGATACATGGACAAAATAACACTGGCGCCAGCTCGCCACGGCTCACCCGGTTGCGCCCTATTTGCCGACGATGACCATCCGAGGTAGTGCAGAACCACGAATCATCGCTGAACACGATGCGGCGCCATACAACAGCCGTCCATATTTCTCGGTGACATCACCACTCCAAATGCAATAGTTTTTAAAGTCTTCATTTGTGTGGCCATATTGTCCGCAGTTGCTTTACAATTCTTGAGGGTATTTTTGTTCTGTCGTTGCAAATACGAAAATGTGTGTTTTGTTTTTCACCAGACGCGTTTCGTTTTATAGGGCTACAGTATCATCAGTGGTCTGTAATTAAGTTATTTACATTTTGATTTGCTTTAAGATCGAAAACAGTTCGTTAACAATGCCGTCTGCTAGAACATCGTTGATATTTTTCTGCTTTAGACATGGATAGTTGTAGTATAATTTTTACTTCTTCTGTAGCACTATGATTTCTAACGTTTTTGACTGCACACTTTTCCACGAACCATTGTTTTCTGTTTGTTTTTATACATTTAAGAAAAGCAGAAAAACGTCGACGATGTGGTAGCAGACAAGCAGACGACGTTCCGTGATGGAAGCGAGAAATCAAGCGAAAATCATCCTAAGTACAAACCAACATATTGTTAACGGTGGCCTGCCGGAGCGGCCGAATGGTTCTAGGCGCTACAGTCTGGAACCGCGCGACCGCTACGGCGCAGGTTCGAATCCTGCCCCGGGCATGGATGTGTGTGATGTCCTTAGGTTAGTTAGGTTTTTAAGTAGTTCTACGTTCTACGGGACTGATGACCTCAGAAGATAAGTCCCATAGTGCTCAGAGCCAGCCAGTCCATGCGTGCCGCCAGCGTTCCCAGCGTGTTCCCGCACTGTGCGGACCTGGCTCATCCTGAGCCCCCAACCGAACTGCACACTCACAGATCCAGAAGAACCACGACGTCGCCCCAAAAATGGGGCAACAGCACTACATATCGATAACCGCCGCTGCCGCCACTTGCGGACAGGCAACACCTGCGAAACCGAGTAGCGCCAGCCAACACGAGAAGAAGACATCCAACTGCAACTATGCCAACTAAAGGATACGGTCTGGCCTGCAACAGAGGGCGAAAATCTAACAGCACCAACGCGAGCCGCAGCACGGCTCAATTTCATATATAGATAAATTGCATAAATCTTACAAACTTTGAGTACCCCAACTGGTAGCCCACCCAGTCGGCCGTGCGGTCTAACGCACTGCTTTCCGGGCGGGAAGGAGCGCCGGTCCCCCGCACGAATCCGCCCGGCATATTTTTGTCGAGGTCCGGTGAACCACCCAGTCTGTGGATGGTTTTTAGGCGGTTTTCCATCTGCCTCGGCGAATGCGGCCTGTTCCCCTTATTCCGCCTCAGATAAACTATGTTGGCGATTGCTGCGCAAACAAGTTCTCCACGTACGTGTACACCACGATTATTCTACCACGCAAACATAGGGGTTACAGTCGTCTCGTGTGAGACGTTCCCTGGGGGGGGGGGGGGGGGGGGGCACTGGGGGCCGAACCGCTTAATAACCCTGGGTTCGGTGTGGGGCGGCGGAGGGGTGAAGTGGACTGCGATAGTCGTCGTGGGATTGCGGACCACTGCGGCGGGGATGGAGCCTCTCCGTTGTTTCTAGGTCCCCAGTTGATATAACATAACATAACCCCCAACTGGTGACGAGTGTGCCAGCACTAGCAACAGAGACGCCCAGTTGTGCAGAAAGGTGTTAGATTCTGATCCGTAGATCACCTCGAATGAGACTGTCCGCACGTTCTAACATTGCCGGAGTCAGAGCTGTGTGCGGCCGGCTGGCACGTGGGAGGTAGGACAGGTTTGTGCGACATCATTGCGATGATGACAATCGCTCCGCCCAAGAACTCACCGTGATTTTGTTCACTGTCAGATCTCTGCAGATATTCTGCAAGCGCCTGTGAATTTCCGAGGTGATCTGGTTTTCCGCCAAGAGAAACTCAATGACAGCCCTGTACTTGGTACACATCTCTGTCACAGACGCCATTTTAAGGCTACGTACAACTACGCCACCAGTCGAAACTTTGGGCTGAAGCGTGTATGTCCACGATGTCCCACAACAGATTCCACATTTTTTCAACCGAAATTGGCCGAGGAAAAGAAATGTGTTGAATCACTTACTGAACGCTCCTCGTACATCTATGGTTCAAATGGCTCTGAGCACTATGGGACTTAACTGCTGAAGTTATCAGTCCCCTAGAACTTAGAACTACTTAAATCTAACTAATCTAAGGACATCACACACGCTCACGCCCGAGGCAGGATTCGAACCTGCGACCGTAGCGGTCGCGCGGTTCCAGACTGTAGCGCCTAGCACCGCTCGGCCACCCGGCCAGCTAGTACATCTATTTCAGAAATTAATGTACGGGTGTAGACATTATTCCATCGACGACAGGCCCCCTGGGACAAACTGGTGGCCACGGTTTTGTAAACGAGCGTGCGTCGGCCCGGCGGCGAGGAACACATTAGCACGCCCTACCTGCCTGGCTGGCTGTCGGCTTTTCCACGCGTATCCACACGGCAGGCGGGCCAGCTCACGGTCTGCTTCATCGGAAATCTGATCGGCAGCGCAGCGTGGAAATTGCCGTCTCCCTCTCTGTCTCTCTTCCCTACCCTCTCTTTCCTCTCCCTGTCCCCCCCCCATCCGCCCCCGCTGACGTGCGCACGCTCGTGGCCCTCGCGCTGCATGTACGCGTGCGTGTTTTTGACACTGATACGGAAACAATTATGACGCTTTTCCCAGCGGCCGCCGCCAGCTTTTGTAACGTAATCCGCTCCGCCGAACCGGCCGCGCTCCGCGCTACAGCTGTTGGAAGCAACTCGTGCGAGAAGCGGATTTACAGCGTTTTTGTTCCTCGGCGGCAGCGGCAGCGGCGGTGGCGAAGCCGCGTCAGGTTTAAACATGCACACGGCGCTCCGAGAGCGAGAAAACAGCGGCTTTAAACGCGCTCTCCATTCCGCATATAACACCTGCAGGGCGCACAACGCGCCAGAACCACGGCCGATCGACGTTGGCGACTGAGGTGGAACTGGCCACCACACCCCAGGGTATGGCTACTACGCGTGGTTCTGCTCGACGTGGTATGCCTTCGAATTTGTAATGTTATTGACTGACTGCCTCTATGGCGAGATTCACGAAATCTCAAACACGATGTACAGTCACGGAAATAAGTACTCATACAGTAGGTATGCATCACCATCAAGGCCAATGGAAACTTGATAAACAACAAGCCGGAAGTCGAAAATATTTTGAATAATCATTTTTTAAATGCTGTAGAGAAAATAGGACCTAAATGTTCATTAGAAGAAGCAAGGCAGTTAATGTAAGAGGCATTACCCACACCATTTGATACAAGTGAAATTCCACCCACCTCTCCTTCTGAAATTAGGAAGATAATAAACTCCCTCCAGAATAAAAGCTCACATGGGATTGATGGCATTTCCAGCAGGATAATAGAATCTTGTTCCCAAGAAATAAGTGGGATTCTTAGCCACATATGTAATAGCTCTCTGAAGCAGGGTATTTTCCCAGATAGACTGAAGTATGCCATTGTTAAACCACTGCATAGAAAAGGGGATACGTCTGATGCCAACAACTACCGCCCAATCTCTCTTCTGACTGCCTTATCCAAAATTATTGAAAAAGTAATGTATTGTAGAGTAGCTTCACACCTTTGTAAAAATAAAGTTTTAACAAAATGTCAGTTTGGTTTCCAGAAGTGTTTTTCAATGGAAAATGCTACATATACTTTCACTAATGAAATATTAAATGCTCTGAGCAACCGGAAGTCACCCGTTGGGATTTTTTGTGATCGATCAAAGGCTTTTCATTGTGTAAATCATGGAATACTTCTAGATAAGCTCAAGTACTGTGGTATGAATGGGACAGTGCACAAATTGTTTAAATCATACCTAACTGGAAGAGAGCAGAAAGTTGAAATAATCAGTTCGCATAACATGCAAAAAACTGGTGGTTTCTCAAACTGGGGAACAATCAAGAACAGGGTGCCGCAAGGTTCGATCTTGGGTCCTCCGGACTGCAGCGCCAGAACCGCACGGCCACCGCGGCCGGCGCAGGGTATTTTCCCAGATAGACTGAAGTACGCCATCGTTATACCACTGCATAAAAAAGGGGATATGTCTGATGTCAACAACTACCGCCCAGTCTCTCCTCTGACTGCCTTATCCAAAATTCTAGAATGAAATTTTCACTCTGCAGCGGACTGTGCGCTGATATGAAACTTCCTGGCAGATTAAAACTGTGTGCTGGACCGAGACTCGAACTCAGGACCTTTGCCCTTCGCGGGCAAGTGCTCTACCGACTGAGCTACCCAAGCACGACTCACGCCCCGTCCTGAAGTTTGGAAGGTAGGAGACGAGGTACTGGCGGAATTAAAGCTGTGAGGACGGGGCGTGAGTCGTGCTTGGGTAGCTCAGTCGGTAGAGCACTTGCCCGCGAAGGGCAAAGGTCCCGAGTTCGAGTCTCGGTCCGGCACACAGTTTTAATCTGCCAGGAAGTTTCTTGCCCAAAATTCTTGAAAATGTAATGTATTGTAGAGTAGATTCACACCTTTGTAAAAATAAAGTTTTGACAACATGTCAGTTTGGTTTCCAAAATGGTTTTTCAACAGAAAATGCTATACATACTTTCACTAATGAAATGTGATCTATCAAAGGCTTTTGACTGTGTAAATCATGGAATACTTCTAGATAAGCTCAAGTACTGTGGTATGAATGGGACAGTGCTCAAATGGTTTAAATCACACCTAAAGTGCGGAAAGTTGAAATAAACAGTTCACATAATATGCAAAAAACTGGTGATTTCTCAAACTGGGGGACAATCAAGAATGGGATGCCGCAAGGTTCGGTCTTGGGTCCTCTGCTGTTCTTAATATACATTAATGACTTGCCGTTCTGCATTCACGAAGATGCAAAGCTGGTACTTTTTGCCGATGATACAAGTATAGCTATCACACCCGACAGACAAGAATTAACTCGTGAAATTGTAAACGACGTTTTTCAGAAAATCATTAAGTGGTTCTCTGCAAATAGGCACTCATTAAACTTTGACAAAACACAGTATATACAGTTCCACACAGTAAATGGAATGACACCATTAATAAATATGGACTTTGATCAGAAATCGGTAGCTAAGGTAGAATATCCAAAATTTCTAGGTGTATGCGTTGATGAGGGTTTGAACTGGAAAAACACGCTGAGGGTCTGCTGAAACGTTTTAGTTCAGATACTTATGCTATTACAGTCATTCCAAAATTTGGCGATATACTTCTGAGTAAATTAGCTTACCACGCCTATTTTCATTCTCTGCTTTCGTATGGCATCATTTTCTGGGGTAACTCATCATTGAGTAAAAGAGTGTTCATTGCACAATAGCGTGTAATCATAATAATTACTGGAGCTCATCCGAGATCATTACTGCAGACACTTATTTAAAGAGCTAGAGGTCTTCAATGTAGCCTCACAATATACACTCCTGGAAATTGAAATAAGAACACCGTGAATTCATTGTCCCAGGAAGGGGAAACTTTATTGACACATTCCTGGGGTCAGATACATCACATGATCACACTGACAGAACCACAGGCACATAGACACAGGCAACAGAGCATGCACAATGTCGGCACTAGTACAGTGTATATCCACCTTTCGCAGCAATGCAGGCTGCTATTCTCCCATGGAGACGATCGTAGAGATGCTGGATGTAGTCCTGTGGAACGGCTTGCCATGCCATTTCCACCTGGCGCCTCAGTTGGACCAGCGTTCGTGCTGGACGTGCAGACCGCGTGAGACGACGCTTCATCCATTCCCAAAGATGCTCAATGGGGGACAGATCCGGAGATCTTGCTGGCCAGGGTAGTTGACTTACACCTTCTAGAGCACGTCGGGTGGCACGGGATACATGCGGACGTGCATTGTCCTGTTGGAACAGCAAGTTCCCTTGTCGGTCTAGGAATGGTAGAACGATGGGTTCGATGGCGGTTTGGATGTACCGTGCACTATTCAGTGTCCCCTCGACGATCACCAGTGGTGTTCGGCCAGTGTAGGAGATCGCTCCCCACACCATGATGCCGGGTGTTGGCCCTGTGTGCATCGGTCGTATGCAGCCCTGATTGTGGCGCTCACCTGCACGGCGCCAAACACGCATACGACCATCATTGGCACCAAGGCAGAAGCGACTCTCATCGCTGAAGACGACACGTCTCCATTCGTCCCTCCATTCACGCCTGTCGCGACACCACTGGGGGCGGGCTGCACGATGTTGGGGCGTGAGCGGAAGACGGCCTAACGGTGTGCGGGACCGTAGCCCAGCTTCATGGAGACGGTTGCGAATGGTCCTCGCCGATACCCCAGGAGCAACAGTGTCCCTGATTTGCTGGGAAGTGGCGGTGCGGTCCCCTACGGCACTGCGTAGGATCCTACGGTCTTGGCGTGCATCCGTGCGTCGCTGCGGTCCGGTCCCAGGTCGACGGGCACGTGCACCTTCCGCCGACCACTGGCGACAACATCGATGTACTGTGGAGACCTCACGCCCCACGTGTTGAGTAATTCGGCGGTACGTCCACCCGGCCTCCCGCATGCCCACTATACGCCCTCGCTCAAAGTCCGTCAACTGCACATACGGTTCACGTCCACGCTGTCGCGGCATGCTACCAGTGTTAAAGACTGCGATGGAGCTCCGTATGCCACGGCAAACCGGCTGACACTGACGGCGGCGGTGCACAAATGCTGCGCAGCTAGCGCCATTCGACGGCCAACACCGCGGTTCCTGGTGCGTCCGCTGTGCCGTGCGTGTGATCATTGCTTGTACAGCCCTCTCGCAGTGTCCGGAGCAAGTATGGTGGGTCTGACACACCGGTGTCAATGTGTTCTTTTTTCCATTTCCAGGAGTGTATGTATAAATATTCACTTATGAAATTTGTTATTAACAATCCGAACGAATTCAAAAGTAATAGCAGTGTACATGGCTACAAAACTAGGAGAAAGGATGATCTTCACTACTCAAGGTGAAATCTAACTTTGGCTCAGAAGGGGGTAAATTATGCTGCCACAAAAGTCTTTAGTCACTTACCTAATAGCATCAAAAGTCTGACAGATAGCCATATAGCATTTAAAAGGAAATTAAAAGAATTTATTAATGGCAACTCCTTCTACTCATTAGATGAATTTTTGGATATAATAAGTGGGTAATTTCCCAACCTCCACAAAAAAATTAAAGATATTGTGTCTCATGTAATATTTTGTGTAATGTAATATCTTGTATAGACACCTTTTATTAACCTGACACGTTCCACATCATTACGAAGTGTCGTATTCATGATCTATGGAACAAGTACTAATCTAATCTAATCTAGGTGGTGACCGACTACGAGAGTGTGCTGGGATAGTAAATCACCCACAGCGCCGATACCAATAAGTACGATGATGTAGCGTCAGATAACCATGTTCTTGGTAATGAAGCTTTCTGTATGCCATGAATCTATTCTGGGAAAATAAAATATGTTACACTCCGCACGGTCTACGACAGGGCAAAATGTATTCATACGGCGGAGTACTTTCAACCAAACAAACGGCTGTAGCAGCCCCGGAGTGCATGCCACACTTGTGTAGGCGTGTGGCGGCCGTGAAACAACAGCACGTCGGACGTGGGTACCGTGGAACAGGTGTATGAATACTGAATTGCCAGCGCAGTAGAGAACTTGGCAGACGTTTTTGTATTTTGTTTTGTAAAGGCTTGTTCATTCTCGTTCTATCTACTAGAATAGCTGCATTGGCGACTGGCCAATGTGTAAAGTGCATATCCAGTTAGTGTTTTTGGTTTCGTATTCTCAATAAAGGCAGTTTACTTTTCCAAGCTCTAGTGTATGAATACTTATTTCCATTACTGTAGGTTTCTTGGGAGACAGTTACTATCGCCAAGTAATCCGATACAGAAGAGTCTCGATATTTCGAGTCGGGGAATTACGAGTTTCCTACAAACCCGAGCCTCGTCCACCCTTTGCTCACTGCTATCCATGACCACCTCTCTGCCATTGACTGTGCCACCTGCTCAGTTTTCTTCTTTTGGGTCCCAATTCATGTGGGCATCCCAGGGAATGGCTAGGGAGCGAGATACTTACCCCATTCCCTTTCATGATTCCAAGTGCAGATATGCGGAGACGCATCGAGATCTCAGAAGTGGACATCTGGTGCGCCACTGCTCTCAATAATAAACTCCGCACAAGCAACGAGACTACTGCAGTTTGGCGCTCTTCCTCCCGCTCCTCTGTAAAGGAATCCACTGTCTTATGCCGCCTACGCATCGGTCATACCAGACTTACCCATTTTTTTCTCTTGCGAAACGAGCCACCCCCACAAAGTGGCTGTGGACCCAGAATTTCGGCATTCCATATATTGGTGGAATTTTCCTTTCTTTTTGCCCTTCATATTAAGTATAGGCTGCAAGATTCCTCGTCTTTAACATTGGTACACAATTCACGGATGGTTTATAACACTTCCGTCTGCTACTACTAGACCATAATCTTAAAGTTGGAGGCAGGTCGTGAAATAAAAACTATCTTGTTAAAGTAATTATGGTATAAAGCAACAGAGCAGTGGTACCCTCTGAGAGGAATTTCGTTATGTTGACCGTATTGTACCTAACGGAGGTGGCTTATCGGAAGTGAAAGTCAGAAATACGTAAATATTTAAACAGTAACAAACAATATTTTACCTATCTACACTGTTCAAAGAGTAAGTATGAGTAACTTCAACGGATAAACCCAACCTATATTTTGCCACACGCGAGTGCAATGAACTCTGGCACCTGCATATGTTCACGTTAAAGAAAGTGCTAACAGTTATAAGATAACATGGCTATTTGCATAATAGAAAACGATATCTACTTTTGGCTTCAAGGCTTGTTTAAACTGAATGGTCTCAATAATACTACTACCAATATTCACTGTAGAATCATAAAATAGGCATAGGTTCAATACTACTTTTCACACATTTTCCTATCTGACATAAAACTGTAAATGTAGTTCATTGCAAAATTATGAAATGATCACAGGTTAAGTCTCCCTCAACTAAATACTTTTCTATTTAGAATGAGAGTTAAATGGAATTCACTAACAGGTTACTTCTCATTGTCTTTTGAATAAAGAAATCATTGTTTTCATAAACAGTAGTCTTTCTGTTAATTGTTATTTATCATGAGCATAAAGGATAACCTGTGGATCCCATTACACTATTAATATGCACTTTCAATACACAAAAGAAACAAGTGCTTAGAAAAGCGTGAGACTATAACTTTCCACAATTGCAGATTTCTACTTTTACTACAGTGAGACACAAAATTAACATAAATGTAAGATACTGACTCACCTTTTGCGATTTACAACAGGCAGCAATGTGATCATTTACTAAGCAAAACTCTATAAGCCTCAGTCGTAAGAACTTTTAATTTTGAAGTTGGCAACAACATATTAATAAGCAATTTTAATATTATTTTCAGCAAGGATCATGTACTTTAGCTCACTCTCTTGCCACATTAACTTTAACTTCCTTTTTACTATGTTCAAGAGGTATTAATTAGTAAAACGTTAGGCTTTAATGTTCTTCAAATAAGGACACTCGGTAATCACTTTAGTTCAAACGGAGAGGAACCTGAGAGGTGTCATAATAAGGAAAAAAATCAAGGTAGGTACATAAATTCAGTTATAAATTACCTTATATTTGAGCACACTAACACATCCAATAAGCTGATCCTTCACTGTACATTATTATAGTGTTCCGTTATAATGATTGTGCAACGCGGTAGCAGTTGCATGTTGGTAGGTGGATTTGCAGGTAGAATTACTGGACTCTGTCGGTTCTTGGTGGCGATGATAGGTACCAATTCCAGAATAGTTCCAGCTATTTATCCATCCAACCATCCGAGGCATTAGAAAGCGCCAGGAAAAGCCTCTCTCGGAACCAGCACAATACACAACATTTACTTGAACAGTTGATAGTTTAGTAGCTCATCCCCGACTGACTCTTGATTCCACCTTTTCTACCTAGGCCAACCACAATTTGCGCGCGCTACACAGTTCCGTTCTCGAGGGGAACCACAACACCTTTTACATACAAAATAACTAAGAACCCTAAGTGAAGATCAGAAATTTACAAAACAGCAAACAAACATTTTAAATAAAACAGAACATTTGCACATACTGACATTTCTATAAAAAAATTATTTAAACACACTCCAAATATATACAGTACGTTTTGTCTCCCTCCAATTGGGACAAATAATTTAAATGACAGATACACTACATTGCATAGAATCAAATCATGACATTAAAGTTTTTACAAAGAAAGGAGTATACAGTTTTGTGTTATCTATTCAATCAAACACATTTACAGAATCTCAACGATGTAACATTAAATAAAACAAAAGGCAAAATAAATCAGTAGAGTATTAGAGCTATAGTGTTACCGGTTGAACTGGTGCTCAGTTTCCTACGTGAAAGTGGTGGTTACTTTCAGTTACAAGGTTTTGTTTTACTCATGGAGCAGGGGCAGGGTGGTTGGGGCCTCTCTTCGTGTTTTCTAGGTCTGGGACCCACGTGCAAAGACCACTCTTTTATCACCGATTGAGGTGGCGCAGTGGTTAGCACACTGGACTCGCATTCGGGATGACGACGGTTCAACCCGCGTCCGGCCATCCTGATTTAGGTTTTCCGTGATTTCCCTAAATCGCTCCAGGCAAATGCCGGGATGATTCCTTTGAAAGGGCACGGCCGACTTCCTTCTCCGTCCTTCCCTAATCCGATGAGACCGATGACCTCGCAGTTTGGTCTCTTTCCCCAAACAACCCAACCCACTCTTTTATCTGTATTTCCAGTTTTTTTTATTTGGCCCACCCTTCTATACCTTCCACTATGTGCGTTGCAAGTTCCTCGCTTTATTGTTTGACCCCCTTGACTGGATCCATCCACTTTTAGCGGACACACTCTCTTACACAAGGGACTTTTGAATCGTGGGACTGATGGCTTCGCCGCTTAGTCCCATAACCCCTCAATCAGTCAACCAACCGAACCTCGTCGATCCGTTTCCTCCACCTCCCCTCCCTCGCTCCTCTCATAACACAACACCGCCGGCCGGTGTGGCCGTGCGGTTCTAAGCGCTTCAGTTTGGAACCGCGTGACCGCTACGGTCGCAGGTTCGAATCCTGCCTCGGGCATGGATGTGTGTGATGTCCTTAGGTTAGTTAGGTTTAAGCAGTTCTAAGTTCTAGGGGACTGATGACCTCAGAAGTTAAGTCCCATAGAGCTCAGAGCCATTTGAACCATTTGAACACAACACCAGTTGGGCCACTCACTCCACTTAGTTTTTTAGTGTCAGTGATCACATTTCAGATGCTTCTCCAGGTTTTTTAACTGTTCACTTAGGCAAAACTTTGGCTGATGGTGGCTGTTTTTGGTTTATCATTGTTGGTACAGTACAGTGTTTGTGTTTAGTTTTCTTTTCTGTGTTGACTGTTTTTGTTTGTACACCAAAAACTGAGTGCTGTAACAAACGAAACAAAATTTGTGATTCTGAATGTTATGTTAGAATCACTGAAACGACTTGAGAAGCAATAAATAAACTTGCCCTTGAATATGTGTCAGTGTACGAGGGCAGTTCAATTAGTAATGCAACACATTTTTTTTCTCGGCCAATTTTGGTTGAAAAAACCGGAAATTTCTTGTGGAATATTTTCAAACATTACCGCTTCGTCTCGTATAGTTTCATTGACTCCCGACAGGTGGCAGCGCTGTACGGAGCTGTTAAAATGGCGTCTGTAACGGATGTGTGTTGCAAACAACGGGCAGTGGTCGAGTTTCTTTTGGCGGAAAACCAGGGCATCTCAGATATTCATAGGCGCTTGCAGAATGTCTACGGTGATCTGGCAGTGGACAAAAGCACGGTGAGTCGTTGGGCAAATCGTGTGTCATCATCGCCGCAAGGTCAAGCAAGACTGTCTGATCTCCCGCGTGCGGGCTGGCCGTGCACAGCTGTGACTCCTGCAATGGCGGAGCGTGCGAACACACTCGTTCGAGATGATCGACGGATCACCATCAAACAACTCAGTGCTCAACTTGACATCTCTGTTGGTAGTGCTGTCACAATTGTTCACCAGTTGGGATATTCAAAGGTTTGTTCCCGCTGGGTCCCTCGTTGTCTAACCGAACACCATAAAGAGCAAAGGAGAACCATCTGTGCGGAATTGCTTGCTCGTCATGTAGCTGAGGGTGACAATTTCTTGTCAAAGATTGTTACAGGCGATGAAACATGGGTTCATCACTTCGAACCTGAAACAAAACGGCAATCAATGGAGTGGCGCCACACCCACTCCCCTACCAAGAAAAAGTTTAAAGCCATACCCTCAGCCGGTAAAGTCATGGTTACAGTCTTCTGGGACGCTGAAGGGGTTATTCTGTTCGATGTCCTTCCCCATGATCAAACGATCAACTCTGAAGTGTATTGTGCTACTCTTCAGAAATTGAAGAAACGACTTCAGCGTGTTCGTAGGCACAAAAATCTGAACGAACTTCTCCTTCTTCATGACAACGCAAGACCTTACACAAGTTTTCGCACCCGAGAGGAGCTCACAAAACTTCAGTGGACTGTTCTTCCTCATGCACCCTTCAGCCTCGATCTCGCACCGTCGGATTTCCATATGTTTGGCCAAATGAAGGACGCAATCCGTGGGAGGCACTACGCGGATGATGAAGAAGTTATCAATGCAGTACGACGTTGGCTCCGACATCGACCAGTGGAATGGTACCGTGCAGGCCTACAGGCCCTCATTTCAAGGTGTCGTAAGGCCGTAGCATTGAATGGAGATTACGTTGAAAAATAGTGTTGTGTAGCTAAAGGATTGGGGAACAACCTGGTGTATTTCAATGTTGAATAAAACAACCCCTGTTTCAGAAAAAAAATGTGTTGCATTACTTATTGAACTGCCCTCGTAGTTACTATCGGTGACTGGCAAGAAAGCTAACTGAAATTGGAATAGTTTTCTTCAAAGAAAAGCTATTAAGCAACTCTAAACTGAAGCACTATGAAGTCGATGGAGTTTGGAAAGAAAAAGGCCACAATAACAAACTGAGGCGTTGTGCATTTGGTTCATTCTTTAAAACAGTGTTTTACTTCTTTTTCCCACATAAATTTCGATAGTTCGTGTTTTCAATACTACGAGATGGTCCCAGGCACCTTCCCAGTGTATGGGAAGCGTAATATTGTGCAATATGGGCTAGACTCTGCACATCCACTATCTGATCAGAAGTTACTGGATATTAATATGTGGTGTGCGGCCCTTCGGCTTTATGGCAGCATGAACTCCACTGGGAACACTTCCAATGAAGATTCTGAATGGCTGTGGAGGAGTGGCAACCCATTCTTTGTCATGAACTGAAATGTTGGACGCTGTGGTCCAGAGCAGAGTCGATGTTCTGTCTCATCCCAAAGGTGTTCACTTGGGTTTGGACTTGAGACAGGCCAGTTAATTTCAGGAACATTATTGTCTACAAACCATTCTGTCACAGATGCTGTTTGATGACAGGTTGCACTGTCATGCTGACATAAACAATTTTCAGCTCCGAACTGTTCTTCACTTGTACACAGTGCATAAGCTGTAAAATTTGTCGATATCCTTCTGAAAGAACCAGTGGGAGGCACTCCAGAAGACCACACCTCCCTCTCACAGCGCAGCAGCGCCATCACTCTGACGTCAATATAGTGTAGAGTATGCAAGCACTGGGCCCCAGTTAAAAGATCTCAGCTACTGCTGTCAGCACCTTTGTGTTGGACAATGACAGTTCAAATCTCGGCCTAAGGCGCTGCAGTCATGGACTGTGCGACTGGTCCCGGCGGAGGTTCGAGTCCGCCCTCAGGCATGGGTGTGTGTCTTTGTCCTTAGGATAATTTAGGTTAAGTAGTGTGTAAGCTTAGGGACTGATGACCTTAGCAGTTAAGTCCCATAAGATAAAAAAAATGTTCAAGTCTATGAAAGAAGGTACTTCCGTAAATGTTTCAAGTTTTTCCCCCCAAGAGAACAGTGTTTTAGTTAGTGCATCAAGTGATACTTTGGTAGTTGTAAGTTATTCATTACATCTGTGGCAAAGAACTGCATCAAAGTTAAGTAAATCCTTTATTCATTTATGCAATAAAGTGAAATCTTATGTGTTATAGCTTGATGAGCCTTGTCCCAGAGCAATAATAAAACCCACACTAATGGCCGGACGAGGGTAGTTCCGTCTGGACAGAAGAAGAAAACACACCAGTACTACAACAGCTATTTCTCTGTATTTCACTGTTGGCATACGTATGATGGCAGGTAAAGCTCTCCACACGTTCGGTAACGCCAAAACATTCCATTTTATTGCCACAGGGTATAGCTGTGGATCTGCTGAACACAAACGAGACTACTTATTCCGCTACTCGCCACCTCCGTTTTGTCGTCGTCGTCATCATCATCATCGTCGTCGTCGTCGTCATCGTCGTCGTCGTCGTCGTCGTTGTTGTTGTTGTTGTTGTTGTTGTTGTTGTTGTCGTCGTCGTCCAAACACTGGTGTGATGCCTGTCTTGATTCCAGGCTGTTTATTCCAACACTTATGTATCCATATCTACAGCAGTTTACAAGCATTTGAATTTGCTTACTACCGTGATTCCATTTGCCCTCCTTTTAAATTTTACATTCCCAGAAAATTCGAAATTAGCTATTGCTTTACGTCTTAGCATCTCGCCTATCAAGCTATCCCATTCTACTCTCTACCTATCTGTACTATGAATTACTTCCGCCGGCCGCTGTGGCCGAGCGGTTCTAGGCGCTTCAGCCGGGAACCGCGTTGCTGCTACTGTCGCAGGCTCGAATCCTGCCTCGGGCATGGATGTGTGAGATGTCCTTAGGTTGGTTAGGTTTAAGTAGTTCTAAATGTAGGGGACTGATGACCTCATATGTTAAGTCCCATAGAGCTTAGAGCAAATTTGAACTTACTTCCGTCAAGGTCGCAGTCCAGAGATATACTTTATGAAAGTACTTGGTGACAAGTAAACTGAAGTCATATTAAAAATATTTATGTTTTATTAAAAAGCATATCTTTCCGTTTGCATTTTACATGATGTTTGCGATAAGACGCATTCCTCTATAACTTTGAAAATAAAAGGTGTAAGGACCATTCATTTATTTAAAATAACTTTTTCTGTCGCATAGCTGATACTTGTAAACCAACTATGTACAAATTAACTTAAATCAAAATTCTGTCTATTTTTCTTAGGAAGCTTAAAAACATTCAATACTTTAGGGATGAATGCAGCTAGCTGTACAAAAATGGTTCTGTTAAAAAGAGCAATATGGAAACATGCTGATGTCAAACACTTACACGTAGCAGCCAAAAGTGTCTGTCATGTGAGCATCAACGGAACGTTTACGAGCCGAAAATTTAGGTTACGATGAATAAAGAACCTTGCCTCTACAACTGTCGACTAAGAACTGGCCGAATAGTCCCAATCGATCTTTGAGCTAGGAAAAGATCTGGAATTCAGTAAAGTGATACCACTATGTAGGCTAGGGTTTCTGCAAGCGGAAAGAATAGGCAACTTGCATTGTTGCCGGAAAGCTGTCGATTATTTTCCACTCGTTGGTATCTTATCCCCGATAACTTCACAATTCCTAACGTGCGACTCGGTTTAGCGGTCGTGTCAAAAGACGTGTTCCTGAGCGATATGTACCTCAGCCGCCACTCAGCTGTCAGTTTTAAGTGTGCCGACATAAACAGCTGTGCCTAGAATACCACTACCGCTGGCAATCGATAGCCAGCGCGGCGAGTATCGACTTGGCGGAGGACGGCACCGGCCGCTATCGACCGTTCGCATCCTATCCCCCTCCCTCCCTCCCGGACGGACAACCGGCTCACCCCCGCTGTCCAGCCAGACAGGACGTGCCGTATAAAATATTTACGCGACGTCCGACCGGCATTTCCCTCCCCCGCAACTCTCTCCCTCTCCCACCCCGCCCCCCCACCCTCTCCACCATCTTCCCTAGTCATCCATCCACGACAGCCTCTGGAGACCGCCGTCCGCAGACCGTTTCGATTCGAGCGATCGATATTCACCGCAGGGTCCCTCTCCGTCGCCGCCGCCGCCGCACGCCGACAGTTCCCGGCGCTACTCTTTAGTTTTCTCAGCCTCCCCTTTCCTCCCTATACTCTTCCTCGTCTGCGCATAGAAAATTTACGAGGTGAGCCACAGTAGAGCGTCCCCCAGTCGAATCCGCGGGCAGACCATCTGTTAGCCGCCGTCTCCTCACCGGCTGCTTAATTGTTGAGCAGCCAACCCTCTGACGGGAGCTGTTCGGTGCTCAATTAACGCAGTCGGCACTAGAGAGAACGACTCGTAATTTCCCTATGAAATATGAAATAAAGATTCCAGAAATAGCCGCAATGCCAGTTTCAAAAGCTCCTGTAGACGAATGCTTAAGCCTCTTTAATCGTCGTCAAGGTTCAAGTGTAGTGTGTGCTGCATATGGGAAAATCATAACAGTGAGAAAATTGAAGGTGAAGGGCGTCGAAGAGTTTGAGATGCGGTTTTATACGACGGGTGTTCAGTAAGTTACGCAGCACTTTTTTTTTTTGTAAGCAAGTAGGTTTTATTCACGATTCGAATATAACATACTATTCCCCGCTCTTCAGGCTACAAAACTTTATTTTTCAACGTAACCTCCGATGAATGGGACGGCGTTATGCCATCTTGTATTGTACTGTCTTGTATGTTAACCGGGGACCTAGAAACGACGGAGAGGCTCCATCCCCACCACAGCCGCAGTAGTCCACAACCCCACGACGACTACCTGTGGTGTCACCGCCAGACACCACACTTGCTAGGTGGTAGCCTTTAAATCGGCCGCGGTCCGTTAGTATACGTCGGACCCGCGTGTCGCCACTGTCAGTGATTGCAGACCGAGCGCCGCCACACGGCAGGTCTAGTCTAGAGAGACTCCCTAGCACTCGCCCCAGTTGTACAGCCGACTTTGCTAGCCATGGTTCACCGTCTACATACCCTCTCATTTGCAGAGACGACAGTTTTAGCATAGCCTTCAGCTACGTCATTTGCTACGACCTAGCAAGGCGCCATATTCAGTCACTGTAATTACTACGTATTCTGAACAGATAATATTGTGACTCATGTACCATCAGGAGCGACGTTCATCATTAATGTATTAAAGTTAAGTATCAAACTAATTACGTCAGCTTTCTGAATTCTCATTTCTTGTCATGTTCCAGACCTCACGTCAGTATAGTTCTTCCCTCTTCACGCCAGCCTGCGTGAGCTAAAACGCGTGCATTTCGGCCTCCACTCGTAACACGGTGTTGGTTCTTCTGCTAACACAAAACTACCGCAGTCCACTTCACACCTCCACCGCCCCACGCCGAACCACTCTTTCAGGGTTATTGTGCAGTTCGGCCCCCGGTGGACCCCCCAGGGAACGTCTCACACCAGTCGAGTGTAACCCATATGTTTGCGTGGTAGAGTAATGGTGGTGTACGCGTACATGCAGAACTTGTTTCTGCAGCAGCCGCCGACGTAGTGTAGCTGAGGCGGAATAAGGGGAACAAGCCCGCATTCGCTGAGGCAGATGGAAAACCGCCTAAAAACCATCCACAGACTGGCTGGCTGACTGACCTCGACACAAGTCCGCCGGGCGGATTCGTCACGGGAACAAGGCGCTCCTTCCCAATCTGGAAAGCCGTGCGTTACACCGATCGGCTAACCGGGTAGGCTATGCCACCTTACTGGAAGGGTATGTATGCCCGCATGGGACCACTCTTCTGATCGACGTCGTCTAACGTAGCAAGTTATTACGAGAGAACATTCGAGGAAGTACGGCACGCAGCAGCGTAGCACGGTGGCTTCAGGGTGGCCATGTTTCTTCTTCGGTCTGACTCACAGCGCAGCTGACATTACCAGCCGTGAGAACGGTCTCAGGTAACATTCAGTCGATACGCAAATTCATACCCCCTACGAATCTACAGGGTGTTTCAAAAATGACCGGTATAATTGAAACGGCAATAAAAACTAAACGAGCAGCGATAGAAATACACCGTTTGTTGCAATATGCTTGGGACAACAGTACATTTTCAGGCGGACAAACTTTCGAAATTACAGTAGTTACAATTTTCAACAACAGATGGCGCTGCAAGTGATGTGAAAGATATAGAAGACAACGCAGTCTGTGGGTGCGCCATTCTGTACGTCGTCTTTCTGCTGTAAGCGTGTGCTGTTCACAACGTGCAAGTGTGCTGTGGACAACATGGTTTATTCCTTAGAACAGAGGATTTTTCTGGCGTTGGAATTCCACCGCCTAGAACACAGTGTTGTTGCAACAAGACGAAGTTTTCAACGCAGGTTTAATGTAACCAAAGGACCGAAAAGCAATACAATAAAGGATCTGTTTGAAAAATTTCAACGGACTGGGAACGTGACGGATGAACGTGCTGGAAAGGTAGTGCGACCGCGTACGGCAACCACCGAGGGCAACGCGCAGCTAGTGCAGCAGGTGATCAACAGTGGCCTCGGGTTTCCGTTCGCCGTGTTGCAGCTGCGGTCCAAATGACGCCAACGTCCACGTATCGTCTCATGCGACAGAGTTTACACCTCTATCCATACAAAATTCAAACGCGGCAACCCCCCAGCGCCGCTACCATTGCTGAACGAGAGACATTCGCTAACGATATAGTGCACAGGATTGATTACGGCGATATGCATGTGGGCAGCATTTGGTTTACTGACGAAGCTTATTTTTACCTGGACGGCTTCGTCAATAAACAGAACTGGCGCATATGGGGAACCGAAAAGCCCCATGTTGCAGTCCCATCGTTCCTCCATCCTCAAAAAGTACTGGTCTGGGCCGCCATTTCTTCCAAAGGAATCATTGGCCCATTTTTGAGATCCGAAACGATTACTGCATCACGCTATCTGGACATTCTTCGTGAATTTGTGGCGGTACAAACTGCCTTAGACGACACTGCGAACACCTCGTGGTTTATGCAAGATGGTGCCCGGCCACATCGCACGGCCGACGTCTTTAACTTCCTGAATGAATATTTCGATGATCGTGTGATTGCTTTGGGCTATCCGAAACATACAGGAGACGGCGTGGATTGGCCTCCCTATTCGCCAGACATGAACCCCTGTGACTTCTTTCTGTGGGGACACTTGAAAGACCAGGTGTACCGCCAGAATCCAGAAACAATTGAACAGCTGAAGCAGTACATCTCATCTGCATGTGAAGCCATTCCGCCAGACACGTTGTCAAAGGTTTCGGGTAATTTCATTCAGAGACTGCGCCATATTATTGCTACGCATGGTGGATATGTGGAAAATATCGTACTATAGAGTTTCCCAGACCGCAGCGCCATCTGTTGTTGAAAATTGTAACTACTGTAATTTCGAAAGTTTGTCTGCCTGAAAATGTACTGTTGTCCCAAGCATATTGCAACAAACGGTGTATTTCTATCGCTGCTCGTTTAGTTGTTATTGCCGTTTCAAATATACCGGTCATTTTTGAAACACCCTGTAAATAAACCGTAGTAATTATCATCCGATTTTGTTCAAACTTGGTACGCAATCTTTTGTTATCAAGGAAGGGATCCTGCCAAAATTTCAGATTTTTATGTATTATAGTTACGCAGATTGAGAAAATTACTTGAATATCCTAAAACCGAGATTTATGTTTCAAAATTCAGTTACGAACAACAACCAATTGTCTTTTATTATCATCTGAAATCATAACAAAGCTCACAGTATATAAAATCACTTAATTAGAATTTCCTTTTAAAAACCTTAATTACATTATGTAGTACAAAAATCATTCAAAATTATTATTTTCTTATTGTTTTGTTGTGTGGATACAAGAGAATGAAAGAGAGAGTGTATGTGGGACATTAGTAAAAAATTAATGTCATTTTATGTAAAACCCGATAAAATTGAACCGTGGGAAAATTGTGTTGCAGCCACAATGCTGATGACGAATGTCGAGTTGTGCTTGCTTTTGTAAGAGAGCAGCCAGAATGACAGTAGGAAGCAGAAAAAGTTTCTATACTACTTTGAAGAATATTTTCCATTTCGTTTCATTTTATTAAACAATATATCAGAAATTGAGATTGTAAATGACTATGGTTCAAATGTGTCCAAGCACTATCGGACTTAACATCTCAGGTCATCAGTCCCCTAGAACTTAGAACTACTTAAACCTAACTAACCTAAGGACATCACACACAGCCATGCCCGAGGCAGGATTCGAATCTGCGACCGGAGCAGCAGCGCGGTTCCAGACTGAAGCGCCTAGAACCGCTCGGTCACAACGGCCGGCTGTAAATCATTGACTGATTGGTGGTTGGCTAAGGTAAGTTTTGCCGCAAGTATGACCAGGAAGGATCATTCTGATAGGTCATTCAGATGAATAGGCAATCAGAATTAAGAGGTTCCCGCATGCAGTTAGTTAGGCAGAGAGGAGAGGACCATCGAGAGAGCCGCTCGCTAACCTGCTGCCGAGTAACACCGTGGTAGATGTCTCCGCGAAAATAGTATGTAAAATGAAGAGCTAGTGAGATTATTTCAGATAGAACATGTCATGACTAATGCTGTTTAAGTTACGAACATTTTGAGGAAAGTGTGATGTTTCGAAACTAATTAGTTGAAGTTTTATAAGCGTGTGATCTTTTGGTCATAGAGACAATTCCGCGTGGCATATTCTATTGTGTCTCTCTGTTTAGAGGAACAAAACACGTGGGTGTTTTCAGCTCGTTACTAAATGCAAATAAGTAGGAGGCCGAGTTGATAGGAGCTGAAGGAGTCCAGGCTGCAGTAATATGCCGTACAGAGGAGGATTATTATTCGAGAAACACATACGAGGTGCATTCAAGTTCTAAGGTCTCCGATTTTTTTTCTAATTAACTACTCACCCGAAATCGATGAAACTGGCGTTACTTCTCGACGTAATCGCCCTGCAGACGTACACATTTTTCACAACGCTGACGCCATGATTCCATGACAGCGTCGAAGGCTTCTTTAGGAGTCTGTTTTGACCACTGGAAAATCGCTGAGGCAATAGTAGCACGGCTGGTGAATGTGCGGCCACGGAGAGTGTCTTTCATTGTTGGAAAAAGCCAAAAGTCACTAGGAGCCAGGTCAGGTGAGTAGGGAGCATGAGGAATCACTTCAAAGTTGTTATCACGAAGAAACTGTTGCGTAACGTAAGCTCGATGTGCGGGTGCGTTGTCTTGGTGAAACAGCACACGCGCAGCCCTTCCCGGACGTTTTTGTTGCAGTGCAGGAAGGAATTTGTTCTTCAAAACATTTTCGTAGGATGCACCTGTTACCGTAGTGCCCTTTGGAATGCAATGGGTAAGGATTACGCCCTCGCTGTCCCAGAACATGGACACCATCATCTTTTCAGCACTGGCAGTTACCCGAAATTTTTTTGGTGGCGGTGAATCTGTGTGCTTCCATTGAGCTGACTGGCGCTTTGTTTCTATATTGAAAATACCATCCACGTCTCATCCATTGTCACAACAGACGAAAAGAAAGTCCCATTCATGCTGTCGTTGCGCGTCAACATTGCTCGGCAACATGCCACACGGGCAGCCGTGTGGTCGTCCGTCAGCAATCGTGGCACCCACCTGGATGACACTTTTCGCATTTTCAGGTCGTCATGCAGGATTGTGAGCACAGAACCGACAGAAATGCCAACTCTGGAGGCGATCTGTTCAACAGTCATTCGGCGATCACCTAAAACAATTCTCTCCACTTTCTCGATCGTGTCGTCAGACCAGCTTGTGCGAGCCCGAGGTTGTTTCGGTTTGTTGTCACACGATGTTCTGCCTTCATTAAACTGTCGCACCCACGAACACACTTTCGTCACATCCATAACTCCGTCACCACATGTCTCCTTCAACTGTCGATGAATTTCCATTGGTTTCACACCACACGAATTCAGAAAACGAATGACTGCACGCTGTTCAAGTAAGGAAAACGTCGCCATTTTAAGTACTTAAAACAGTTCTCATTCTCGCCGCTGGCGGTAAAATTCCATCTGCCGCACGGTGCTGCCATCTCTGGGACGTATTGACAATGAATGCGGCCTCGTTTTTAAAACAATGCGCATGTTTCTATCTCTTTCCAGTCGGGAGAAAAAAAAATCGGAGGCCTTTGAACTTGAATGCACCTCGCATTCTCAGGGACTAAGCCTGATGGGCCCTCCTCAGAGAATCAGTGCAAACATTAAAGAACTGGCTGATGGTCGATTATGAAAGTGCGTCTGCCCAGGTTGAAATCCACCTAAGAAGTGGACGAGGCACACTCCAGTTCCGCCGAGCTGCACAGCCCGCTAGAGTGCTCTGTGCTCGGCAGACGACGGGCTGCCAACCTTGCATTGAAGCAGCGTTGTAGTAGTATCTGTGACAATGTACATATTCCGTGTTCTTGATGGAACACTTTGGCGAGCACTTCTGACATAGAAGACCACTGAAACGACCGAATGTTCAACTCGCTAATAGTGGTGGGTCAGTGACTGTTAGATCGCAAAATTAACCGGGTCGGACTTGAAGGAATTCTGGCCGCTTTTACGTGTGAAATATGTTGAATAAACAGTGAACTTGTAATGATAGAGCATTTGTATTATTAAATACGGACTTGATAGCCATTTCATGTGGTTCCTTATTAATATATAGACGTTAATAGAATTTTCAAATGCTTATTGCAATTAAACTGGATTCTGCTATCGCCCCAAATTTGTGAAAATGAACCTACATAAACGCATTTGCAACTTGAGTTCCGCGGCCTCTGTGTGGTAGGTATCAGGTAGTGGTTTCGTCAACGCTGCTTTACACTGCCTAGCGTGTATCTACTACTGCAGAGCGAAGGGATGACGGAAGGAAGAAATATAGAGGTAGGTGAACTGTTCGATGAAAGTGACAGAGAGAGAAAGAAAGGAGACAAAAGAACGACAGAACGACCCCGCCCCGCCGCAGTCGGAGTTAACGTCTTGCTGCATCAATAAACACCACATCACCCACGTACTCCTTCCCGTGTACTACATTCGGCATTGGACCGAACAGATGAAAGTCGGAAGTGGTGAGATCCTTGTTGTAGGGTGGGTAAAGAAAAAACAGGCCAATGAAGTCTTGTGGGCTCCTCTCGGGGGCGCAAACTAGTGTGGGACCTTGCGTTGCCACGGAGAACTTAGTTTGTGGCTCTGAGCACTATGGGACTTAACAGCTATGGTCAGCAGTCCCCTAGAACTTAGAACTACTTAAACCTAACTAATCTAAGGACATCACAGAATACCCAGTCATCACGAGGCAGAGAAAATCCCTGACCCCGCCGGAACTTCGTTTGTATTTTTGTAGCGATGAATACGCTGAAGTCGTTTCTTCAATTTCCTGAAGGCAGCAGAATGCACTTCAGAGTTGATTGTTGCTCCGTGTGCGACGACATGGAGCAGAATAGCCCAGTTCACCATGACTTTACCGGCTGAGAGTGCGGCTTTCAACTTTTTCTTCAGAGGAGAGGTGGTGTGGAGGCGATCCATGGATTTTCGTTTTGTTTATTTCATTCAATACTTTGATGAACTGTGGTCCCCATTCTTGATGTTTAATTGGACAACCCCTGTTTAGACTGAGATGTTCACTACTTTCTATTGCGTAACTTTGCAATGACATATCACATTTTATTATGCAGAGTGGTCTGTTCGCTGCATAGGTCATAAGGTTCCGCTCTTGTACGCATCTCAAGACTACGCTAAATGCTCAACTGTACACTCACACCGTGTTGTTCCATCGCGCCGTAAGAGTTCCCTGTCATTACGAAACGTGATCTGAAATCATATTCGATGGCTCCCAATATCATGACACGCTACACCGAGTGAGGTGGCGCAGTGGTTAGCACACTGGACTCGCATTCGATAGGACGACGCTTCAAACCCACGTTCGGCCATCCTGATTTAGTTTTTACGTGATTTCCCTAAATCGCTCCAGGAAAATTGCGGGATTGTTCCTCTGAAAGGGCACAGCCGACTTCCTTCCCCGTCCTTGCCTAATCCGATGAGACCGATGACCTCTTTGTTTAGCCGGCCGAAGTGGTCGCGTGGTTCTGGCGCTGCAGTCTGGAACTGCGAGACCGCTACGGTCGCAGGTTCGAATCCTGCCTCGGGCATGGATGTGTGTGATGTCCTTAGGTTAGTTAGGTTTAAGTAATTCTAAGTTCTAGGGGGCTAATGACCTCAGCAGTTGAGTCCCATAGTGCTCAGAGCCATTTGAACCATTTTTGAACCTCTCTGTTTGGTCTCCTCGCGCAAACAACCCTAGCCAACCTAACCCGATGGGATCAATGACCTCGCCGTTTGGTCCCCATTCCCAAACCGACCAACCATTCATGAAACCAGGAGTAACACTAGTGTTTATCCCCCAGATCGCTTCCACACTTGGTGACAATGGACATCCGGGATACTGCAGAAGCACGATTTAGAGTAGAACAAAATGGCTCTGAGCACTATACGACTTAACTCCTGAGGTCATCAGTCGCCTAGAACTTAGAACTAATTAAACCTAACTAACCTAAGGACATCACACACAGCCACGCCCGAGGCAGGATTGGAACCTGCGACCGTAGCAGTCGCTCGGCTCCAGACTTCAGCGCTTAGAACCGCTCGGTCATTCAGGCCGGCAGCGTTGAACACAACCAGGTGCCACTTACCAGCAGTCCACGCTTCCCAGGCATGGCACCAGTCCAAAAGAAGCCTTTTCTGTTCTGGTGTCAATTACAGCCTAGGCATGGAATAGTAATTCCCCACTCCAGTTGCTGCTAATCTCTGACCTATCGTGCGAGGACATAACACTTTTGGCAGGGATTCCGTTACCTGTTCTCGGACAGTAGGAACATATGTGAAGTGGTTACTATGTGGTTGGTTCACAATACAGCGATCCTCCTTTAGTGGTCGTCATACGCGAGTGGACTGGAATACTGACGACGAGTATGCCCTCCTCAAGTTCCCAAACAGTCTAACATCGGACCACTGTCACATCTGCATGCCCCAAAATTCTGTATGTTGCACAATAGGACTGGAGACCCACAGTGAGGTCTCTTTCAAAGACTGTGACGTGCTGATAACGCCGTCTCAAACGAGTACACAGCATCTCAAACCCTCATTGTTTCTACTGCGACTCGTGTTGCTGTGGTCTTTAGATTCATCAATTCTCAAATGTCGATTGTACACAAATCCAGAGTTGTACGTAAGTGACCATGCTGGGATGTAGTAGATACATCATCTTATTTTTTAGCACTGCCTACCAGTTGAGCTTCTCAGGCATGTGTTGTTTAAGTTGACCTAAATGGTCACTCTTTTGACTACATATGACGTGAACGACTTCTTAAACACATTTATTTTAATTTTTTCAATTTTATTTATTGAAAGTTAAACTTTAGAAAACGCAATTGTTGAACTATTTCTGGTGGCTTTTCTTCTGACTGCAGATTTGCGCCAGGTCTAGAACAATTGCAGAATGTTATGAGCATAGAGGTTTGTGCACTCATAACAAGTAATTTGATTTTTTCTAGCTTTTATCTCTACACAATAAGTACATCTTCTCCTTTTTTAGGTGTTGCTTTCACTGCCCTATCTGGATCCGGTGCTATTAATTTCATTGACTTCTTTACCCCTGCCAGTTGCTTTCCCAAATTGATAATGGAAGTCCGACGTCAAATTTTCTTTTATTGGTAACCAGCATCATCAAAATTATGTATGCGTTCATTACACTTCAACGATCATGTTGAAGAAAACTATCAATGGCTGGCGCCTTGTTTTTCTCTTCACACAAGAGCATCACGTCTTCGGTTCCGCTGCTAGATCGTAATTGGGGCTGCTTCTGTGGTCTTCAATCCAACAGCTGGCTCGGTGCAGCTCTCCACACTGCTCTATTCTCTCCAAGCCTCTTCATCTCCGAATGCCTACTGCAACCTACATCCTTACGTATCTCCTTACTGCACTCATATCTTGGTCTTCCTCTGCAAGTTTTACTTTCCACCCTTCACTTCAATACTAAATCGACGATTTCTTGATGTCTTAGAATGTATCCTATCAGCCTATCCCTTCATATGGTCAAGCTGTATCACAAGTTTTTCTTCTCCCCAATTCTGTTCAGTGCGTCTGCATTATTTGCGTGATTTGCCCATCTAATCCTCAGCTTTCTGCTGCAGCACAACATTAGGAAAGCTCCAGTTCTGTTCTTGCTCTGAACTACATATAGTATGGGAGTAGGCATTAGGAGTGATTTAAAATGTGAGCATACAAAATTAATCGTCGGTAAAGCAGATGCCAGACTGAGATTCATTGGAAGAATCCTAAGGAAACGCAACCCGAAAACAAAGGAAGTAGGTTACAGCACACTTGTTCGTCAACTGCTTGAATACTGCTCACCAGTGTGGGATCCGTACCAGATAGGGTTGATAGAAGAGATAGAGAAGATACAACGGAGAGCAGCGCGCTTCGTTACAGGATCATTTAGTAACCGCGAAAGCGTTACGGAGATGATACATAGATAAACTACAGTGGAAGACTCTGCAGGACAGACGCTCAGTAGCTCGGTACGGGCTTTTGTTGAAGTTTCGAGAACATACCTTCACCGAGGAGTCAAACAGTATATTGCTCCCTCCTACGTATATCTCGCAAAGAGACCATGAGGATAAAATCAGAGAGATTAGAGCCCACACAGAGGCATACCGACAGTCTTTTTTTCCACGAACAATACGAGACTGGAATAGAAGGGAGTACCGATAGAGGTACTGAAGGTACCCTCCGCCACACACCGTCAGGTGGTTTGCGAAGTATGGATGTAGATGTAGATATCGCCCAAGTTTCACTTCTGTACAAGACCACACTTCAGACAAATGCCTTCAGAAAAGACTTCCTGTCACTTGGACGTTTACAAATGTTTCTTCTTCAGAAACGCTTTTCTTGGCATTCCTATTCTACATTTTATATCAATTCTTCTTCGGTCTTCACAAGTTTTTTCTGCCTAAATCACAAAATTCATCCATTTTTAGGGTGTCATTAATTAACCTAATTCTCTCGACATCACCTGATTGCCGTTTCCAGAGAATAAAAAGCTTGGGAATTCAAGCTCGTGGCGAATTGAAGTTCATGTTTCATTTTAGACTGACCGGAGCATAAGGTTGCGCACTATGAAACTCGTCAGTGTGTTTCACTTAGAACTTCTCATTACCACAGAAATTCCACCGCCACCTACCAAACGTAGCATTTTGCTGGCACTGTTTCGACGGCTTTGAATGTGTTTAGGACAACACAGAACCGAAAAAATACAGTTATATCGCAGGAAATCGTAAAGAATACCAAAATTATGGTAACTATAATAATAATAAGTCGTATAAGAAAACACAGAGAGGGAGAGATGGTGTCAAAGGGGGCGGGGGATGGGAGCGGGGCAGACGAGAATCAGCAAGATGGCGGTAGACGTCTGCATACCGCCAAACCTTTGAAAGGAAGAAGCAGTTGGTGTCTCAGCAAAGAGACAAAAGTCAGTAAAACGTGAATCCGAAAACGTGGGCAGTGGAGCGGAAGCGATAGCTGGATATCGGAGGAAGTGAACGTGAGAGCACAAAGAAAATAAAAAAAGACCAGTGGCGGTAAGAAATCTATGAGGGAAGGGGGGAGTTGGAGGAAGGGAAGGGGAAATTGAAGGAAACTGCTAGCGGTGTGAGGCGGTGCACGGTAGAGATAAAGACGTGAGGCGGCAGGGCTGCTGCTGAACTGTACGCCGGGATGGAGGGGGGGGGGGGGGCGGAGGGGGGGAGGCAGAAGGCAGAAGGCAACTTCACGCTGCCAAGTCCACAAGTAGCTGACTGTCGATCAAGTAGCGGTCTGTATAATCAGACTCAACTACATTTCATTACAGTACCAGAACGTCGTTATGTGATGGGACCTTAGCCTGGATCCGTTGCTAACAACCGTAAATCAAAGAGTCAGTAATCATAGGATACGCCGATCACATAGTGTAATCTCTCTAAAAGTCGTAAAGGTAAGAATTACGAAAAAATGATAAACCTGGTCTATTCAAAAGAAAACCATGGATACCCTAAATTTTCCTAATGTTACTTATGCTGCCATTGTTACGGAACAGTTCGTCGTCATTACTTTTGCCTATTACAAACTTTGCCTTTTGGTTTAAAAAATTATTTTGACAAACAGCACTCACAATAAATATGAACGCAGTTCTAGAACATTCGCCGCAGTCATGAAAATATTGCATTTGTATCTACCAAATTTGTGTTACATGAGCAGGAAATAGTGCTATTCATTTAGGTCACATTTATAATATCAAGATAATTATCAAGCACTCAATATAATACTTAAATCACACTGTTGATTCTTAAAAAATGTGATACACTAAATTTTAGGCAAATGTTTCTTCACGCCATTCAAGGACACGTAGAATATTGTGTTTATTCAGTGACAATGTAGCAGTCAGAGAACATAGTCTAAATCAGAATTTGTGGATACTACCTGCTTTGAACCATACAACATAATTCCAGGCTTCAAAAACGCAAGAATCTGCCCACATGATAGGTTACAGCATACTGTTCGTTGACTGGATTAAAATAAAGCTCAGATATATGATACACAATTCAAAACAAAACTGAATGAAACAATAAAAGTCTCTGGTGGTAGTCTTGAGCTGGGTCACAAGAGTTTTGATGCGATGTCATGAAGCATTGTTGTGTTGGAGATGAAGTTGAAGCTAGTGGTTCTGGAAGTAGTAGTGTAATCTCTATTTGCAGCAATGAATCTTCAGCAAGTTTTGAGAATTTACTCTTACAGAGAATTAAAAAAACTGTGGCAAAATGCAGATGGGTAGACCCATTGTAATAGGCTATAACCTCAGAGTAATTCAACAAACTCACTGCTGAAAGAGAAAAGTCTCCGAAAAAAGAGGATTAGGCTTAAAATTAAAGAGCGAGAAAGCTATGCCTGTGCCAAGAGCAACAGCAAGTACACGGAGAACAAAAGAACTCATGAGACTAATTCTGACTCCAACATCTCTCTGCAGAGTGACGACAACCAGGATGATGTCGATCCCTTTGAAGGATGCACAAAGAATCCTATTTTAATGACTGAGCTAACATTTATGTGTGAAGGAGATAATACCTTTGCTAAATTTCAGAGAGATAATAGCAAACCGTATGTTCCATACATAAACATTCAAGAAATACCGGCCACAGGAAACTCCCAGTTAGACATCCATATTATTTCTGGAATCTCTCTCTCTCAATTTTAAGATCTCTACTTTATGTCTTCAAAGTACATAAGAATATTACATGTGCATCATTGTGGACCAATCGTATTATATCTAATATTTTGAGATAAAAAAATCATACAGAATTTCTAGTTTTCCCTGCCTACATTTGCAACTTTAAAGAAGTAAAAATAGTGTTAGGAAGTATAAGCTGCTTTAAACTAACATATATAATTGTTTCTTAACACGTATTCCTCTTTTTAAAAATATTCTAACAAATTTTGTGATTCAAAGAGATTTCGGGATTGCAGCCGGTTTTCGTAAACTTTATTTCACGATATTTCGGCTGGACAACTGCCAGCCATCTTCACGTGAGCCGAACGAGGATTAACGAAAAAGCTCTCCGCCTTGTAGGTTGTATTTGGAGAAGATGTGTAGTCTATGTAGTGATACTACGTACAGGAAGATTGATCAAGACCCAACAGCACGTGTGCAACGGAAGACGTGTGCACTTTTGAATTCTTCCTCGTTAGCTCCAGAGACCATCAAGCGGTTATGACCACATGGCAGCATACCACCGAGACTGTATGGTCTTCCTGAAGTACGTAAAGAAGGTCCTCCGTTACGGCCTATAGTGAGTAATATTGACGCACCCACATATGATTTTAGAACGAAATTCTATGGAAATCCATATAAATATACACATATGATTTAGGCAAACATCTAGCTTCTTTGCTGAGACCATCAACAGACTGGGGGCTCTCCACTTCAGTAGTTCGGATCTTCTAGTGAGTTTTGATGTAGCTTCCCTTTTCACAAAGGTACCTATTGCGAATTGCTTGACGCTAATTGGCCAACAGTTTGAATCGGACATCACTGCTCTGTTTCGATATGCTCTTTCCTCAACCTATTTTATGTTTAACTAGGAATGTTTTGAACCGTCTGACGGTGTCGCCATGGGCAGCCCTCTGTCTCCTCTGGTGGCTAACTTTTTTATGGAGGATTTTGAGGAAAGAGCCCTTGAATGAGCGGTTTGTAAACCAACTGTTTTTTGGAGATACGTTTATGACACTTTCATAGTGTGGCCTCACGGAGAAGAAAAGTCAATGAAGTTTTTTTATCCATGGGAATATTCGATTTACTATGGAACTAGAGAAAGATGGTTGCCTTCCATTCCTGGATATTTTGGTTAAACGGAAGAGGGACGGCTCGATGTGACATTCTGTTTATCGTAAGCCCACTCACACTGATCTGTACATGCATTATTTAACTTGTCATCACCCATCCCAGACCATGAGTGCACTTAAAACACTTGTGCACGGAGCAAATACGGTGTCGGATACAGAGAATTTGCCTAAAGAACTTGCACATTTAAGGACGGTGTTCAGAGACAATGGATACTCGTCCCCGGGAAATTAACAGGGCCTTCTCAACTAAAGCCAGGAACCGGGAAGTGGATAAAGAGAAGAACGCGCCAACCAAGTCGCTAGCTTTTCGTCCCTTCGTTGGAAATATGTCCTTCAAAATAGCGAGGATTCTTAATAATTTTCATGTGAAAGTGGTTTTTCGTCCACTTTCTAAGATTTCGGATCTGGTTGGATCGGCGAAGGATGATTTGTTACTGCGGAAGGCGGGAATTTGCAAAATACCGTCTCAATGTGGTATGGCCTATATAGGACAGACAACGCGTACAGTGGAAGACCGTTGTACGGAACATCAACGTTGTACTCGCCTACTTCAACCCAGTAAGTTTGCAGTTGCTGAAGATTGTATTTTTTTAACGGACATTCGATGAAGTACGACGGAACTTCGATTTTGGCCACAGCAACAACCTATTGGGACTCCATTATCAAAGAATCCGCTGAAATACGCATTGCGGAGAATCTAATGAACCGTGACACTGGTTACCAACTGAAAATCGCGTGGAATCCCGTTATATCCGAAATCTGCTCGAGGCGAAGACGCCAGAAGACTTCGACAGCTACGGCCAGCGACAATACCGACGGCAGCTGAGTCTTGCAGTCCCACCACCGAGAGCGCTGCCGCTGGGCGGTGTGGTCCTTCTGTCTCCGCGACTGGAACGAATGTGCGGTAGTACTATCAGCGCACTATGTAAGACGGAGCGGAGAACGTCTTTGTCAGTCCTCGTTCGGCTCAGCTGACAATGGCTTGCAGTTGTCCAGCAGAAATATCGTGCAATTAAGTTTTCGACGACCGGCTGCAGTCCCGTAATCTCTTTGAACAGTTGATACGTCGGGAAAATTTTAAATTTTACAAATTTTGTGGTTTTCTATCATGTTCAGTATACTCTTGCCTGCCAGTTCTGCTGGCAGAGCACTTAACAGTCAGCTTAGAAATAATATTTTGACGTTCTTCCTCAGGTGGAAAAGTACTGCTCAAACAATAAATTAGAAATAACACCAAGTAAGACTACCTACTTGTTGCTGGAAGGCCGCCTGTCTACCGGTTGGGGTTTATCATGATGCAGTCTGGATTTGCAGTCAGTGTCCGGGCATACTAGTTGCGATACAGTCGATGTATGTCAGTCCTACGGCGTTCACATAGCACTGTGATGATGGTCATGTTTGGTCTGTGGGGCGCTCAACTGCGCGGTCATCAGCACCCGTACTGTCACGAATGATGATGGTGGTGATGATGAAATGATGGGGACAACACAAACACCCAGTCCCTGGGCAGAGAAAAATCCCCAACCCGGCCGGGAATCGAACCCGTGACCCCATGATCCAGAGACAGCAACGCTAGCCACTAGACCACGTGCACAGAGCACTGTGTTGCTGCAGTTCACAGGAGCCATTTGGATACGACCGGCATAAGCACTATTAGCCATGAAAGGGTCCTGTAGCCACCTTTCATTAGTCCGGTAGCCCATTTTCATTACCATTTCTCTTTCTTTTCCATGTTTCTCTATTCTCTTTACTCTCATAGTAGTGTGATTGAATGAATGTGGTTGTGTGTCACGTTGCTAGACGGTGGCGTAGTCTGCTGCAGAAAGTCTGCGATAGTCGTACAGATTCAGCAGCAGTTGCACAGAATAGCCAACTCTCGCAGTGGTCAAGTCGGCAAAGAGGTTTCCGCTACTTGTGAGAAATCCACCTGCGTTAGGTTGGTGGCGGAAATGGCATCTTGGGGTTTTCCGGTCCACGCGGAGCGTGGAAGAGGCTGGAGAAGCGGGAGGCAGTCTGCCGCCGGTACGGGAAGCGTCCACAGCTGTGCTCCAGTCGAAGAAGGTGAGTTAGACTGACCGCGTGGCGCGTTGTTACTTGGCGAGGGGAGAGCTGTTAGCCTTTGGTCTCGCTTTTCAAATCTGGAAGATTACTTTGCCTTGTCGCAGCAAGGAATGCAAAACTTTGGCGGATTTTTCTTTTAGCTTATTTCTGTAGCAGACTTGGATCCGCCGGAAGAGCGCCACACAAAGGTGTCGATAAGAAGTGAGCACTCGCTTCTGTATGAATGTCTGTTTGCCTTCAGCTGTGCCTGTATAAGCTTTCACCTTTCTAAATATTTAGAGCCTTGCCTTCTCGTAAATTTTCCTTACTTTCCGTGTCTTTCGTCCGTGGGGAGCCAACCACGTGGTAGAACATTATAGTTGTTGGGCTACCGGCATCACTAACTGTCCGATCGCATGTTTGTTTTAGAAAATGTTAACATGATTGTATGATGTGATATTGTTGGAATTTGGCACTATACCTAGAAATTGTGCCTCCACAAACCACGTGTCATCAGGAATCGTGTACATGCCTCACATCCTTAGTTCAGTAATAAATGATTTTATCTACAATTTTCTCTTGTGTTCCGAGATTACGTTTTTGCGCCTAAGCCACTCACCTCATTGATTTCCCATTAGCACATCCAATGCGTTTCCTTATGCACAGGTCCAGTGATTAGTCTCCTCTTGTATTTTATAACAAATGCTTTAGATTAAGTCATACTTTCAGGTGTGTTGCTGGGAGCTGATCTTATGCAGGGTTCATGCATTTTCTATTTTATTTTAAATGTTTGATTGTCGTGAACAGCGCACGGGCAGTACTATTAATTACATCGTATCCGCTGTGAGCGACCTCACAACGTATGCATTTTTGTGAGTTTTTGGTCTGTGATCAAATTAATTTATTTTCCGACTCGACCAAATCTTTGATTAGTTGTATGGTTTGAGTCGGTGGCGACCCTATTCTTCTCACGTTGATTTCATAAGCAATAAGTATTTCCATTCCCAATAATAAGGAATAACCCGTAGTAACCGGTTAGTTACAGGCATCCTACACGCGTGCGCAATTGATATTACTGTCAGATACAGAGGTTCTCTGTACTGGCTTCGCAAAGGGAATCTTCTCAAAGTGACAGAAATTACTGGCCAAGAAATAGGAAACAAACGTGATAAAATTATAGAAATCGCGAGAGCAGCAAGCTAACTGGAACAATATCATAACAGGTCGCAGAGTAGCTCGGGATAACGAAACATCCGCGTTATATATGTCCATGTGCACGAAGAATAAGGAGATACTACATATTACTGCAAAGAACGTTGGTTATTGTCAAGCGGCATGCCTGGAACGATTTTTCGATTCAAGGTCGCTGTTTTAGAGTTTCTGAACGAAAAAGGAAAGCAAGAACGAAAATTACAAGGTACGTAATGGATTGCAGCTCTCTGACTTAAAGCAGACTTGATTGCACAGTGCCCACAGTAAGACTTGGCAAGGTACGAGAAAACTTGCCATGCATTTAAAAAGAAAATCGCGTTCTGAAAGGAGAAACTTCTGACAAAAGAAACCGTCCATTTACCTGAGCTCACTGGCGAATATTGAAGAATTCATTGTCACGTTGAAAGAACTACAGAAGTAATTTTCTAAGCGCTTTGAGGATACTGGCAATCTTACATCTGCTTTTGAGCTGTTTTCGAGACCGTTCGTTATTTCTGTTGAGTGCTCCCCTTTACATGTGCAGATGGAACTGATCGATCTGCAATGCAATTCCCGTTTAGAAGACAAATTCTTTCACGCTGTAACTGTCTGGGACTTCTACGTTATCATCTTCAGGAAGAAAAAAAAGATTCAAATGGCTCTAAGCACTATAGGACTTAACATCTGAGGTCATCAGTCTCCTAGACTTAAAACTACTTAAACTTAACTAACCAAAGGACATCACACACATCCACGTCCGAGGCAGGATTCCAACATGCGACCGGACTTAAGCGCATAGAGTCTCTCGGCCACAGCGGCCGGCTCTTCAGGAAGAGTTTCACGTTTTTATGATGAGGTCGCAAACGTAAATCAATGTTTCGATCGATGTAGCCTGAGTGCTTGAAAGATTTTTTGGTATGAAATTAATCGAGTCACCATCACGTGGCAAGCCACGTGACAGAAATCTGCGAAACTGTACCGTCTGCCCATATTCCGACAATACATAGCAGATATACTTAGTAAGTTTCATGTTCTAAGGACCATTTTGCACAATAAATAGTAATGACGTGGGAGGAGTCTTCTACATTCACACACAAATTAATTCCTAAATAAGGCTACATGCTGAATATTTATAAGCTTTTTTTCTTTAAAAGATACATATGTGAGTTAGCAATTCCTGCCCAGCACCCCTTTCAAATAACAATTAGGGAAATTTTTCTACAGAACAGAAACTTTTTCAAGTTGTTCTAAAATTTAATTTTATTATATGTCAGACATTCAGCGTCACTCGGTAAGTGATCAAAAAATTAAGTTGCAGCATTGTGCACGCTTTTCTGTGCTAAAGACGGTCTTGATGGAGAGTAATGAATGTGATTGTCACTTATGCTATTGTAATTATGCCCATCATTGTTCATTATTTACAACAAATTTCATGAGGGAATAAATATACCGTGAAGTAGCTATCAGAATGCCCAACTCCTAAAACGTATGTCCAAAAGACATATTACAGAAGCCATGGCATAACGATATGTAAATATGCAGATGGCGGTAGTATCGTGCACGCAAGGTATAAAAGGACAGTGCACCGACGATGATGTCATTTGTACTTAGATGTTTTGATGTGAAAAGGTTTTTCCCGCTTGGTTGTAACCACACGATGGGAATTAACAGACTTGGAACGCGGAATGGTAGTTGGGGCTAGACACATGGAACATCCTACTTCGGAAATCGTTAGGTATTTCAATACTCCGAGATGCACAGTGTCAAGCGAATGCCAACTTTGAGGCATTACGCCTCACTACAGACAACGCAGACACCACGAAGCCATGGACCTAAGTTTTTAACAAGCCACTGTGAAAGCTGGTGGTGGCTCCATAATGGTGTGGATCGTTTTTACATCGGACTGGGTCCTTTGGTCCAGCTGAACTAATCATTCATTGGAAATGGTTACACAGAGACCAGTCAAAGACATTCTTGGATTTATTGTTCCCAAACAACAATGGAATTTTTATGGATGACAATGCGCCATGTCACCACCCACCAGGGTAGCCGAGAGTGCTAACGCGCTGCTTGCTGGACTCGGCGGGTAGCCGCTCCGGTCCCAGATCGGATCCGCCCGGCGGATTAACGATGAGGGCCAATGTGCCGGCCAACCCGGACGTGGTTTTTAGGCGGTTTTCCACATCTAGCTAGGTGAATACCGGGCTGCTCCCCACGTTCCGACTCAGTTACACAGCTCGCATACATCTGACACTTTCGCCGGCCGAAGTGGCCGCGCGGTTCTGGCGCTGCAGTCTGGAACCGCGAGACCGCTACGGTCGCAGGTTCGAATCCTGCCTCGGGCATGGATGTGTGTGATGTCCTTAGGTTAGTTAGGTTTAACTAGTTCTAAGTTCTAGGGGACTAATGACCTCAGCAGTTGAGTCCCATAGTGCTCAGAGCCATTTGAACCCATCTGACACTTTCGCACTGTTCCATGGATTACACTAGACACAGACAATTGGGGTACAATAATTCCTTCCTGGAGGGTTGGGGTGGCGACAGGAAGGGCATCTGGCCACCCCTTAACATGCCACATCCGGTTAAACAGCAGGTAACGCAAATCGAGATAAATACTTGGGGGGGGGGGGAGGGGAGAGAGAGAGAGAGAGAGAGAGAGAGAGAGAGAGAGAGAGAGAGAGGGAGGGAGGGAGAGAATGCGCTATGTCACCGGGCCACAGTGGTTCACGATTGGTTTGAAGAACATTCTGGACAGTGCCAGCCAATGATTTGGCCACCCAGATGGCCCAAGATGAATCCCATCGAACTTTTGTGGGACATAATCGAAAGGGCAGTGCACTGGCAACAGTTTCGCAATTATGGTCAGCTACAGAAGCAGTACATCTCACTATTTCCGCAGTGAACTTCTAACGACTTGCTGAATCCATTGCAGGTAGAGTATCTGAGCTATGTCAGGGAAAAGAGGGTCGGACTCCATGTTAGGGGGTGTCCCATGACTTTTGCCAGCTCAGTGTGTTATTATACCACATAATTGAGCGATGAAAACTTTCTTTCTGGAAGATGAGTTTCAACAAAACATTATTCCATGATACTGAATGAAAATATGCAAAATATGTCAAATTATTGATTTGTCTCTCTCCGTTATTTGCAATAACTGTAAATGTTGCGGAATTAAGTTTCTTTTTTTTTTTTAGAAGTTCCAAGATCTGCTTTTTCCAGTTCAAATCCACATCAATATGCACAGCTAAGAATTTCAACGTTTCCACCCTATTTATTATTTCCTTGCTTCGTGTTACAGTTACCATCTATGTATTATCTCATCTTGTGACTTTTTAAAAGTGAGGTGATACCATTCACAGAAAAGTAGTCAGATAATTATCGTGAAGGTAGTTTGATGAACGCTCTGCCAGGCAGTTAAGTGTGATTTCCAGAGTAGCCATGTATACGCAGATGTAGTTGAATGATACTTTTAAGAACATTGTCTGCCATTTCTTCTGTTTTTGTATGTATTTTTCGGTTGTCTACGGTATGTCATCTGAAAAAAAAATACTATTGTAATTGTTATCTATTAGATGGAAGATCGTTTACGCATATGAGGAACAATATTGGACCTAAGATTGAGTCTTGAGAAATCGTATACGTGATTTCTCGCCAATCGGAGTAATGTACCCAGAATACATTGGTTGAACTGCTTAGTATAACTTCGTGACCTTTTTGGTTAGATATGACTTTATCCATTGGTTGGTTATACCGTATAACTTCAATTCACGTATTCTTAGGATAATAAGGTGATTGACACAATCAGTTGGCTCTGACAGGCCGCAGAAAACACCACTGGCACTATTTTGTAAATTAGGGCCTCCAAAATTTCACGAGTGAACATGCAAGTAGCATTTTCGGTAAGCATTTTTTGTCAAACACAATCTGTGGTTTGCTGAGGATACTGTTGTTGCTCAGAGATATACTGCTCTGGACTGCATCACCTTCTCAAAAATTTTGTAAAATGATGTCAGCAGTGAAAAAAGGCTGACATTTATTGGAACCTCTTCTATCACCTTTCTTAAAAGGTGGTTTGACAACGGCATATTTCACAAACTCTGTAGAAACGTCTTGTGTTGGTGACGTATCAGATATTTAAGGTAACACTGGACTTATTACACTACTGGCCATTAAAATTGCTACACCGAGAAAAAATGCAAATGATAAACGTGTATTCATTGGGCAAACATATTATACTAGGACATGTGATTACATTTTCACGCAATTTGGGTGCATAGATCATGAGAAATCAATACCCAGAAAAACCATCCCTGGCCGTAATAACGGCCTTGATACGCCTGGGCATTGAGTCAAACTGGGCTTGGATGACGTGTACAGGTACAGCTGCCCATGCAGCTTCAACACGATACCACAGTTCATCAAGAGTAGTGACTGGCGTATTGTGACGAGCCAGTTTCTCGGCCACCATTGACCAGACGTTTTCAATTGGTGAGAGATCTGGAGACTGTGCTGGCCAGGGCACCAGTCGAACATTTTATGTATCCAGAAAGGCCCGTACAGGACCTGCAACAGGCGGTCGTGCATTATCCTGCTGAAATGTAGAATTTCGCAGTAATCGAATGAAGGGTAGAGCCACGGGTCGTAACACATCTGAAATGTAGCGTCCCTGGTCAAAGTGCCGTCAATGCGAACAAGAGGTGACCGAGACGTGTAACCAGTGGCACCCAATACCATCACGCCGGGTGATACGCCAGTATGGCGATGACGAATACACGCTTCCAATGTGCGTTCACCGCGATGTCGCCAAACACGGATGCGACCATCAAGATGCTGTAAACAGAACCTGGATTCATCCGAAAAAATGACGTTTTGCCATTCGTGCACCCAGGTTCGTCGTCGAGTACACCATCGCAGACGCTCCTGTCTTGTGATGCAGCGTCAAGGGTAAACGCAGCCATAGTCTCCGAGCGGGTAGTCCATGCTGCTGCAAACGTCGTCGAACTGTTTGTGCAGATGGTTGTCTACAAACGTCCCCATCTGTTGTCTCAGGGATCGAGACTTGGCTGCACGACCCGTTACAGCCATGCGGATAAGATGCCTGTCATCTCGGCTGCTAGTGATACGAGGCCGTTGGGATCCACCACGGCGTTCCGTATTACCCTCCTGGACCCACCGATTCCATATTCTGCTAACAGTCATTGGATCTCGACCAACGCGAGCAGCAATGTCGCGATACGTTAAACCGCAATCGCGATAGGCTACAATTTGGCCTTTATCAAAGTCGGAAACGTGATGGTACGCATTTCTCCTCCTTACACGAGGCATCACTACAACGTTTCACCAGGCAACCCCGGTCAACTGCTGTCTGTGTATGAGAAATCGGTTGGAAACTTTCCCCGTGTCAGCACGTTGTAGGTGTCGCCAACGGCGCCAACCTTGTGTGAATGCTCTGAAAAGCTAATCATTTGCATATCACAGCATCTTCTTCCTGTCGGTTAAATGTCGCGTCTGTAGCACGTCATCTTCGCGATGTAGCAACTTTAATGGCCGGTAGTCTGTAGGGCAAGAGAGCTTCTCTGGTCTGTTGGAAACAGCATTAAAAGCAGATGAGCTTTTATTTTTGAGAGAATGTATCATTTTCTTAATTTCGTAAATAGAAGTTCGCGGTACATTCATTTGAATGATTTATGAGATTTGCTTTTCCGAAGCGCTGCTGTGATTTTTCTCTTGAAGTGTTTTTGCTATATTTTCTACTATAATTAAGAAATGATTATTAAATGTATTTGCTACATGTGACTCGCCAATTTCGTTCAGTAGTGATGTTGTTATGTCTTCGGCGCGCCAAAAATAAATAATAGTGATTTTTTGTGTGTGTGTGATTCGTGTCGTTATGAAATCTGAAACGAAGCTGCATGCAAGACGTTCAGTGCTCCCTGCGCAATGTCATTGTCGTCTGGATGTGGCGTGTTTGCTGCTTCCCACTCAGACGGCGTGGCGTGGGACTGGGGTGAGCGTACAGTGCAGCCAGGCGGCGGAGTTCCACACGCGAGCCACAGCACCGGTCACCGTGCGCGTGCCGGCCGCTCGCCCTTCCCTCCTCTATGGCGTTGACTGTAGCTCTTCTGAAGAGGTCGATTCCGAATTCGTAGTATTGACGTGGTATCTCGACGAAGGCCAGCAGCGATATCGCAGAACGCAGAATTGCAGTCTCTACAGCCGCCATCAAATTCTGGGACACGCTGACTGAATTTCCAGCTTCGGACTCGAAGCGTAAAATGATCTCCTCAGAAACTATGTTCAGAGGTGAATTCTGGATGCGTAAACCGTGTCATAGTTTACCCTTCTATACGTAATGTCAATGACGTTACTCCTGTCTGCTGTCTATCGGAAAACGCTACTATTTGGACATCGTAATGCAACTGGTCTGACTACACCATGTTCCATGTACCCAGCGTAATTTCCGGTACAAGATGTTTTGCGATACCCCTTTTTTAACGGTCGTAAATTTTGTAAACTTTTATTATAAAAAAATTGTCTTAATTATTTTGATAATGTCAGAGACGTATGAAAGCGTTGAGAAATTTGATACTCCTTGACTAAGGTGTTGTTTTCTTTGTATTTAACAGTCTAATGACTATGAATGGGTAAAGTAAGTAAGTTAGTTGCTGGGGAGTACTTTACTGAGATGAGTTGTGTATATTCGCGCGTGGTCAAAAATGGGCGAGTGTTGCCCATTATGTCTAAATAACAGTGTCAAAAGTGTGTTTTTTATAATTGTGAACCACAAAGAAAGAGCGTAATTTAAAATTTGTGAAATGATTTCAAGAATATATTAACAAAGTGGAAACTAAAACGTGATAGTAATTAGAACTGATACAACAAGATCAAACGCATGAACTCCTGTAAATCCAAATATTTTGTCAATATTGTACAGGAAAGCTAGAAAGAAGGCTTTGACATCTGAACCACGAGAAACAACGAAGAAGAATTATGCCAGCTAAGTAACAATTATTTTGATCAACCAACATTTCCGAACTTTCCACACTGTTTGTTCACTGTGCTGTTTCGAAGGACGAAGTATATGTCCTGAAAATCTGCAGAGACAGAAGTTGAATCAGTAATTGTGTACCCAAGCATGTGGAACATTTCATGATGAGATGTAGTTTGTTGCAAGTCACTTTGAGATTTTAGCAATTTTGTATGCCATCAATGTGTGAGTAAAATATGCAAATTTCATCGTCATACTGAGTGTAGATATTAGGCAAAGGAAAGACTAGCAGGATGATAGGAGGAATGGGGAAGTAAAAGACGCGATGATGGAAAAACATAGCTTTGAAGGAATCGATTACACAGGAGATGATTGAACAAATGAGCGATAGGAAAAAATGGAATAATATCAGTACAGGTATTGAAAGAAAGCTTTAGATCTAGAAACAGCAAATAAGAATTGGACTCTTTGCGTGGAAAAAGTCCATACTAAAGAATTTAAAAGCAAGTCCATGCAAGGAATACAGAACTATGTATCTCGTATCTCATACTGCCAAAGCCTTAACTCGTTTGTTACTGGACACATTTCAAATCACCATCTTTCAGGGGCACCTAGCTAACTCAAAAATCTCATTAGGCACTATTTCGCAATGTTTTATGTGTTTCCCTTTTTTCATATGTTATAAGGAACTTGCTGAATGAGGTATAGGAAACATATGGGAAGTGTTGCACTGTGAAGCACAAATGTTTCATTGCCAGGATGAGACGAAAGCTGTTCTCTCTCTCTCTCTCTCTCTCTCTCTCTCTCTCTCTCTCTCTCTCACACACACACACACACACACACACACACACACACACACACACACACACACCTTACTGTCATCTGCACTCAACACAAACAACTCTCACACTTGCAAAGGAAGAGTGCAAATGCACACGAACGACAGGAGAAGCTTTACTAATTGGGAAGCTGAACCTGCTCCTCTGGACTTCCTAGCCAACCCATGCCGTACAAATTTACTTTCGCCATTCTCTATCTGTAGGGATGGCTTCCTTCTGTACTATTAATAACGAGAAATCGACGCCGCGCGGGGTAGCCGCGTAGTCTCAGGCGCCTTATCACGGTCAGCGCGGTTGCCCCGTCGGAGGTTCGAGTCCGCCCTCGGGCATGGGTGTCAGTATCGTCCATAGTGTAAGTTCAAAATTGGAATTATATTAATACCTTCAGCTGCTAACTGGCGTTGATATATATCAACGTTGACAGGTGAAAATGTGTGCCCCAACCGGGACTCTAACCCTGGTTCTCTTGCTTACATGGCAGAGGGCACCGAGGGCACAGAGGACAGCGTGACTGCAGGGACTATCTCGCGAATATGTCCGAAAGAACAGACAGCACATCCATATAGGTATATGGTTCTGACAATACCGGCCATGACCTTTATCTGCGCGGATGCACACATATTCCCTGTGTTGTGGGTTGGCAGGACAGCCAACACCGGGTTACTAGAGGAAGCCGAAAGGCACGCGTTTTAGCTCACGCAGGCTGGCGTGAGGTCTGGAACAGGGCAAGGAAATTAGAATTTAGAAAAGCGGATGTAGCTGGTGGAATACTTAACTTTAATCCATTAATGGTGAACGTCGGTCTTGACGGTACATTATTACAGTATCAATAGTAACTGGTACTGGCGCATTGCTAGGTCGTAGCTAATGACGTAGCTGAAGGCTATGCTAACTATAGTCTCGGCAAATGAGAGCGTATTTTGTCAGTGAACCATCGCTAGCAAAGTCGGTTATACAACTGGGGCGAGTGCTAGGAAGTGTCTCTAGACCTGCCGTGTGGCGGCGCTCGGTCTGCAATCACTGATAATGGCGACACGCGGGTCCGACGTATACTAACGGATCGCGGCCGATTTAAAGGCTACCACCTAGCAAGTGTGGTGTCTGGCGGTGACACCACACCCTGAACTCTTACGGCACTTGGTAAGAATATCTTCCACGAGTGATGAGTGTGTTGGGGTGGGACACTACGAATGTAGTGTGTGGACATACAAGGTGAGAATGTGGTCTCGCGGGAGGCGTGCGCGAGATAGTCCCTGCAGTCGCGCTATCCTCTGTGCCCTCGGTGGCTCAGATGGACAGAGCGTCTGCCATGTAAGCAGGAGATCCCAGGTTCGAGTCCCGGTTGGGGCACACATTTTCACTTGTCCCCGTTGATATATATCAACGCCTGTTAGCAGCTGGAGGTATTAACATAATTCTAATTTCGTTCTAGACAGCTGCAGGTCATCAATGGTGTCTGTTCCTTCCGACATGTCCGAACCATAACCATCTCAGTATATAGCGTAGGTTAGTTTGACTTAAGTAGTGTGCAAGCCTAGGGACCGATGACCTAAGCAGTTTTGTCCCATAAGATCCTACCACAACTTTTTTTAATCGACACATGGTACAGGAAAGGAAATACGTAAGTAGCAGTTCGGTAGCGTTCAGTCAAAGTGTTCACGCCGTTTGCATTTCTGTCAGTGTATTTTCGTTTCACAGACATGCTCTACCGAAATCTGATAAGCAAAGCAATACTGTATACTGTGCTGGAATTCATGCCTTCGTCCAAACTGTAATAACGAAAAAAAAATTGTAGGAAAAAACGATCAAATGTTTCTTGAAAATATTTGGCTAAAAGTAAGGAATAAAGTAGACTATATAACATTTGACGCGCCATGGAGTGATGCTGAAAATCGTGTGCAGCAAATGAGGTACTTGAGACGTATCTCCAATCTATTTCATGTCTAACTTTTAGACAAGTTGCCAAATGGCCTCACGGCAGTGGTGACACGGGTTCCCGTCACATCACTGACGTTAAGGGTCGTCGGACATGGCTAGCGCTTGGATAAGGAACCGTCCGTATGTGACGAACACTGCTGCCAGGTGGTGTGCTCTTAGCCCTTGGGAGGCCAACTGAGTAGCTACTTGGTTGAGAAGTAGCGGCTTCGGTCTCGGAAACTGACACACGGCCCGGGAGAGCGATGTGCTGACCACATGCCCCTCCATATCCGCATTCAGGTCCGCAGCTCGTGGTCTCGCGGTCGCGTTCTCGCTTCCCGAACTCGGGATCGCGGGTTCGATTCCCGGCGGTGTCAGGGATTTTCACCTGCCTCAACATGACTATGTGTTTGTGTTGTCCTCCTCATTTCATCATCATTCATTAAAGAGGCGAGATTGGACTGAGCAAACGTTGGGAACTTGTTCGGGCGCGGATAACCGCGCAGTTGAGCGCCCCACAAACTAATCATCATCATCATCATCATCATCATCCGCATCCAGTAACGCCTGTAGGCAGAGGATATACACGGCGGTCGGTAGGTACCGTTGGGCCTTTCGAAGCCTGTTCGGAAAGAGTTTTTAGACAAGTCACATTTCATACAACATTTGAACGTTCTTTTCCCTTTTCTTCTTTTTTTGCAAAAATCTTGTTTTTAAGTTTGTTTATAATTTATTGTTATGTAAATACCGACATGTATTCCTTAAAATGTAAGCTTTCATGGCCGGAGTTGTCACAGTTAATAAAATATTTCGGTCTACTATGTCGTGGCCGAAGGGATTTCATATTAAAACCCGACGTTTCGCCCCTATCTGCCGAGGACATTTTCAAGGGGAATCGTAGCTTTGTTGAATGTCGGATTCAGACCCGGGCTCGCTATTGATAGTCAGTAGCTATCCAGGGTGTGTCCGAAATACGATCCCCATTGAAAATTCCTCCGCAGATAGGGGCGAAACGTCGGGTTTTAAAATCAAATGTCTTCGACCACGCATAACAGCCCGGAACATTTTATTGATTGCGGTAGGCATTGAGATGATGCATTTTCACACCGCCACATCTCGTCACATAAAACACTGATTTGAGTAATGAAAGAGGCCAAGAGCCATTTATTTGCAAATGTGTAATATTTAACTACGTATTGTAATGATGTATTTTGACGATTTGCAAGACGAAATGAATCCAGCGCCCCTGACACGCCTAAGAAACTATAGACTAATTCGGCGCATATGTAGAAACATCGATATTAAAGACAGATTCGGAAGACATTTGAAACAAAAAAAACAAGCGCGCAACCCATCGTCCACTGCCGGACGATATTGACTCTCTTTTTATCTCCTGTATAATACGGACGCACCATTACATAGGCGTCATTATAAGATTTTTAATTTGTTTAAATATATTGAGAAATACTGTTATTTTTTGCATGTGAGACTAGTATGTGCGAAAAGCACAGAGTGGTTAATGAATGGAGATTTCTACGTGACTTATAAACTTTTATTGACATAACAAACCACTCAGGCTCTGTCATTTTTATTGACGTAAGTGTTAACATGTTATATGTGTTTCAAATCCAAGCTCGTAATTATAGTCTCAATTACTCTAAATTTGTGATTGCTTTAGTTGTTGGACAACCTTAATCATTTACTTTCTATGTGCCAAGTTTTTCTTCACGTATCCAACCGTGTCCGACGTGTCATTGTGTGAACAGAACAGTCGAGGCCGATTAACATACTACTTATATCCCCCCCCCTTTCTAATATGCTTCAAATTCTGTTGTAAACTGGCCCATAAGTACATTTTCAGTGCGAGTGACGTTCGGGAATTTCTAAGAAAACTTCACTTCTCAAATCGTACATCACTCGCACGATGCCTCGCTGTTCCAGAATGATTGGCGGCACATTCTAAACGGGAAAGGGAGCCACGCAAGTATATGTTGCTTCCCCTTCTCAATCTGATGCTGAATAATAATAATGTTTCATTACATCAGAGTATTCTATTATTACTGAGAGTACGTAAAGCACGAGATACCTTATTTCGATTAAATTAGCTACAGCATGAAGAGAGGAATTATCTTATAATTAATTTACATAACTAGCAGCAGCCATTTATAAAAAATCTGAATTTTCCCTCAAATGAGTACATAAGTTTTTCTTAATTATCATTACTTTCATGGAGTTAAATATTTTTTCCCACAACCAGATCTCACACTTGGCAGGTTGATGCCAACTCTTGATTTGACTACGAAACTTCTGAAAAAAATCATCCCTCTAATCACTCTTTATCTTTTCGTTAATCGCTCTGAATACTTCCAACCTGTTAAACCGTTTTTTGTAAAACTTGACGTCATACTAGTCAGTTTGTTACCCTATTCCATTTGCCACTGTTCGTTTAACTATGATGATTCGGACAAAAATTCATTGTGTAATATTCACGCAAATCACAAATAAGTTTTTTTTCTTAATTTCCCTTCTAACCGTCAAGAAATTACATATCTGTTGCAATAGTAGACTTCAAAAAATGGCTCTGAGCACTACAGGACTTAACTGCTGCGGTCATCAGTCCCCTTGGTCTTAGAACTACTTAAACCTAACTAACTTAAGGACATCACACACATCCATGCCCCAGGCAGGATTCGAACTTGCGAGCGCAGTAGTAGCGCGGTTCCAGTCTGTAGCGCCTAGAACCGCTCGGTCACTCAGGACGGCAGTAGACTTCACGTTGGTCATATTTGTTTCCCCACTTGCCTATTTTCCGCTCTTCCTTTGCTACAAAAATTCGGACAAAATCTATAGCATAATTTCTAGGGATCTCGTTTCCGCTCCTCGCAAACATTTGACCAAAAGTGGTGTGTCACAGCAATTATCGACGCAAATTATCTAAACACAGACACATATATGCAGTGCACTCCACTAATTGGTCAACCGGACAAACAGCAAGTAGCTTTGCGTACTTCATCGTTGTGGGAAGAGGGAACGAGGCTGGACAGTCTGGGAAAATAAGCCGCCCCGCCTGATAGCGGACTACTCGGCCCTGGCTTTGCACGCCATTTAAGCAAACAGCCGCTGGGGGAGGCGGCACCCAGTTAGCCAGAGTTCCGGAGTCTCGAAAACACGGCCCGGAAGCGGAAACGAAATAAAGTGGCGCGAGAAAGAAAGCGAGTCTCGGGACGGCACGCCGGGAAGCAGCCATTTCCCGGGCTATCGGAATTGGTCGCCATTAAAGATTCACGCCTTCCTTCCTCCCCCCTCCCCCCGCCCCCACCTCCTCCACCACTTCACCCCTCTGGCCCTTCTGCCCTGGGGAGTGTTTCTTTTGTTCTCAGCCGTGGCCACTCCGTCGCGCTACTGCCTACCTGACGATTTACACAGACTGCCGGAACGTCACAGCCGGAAGATGGTCCAGGAGAAATCCGCACTAAACACTTTTTGATCAGGCCTTCCGGTATGGAGCACGAACACTTCTTGTCATTAGCAACTTCCAATTGTTTTACATGTATTTTTGTGTGTACTCCGTAATTGTTCATGTAAATTTATGATCTGCACTGAATATGGCATTTTCCATACGTGTAATGAAAAATGGAACATGTTATACAGAGTGCAAACGATAACCGTTTATAAGGAATCACAGTGGGTTTAGATGAAGGCTTGACACTTTGAAATACACTCCTGGAAATGGAAAAATGAACACATTGACACCGGTGTGTCAGACCCACCATACTTGCTCCGGACACTGCGAGAGGGCTGTACAAGCAATGATCACACGCACGGCACAGCGGACACACCAGGAACCGCGGTGTTGGCCGTCGAATGGCGCTAGCTGCGCAGCATTTGTGCACCGCCGCCGTCAGTGTCAGACAGTTTGCCGTGGCATACGGAGCTCCATCGCAGTCTTTAACACTGGTAGCATGCCGCGACAGCGTGGACGTGAACCGTATGTGCAGTTGACGGACTTTGAGCGAGGGCGTATAGTGGGCATGCGGGAGGCCGGGTGGACGTACCGCGGAACTGCTCAACACGTGGGGCGTGAGGTCTCCACAGTACATCGATGTTGTCGCCAGTGGTCGGCGGAAGGTGCACGTGCCCGTCGACCTGGGACCGGACCGCAGCGACGCACGGATGCACGCCAAGACCGTAGGATCCTACGCAGTACCGTAGGGGACCGCACCGCCACTTCCCAGCAAATTAGGGACACTGTTGCTCCTGGGGTATCGGCGAGGACCATTCGCAACCGTCTCCATGAAGCTGGGCTACGGTCCCGCACACCGTTAGGCCGTCTTCCGCTCACGCCCCAACATCGTGCAGCCCGCCTCCAGTGGTGTCGCGACAGGCGTGAATGGAGGGACGAATGGAGACGTGCCGTCTTCATCGATGAGAGTCGCTTCTGCCTTGGTGCCAATGATGGTCGTATGCGTGTTTGGCGCCGTGCAGGTGAGCGCCACAATCAGGACTGCATACGACCGAGGCACACAGGGCCAACACCCGGCATCATGGTGTGGGGAGCGATCTCCTACACTGGCCGTATACCACTGGTGATCGTCGAGGGGACACTGAATAGTGCACGGTACATCCAAACCGTCATCGAAAACATCGCTCTACCATTCCTAGACCGGCAAGGGAACTTGCTGTTCCAACAGGACAATGCACGTCCGCATGTATCCCGTGCCACCCAACGTGCTCTAGAAGGTGTAAGTCAACTACCCTGGCCAGCAAGATCTCCGGATCTGTCCCCCATTGAGCATGTTTGGGACTGGATGAAGCGTCGTCTCACGCGGTCTGCACGTCCAGCACGAACGCTGGTCCAACTGAGGCGCCAGGTGGAAATGGCATGGCAAGCCGTTCCACAGGACTACATCCAGCATCTCTACGATCGTCTCCATGGGAGAATAGCAGCCTGCATTGCTGCGAAAGGTGGATATACACTGTACTAGTGCCGACATTGTGCATGCTCTGTTGCCTGTGTCTATGTGCCTGTGGTTCTGTCAGTGTGATCATGTGATGTATCTGACCCCAGGAATGTGTCAATAAAGTTTCCCCTTCCTGGGACAATGAATTCACGGTGTTCTTATTTCAATTTCCAGGAGTGTATGTTACTTGCGGTCTATCAAGCTGGGATGCAGCCTCTACTTGACGTAATAAAATCACCTAAGCTATCTAACATTTCAGGCAATGTTCCTGGGTGTATTACCTATTCCAACTTCTCGCCACATGAGGGTACACCCAGCGTTGGCCAGCATGATCGTTTTCGTGCTGTAGTTGTTGTGGCGTTGGGTAGCGTAACAATGCATGTTGCGTACTGACCCGCATCTTTGAGCACGGTACACTCACCGGTCAACATTATTGCCCCGCTCTGTTGCTTCCTCATGTGCGTCAATTCAGGGGTGCATCCCGCCCTGACTTCATTTTTATAGATGAGAATGCGCGGCCGGATTGAACATCGCGACCGGAAGAGCTCTTGGAAAGAGACCATATTCCAAGAGTGGACTGTCCTGCCTGTTCCCCCAACTTGAATCTCATCTAGCACGTGTGGGATCCGTTGGACACACACACTATATAGGGTTGTCCATTGATCGTGACCAGGCCAAATATCTCACGAAATAAGCGTCAAACGAAAAAACTACAAAGAACGAAACTCGTCTAGCGTGAAGAGGGAAGGCCCGCTAGATGGCGCTGCCATGCGTCAACCGGATATCAACTGCGCTTTTTTAAAATAGGAACCCCCATTTTTATTACATCTTCGTGTAGTACGTAAAGAAATATGAATGTTTAAGTTGAACCACTTTTTTCGCTTTGCGATAGATGGCGAAAACATATGGCTCACAATTTTAGACGAACAGTTGGTAACAGGCAGCTTAATTAAATTAAAATACAGAACGTACGTACGTTTGAACACTTTATTTCGATTGTTCCAATGTGATACATGTACCTTTGTGAACTTATCATTTTTGTGAACGCATGCTGTTACAGCGTGGTTACCTGTAAATACCACATTAATGTAATAAATTCTCAAAATTATGTTCGTTAACCACAATGCATTTGCCAATACGTGTAACGATATTCCTCTCAAGAGCGAGTAGTTAGCCTTCCGTAATGTTCGCACACGCGTTAACAATGCGCTGACGCATGTTGGCAGGCGTTGTCGGTGGATCACGATAGCAGATACCCTTCAACTTTCCCCACAGAAAGAAATCCGGGGACATCAGATCCGGTTAACGTGAGGGCCATGGTATGGTGCTTCGACGACCAGTCCACCTGTCATGAAGTATGCTATTCGATACCGCTTCAACCGCACGTGTGCCGGGCATCCATCATGTTGCAAGTACATCGCCATTCTGTCATGCAGTAAACATCTTGTACTAACATCGGTAGAACATTAGTTAGGAAATCAGCATACATTGCACCATTTAGATTGCCATCGATAAAATGCGGGCCAATTATCCTTCCTCCCATAATGCCGCACCATACATTAACCCGCCAAGGTCGCTGATGTTCCACTTGTCGCAGCCATCGTGGATTTTCCGTTGCCCATATTATGCCTGTTTACGTTACCGCTGTTGGTGAATGACGCTTCGTCGATAAATAGAACGCGTGCAAAAAATCTGTCATTGTCCCGTAATTTCTCTCGTGCCCAGTGGCAGAATTGTACACGACGTTCAAAGTCGTCGCCATGCAACTCCTGGTGCATAGAAATATGGTACGGGTGCAATCGATGTCGATGTAGCATTCTCAACACCGATGTTTTTGAGATTCCCGATTCTCGCGTAATTTGTCTGCTACTGACGTACGGATTAGCCGCGACAGCAGCAAAAACACCTACTTGGGCATCATCATTTGTTGCAGGTGGCTGAACACTTCCTGTTTCCTTAAATAACGTAACTATCCGGCGAACGGTCCGGACACTTGGATGATGTCGTCCAGGACACCGAGCAGCATACATAGCACACGCCCGTTGGGCATTTTGATCACAATAGCCATACATCAACACGATATCGACCTTTTCCGCAATTGGTAAACGGCACAAAGCGAAAAAAGTGGTCCGACTAAAACATTCATATTTCTTTACGTACTACACGAATTAGTAAAAAAATGGGGTTTCCTATTTTAAAAAACGCAGTTGATATCCGTTTGACCTATGGCAGCGCCATTTAGCGGGCCAACCATAGCGCCATCTGGTTTCCCCCTTCAAGCTAGACGAGTTCCGTTCTTTGTAGTTCTTTCATTTGATGCTTATTTCGTGACATATTTCTCCCGGTCACTATCAATGGACCACCCTGAATACGTTGCGCAGTTTGTGTGTCTTAAGGGATGTACTAAAGGTGGGTTGCCATTTAGTAATGACACACCCATTGAATTGAACAGTAAATGCTCTCCACCTTTTTCCCTGAAAAACGAACGCGATTTTTTTCTCCTCGCAAAATAAATGTAATATCTACAATTAAATATAAACTATGTACCAATAGAAATTCACCGATTTTGAAAACCGAAAGGGACTAATTGCACTGATAGTTTTCATTGTATCAGAGGGGTATATGAAATACTTGTCCTGAAATTAGTTGTATAATTAATACAGATGAATCGCTGTTAGCAACCAATATGTTGTACTTTACAGTATTTTTCATTGCTGTTAATTAGTGGCACTGCCTGTTTAACCAGAAACAGAAGCAATGAAAATGATTATTTATACACACGCTGCGTGTTGAATGTTAATATCTCTCTTCAATTAGTAACTCGGTGTGTATAACACAATATTGTTTATCGATTAACAAACATTACGTCCCAACTGGCTACAGACCACAAGATAGCATTTCCTCTGT